>NC_060142.1:21121267-21749933 GCF_021461385.2 Schistocerca piceifrons
AAGTGGTTTAGTTCCTCTTGCAAATAAGCTGGCTCACAGATTTTATTAGCCCTGTCCACCAATGTCTTGATAATACCTCTCTTCTGCCTGGGATGATGGTTTGAATCCTTATGAAGATAACGAACGGTATGCGTATCTTTTCTGTAGACTTTGTGACCGAGAGTCCCATCTGCTTGTTTAATTACTGAGACGTCCAAAAAATTAATCTGTCCATTACTTTCTGTTTCCATAGTGAATTGTATTTTTGAATTGATGCTATTCAAATGCTTCAAAAAACGGTTCAGTTCTTCTTCACCGTGATTCCATACGACAAAAGTGTCGTCCACATACCGATACCACTTCAAAGGCCTTTTTCTGGCTGACTGCAGTGCTTGCTGTTCAAAAACTTCCATAAAAATATTAGCAACGGCTGGACTTAGAGTGCTACAATGCACGTTTGCGATTGGAATAAGGTGGATGGACTAACATTTAGATCCATGGAACATAGTGCAGAAGTGTCTTCTAATAGGCAGAAGAAGAAGTCTGATAATCTACAGAAGAGCAGACAGGAAACACCGGTTATAGACAATTCTCCAACGGTTACAAATTTGTCCGGAAAAGAATTATCCAGGGAAGAAACTTCTGTTCTCTTGAAAGGAGGAAATTTTGCAATTACTCCACTGAAGATCCCAACGGAGGATATTATAGCTAATATAGAGGCGGGGATTCGGCTGTTACCATCACACACTGCTGATGAAGTTAGGATGGAAACAGCCAGGATACTGCGTAAAGCTAAGCCACCTAGCAGTAATCTGTCTCAAGGAGAAAAGAAATCATTACGGGAGATTAATGTGGACAAGAGTGTTATTGTACTTTCTGCTGACAAGGGAAATGCTACCGTGGTGATGAAGAGTGAAGACTACCACAAGAAAATCAGTGACCTTTTGGATGTTACCACTTGTAAAAAGTTAAAAAAGGATCCTACAACAAAAGTGTTGACAGTGACCAATCAATTAACAAAAAAAGTCTTCTATTCCTTCAGAGGATAAAAAAGATCTTTGCAAAACTGAAGCTTATCCTCCAAGATTATATGGGCTACCTGAGGTGCATAAACCTAATGTCCCACTGAGACCGATAGTAAGTGCTATTGAATTTCCTCCTCAAGAGCTGGCTAGACATCTTGCCGCCTTGTTGAACCGTTTATTGGAAAAACTGATCATCAAATTAAAAACTCTATGCACTTCATCGAAAAATTGAAAGAGATTACCGTCAGCTCCAGTGATATTCTTGTCAGCTTTGATGTGGTGTCTCTGTTCACCATGGTTCCTGTCAACGAAGCTCTTGCTTGGATATCTGACATATTTCTTACTGATACAGTAGCTTTGTTTAGACATTGCCTTTCCACGACTTATTTTCAGTACAATAATGAGTTCTATGAACAAATTAATGGAGTGGCAATGGGTAGCCCTCTACGTCCAGCCGTTGCTAATATTTTTATGGAATTTTTTGAACAGCAAGCACTGCAGTCAGCCAGAAAAAGGCCTTTGAAGTGGTATCGGTATGTGGACGACACTTTTGTCATATGGAATCACGGTGAAGAAGAACTGAATCGTTTTTTTTGAAGCATTTGAATAGCATCAATTCAAAAATACAATTCACTATGGAGACAGAAAGTAATGGACAGATTAAATTTTTGGACGTCTCAGTAATTAAACGAGCAGATGGGACTCTGAGTCACAAAGTCTACAGAAAAGATACGCATACCGATCGTTATCTTCATAAGGATTCAAACCATCATCCCAGGCAGAAGAGAGGTATTATCAAGACATTGGTGGACAGGGCTAATAAAATCTGTGAGCCAGCTTATTTGCAAGAGGAACTAAACCACTTGCGAACCGCTTTCCAGAAAAATGGGTACGCTGGCAAGGAGATAAATCGAGCACTCCATCCCCGAAGAAAAATGTTCGAAAACGTGCAACAACAACAACCATCGGTGGGGAAAGTTTTTCTTCCATTCATCCACAATATTACGGACCGTATCGGGAACGTGCTGGCCAAGTTCAGAGTTGAAAGAATCTTCAGACCCACCAAGAGGATCAGTGCATGCTTAAGATCGGCGAAAGATGCACGACACCCTTTAGCTACTCCTGGTGTGTATAAGATTCCGTGTAGTTGTGGGAAGGTTTACATTGGAACCACAAAAAGAAGTATCAATACTCGCCTAACTGAACATAAAAGGAACTGTCGACTGGGACACACGGACAAATCGGCTGTAGCGGAACATGTTTTTGAAACAGGTGACCATGAAATAAAATTTAGTGAGACGAGCGTGCTAGCTAAGACATCGCATTATTATGCACGTATGTATAGAGAGGCTGTAGAGATTTTTAAACACCACAATAATTTTAACAGGAAAGAGGAAGGCTTGAAGTTAGATAAGATATGGCGATCGACTTTGTACCAAAGATGTGACAATCGATTACCTTCGATCGAGAGTAATGACGCCAGCCAGAGATAGTTTTACTGTTGACAACACGTGACGAGTGGTGGCGCCCTCTACGTGCTCTATATAAACAGGACCTCCACGGCCTAGCAGCCAGTCGTAGACTCACCTCAGATGATGTTGCCCGCAGCTGGCAACCAAACGTCAGGGAGAAGTATTTCTACTATTGGACCACGGCCTCTTAGCCCGGAAGTTTCAATTACTGAAGGTACATAATGTTTAGGAATTATACCAATGTAGCGGCACCGCAGTCTACTCGACAGAAGAAAATTATGACTGGTACCAGCCTATGCCCGGTTCCCGGATGGGACACAAAATGTTCGCGTTAGATGGTGCATCGGCGACTAGTTTGCAGCCGCCTTAAGCCGCATATCACGTGAGAGAACTATGCTGCCTACAAACGGATGGATGCGTCCAGTATTCGCTTTCTCAAGGCCCGCAAGGAAGAATGCTGAAGGAAGTTCTGAGAAAAATTGTCTGTGAACACTCCTGTTGGACGTATTTGGTCGATGGTGAACTCGCTCGAACGGAAACCGATACCTCCAATACGTTTGCAGATCTGAATAGACCAGTTTCGAACCTCCAACTGCCATGCCAGAACCCATCGATCTTGCGACGAGAGGAGCCGCTGCCGATCTACGAGATGGTTTAACCACGACGTTCTCTCCCGCCGAACTCCACAGAGCTTTAATTTACTCATCAGATACATCTCCCAACTGTGACCACATCCACCACTCCATGGCTCTGAATTTGTCTGATGATGCACAATGTGGTCTTGTGAACATCTTTAATGACATCCGAACGGATGTGAACGTTCCTGACGACTTGAAGAGCAAGATATTGGTGCACATACTGAATCCTGGGGAAGACCGCGGTCAAGCGACAAACTACCGCCCGATTGCACTGTCGTTCGTCCTGTGTAAGGCATTCGAACGTCTCCTCAAGCTTCGCTTTGAATGGGGATGGAACATGAGAAACTGCTGCCGCCGATGCAAAACAGCTTCCGCAAGGACAACAGTACTTATGATAATATTACCTCTGTTGCGATGGACACTAAAAACACGTTTTTCACTAACGAGTATTTAAAGGCCTCATTTTTTGACTTTTAGAGGGTGTATGACAATGCCGTGATACCTGAACTTATTAACAAATTGTAACTGTTGCACACCCCAATGGTGATTTTACGGATTATTTACAGTTTGCTTGGTTGCCGTGCCGTGTATATCCGCTATCGGGACAGGGTGTTGTACGGACCCCGCATAGTGTCTCGTGACCTCACACAGAGCGCGATACTGAGTCCCTTACTACTTGCCCTGTATGTTGCCGAAATAGAGGCTTTGTCCAGCCCCAACGTCAAAGTTCTCCAGTATGCGGACGACTTCTGTATATACGATCACTCGTCGTGCTTTTGGTTGACGCGCCTATAGCTTACCGACGCGTGTGAAATAAAATCGGCTGACTTCGTCGCCTGACAAACCACTTATTGTGATATTCACCAGGAAACTGCGCAATAACTTCTAATCCGAACTTCTGTTTGGCCCGTACACATTTCCTGTTCGGTCACATGGTGTCTACCTTGACAGCTAAATCACTTCGTCGCGGCATGTTGCGTACCTCATAGACAGGGTGCACAACACTGTGAATATCTTCCGTATGCTTTCCCGAGTCTGGTTTGGAGCGGAACCGGTTTTGCTCTTGACTTTAAATAAGATTTTGTACCGTTCTGTCTTAGGTTATTGTAACATAGTCTACGGCACTGCGCCAAGCAACTGCACTCATGCTCACAAATTAAGGATAATGCTGATACATGGTGAAACAACACTCTGGTGGGCAGTTTGCGGGTTTAAATCACCTCGGGGTATGACGATGCGATGAATTTGACCTGCGGTCGTCGCACGGTGGCGCTGGCAGCAGTCCACGTACGCAGAGGTGTGTTGGTGCATGTCAGAGTACGGTGCAGCGAGTAAGTGTGCAGACGTTTTCAGACGTGCTAATGGTGACTGTGTGTTGAAAATGGCTCAAAGAACACATATTGATGATGTTATGAGGAGTAGAACACTAGGGCGACTGGAGGCTGGTCAAAACCTGCAGGTCGTACCACAGGCCCTCCGTGCGCCACAAAGTGTGATCTAAAGATTATGGCACCGAGTCCAGCAGACAGGAAACATGTCCAGGCGCTACAGTACGGGAAGTCCACAGTGCACAACACCACAAGAAGACCGATATCTCACCATCAGTGCCCACAGACGGCCAAGGAAAACTGCCGGTAGCGTTGCTGCAGACTTTACCACAGCCACTGGAACCGTTGTCTCCAAACACACAGTCTACAGACCTGAACAGACATGGTTTATTCGCCCAGAGACCTGCAAGGTGCATTCCACTGACCCCTGGTCACAGGAGGGCCCATAAACCCTGGTGTCAAGAACTCAGTGCATGGTCATTGGAACACTGGTCCCAGGTTATGTTGCGAGGTACCGGGGCTAGCAGTGTATTTAACACTAAATTCTTCTACAATCTTCATATGTAAATGATGCTCTAAGCGCCCCCCCCCCCCCCCCCTATTCTAACTCCGACTTCTGCTGTTGCACATGGATTAAGAAGAAACGCGAACTGACTGTAATCGACCCTGCAAGTGGAGTAGAAAAGAGTTTGGCACCTGCAGTAATTTAATTGGATGGAAATCAAGGAAAAGGAAGGGTTGCTCTACCGACTAACAGAATGGAAGTTCTGTCCAAAATAACAATTTGATATATTATGACTAAACTCAAAATAATAAACAAAACACACGAAACATTTACAATACATCAAATTGGATACTCAAATAAAGGTTGTGAAGGTGAAGTTATCCATAAACTAGATTGTGACATTTATGACCAAGTGGTATGTGGAGCCAATTCCTTGCTCTCAAATCTTAAGAGAAACACCCAGCCAACCTAACATTAATTGCTGCTACAGTAGTGAGAACTCAGACAATGAACATCCAAGACAGAATCACGTAAGAAAAGACGAGAGCAGGCGCGCTCTGCTGAACACAGCACAGTGCAAATTCCGTAATCTGCCGATGCTGCGGACATACATTAACAAGCTGTCTTCTTAACTGCAAGGACACAATCTGGCGTACCAGAAGCGATGGCTGGTTGCTTTGACGTCCTGTCGTGGTGATGATCATGTCGCAAGTATAGCCCGAAACAAATAATCCTGGTCTGGTTGTTCCAGACTAAAGACTTCCTATCAATACAAATGCGCCTCTGAGGGAGACAAAGAAGGCCCGCCACACAATCACTGATGGTACAGTGATTGATTTTAACGAGCGAAGTCACACAGTAACTCCGATACAGTCAACTTTAGCCAAATCCGCTCAAGACAGGCAACATAGACCGCTTGTACGCAAAACGGTCAATTACCAACTGTACTCGGAAAGTTACGCCGAAGTCGAAACTTCAGAAACTTCGTGAAACAGTTAGAATTAAATAAAAGTATATTAGAAAGCCAACAGAAGGCAGGCTGTCCAGAGCAGCGAGGGCACGGTCTTGTAACCTACGCCGACCGAAAGGCGAGAGTCAACCCTCTCAAGAGCACCCGTACAATTCGAACACAGAACATTCCCGCCCCCACGAAAGTGGCCATGGTTAAACGGTACAATCAGCACTCCATTGCCGAAGCACTACCTTTCCACCAATGGAAGTTATTGGCACCAATTTCTGCGCCGATTTTGCTACGTCACGGAGCTATGCCCTGAGCAAGCCAATCACAGTTACGATTTTGCATAAAACGCGGGAATTTGCCCGCCAAGACTACCTGGGAACACACGTCATTCCCACGCCTCGCTGGTAGCCCGCCAGAAACGGTTTTCACTAAGTTTCTGCGAAGTAATGGAGTCTCTAGCCCAGCCGCCCCTTCCGGCCCATCTGGGCGTGTCGCCCCTGCTCTTATGACAGTGTCGGCGTCTGGAAAGCATCCACTTCACTCCCTCAGACCCGTCGGCTTGACCCTTTGAAGCTCAGGAGACCTCGCCTGTCACCGGACCACCCGTGTGACGAGAGACGCTGCTTGGGAAGACCGCGTGTGAAGGAATAGCAAACTTTTCACTCCATGCAATCAGAGAGGAAAATCGAATTACTCAGAGTAAGATAGAAATATGAGAGGGGGCTCATGCCACCTCTCAATGTTCACAGACGAGTCCAGGTATAGTCTCAACAGTCATTCTCGCCGGGTTTTCATCTGACGTGAACCAGGAGCCAGATACCAACCACTTAATGTCCTTGAAAGGGAGCTGTATGTAGGTTGTGTTTTGATGGTGTGGGATGGGATTATGATTGGTGCACGTACACACCTGAATGTCTTTGACAAAGGAGCTGTAACAGGTCAGGTGTATCGGGACGTCATTTTGCACCAGTATGTGCCGCAAAACGCCGTGGAATGGACTCCACTAATGTCTGAAGTAGTGCTGGATGGAATTTACACCATGAATCTTGCAGGGGTGTCTATAAATCCGTAAGAGTACGAAGGGGTGGAGATCTCTTCTGAACAGCATATTGCAAGGCATCCCAGATATCATCAATAATATTCATATCTGGGGGATTTGGTGAGCAACAGAAGTTTTTAAACTCAGAAGAGAGTTCCCTGTGCCACCCTGTGGCAATTCTGGACGTGTGGAGTGTCGCACTGTCCTGCTGTAATTTTCCAAGTCCGTCGGAATGCACAATGGACACGAAAGGACAGGACCCTTAAATACGTGTTACCTGTCAGAGTCATATCTAGACGCACCAGGGGTCCCATATAACTCCAACTGTACATCCTCCACACCTTTACAGAGCCTCCACCAGCGTGTACAGTCCCCTGCTGACATGTACAGTCCATGGATTCATGAGGGTGTCTCCACATCCTTACACGTCCATACGCTTGATTCAATCTGAAACGAGACTCGTGCGACCAGGCAACATGTTTGCAGTCATCAACAGTCCAGTGTCGCTTTTGACGGGCCCGGGCGAGGCGTAAGGCTTTATGTCGGGCAGTCGTAAAGGGTAGACGAGTGGGCGTTCGACTACGAAAGCCAGTATCGATGATGTTTCGTTGAATGGTTCACACGCTAATATTTGTTGATGTACCAGCATTGAAATCTGCATCAATTTGCGGAAGGATTACCCTACTGTCACGCTGAACGATTCTGTTCTGACATCGTTTGTCCCGTTCTTCCAGGATCTTGTTCTGGCCGCAGAGATGGCGGAGATATGATGTTTTACCAGATGCCTTACACTCACGGTATAGGCGTGAAATGATCGTACGGAAAAGTTGCCACTTTGTCCCCACCGCTCATGCGTCGACTATAGCACCACTTTCAAACTCACTTAAATCTTTATAACCTGCCATTGTAGCAGCAGTAACCCATATAACAACTGCGCCAAATGCTTATTGTCTTACGTATGTGTTGTCGACGGCAGCGCCGTATTGTGCCTCTTTACATAACTCTGTATTTGAATACGCATGACTATACCAGTTTCTCTGACGTTTCAACGTAATTTCACTTTTGGAAATTTCTTAATATTCTGGAATAAGTTTTGTAATTTGGGTAAAGACTGCAGCACATAACAGGTGAATATCACTATGTAAAAACGGAATGAGAAAAGGCGTTGAACTAGAGGAAAAAGTGTATTGGTTGACTGATTTTGGGGAGGGGACCAAACAGCAAGGTCATCGTCCCATCGGATTAGGAAAGTATGGGAAACAATGGCGGCCGTGCCCTTTCCAACGAACCATCCCGCCATTTGTCTTGAAACGTCCCCTTAGAAAAATTTCTGAATTACTGTGCTGATAAACCTCTTACATTATTTGCTTTTCAAACAGCTGAGCAAAACTGAACGTACTCAAACATTCACTAAAGTGACACACAATACTTTTAGCGCAACGCAATCTGACTTTCAAAAATCCCTACAAAAGAATGGTCCTGACTAACATTAACCTATAACTTTCACAAATCACCTACCTCACCAAAAATCTCCGTTACTCGAACTATTGCAATACAGCGAGCGCCACTACTGCCAGCTAAATAAAAGTTTCAAACTACTGAAGGCACTAACTACTGATAGGCATAGTTAGCAAATGAAAGTTTTTGATAGAGAACAAACAATGTATTTACCTCAATAGTGTTCAAAAGTCATAATGTGTATAGCAGTTCATGACATCCAGTCTTACAAATTTCAAAACTCCGCCATCTCTCTCCCCACATCCACCACTGCTGGCGGCTCACCTCCAACTGTGCCACACTACGTGCTGTTAACATCCAGCTGCCCAACACTACAATGGCAGACAACAATGCAAACTAGCCACAGACTGCACACAGCACAGCCAGTGATTTTCATACAGAGCGCTACGTGGCGTTACCAATATAAAAACCTAAACAGCCTACTTACATAGTCCCCATGCTCCCCACAAAAAATTTTACAAATTGTTTTCGGCACTGGCCAATACAGATTTGAATAATTTTTTCATAATTACAGTTAGAAAGATATCAAATGCACACACTTATTGATACAGTGTTGGTCAAAAGCTAAAATTTTCTCACAGCCCAAGTCTGAGCAGTAAAAGAAAATGCACACTGAAGTAGTGGATTTCCATGCAGTCTTGAAGTAGTGTTGTCCTTCCAACAGGAAGACAGTGCTGACTCTTGACATGCAGACAGGTAATGGGCCACAACAGAGGAAACCTACAGCAGAGTCATTCGACGTTTTGAAGAATATTGGTAGGTAGGACATTACAGAGCAGACTAACTGTAGTCCTGGTAGAGATGACGGTATTGGTGGGCCACCAGAGGTGCAGACCCAGTGCAGTCCTTGTAGAAATAATGGTATTGGTGGGCCATCAAAGATGCAGACCCACTGTAGTCCATGTAGAGACGGCCAGCAGCCATCTGTTGCGACTGTGCATGTGCACAACCACCATCGAAGAGTCTTGCAGAGAATATAGCAAGTCCATAAACCACCACTTGTGTACTCACAAAACTTTTTGGAATATCCTTAGAATCAACAATGCTGTTAACCAGTCCCTTGCTGAATTATCAACACACATGCAAACACTATCAGTCCCTACTTCTCACATATTGTCCATATACTATGACCAACAGAAATGTGTGCAGTGAAATGAATGCTTACAAGTTACTTAATTTGCTGAACTGGTGTCAATTACAATATTATAACATGAGAATACAATGACAAAGGTACAAAATATATCAGTAAAGAACATAACAATACAGATAACATTTGTAGTAATATGGTCTTTACAAAAGAATCGAACTAACATATACATCAGTGTTACAGGAATTATGACATAAGTAAATACATAAAAGATCAGAATAACTTTTGAAACATCAACTTTACACATGAGCATTAAAACAAAACAGAATAAATAATGTCTAAACATCTTTACGAAGTAAATAACATATTATCATAAAAATTCCACAACATAACTCATATCAGCTAAACACATAAAGACAGGAAAAACACAAATATACATTGCATAATAACACAAAAATACAGGACCGGGTTTGTTTTCAGTGTGACATTTGGTACTGCAGTCCAACCAAAAATTTCATTCCGTATATCTTTCCTCTTATTTCAACATTTGTTTCCACCAAAAAAATCCTATCCAAGCATGCTTTCTGTATTTATATGTTCACATATTTCTTACCTCATTATTTATTTTCCATTATCTTACCTCATCATTTATTTCCAAGAAAATCATACCTTAACCTGTTGTTCCTAAACCCTATTTTTTGTTCGTATCCTCTTTTAAAGTACTTTTATTGGCCAAACCATTTTCTTATAGCTTCTCAATGCATTTCTTCCAATTCATCACCACTCGTTCTCTTATATAGCCTACACCCTCTTAAGCTAACTTAAATCTACTGAGCTCAGATGCTAAACTAAGGGACGAGGCAATGCAGCAACACAAAACAATTAACACAAACAGCAATGACAAAAAAATGGAAATTGTCAAAGTAAGCTACAGTAAATCTAAATTACCAAGCAATGCAACATTACAACTAATATGAGCCAATGTGCAGCAACAAGAAAAATAAATCAGTAGTAAAACTAGCTTAACAGAGTAATACAAAGTGAAATTTAGTAGCACTATGCCTGGCAAATAGCAGCAGCAAATGCAATAACTTATATCTAAACATGACATAGCTCAAGGAGAAAAAATATTACAGTAAAAATGGCCATGTTTAATACCTATGTCACATCTTAACACTAGGGTGATGCATCATTAGAACTTACTCTAGCAGACAAGTTACCAAATTGTAAAAAAATTATTTATGCAGTTCCTGTGAAGGGAAATGTCTATTTATGTTCCCTCGTTTTCTTGGAAGTAGATCATAAATTTATAATTGACTGGATCTGTAGGCATAAAATAACTATATTAGTACATCTATTAAATTTTATTTTAACCAATGCTGCAGTGCAGCTAGAAACTACACTCCTGGAAATTGAAATAAGAACACCGTGAATTCATTGTCCCAGGAAGGGGAAACTTTATTGACACATTCCTGGGGTCAGATACATCACATGATTACACTGACAGAACCACAGGCACATAGACACAGGCAACAGAGCATGCACAATGTCGGCACTAGTACAGTGTATATCCACCTTTCGCAGCAATGTAGGCTGCTATTCTCCCATGGAGACGATCGTAGAGATGCTGGATGTAGTCCTGTGGAACGGCTTGCCATGCCATTTCCACGTGGCGCCTCAGTTGGACCAGCGTTCGTGCTGGACGTACAGACCGCGTGAGACGACGCTTCATCCAGTCCCAAACATGCTCAATGGGGGACAGATCCGGAGATCTTGCTGGCCAGGGTAGTTGACTTACACCTTCTAGAGCACGTTGGGTGGCACGGGATACATGCGGACGTGCATTGTCCTGTTGGAACAGCAAGTTCCCTTGCCGGTCTAGGAATGGTAGAACGATGGGTTCGATGACGGTTTGGATGTACCGTGCACTATTCAGTGTCCCCTCGACGAACACCAGTGGTGTACGGCCAGTGTAGGAGATCGCTCCCCACACCATGATGCCGGGTGTTGGCCCTGTGTGTCTCGGTCGTATGCAGTTCTGATTGTGGCGCTCACCTGCACGGCGCCAAACACGCATACGACCATCATTGGCACCAAGGCAGAAGCAACTCTCATCACTGAAGACGACACGTCTCCATTCGTCCCTCCATTCACGCCTGTCGCAACACCACTGGAGGCGGGCTGCACGATGTTGGGGCATGAGTGGAAGACGGCCTAACGGTGTGCGGGACCGTAGCCCAGCTTCATGGAGACAGTTGCGAATGGTCCTCGCCGATACCCCAGGAGCAACAGTGTCCCTAATTTGCTGGGAAGTGGCGGTGCGGTCCCCTATGGCACTGCGTAGGATCCTACGGTCTTGGCGTGCATCCGTGCATCGCTTGCGGTCTGGTCCCAGGTCGACAGGCACGTGCACCTTCCGCCGACCACTGGCGACAACATCGATGTACTGTGGAGACCTCACGCCCCACGTGTTGAGCAATTCGGCAGTACGTCCACCCGGCCTCCTGCATGCCCATTATACGCTCAAAGTCCGTCAACTGCACATACGGTTCACGTCCACGCTGTCGCGGCATACTACCAGTGTTAAAGACTGTGATGGAGCTCCGTATGCCACGGCAAACTGGCTGACACTGACGGCGGCGGTGCACAAATGCTGCGCAGCTAGCGCCATTCGACGACCAACACCGCGGTTCCTGGTGTGTCCGCTGTGCCGTGCGTGTGATCATTGCTTGTACAGCCCTCTCGCAGTGTCCGGAGCAAGTATGGTGGGTCTGACACACCGGTGTCAATGTGTTCTTTTTTCCGTTTCCAGGAGTGTAGATATTAAACAAAATGAGCAAATAAATACACAAAGCAAGCCATATGGCATTTCTCTCAACTTGCAAGACAATAGCCATGAAATGTTTCTCATCATTTCATTAGGCATTTTAGTAAATATCATAAATTAAGAGCTCCACAGTATAATCATATGTTTTCAAGTTTGAGCGTGTCGTATTTGCGATGCTTTCTACAAAGGAATGTCAATAGCGAGGTTAATGGCCTCCCTTTTTTTTTCTCCACCTGTGCCTCTGAAAGGCACACACTAATGGCTTTTTTCCAGGCGTCTGTCGCGCAGCTGGGTGCCCACGATGCATTACGTGAAGGTGGTCACTTAACTTTCTTACCGAAATATTTACGACAGCAGTTTCTGCTACAGTGACAGTCTCGGATAAAAATATTTCACAGGTCGAGAATTTGTGTTGCAAATGTGTAGAAACAAAATCCTATGAATATAACAGTGTTCAAAAAGTTTTCGCCAGCATTCTGATACACTCACACATTTAAACACATTTCATAACTCTTAAAGTACGATTCTTGGTTTCCAACATCCTTTTCCACAAATCAGAGTCCCTAAACACTACTCATTATTCATATACATATTCGTTGACACTTCTTCAATATTTCATGTAATAAATACGTAGCATAATCAAATTCCTCATATACGGTTTCATCATCTTATTGATCACAAACATACCTCAACAGCATAATACACATCGTCGTCATAAAAATAACATCATAACACCTCAGTCAAATCTCAAAAACGTCGTAGCTTCCTCCAACAATGTCAAACCCTAAAAAATATTATGTCATCTACCTCAAACGTACTTTAAAAATCATGCTCCCCTACCAAATACATCATTCAGCGCTCTCATAGTTTCACAATGGTTCCGAAAAAATATGAACAGTTCACAAAGTACAGACAAAATACAATTTCATAAGTGTGAAGTTACCCAACTGTGTAACTGCATAAACATGTGTCACTGATGTAGTAAAAAATGTTTGTTTCACTGTTAAATAATCAGACAGCTGCGTAATTTATGTGTTAGAGAAATATGGTACCGATGTGTAAAGTTGTATAAGCAAATACCATATTAGCTAGGGATCCTTGTGCTTGCCAGACACATGGTACACAAAGTAGGCGTGTACCCCCTGAGGATTAATGGAATTATACCCTCAAGTGTTACAGATTACAGCAATGGAATGAAATGTATCACGGAAAACCTTTGTATCATTGTACTTCAAATATCTTTAAAAATAAATGTTTTAAGTACAAAATTAATCACTCAAATGCGTGTACTGTAGCGCTAAACTGTGCGTCTTGTTGTAAGATAATCTCTGTGGAAGTGTCGTAGTTATCGTCCTCCGAAAGCTAAGTTCTGCAGAAATCAATGTACTTAACTCATGATAAACAAAAGTGAAATGCTTTGCGTATAGATATCTTAGTTATTACGCTTATTGCCGTGATGAAGAAAGTACTGTGCTGTAACGTATTGTTGTGCTATGGAAAAAGCTGTCTCATTGTAGCTATACCACAAAAATTACTACAAAAACATGTTTTACTTTCCAGAATAATTCAGAGAATCTGTGCAGATATAGAACAGATACAGCGCAAAAGCAATAATATAAATTGTGTCACTCATTAGTAACGTCGTGATATAATCGTGTAGCTGTCACATAAACTAACCACGGTGTCATCAGGTATCTCACAGAAAGTACTTTAAATCCAAAATGTATTTTCAAGTAAACCAAAATGTTGCATTAAAATCTCATTAGCAGTACTGGTAAATGTTCTAAGTATGTGAGCCTTATAGTCGTTACGTAATTGTGCAACTAACAAGCAAGAATGTACACACACAATAACACTGTGTCGTCTGTTCACAATAACAATGCATTCGTAATTTCTGTTTAAGTAAGTTCTCTTGGTTCTTGACTGGATATTTAACTTCAAACATTGTTGCATGTTAACAGATTCTAAGTCTGACAAAGCATACTAGTAATGTAAAGTGAAAAGTTATACGGCAAAGACAAAGTTAAAAAGCAGATTATCTTTCAATAAACGGTTTTACATGTGAAATGTAGTGTAAACCTTTACTCTTCCTAGTACGCAGAGTTTCGACTTCAACGCAATTATCATGTGGTATACGTCGGATTCTGTAAGGTCCATTGTAAACAAGAAAGAATTTGTGACTCAAGTGTTTCTTCTTATGTGACAATGAATGAGCTTTAAAGAGATCTTTCTGACCAATATATAATTTCTTTGCATTTGCTTTACCGTGTAGTTTTCTCGTTTTGTCTGCTGCATATTTTATATTTATAATAGCCTAATTAATTGTGTCTTTGTGTCGAAGTTTTCGTGTATTCGGGAAAGGTACAAGCTCTCTGATTCTGTTCCGTGGTTCTTCATTCTTCAGTACAAGAGTAGGTGGTAAAGCAATGGAGTCATGAGGCATTTCATTCAGCACGTTCTGAAATAAGTGTAAATATCTGTCCCAATGCTGATTCTTTCTAAGACAATAAAGTCTGCAAAGCTTATTGATTTCTTTCATAATCCGTTCGGAGGGGTTGCAATGTGATGAGTACAATGAAATAAAAACAGGTTTGATTTTATGAGTCCAAAGCATGCGTGACCAAACAGCATATCTGATTTGCGGTCCGTTATCTGAAATGACTTTACTAACGTGTCCATCTTGAAGTAAGAAATTTTTAACAAAGGCGTTGGATACAGACCGTCCAGTGGCTTTACGTAACGGAGTGAAAGAAACGAATTTTGAAGTAAGTTCAACAGCGACTAGAACGCACGAAAATCCATTCGATGTTCTGACAAGGGGTCCCAAGAGATCAACAGCAGCAAATTCTTTTAATTTAGAAGGAATAATAGGAAACAGCGGAGCACGATGGGAGACAGTAGATGGTTTCGCCTTTTGACAATGTTTACAAATAGACAAGACTCTTCGAATTCTCTTTTCCATATTGTTAGAATAACAAGTCGTTCGAAGAATATGATAACATTTTCGTGGACCAAAATGTGCATAGCTGAAATGAATGTACCAAATGAGCTTATTAACAAAATCGTCAGGAATGCAAAGTACCCATAGCTTGTCATCAACAGTACAGCGTTTGAAAAGTATGTTGTTTCTAACCAGATAATAATGCCGAATCTGTGTGTGTGTGTCTTCTCATGCCATTCGCTCTTGATGTCTTTCCAAATCGGATCTTTATCTTGTTCATTAACAATGTACTTTAAAGATGTGGTGATGAAGTTTTCAAAGGCGACTTTCTGAATGTAAAAAATAATGAAATTTTTCTCGAGGTTGCCTTCTGTGTTACTTTTCTCAAGTCCAGCCGGTGCGCGTGACAGTGCGTCCGCAACAATGTTCTCCTTGCCGGGAATGTAGACTATTGTGAAGTGGAATTCTTGCAGAAACAATGCCCATCATTTAACCTGTCATGATTTAATTTTGAAGACATAAGAAATTGTAATGCACGATGATCACTGTATACTTTTACGTGCTTACCAGAAAGAAAGAAACGGAATTTGTTAAATGCCCAAACGATAGCTAAAGCTTCTACTTCAGTAACGGAATAATTTTTTTCAGATTTTGTTATCACTCAGCTAACAAAAGCAATGGTTTTCTGAACAGTAGTGTCATTTTCTATGGCTTCTTGAAATAAATGGGCACCAAGACCGACTTTAGAAGCATCCGTGCTAAGGCAGAAATCTTGTGACAGATCTGGATGAGCTAGTATTGGTGCGTCAAGTAACGCTTCTTTCAAAGAATTGAATTCGAATTGTGCTTGTTCGTCCCAGTACCAAATAGTATTTTTTCCAGTGAGAGGACAAAGTTTTGGTGTAACTAGAATTTGCATATTCAGAAAACGACGGTAAAAATTTAGGAGACCTAGAAAACGGCGGACTTGTTTTTTTGTGGATGGAACTGGAATGGCTCTGATTGCTTCTAACTTTTCAGAATCCGGCTGAATGCCTTCAGAAGAAATAATATGTCCCAAAAAGCTCACCTTTGACCTACCGAATTCAGACTTTTCCAAGTTAACTGTAATTCCAGATTATGCAAAAATATGTAACACGCTGTTGAGGATGCGATTGTGTTGTTCCCATGAGGCTTCTGCTATCAGAATATCGTCCACATATAAGGTGCTGTGACGTTTTAAGAACTCAGGTAATATGGAATTTAGCCCGCGAATGAATGCTGCCGAAGTAATGTTCAAACCAAAAGGAAGATTCCGAAACTGATAACAAACGCCGAAACAAAGGAAAGCTGTGTATTTTCTACATTCTGGATGAAGTTCGATCTGATAAAAGCTGGATCTGAGATCAATAGAAGACAACACCTTTACACCATTAAAATTTTGAAGAAGTTCTTCCAACGTTTGCGGGCTGTCTGTTTCAGGAATAATGATAGTATTGATTTGTCTCGAATCTAAGACAAGCCTGATCGATCCATTTTTCTTCTCAACAACATGTAATGGATTGTTGCATGAGCTTACTGCAGGCTCAATAATGCCCTCGTCAAGCATGGATTGTATTTCTGTCCTAACACGGTCCCTATAGTGTGCTGGAATTACGTATGGTCTAACACAAAATTTAGTATGCTCACGAACACGAAATTGGTATTGAAATCCCTTGATTGTTCCTGTTTTGTGAGTAAAAACTGTGGAATGTGCTTGTAAAATCTCAAAAAGGTCCTGCCTATCAATGTCATTACAATTCTCAATTGTTTGAATTTTATTCTGAATTAACTCACTAGTTTCAAATATGCCGTCGATATCATCCCTGTCAGTACTCGCATAGTGATTGTTAGTGTCTAGTTCCGTAGAAAATTCCGAACTGTTGTCTAACAGAAGGTAAAGCCGATTAATTTCCTCATCATGGTTTGAGAGCCAATCTTCAAATTTCAAAGCTGTTGACTTACCTTCTTTCTCTAAACTTATTTCAACATCGTGAAAGTTTAAGATTGCTTTGTATTCATTTAAAAAGTCTACTTCCAGTATAATTTCCGTCGACAATAATGGAACAATAAGAAAGTTCGTAGAGAAGCTGTAGCTTTGACAAAAGAATTCTAAGTTGGTTTGTTGGCGTACATCTACACTTTTTCCAATGATTGCACCTTGTAATTTAATCTTACGTAACGGAAGTTTGGGGCAATCGTTCGATTTGTTGCATTTGCTAAAAGCTGTTTCACTAATTACTGAAATGGGACTGCCAGAGTCAAGTACTGCCGTAAATGTTACGTCATTTACAGTAATGTGAATCACAGGATATGCAATGTTGTTATGTTTTACATCGTGTTCCTGGAGTAAGATGTCCCTAATGTCTTCCATTTTTACGTAATTACTAGCTACGGCAGCTGCATCGTCAGTTTCATAAGTACGTTTTGCGGCTGCCAGCGGTATGAGTCATTGCCTATTGTGTCTTTGTTGGCGCGCGTCGTTATTGGGATTTGGAGACCTACCTTCTACAATTTCACCTTGTCGAGAGGGCCCTACTCTGTTTGAATCCCGCCAGTTCTGATGCAATTCAGGTCTGTCGTTACGATCATATCGTCTGTCGTCATGTCGGTAGACCCCATAGTTTCTTTCTTGTCGGTCACGTGGTGGAGAATTTCTCCCTGAATCGTAACTGCGCGCTGGACCGTTGCATCTGAAGTTATTCTGTCTCCCTTGATAATAATTATTTTGGTTCCCGTTTTGTCTGTTTCTCTGATTGTCTCTGTGATAGTCATTACTGTGGAGAGGTGATCTTTCCCTGTGATTATTACTACTCTGCCAATGGTTGTCATACGGATGGTGTCTGTTTTGGTCACGATTTACGTTGTAAGAATAGCCTTGTCGTGTATTGTTTCTGTCATCGCGGAATCGTGACAGATGTGACCTGTAATTGTTGAGCTCCTGTTATCGCGTTCTGCGATTGTCAGTGTCAATTTCCAGTTCTTGTAACAGTCCCTGAAAAGCTTCAATGTCGTCTTTGCAACGTCCTGCTAAAACAATATGTCGTAAATGTTCAGGCAGTTTGATTAAGCAAATGCGGATGACTTCTGAGGGGCTGTATGGGTTTGAAAGATACTGATTCTTATGCAACATGTCTTCAAAATATTTCATAAGACTGGAAAATTCACATTCTTCGAAACGTTTCATCATTATGATGCTATGTTTTACTCGGTCTTGTGTAGCTTGAGACCAATACGCTGACAGGAAGGCATCATAAAATTCTCCTTCACTGTGACAATCGTGAATGACCGATCGCATTCTTACAGCTGGTTCATTCTCTAAGTAGCCACACATAAATTCTAACCTATGCTCCAATGACGAGTTGGGAGGAAAACAATGAGAGAATTGATGAAGCCATGCTTGTGGATGAATGTAGTTGTCAGAATTCTTAAATGTTTTGAATTTACGTGTAGTAATGAACAGCTTATAGTCGAAATCATCGTGTCGGCGAGTCGCACATTGCTCATTGTTACTTCGTTTCGGCGGTTCCATCTCAAAATCCAATGCGCCTTGCCAATTTCTTTCATAATTTCCGAAGTGTCCTGTGTTATTATTTTCTGGTTGTTCCGTATTTCTAAGTCCCTCTTCCCATGTTGGAGCGCGAGTGTCCTCTGAAATATGTAATTTTTGTATTACTTGTGCCAACTGATCTTGGACTTCCCGGATTTCTCTTTTGTGTTGCGTATTAATTTGATTCTGATTTTGTTTGAATTTTCTAATTTGTTCATACTCTTCTGTGTCAGTGAAGGCTACGGGTCTTGTGTCATTCTGATCATCATCTACCTTTGTAGATAAGTTAGTGAACTGATCTGAAAGTTCGGCTGCTTTCTCCGATAGTGTACTTATTTCCTCAGTGCGTTTTTCTGAACAAAATTTCAGAGTGTCCATTTGTGTTGAAATCCTATCTACTGTGTCCTTTAAGTTTTCCTGAGTTTTTGCAAGTTGCGTAACCGAATCGGTAGATGCAACTCAGTCAATTTTAGCTTGCAAGGTCTCATGATTTTCATGAACAATAGTTTGCAGTTCTTTTATGGCTAATTCGTGATTCGTAATGTATTTTCATGTCACGAAAAATTAGGTTGGAAATGCTCACAAATTTGTGTTTTTACGTCGTTACAGACTTTTTGACATTTCGATTCGATTTTATGTAACTCAGTAGTTAAATCTTCACATGTTTGTTCAAGCGTATGTTCCACTGAGTCTAACTTTTGAAGCTTTTGTTCCATTGAGTCTAACTTTTGAAGCTTTTGCTGTGTTTGTCTCTGATTTTGTTCCATTTGTTGCACTAATTGCAATAATAATGTATTAGTGTCTGGAATATGTTCCTCTATGCTTTTCAGCAGTGCATTTGCACCGGTAACATTCACATTTTGACAAGCAGAAAATGTGTCTTGACTTATTTGAGAAAACGGTGAGGACGCAAAACCTGAATCTACAGTATTTGCAAGATTGTGTCCTGTCATTTCGGATTCTTGAGGCGAGCTGTTGCCGACCGATCAATCGATAATGCTTCCCTGTTCACTAATTGTTTCACTGCCTACACCATTATTTGCAGCCCACTCCATTTCCCTATGCACAATTACCAAATTACTACTTTGAACATTAGTTAATTCATTACTCGGCGGCGCTGATAAGCTACGCTCGTCGTCACTATTATTTCTCAGTTTACTTTGGAGCCTAGTGTTACGTTTTTCACACGCCATTATTGTCACAATATTTCACACGACAACACAGAAAAGCACAATTTGAAGAGCAAAATAAGGAAACACATTAACATAGCACTGAAAATAATACCTAGTTAATTGCAAGGGCAACTGCGAAATACTTGGTGCAAATCTACATGCATGCCACAACTGTTTTACTGTACAAGAATGATAAACTACAACTACAAAGGAAATTCTCTCTACAATTACGCGCTAGCAATAAACAATAGCTACACTAATTACAGAAACTACAAGGAAATAATCAGAAGATTCCAGTGAGGTTTCCTCGGCTAAGGGTCGACATATGAGACGTCCCCTTAGAAAAATTTCTGAATTACTGTGCTCATAAACCTCTTACATTATTTGCTTCTCAAACAGCTGAGCAAAACTGAACGTACTCAAACATTCACTAAAGTGACACACAATACTTTTAGCGCAACGCAATCTGACTTTCAAAAATCCCTATAAAAGAATGACCCTGACTAACATTAACCTATAACTTTCACAAATAACCTACCTCACCAAAAATCTCCGTTACTCGAACTACTGCAATACAGCGAGCGCCACTACTGCCAGCTAAATAAAAGATTCAAACTACTGAAGGCACTAACTACTGATAGGCATAGTTAGCAAATGAAAGTTTTTGATAGAGAACAAACAATGTATTTACCTCAATAGTGTTCAAAAGTCATAATGTATATAGCAGTTCATGACATCCTGTCTTACAAATTTCAAAACTCCGCCGTCTCTCTCCCCACATCCACCACTGCTGGCGGCTCACCTCCAACTGTGCCACGCTGCGCGCTGTTAACATCCAGCTTCCCAACACTGCAATGGCAGACAACAATGTAAACTAGCCACAGACTGCACACAGCACAGCCAGTGATTTTCATACAGAGCGCTACGTGGCGTTACCAATATAAAAACCTAAACAGCCTACTTACAGTCTGAAACGATTTAGGAAAATCATGGAAAACCTAAGTCAAAGCCGGCCGGGGTGGCCGAGCGGTTCTAGGTGCTACAGTCTGAAAGTGCGCGACCGCTACGGTCGCAGGTTCGAATTCTGCCTAGGGCATGTCTGTGTGATGTCCTTAGGTTAGTTAGGATTCAGTAGTTCTAAGTTCTAGGGTACTGATGACCTCAAAAGTTAAGTCCCATAGTGCTCAGAGCCATTTGAACCATTTGAACCTAAGTCAAGATGGTCGGACGCAGTTTTCAACCGTCATCCTCCCGAATGGCAGTTCAGTGCGCTAACCACTACTCCACCTCGCTCGGTGCAGAAGTGCGTGAAAAGTGGCCCTGGCACAACTCTCTACTCTAGATATACACGTATATTTATTACTATAAAATGCGACAAACAAATCTTTTGGAGGAACAGCCGCAACTGAGTATTATACCAGAGGTTGGAAATACCGCTTCAGTTATAATGTTCTTTTATTATCACACGACCGGTTTCAGGCTCTTATACGCCCATCTTCAGGTGTCGTAACTTAGTGCTGTGACCCAGAGTGCCGTGGTTGAGGTGTATATGCGCAGTGTGCTACCTACGAAAGCTCGTAGGTTGCATTCAACTGAAGCGATATTTCAGCCTCTGATATAATACACTAGCTGTGTACCGGTCATTGTCTGGGTGAGTACTGAGAGGTGGCTAGTCAAAGCGCCAGAGATTGCGCCAAAGAGTATTATTCAGCCGCCTCCACGGGCAGTGCTTGTTGAGATGTGGTAGTGGAGAGTTCTTGTCGAGAAGTCGTCGTGGAGAGTGTATATTGAGAAGTGGGCAGTAGGAATTCCGATGTAGCCGTGACTAATTGTGACCATGTTGCATGCAGTTGTTCTGATGGGCTAGACACCCGATGCTGTTCGATTGCGGATGTTGTAATGATCAGAGTGTATGTTTCGTCAATATATATGAAGGTAATAATTTATTTTTATTTTTATTTCAAATACCTTAAACAATAATGCCTCTTGGTCACAGGTTCAGTCAACAAAGCATCTGGCTTGTGTTCATGTATTAGAGTGTAATTCTGGTTTCTCTGTGCAATTATAGTATTTCAGTTTTATTTAATTAATTCTTTGTAAATGGTATTTAAAATATCTTGTCTTATTGAGGAAGAACCGTGCCAGATGTGTACGTTGAATGACACTTCCACACACAGAACAGTTACACTTGTGTTTTCTTGTTTCGTAGGTTTTATAGTTGCTGGGGACTTAATTAATTCATTGTGTTAACGGAAGTTTTCTTTCATTCTTTGTTGTTACTCTATGCAGTCAGTTTGCGTACTGATACTGGCCAGGGCCAACCGGTTTCGAGACTGCGTAATCGGACAGTCAGCTACTAAAATTAAAATTATTTGCATTTTATACAATTAAGCCCCCATGCACGTGGCGACCGCTGCTTCGGATCGTCCCTTGGAATTCTTTTGATAGTGAAAATAGCAGACGGTAGTATTGTTGTAGCAATTTGTAGTTTAGTAATTGTAGTCTATATTGCATGTTTAGATTTTGTAATTGAACATTTGTAGTTGTCTTGTCATTCTTCTAATGGTATTTTTGCAGAATTTAATTTTCGATGTCTTGTATACGGGTTTGACAATTTTGTGCAACTGTGAAGGTTTTAATTGTTCGTGAGGCGTGTTTGTCGGGAAGCATTTCGTGTGAATGGTATTGTTGGTGGTAAAGTGTTGTACTGTGTGTAATTTTCGTATAGTGACGAGTTTTGTATGTTTTGTAAATGATTACGCGATCGATGAAAAAGGCAAAAATGATGGATAGTGAGAATGAGGAAATTGTTAACATGGCGAACTCGCCAACACAGGAGAACAGCATGATGAATACTGAAGTAGAAAACAATTTAATAAGTCGGGAAAATAGTCTGGAACCATTTCAAAATTTTTCACAATCAAAAAATTTTCAGAATTCGAGATTAACGACAGAAGATTCTGGAACAGTATCGAACACAGATAGCTTTATGGCTATGTCGAAGGATGTTAGTTTTACGGGAAATGTTAGGGGCGAAAAAAATTTCGAACAAGTTAACATGGAGTAGTTGATGAGTGCAATATTAAATTTGGGATCTCAGTTAGACTCACAAAGAGGAACAATTAAAACTGATATGGGAACAATGGAAACACAGTTAAGATCTGAATTAAAAACAGTGGGATCACAGCTACGATCTGAATTAAAAACAGATATGGGAACAATGGAAACACGGTTAGACTCACTGGGATCGCAGTTAGGATCTGAATTTAAAACAGAGATGGGAACTTTGGCAACACGTTTAGAAACAGAGATGGAAACAGTGGAAACACGGTTAGGCTCACGAATAGGGACATGTTTCAAAAACATGAAAGATGAATTAAAAAAAGAAATTAGAGAAGAAGTACAACCGATTTCGAATGCTCACAATAATAGATTAATTTCAATGGAAATCAGATAAAGGCAACAGGATAGAGAACAGGAAGAAAGAGATCGCGCGATAGTACAAACATTTTCAGAGTTAAATTTACAACGTGCACACAATAAGGAAGAAATATTTGAAAGAATCGAGGAATCCGTACCAAATGACAGAATAAATAACCTAACACAACAGTATGAACAACTAACTACTAAATGTGTCAATACTGAATCCCGAGTCGCGACACTTACGGAAGAGGTAGATAAACAGAAAGAAAAAATAGGTGACTTATCGGAAAGAGTTGAGGAGATTTCAGATAAATTGACAAGTCTTAGTTTAAATGGGGACAGAGATTCAGATGATACAGCTCCATTGCCATTTTCAGAAACCGAAGAGTACCAGAACATAAATAAGCATGTTGAAAATCAGGGAAAATTTAATGATCGCGTTAAAAGGGAATTTGAGGCATTACAAAAGCAAGTCAAACATATTGAAAGCGAAATCGTAGAAAAATACAGCAGAAGAAATTTAGAATCACAGATAGCAGAAGGGTTTGAAGAAAGTAATTTATTTCATTTACGAGAAGCAACAAGAGAGCGCCAGGTGCGCGAACTTGACAATAATCGACATTGGGACTGGGACAGACGCGGTAGGTCTTTGTCGCCACGAGGCGAAAACTTTGACTATAAACACTTCTTAACTGTTCGTAAATTTAAGATCTTTCGCAATTCTTAGAATGACATACATCCATGTTCATGGTTAGATCAATTTATGTACGCACTTCCACCAAATTGGCCACTAAGTCACAAACTGGAATTTATGTGTGGATATTTAGAAACGAACCGGTGACGCGCATGCGCGCACTTATTAGAGATTGTAATAATCTAAATGATTTTTATCACGCATTTCTATCGGCATATTGGTCCGAAAACACGCAAGACAGAGTCAAACATAATCTTATTATGCAGCATAATTTTAAACAGTCTGAGTTCCGCACGCTGGCAGAATACTTTGAAGACATGATTCGAAAGAATCAATTCCTGTCCAACCCTTATAGCCCGACTGAATTAATTCGCATTTGTTTAACTAAGCTGCCACAATCCATAAGACAAATTGCTTTAGCCTGAAGATGTAAAAGTCCTCAGGGGATTCGCTACACTAAGTGAATATGTGCCGTAGCGTGCACAGGGCCCCGAGCTGTAGTAGTGCTATTTCCCTTTTAGTTTTCTGCACTGCTGCCTACTCTTTTACTATTCTTTGCATCTATCAAAATAACTCTTCAACTATCAATCTATATAGACAGTCGGTAAAGAATAATCGGATATGACTATTTTACCCAAAAGTGATTTCGGAAATTACCGTTTGGACTTACTGTATCTTCAGCAGCATTCATTCGTAGTTTAAACGAAATTTTACCTGTTTATCTTCGTGTCAATGTTACTTCATATGTTGACGATATTCTTACTGCTAAACGTTCTTGGAGTGAGCATAACAAAATTTTGGATTCATTATTACGTATTTTTGAAAGAGTTGGCATTACGGTGAACTTGGAAAAATCTGAATTTGGTCGTTCTCAGGTGAAATTTCTTGGTCATATTATTTCTACAGAAGGTATTCTTCCTGATCCAGAGAAACTAGATGCTATTCGTAATTATGCTGTTCCTACTACAAAACGTGATGTTCGTAGTTTCCTTGGTGTCTGTAATAGATAGATAGAAGATAACGGCGTTGTAGTGCAGAAAACTATTGCCGATCTGTTCTTGCCAAATGCAAATTATGTCAAAAGGCTAAGCCGCCAGCTATTTCTCACAGAGCACCGTTGTTTCCTATCATTCCAACGAAATTAAAGGAGATGGCTGCAGTCGATTTGTTCGGTCCGGTGGTTCGTTCTACTAATGGTTTTGCGTACATTTTGGTAGCAGCGGAATTGACATCAAAATATGTGTGTTTCACACCTTTACGCAAAGCAACAGCTCGTTCAGTATCTAATACTATCATCAAACATTTTCTTAAAGAAGTGGGTCATGTTCATAAGGTTATATCAGATAATGGATCACAGTTTCACTCTAAAATTTGGCTTCGTACTCTACGGCGTCGTAAGATTAAACCAATTTTCATTTCACTTTTTCACCCTCAATCTAATGCTTCAGAGAGATGGATGAAGGTAAGCAATAAATTGTGTCGACTCTATTGTCATCAGAATCACAGAACGTGGGATCAATATTTTCATATTTTTCAAAACATTTGAATGAACTCCCTAATGATTCAACTTCTTCACCGCCTATATTGATATTAAAAAATAAAACACCGACAAATCGCATTTCTGAAATCGTTCCTTTTCCACCTTCACGGAAACTGCGGCATTCTGAAGTTGTCAACCTGGCTCTACAAAATATTGCATCTGCGGCTGCTAGAAGAGAGAAATCAGCTAAACGTCCTGGTCGTTTAAAAACCTTGTCAGTTGGTCAAAAGGTGTTAATTAAGTCTCACCGTTTGTCTCACAAAGGAAAAGGCTTGTGTCGCAAATTTTTTCTGCTTTATAACGGTCCATATAGAATTCGCAAAATTATTCATGATAACACTGTCGAAGTAGAAACTCTTAAATCTCGGCGCTCTAAGGGAATACATCACATATCGAACGTTAAAATTTTTGTGGAATGACATACTTTCGAGAATCCAACTGTTATACGTAAACATGCAGAGAATACAAGGATACCGCGCCGTGTTGCGGTGGCGGCACATAAAGCAACAGTCAAGTCCGCGCGGTGCGCAAGGCAGTCGTTAACCGTAAACAATTACTTCCAACGTCACGCGTATCTACAGCTGATCGAGCGCTCAGTGCGAATGCTCTGACAGCCGTAAACAAATACACAGTGTAATTTCTCCGAATAAATTCAGTATAAAGCTATAGTGACTTGATAAATTATGTTATTAACGTTCAGTATTTTTCAGGATACGGTTGTATAAAATCTTTAAGAACTTCAGGTAAATTCTGTGTGTGTCCGACGTTAAGAGGACTTGCTATCGAGAAATTTTCAGGAAGAATGTAATTTCGAAGAAGAAACTAATAAACTAAAAAGGTAACTATTAATTGAGTTTATTTTTCAGGTAACATATTTCCACTTGGTACGTACTTTAGACGTAATTTGCTGCTCGCGATTACGTGATTCATACTTTGTGCTAAATTTCATGTTCTATGAATTTACTTGTGAAGCAACATGCTTGCGTACATTAACTGATTTTGACAATGACTGATTAATGAACAGGGTTGTTACTTATGTATATTATGCATCGTTTGGCTGCTATGCTTTTTCACTGATGTCACATCATTTTTTTTATGTGCCTGCTGTGCTTATTTATTTAAATTATAATTGTTACCTGATTAATTGTGCTGATGTGGTTATGTATGTAGGTTACACTTTGTGATTTATCTGCTTGCGCCTTCATGTTCACTTATTAAGGTTACATATGAACATTTATTTGCTTACCCTGATATGATGCTAATGACCTGTTTATTATGTAAGATACATATTTGCTGCTTTGCGTATGGATTGCATATTTATACATTTCTGTTTGTTGTCATAACTACTCTTTAATTTGGTATATGGAAATTCTGATATGCGCTGTATGAACATGGAGTTTAGGTCACACTATGGTATTAATTATAGATTGTTCGCTTGGCAGAGCCTCGTTGTAGGGATTATGCTAGACATTCTGTTCTCTACTGGTATATTTACTCGCTCCTGCATGTTTTGCTTACGCTCAGTGCCTTATATTTTTAAGATAAGAAAATGAACTGCTATAATTCGACGAACGACATTAGTACAGGAAACTTCATAGAAGTCACATGAGCTGGAGGTTTTATGGAAGCTGTATAAATTTATCCTAATAGGAAGGAAGCTAACGACATGAAATACCAATACTAGGTTTAGACCATTGACAGTTATTACACTGCATTCTTCGTGAGCAATTGAAATAGCAAGTGACACTTGACACAAGAAATACTCCTCACGTTTGCTTCTGTTTTGCCATGATTCTTAAAGTGGTGTACACATTGTGAAATACTACGATTTATTCACTCAAAGTCTTATGTGATCTTTCATACTACGAACTCGCACATACCTACTGAAAGTTATTCAAACTGAAGGCTGTTAGAGGTCATGTATGCATTTCTTTTATTTAATGATGGACAAGGTAACCAAAATGTATTTTATAATTCATAATGAGTAGAAGATTTGGGTCAGATGGATTACACAGAGGTTGTGTGTGGACATTGTGTCTTCGGATTGTATGGGATGATGAATTGAAGTTTGCACTAGGATTTTATCTGTACTTGTTCGAGGAGACTGACTAGAGGAAAGAGTTGTTATGGAAGTGAAATGATATTGGCGATAAGGTTTATATGTGTCGAAGTACTGAAGAGGTATTATTGAGGTATTGAGATTGTGTGAAGTTGATGATTATTGGAGTTTTGGTGGACAAGAGGTAAGGTAAATGATATTGATGATAAGGTTTATATGTATCGACGTAAGAGGTATTATTGAAGTATTAAGATTATGTGATGCTGATGATTATTGGAGTTTTGGTGGATAAGAGGTAAAGTAAGTGAGGAGCATTTTTTTTTTTTTTTTTTTTTGTTGGTTTGTATGGAACAAGGAGGATGAAGGTAGCAGACTAGAACACTCAAGTGGAAAGAAGATTGTCTACACACACACTTTGTTAAATCAATAAGCAGTATATACTTTTTTTGGAGAGAGGAAGCATTTGCATATTTTGGCATACTGACAGTTGTTCAGCAACCGTACATTTTGATTTGGATTGGCAAACATTGGTCTTGACATGATGACTCTGACGTTGACTAACTATTATTGACTGTTACACATTGCTGCCACTACTACTTGATACACATGTCGAACATCAAATCTTTGACAGTTACACAGTAGTACTGAATGTGGATGAAAGATGAGTGTGTTTTGTGGTTTCCCCTTCCTAATCCCAAATAATTGGTACCGACCTATCTCCTAAATATTATTTTACTTGTTTGTTGTGGCTTGCACTGACACCCATAAATATTATAGGTTTACTGATATTTGTGTATTTGTAATATTTAATATGACAATTATCTGATATCATTTGTGTGTTTATTATTATTTTTATGTTTAGTGTAAGAGCATTGAGAATAATTTTGTAAAAGCAATTGTGTGTGCATTCAAACTGTTGTTCATGCCTGCACGTGTTCAACATTAATGGGTGCCACTTAGAAATGTTTAATTTCTGCTGATGAACTCTGATGAACTGTCTAATTAGTGATAGTGAATATTATGGACTGTTACCTGCACTTGTTCAACATGATGGGTGCCGCTAGGAGATGTTTAATTTCTGCTGATAAACTCTGATGAACTGTCTAATTAGTGATAGTGAATATTATGGACTGTTACCTGCACTTGTTCAACATGATGGGTGCCACTTGGAAATGTTTAATTTGTGCTAATGAACTCTGATGAACTGTCTGATTAGTGATAGTGAATATTATGGACTGTTACCTGCACTTGTTCAACATGATGGGTGCCACTTGGAAATGTTTAATTTGTGCTAATGAACTCTGATGAACTGTCTGATTAGTGATAGTGAATATTATGGACTGTTACCTGCACTTGTTCAACATTGATGGGTGCCACTTGGAAATGTTTAATTTGTGCTAATGAACTCTGATGAACTGTCTGATTAGTGATAGTGAATATTATGGACTGTTACCTGCACCTGTTCAACATTGCTGGGTGCCACTGATGGAACTGCTTCTACTGAAACGATGTCACTTGTTGGAGTCTGCACCTGTTCAACATTACTGGGGGCCACTGACAGGACTGCTTCTACTGAAATAATGTCACTTGCTGCTGTCTGCACCTTCTCAACATTGCTAGGTGCCACTGTTGCAACTGCTCAACCAGTGATGAGATGTCACTTGTTGCTATCTGCACCTGTCAATATTACTGGGTGCCACTGATGGACTGCTTCTACTGAAATGATGTCACTTGTTTGTGTCTGCACCTGTTCAACATTAGTGGGTGTCACTGATGGACTGCTTCTATTGAAATGATGTCACTTGTTGGTGTCTGCACCTGTTCAACATTGCTGGGTGTCACTAATGGAACTGCTTCTACTGAGATAATGTTACTTGTTGATGTCTGCGCCTGCTCGCCATTTTTGGGTGCCACTGTTGAAGCTGTTTAAATACTGCTGATGAAATGTTATGAGACTGCTATTTGCACCTGTTGATCATTGCTGGGTGCTACTGTTGGAACTGTCAAGTACTCTGAGGAGTTCTACTTGTTTATTGAACTATTGAAAGGATTTTATGTGAATATTTGTATAAACTGATTTTTTGTGTGTTTACTGTTTATTAGATGTTATGAGACTCTTACCTGCCCCTATTCGTCATTGCTGACGCTATTGATTGAATTGTTTAACCACATGATACTTATGTAAACTATTATGTAAAATCACATGTATGCAAGCATTTGTATTCCTTACTGTATTTTATATATTAGGTTATTGAAGGGTCAGTGCAAAGCCAAAATTTATTTAGGTATGTGATATTTACTTATTAATATTACTTTTTCATTTTTGTCCGTATTTTTTGGACGAATTTGGTGGTATTTTCACCACCAATGCTGGCAAAAATACCATCAAATTCTAGTCGTGGAGGAGGGGCATATGAAAGGTGGCTACACTGAGTCACAGCGCCAGAGATTGCGCCAAAGAGTATTATTCAGCCGCCTCCAGGGGCAGTGCTTGTTGAGATGTGGTAGTGGAGAGTTCTTGTCGAGAAGTCGTCGTGGAGAGTGCATATTGAGAAGTGGGCGGTAGGAGTTCCGATGTAGCCGTGACTAGTTGTGAGCATGTTGTATGCAGTTGTTCTGATGGGCTAGACACCCGATGCTGTTCGATTGCGGATGTTGTAATGATCAGAGTGTATGTTTCGTCAATATATATGAAGGTAATAATTTTTTTTATTTTTATTTCAAATGTCTTAAACAATAATGCCTCTTGGTCACACGTTCAGTCAATAAAGCATCCGGCTTGTGTTCATGTATTAGAGTGTAATTCTGGTTTCTATGTGCAATTATAGTATTTCAGTTTCATTTAATTAATTCAGTGTAAATGGTATTTAAAATATCCTTTCTTATTGAGGAAGTACCGTGCCAGATGTGTACGTTGAATCAAACTTCCACACACAGAACAGTTACACTTATGTTTTGTTGTTTCGTAGGTTTTATAGTTGCTGGGGACTTAATTAATTAATTGTGTTAACAGAAGTTTTCTTTCATTATTTGTCGTTATTCTATGCAGTCAGATTGCGTACTGATACTGGTCAGGGCCAACCGGTTATGAGACTGCGTAATCGGACAGTCAGCTACTAAAATTAAAAATATTTGCATTTTATATAATTAAGCCCCCATGCAGTACTTACTATTAATCTGTCTCCTGCTTCCTCCTATTTCTACTCATCCGCTTCTGTCCTCTCTCTCTGTTCACCTTTCCAACCGCATTTTCTGTCCATCTGTTCCTCAATCCCCCTTTCTCTGTCCATTTTCACCCCCACCCCTCTCTGTCCGCCTTTCTCTTTCCCGTATCTGTGTGCATTTTCTCCTTGCCGCTCACTTCCTGTCCATCTACTTCTCCTTCCACGTTATCCACTCTCGCTGCAGTGGGAGGTTGCCGGTTCTCATACGCAGAGTAGGGTGTACCGAGTTTGGTTGAAACCGATCCCGGGGCTTAGAAGAGATTTTGATGCGCGGCTTCATTCGAATACGTTAATGTCACATATATTACACATATATTTAACTTTTTTCTCACATATTTGTACACATATTCGACATTGGTAATTTCGCCCAGCAATTTGTTTTCGAGAACCTCGAAGTTTATAAGTCCATATGTAGTGAACTGTGTGCCGCACAATGATATAACATTGCAGATACATCCAGTGACGTATGTAGACACACTCTATGGAATGTTACACGAACGGAGTTAGCGATAACGTGGAAATAAATTAAAACGTCATGGATGATACAGCAGTTGTCCAAGAATGTCAGTGTTCATGACATACCTCCTCAACCATGTGTCATGTGGCGATATATTTTTGCAGGTACGTTCAGTGGTATACGTATATAGCGTTGAAAAATTTATTGCGTATATAGTTGCTACTAAAGAAGTAATAAATTAAAAAGTCATGCCTTATGCGGCACGTTTATTGCAAGAACAGCGCAGAAGTAGTAAGCGAAAAAAATTTTTTCCTTGCATCATTATATAGTGGCTGCGAGCATGAAAGTTTGACAAAAGTTTGAAACTATGTGTAAAGTTTATTGCAACTTATTAAGTGCTCTCATTCGCTGTTACTGGATGAATATGGACTGGCTGCTTGCGCATGTGTGCTATGCTTCCTTTTCACCCCCATCCCTACCTCTTTGAAAGGTAGGTGGTACTTACCCCAGCAATTGTTTTCTCCAGGTACTGATACATGTGTAAAGTTTGGTTCAAATGGATCCATTTGTTTATGAGGAGATGTGGAACAAACAGTCTCAGATAAAAGAAAGGAAGGACGCACCACGAAAGAATTATCTGACTGAGGCGGAAATCAGTAGATGTCATGTACTTGTTCGGCTTGGAATTGACTGACAGATCTGTTGGACGTCCTCCTGAGGAATATCGTGCTACATTCTGTCCAGTATGCGCGTTACATCGACAAAATACCGAGCTAGTTGGAGGTCCCTATCTATAATGATCCTAAAGTTCTCAATTGGGAAGAGATCTGGCAACCTGCTGGCCAAGACAGGGCTTGGCAAGCAAGAAGACAAGCAGTAGAAACTCTCGCCTTGTGCGGGCGGTCATTATCTTGATGAGATATAATCCAAGAATGGCTTGCCATCAAAGGTAACAAAAAGAGCCGTAGAATATCGTCGACGTACTGCTGTGCCGGCCGGAGTGGCAGACCGGTTCTAGGCGCTCCAGTCTGGAACCGCGCGGCCGCTACGGTCGCAGGTTCGAATCCTGCCGCGTGCATGGATGTGTGTGATGTCCTTAGGTTAGTTAGGTTTACGTAGTTCTAAGTTCTAGGGGACTGATGCCCTCACATGTTAAGTCAAATAGTGCTCAGAGCCATTTTTGACGTACTGCTGTGCTGTAAGGTTGCGGATGGCAAACAAACGGGTCCTGTTATGGAAAGAAACGGCACCCTAGATCATGATTCCTGGCTGTCGAGCGGTATGGTGGGTGACAGATGGGTAATGGGTATCCCAGAGTTGTCTGAATGTCTCTTGAGACGTTTTCGACTATAATCGGGGCCCATTTCGAATTGGGAAACATCACTGAAGGCAGTTCAATACCAGTCAACGAGAGTATACGTCACGAGTGCCAGCGGAGACATGTCTGGAGACGTCTTGGACGGCTGCAGGATACCAACCTGACTGTCATCTATATACGGCCATACAGTGGGGATTGATAGCGTACTATTTCATCTCATAGCACGGCACCTTTGGGTGACATACGATTAACCATTTCAGTACAGCGGTATGCCTTCACGGCAGGCAATACTTGGCTTACATTTTAGCAAGACCTCTCTTGCCAAACCGCACCTCTGCCAGCAAGATCACGGATCTCTCCCTTGTTGAGAACGTTTGTAGCACAATGGGGCGGACCTTGCAACCAGCTCGGGATTTCCGTCAATTGGACATTCTTTGGCACGATACCGCTCAGGAGTAGATCCAAAAATTTTGTCAACCAACGTTTGCATAGGGGCTAAAGGTGGACCAACGCGTTATTGACTTGCTCAATTTGTGAAGCACTTTCTCTTAAATAAATCGTCCATTTTTTCTGAAATTGTAGCTATTTGTTTGTCTGTACATATACGACACGTCTACCAGTTCATATTTAATTTCGATTATTCCTTCGTAGTGGGTCGGTGTGTCGTTTTTTTCATTTCTTTGTTTTGAATGTACATACATACGCTTTTAGGATATGTGAAGGTGTGTATATAGATAGATTGGAAATCGTCGCATAACTGAAATGATGTCGTATACAGATTATGTTCAGAATGGCGCCTGTAGTAAGCGACGTTCAACTACGACATACTTTATAATGACAACTGAGGAGTGACATTCTTCTCGGGGCGTGTTTTTTTTCGTCAGAATTTTTATGCTCTTTCGAAAGGATCGATCTGTTTGTGGTGTAAACATTCCTTTACGAGTCATTTTAGCTGAGTGCTTTTCTTCTCCTAGCATGAGGGCTTATGTAAAGGTCACCACCGTTCCGCCTTCTGTTTATCTCACGAGCCCATTTCATTACATTTTATTGATTTTCGTTTTAACTGTCTCAGAAAGCTTTAACCGCCGTAATTTTAATGTATTCGCATAATGTTTGACATTAATTAGAGAACAGCCACAAATATGTCATATTACTGAAGTTCTAAGCTTTCTCTTAAGTATGGACAGGCGGTGTAAGGATTCGACGGAGTAGAGGTCCATGTGTTCTAACAGATTGTGTTTCAACAGGATCTTTAGTGACGTGACACTCACCTCTTAAAGATACTGTGTACTTACAACCCACAGGGCTCTGTACAGTGAACGGCGGTGAAATCCCTTTAGCAGTGTTATCTGTCTCCTCTAGAAGAACATTCTATCAAATAGTTTACAGTTCCACGATAATCGAGAAGTGACCATTTTCTTAGAATGAGCAAATGCAAACAGTGGTAAATACCAAAAACACGGTCGTCAGTAGTGCAATGTGCGAGCCACGGAAACGCTTTACAGGACCAGTTAACACGAATCCATTGCCTTTTGTGGATAACTATGACTCAGAGAAAGATCCTGAATATGTTCCCTTACCCACATGAATTGCCGGCCGGAGTGGCTATGCGGTTCTAGGCGCTACAGTCTGGAGCCGAGCGACCGCTATGGTCGCAGGTTCGAATCTTGCCTCGGGCATGGATGTGTGTGATGTCCTTAGGTTAGGTAGGTTTAAGTAGTTCTAAGTTCTAGGCGACTGATGACATCAGAAGTTGAGTCGCATAGTGCTCAGAGCCATTTTAACCAACCAAATGAATTTCCGAAAGATCTTCTGACCTTGTGAAAAATTATGTAAGCGTGTAAACAGTGTGAAGTTGTGGCACTTACCAAATTTCACCTGAATCTACTTGACAGTGTAATGACAGAAATTTCAGTGGCCATCCTTAACAATGCAAGGCGACGCTAATCTTAATTTTATTTCGTGGTCAATCATAGATTCTTCTTTGATGTTGTTACGCTTTATTGTTGGAAAAATCGCTAATACAAATGTAAGTATCATAATCGAACCAATTTGGACATTTTAGATTTGTATTTTTTGTGCAGTTTAGAAGTAATGTCTCATAACACTCCCAATGAGTAAACAGTTGTAAGACAATGCCAACCCACGTTCGAAGTAATACACGTCAAATCATCGAGTAAAACTGAAGTGATATCAGGTGTTCCCAGGGAAGCGTCCTGGGACCTCTGCTGTTCCTGATCTATATAAATGACCTGGGTGACAATCTGAGCAGTTCTCTTAGGTTGTTCGCAGATGATGCTGTAACTTACCGTCTAGTAAGGTCATCCGAAGACCAGTATCAGTTGCAAAGCGATTTAGAAAAGATTGCTGTATGGTGTGGCAGGTGGCAGTTGACGCTAAATAACGAAAAGTGTGAGGTGATCCACATGAGTTCCAAAAGAAATCCGTTGGAATTCGATTACTCGATAAATAGTAAAATTCTCAAGGCGGTCAATTCAACTAAGTACCTGGGTGTTAAAATTTCAAACATCTTCAGTTGGAAAGACCACGCGAGCCAAAGGTTGCGTTTCGTTGGCAGGACACTTAGAATATGCAACAAGTCCACTACAGAGACACTCGCTCGTCCTCTGTTAGAATATTGCCGCGCGGTGTGGGATCCTTACCAGGTGGGATTGACGGAGGACATCGAAGGGGTGTCAAAAAGGGCAGCTCGTTTTGTATTATCACGTAATAGGGGAGAGAGTGTGGCAGATATGATATGTAAGTTGGGATGGAAGTCATTAAGGCAAAGACGTTTTTCGTCGCGGCGAGATCTATTTACAAAATTTCAGTCGCCAACTTTCTCTTCCGAATGCGAAAATATTTTGTTGAGCCCAAGCTACATAGGTAGAAATGATCATCAAAATAAAATAAGAGAAATCAGAGCTCGAACAGAAAGGTTTAGGTGCTCGTTTTTCCCGCGCGCTGTTCGGGAGTGGGATGGTAGAGAGATAGTATGATTATGGTTCGATGAACCCTCTGCCAAGCACTTAAATGTGAATTGCAGAGTAATCATGTAGATGTAGATGTAGAAATGCACGGAGTTTGCAAGTACTCATTGACGTATTTTTAAGAATAAAATCTTCTAAAGAATATTCGATTTTAAAAAGATGTACTGTAGAAATGTTTGACAACACTGACTTATCTGAACAGAAAAAGTGACACTGCATGTGTTTCAAATATCTCGGAGAATAATTCTCGGGTTTCCACCCAGGCTGCAGCCTTAACATACTGAAACGTTTCGTCGAGTGACATAGTCATCTTTTGATGAAGTATCGAGTGATGTGGATGGTGTGACATTTATACTAGTGGAGAGCCCTCCCTCCACCGGGCTGCCGGAGGCCATGAACTGTCTCGTAGGCGGGTGGAGAGGGGTGTTTCTGTAGTGGTGGGGGTAGCGGGTGATCCGTTGGCATGTTGTGCTGGTCACACTCTAGTCGTATAGCCGCTAAAGCCGAATTCCTTGCGCAGTCACACGGTGTCCTTCGTGTCTGTTGTCAAGACTGCCATGAACCCGGTTTTCAGTTGTATGCCCAGTTGCCGGTTTCTCACCAAAACACCTTGGTATTCTGGAAGTCAAAGGTGTAGTCTTCTTTGAGGCTGATTTTTCTGTCTGTTCCAATCGCACGTGCCTGATATACTCCCCGCAGCGTTTTGAAATACAGGTCTGCATTTGCCCAATGTACTGTTGGCCCCTATCTCATCCGATAGTGTATATTCCCAGTGCGATCGTTTTAGTGGGTCTTTCACAGAGCCAGGCAACTCTTTCGTTTTCGGCGGCGGTCTGAAGCCGGCTTTCAGTTTGAATGTTTCGAATAGGCACGTAATTTAGGCTGAGAGCGGTCTGCTGCACCTTGTCTCTTCTTGAATGCTCTACTAATCAGCGCTTCACGGTGCCCATTTTGCGCAGTACTTCCTTCAAGGTTGTAGGTAATCCCGGAGGTCTGTTTTATGGCAGATGATTTGAGCCCTATATGTGTGGGTGCGCAGCACGCTCTGTCGCTGCGCTGGATGGGAGCAGCTCGTGGCAGGCAGGTACAGGTCTTCTTCCTTTATGCAGAATGGCCTAGCGTGCCATATGCGTTCTTCCTCATTGGTACGGCCAGAAACAGGAAATAACCATTCTCATTTCCACCGTGAAAGCAGTGTTATGATGGAAGCTGTTAAAGTGGTCCAGAAGCTCGTCCAGTGCCTTTCTGCCCTGTTCCCATGATAAGTGGTCTGTTCCATGGTAGAAGAAGACCGAGCGCATATTATTTCTAGTAAGCATGGCAATGGTGAGGGATCGCATTCGACTTACTTGGAAAGATGTTGACACCAACGCGCGTACTCCGCTTACATGTCTGCTGTATATGGGAAAGGCACTACCAGCAGTGGGCGGACCGCAGCCCACGCGCCGACAGCGAGGTACAGAAACGTGGTGGCGCCGCCGAACACAGCTGCAGATTTGTAGACTGTCGGGAGCTCAGATGACAGACAAGGAGGCGAATAATGAGCACCATTCTCGATGCAACACCTAAACGGCACATTATTAGTGGCACGGAGGAAGCTATCCGAGGGCGGCCAAAGGAAGAAACAGAGGAGATCTGGCGGGAAACCTGGAGGGTCATCGACAAGTCCCGCCTACACGACGGCAGCAGAACAGGAGGCTGTGTCAGTCACTGAGGGGTCTTCCAACAGACAAAGGCAATGCAACGGTGCGGAAAGTGTAATGCCTCTAACGTGAAAGGAGGGAATTAGACACGCACCAACATTTGATGAGATTTCTGTTGAAGCATACAGAGGCGTAGCACAGGTACCTTGCAGTTGCCAGAGAAGACATTTTACCAACAAAGTGGTGCATGAAACGTTTGAAGCATGTTATTATTATTTTGAATGTTAGGATTTAAGAGTTGGGTAAAATATCGTGAGTGTACAAAGTAAGGTACACAAAAGATTTGTTTTTAGATTATTACATTCTGAGCGTTGGCACGGCTCGCACAGCTCACACTTTCTAATTTGGTAAAAAAAAGAAAAAATAGTTTGCATGCTTAAGTTAAGAGTATAGAAAGTTGGGTACACGAACAATTTCATTTCTTGACGTTCGACTCCACCCACTATGCAACCTAGTAAATGAGAAGGAGGCTTCCAAAAGGTCACTGATCAGCACTTTATACATATTGACTGTGGGTTCTGTGGAGAAAGGAAAGGTGCTAATCTTATTTCCGTAGGTCTTTTAAGTTGAGAAAACATATGCAAGAGCTACCTGTCTCATCCTGTCTAGCACACCGCAATCAGTCCAATAATGTGTGTCATCGGAAAATTGTTTTGTGTGACCAGATGTTTGAACTGACATCCATTCTGTATCGATTTTGTAGCGCTCTTCGATGAACGATACCACTTAAGGCCAACTCTTACGTCACTTGCTTCAGTCTGTCTCGTGTATTTTCCATGTTGGCATTTCTGACAAATAAATCTTTTATAAATATTATTTGTGTGTAAAGTGCACTGTCGTTTCACATGTCTGAAGACTATGTGTCTTCTACATGTACAGTATTCTCATCTGTGATGTGATGAACAGTGTTATTGTGAGCAGTTTATTTTTCATTTATGCTCGTCTTAAATACATGTTTCCATACATCTTGTGTACGTCTATACGTTATCATCACTTTCATTGTGTTCAATGTTATTTGTGTTCCTCACGTATTGTTTACTTGGTTTGATCTTCATTTATTTGTGCATATCTTGTCTTATGCACATATGGAACGTTATCATCACGTTCAATGTAACGGTGTTCTTCATGAGCAGTTTATTTGTAAGGAAAGTTATTTATCTGTACATGTCTTGTACCTCTTCACTAAGGGCAAACATATACGTAAAACGTAAACTGGGCTTCACACACCAGGGTACAACAGAAAACGTGATATCCCCGCAATATTCCACATCGGTGAATGACGTGTTAATGTACTTGTCAGGGAGTGAAGAACTTGGTTTCTTTTGACGTGCGTGTGCGATGGGCCAGGTGGACATAGATGGGCGACTTCGCCATGACTAACCATCCGTTCAGAAGCTTAATAGTCATGACAAGGATATGTGTAGCACGTCCGACCGCAGCCACTTTCACCAACTCGCCGCGAGCGGCTGAGGAGGGGGAGGGAGCCGGACGGCCTGGGGCGAGTAGAGGACACTGCAGAGCCACTGCGCCAGCCACAGCGGGAGGTCGGACAGACGCGCTCGCCCCACTCAGGGAGGGAGGGCCTGCCTTACAATGAGAAGCGTGCCGTGAACTGTCCGACACCTGCAGCCATTGGGACGGAACGCCAAGAATGAACTCGCGAAAGCATCTGAGATCTTCTGGCCTGGAGGCAGTAATTTTACCTGGCTTAGAAAGCAGAAATGTGCTGACAATTCCAGCACCCCAGCGAGGAGTGTACAGAAAACATGGGGAATTGGAGCAGCGAGGCTCGTGAAGGAAGTCAGCATTCTTAAGAAGATGTTTTTCTCGAGAGTGAGGACATTCCTTGTTAATCACGGATGCCGGCAGATTTTGAGACGTAGCCCAAACGTTGTGCAGATCTCACGCAGAGAAGGCAGTGTGTTGTTTAGCTGCTCTCCCAACAGCCTCGGAATGCAGGAAGACATCTTTAGAATGTGAATCTTCCACCCATCGCCAACATCCACCTTCCGACGCCGTGCCAGCACAGCTTCGGCCACGCAACTCACAACGTGCAGACAACGCGGAGATCGTAGCTGCGTCTACATCGCCGCAAAGCCGCGACTGCTGAGGAGGGCAGTCGACTCGCGCTGCACAGTTCCGAGGCGATGTGACGAGCCTGCACAGCGCCTGCCACTGACAGCACTACACGTTTACGATAAAGAATAACGGTGAGGCGATTCGTCCTCTACTCCTTCACCTTAATAACCGAATCGTGTCCACGCCCAGTCAAATCGGCCGTGAGATTTATAATTTTGTTTTGGTTTGTGTAAACAGCACGGAAATAAATACATTTCTTTCATGTTTTGATCATATATGCAATCTTTTGCGTTCATACATGAACCCCTTAATTACTAACCATTTCTGTTTGATTTCGTTTCATTATTGATATCACGTAATTGCTGCCTCCTAATGTGGCGCAATTTCATTAGTCATCTACTCATAAATTCATGTCTGATAGCAGAGAGAAGGAATTCACAGTTCACAACAACATATTAATAAGGAAGAAGGCAGATGGTACCCGAGACCATTCACTGTATACGAACAAGACACACACAGACTTATACTAGCATGCAAGCAGCTGCAGCCACCCAGCGCAGCGGCAGAGAGAACTGATCGCCGTGGTACATAAGCCACACGTGATTTGCTATAAAAAAGTGCCTCTCTGACGAACTACAACATAGGAAGGAATTATTCCACTATTCCACAAAAATGGGTACGATGAAGCACAAGTAAGAAATGCATTCAACAAGAGACAAGATGCTGGAGACAGGGAAGAGGGAGACAAAGATTGAGAGACGTGCTTTCCTTCCATACCTGGAACTGCAATCAGCCAAACTTCTTGTACAGTCGAACAATCCTATTAACAAACCATCATGTGACCACTGACGAAGACAAAATACACTCATGGTCATAAATTAAGTATAATTGCAGAATGTGGTGCCAAGCAACGTGGCACTAGACAAAACTGGCGCTAATAATACAGGCACTTAGGGAAGACACACGACACGGATCTGTAAGTCAACGTTTTCGGTGATAAGTTGAGAAAACCATCTCGAAACACATGTGCTACAAAACGCCACTGTTTCCTGCGCATGTACCCCGACATCAACATGGGATGTGATCAGCATCCTCACATACACAGGCCGCAGAGTGGGTTGGCATACTCTGGATCAGGTGGTAGAGCAGCTGCTGGGGTATAGCATCCCATTCTTGCACCAGTGCCTGTTGAGCTCCAGAAGTGTCGTAGGGGTTTGAAGACGCGCAGCTATATGTCGACCGAGAGCATCCCAGACGTGCTCGATGGGCTTTAGGTCTGGAGAACAGGCAGGCCACTCCATTCGCCAGACATCTTCTGTTTCAAGGTACTCTTCCACGATGGCAGTTCGGTGGGACCGTGCGTTATCATCCATCAGGAAGAAGGTGGGACCCACCGCACCCCTTAAAAAAAACTGTAGAAAATGACGGAAACTGCTTATGGGGTCTCTGGTGCGCATTCCTTCATGTTATAGTAAAATTAGCCGCTGTTCTGAAGTACCAAACAAAAACCATCTTGTATTCTTACGTACATGATCCTCTAGGTGTAACGCTCTAACCTATGCATGTTTCGTATCTCCTCCTATGACAAAGGACCTATTACAACCGAACTTCGTAAACACATCGCTTACTATCTGGAAAGAAGCAGTGTGGCGGTAAGAACCAGTTGCCTTCCATGCAACTACATAGTTACTGTCTTGTGACAGTCTGTCAGAAATGGGTGAAGTGGAGGGAGGTATAGGGTGATATTAAGAAAGGGGAGGAGTGAGATATAGAGAGAAAACATGGGGGGAGGGATCTTAAAGGGTGGGGATAAAGGGGTAAGAGATGTAAGTATAGGGGTAGGATGAAAGAGAGAAGGGGGGTAGAGGCAGGGGGACTGGGAGGCATGGAGGATAGGATGAGACTGTGGTAGAGGGAGAGGCGGTGAGTGGAATGCGAGTGAGTGGGAGCAAGGAAACTAGAGAGAAATCGTGGGGAAGAGGAAATAGGAGGGACGAAATGGGAGAGGGAGAGAAAGGGCGAGGGACAGACAGAAGGAGAGCGCTGAAAGTTTTCTTACAAATGGATACTAAAAATGTTTGGACGTACATGTGTATGTATGTAAACCATTATCTCTCAACCAAACTTGCTATACATGCGTATGTGGAAATTTCTTTGTATGAATACCTTACAATTTGTATGCTGAATGAGATTTTCACTCCGCAGCGGAATGTGCGTTGATATGAAACTTCTTGGCAGATTAGAACTGTGTGCCAGACCGAGAGTCGAACTCATATCAGCGCACACTCCGCTGCAGAGATCTCATTCTCGAAACATTCCCCAAGCTGTGGCTAAGCCATGTCTCCGCAATATCCTTCCTTTCAGGAGTGGTAGTTCTGCAAGGTTTGGAGAATAGGTACTGTAATGTCTGGAAGGTAGGAGACGAGGTACTGGCAGAAGTAAAGCGGTGAGGACGGGGCGTGAGTCGTGCTGGGATAGCTCAGATGGTAGAGCACTTATCCGCTGAAGGCAAAGGTCCCGAGTTCGAGTCTCGGTCGGGCACACAGTTTTATTCTGCCAGGAAGTTTCAATTTGTATGCTGTTTTCATCTATATGTGTAAACGAAATTTCTTATATCTTACATTACAAGCACAGTTCCGTTTTTTTTCTTTTCTGACAGAAGACTGTAATAAAGAAGTACACAGACAATACTGGTTACTCAGATAATTTTATATAAATGGCCAATTGTGGACTCCTGCCTCATTGCAAACCAGAAGGGCTGTTATCCAAAGCGGCAGGGGAACATATTTGTAAGACGTTTAGTTAAAACTGGTATTATTACACAAATTTAAGAACTTCATGGTGAAAAATTTGCATGTCTAACTGTATGATTAGTAACGACTGTAGTTAGAACTAATTCGTGCTCCTATTAATTTTTTAGCGATGCTTGAAGCAATTAACGGTCCTATTTCTTTTCTGCGTATATTATCTGTATGATGACATTCTCACCTATGAAACTAAAGTGTAATATGTGTATGACTGGAGTACTGTCTTTAATCATAAAGAAAAAGCTGAACACAATTAAACATAAGGAAGTGAATATTCTTTGAATAAAGTGTGAGTTACGTTGCGAGGGCGTCTAGTATTATAGCTACCTAACGGAATCTCATTGCGATTACAAAGTCTGATGGAGCAGCTGTCTAGATGATGGCACGTGAGACCCTGTCTGGACATTCAGGAAAGTTTTTTCGTGGATCCCACAAATCACTTAAGGAAGACTCCGGGATGGTTCTACAAGAAGGTTGTTCGTCTCGTTGCCCCAGATGATAATTACACGAAATGTTTGTCAGGTTTTGTAAGACTTGGGTCCTTCAGATACAGGAATATGCGAGCACCGAGGAGTAAGTTTAAAAAGTTTATTTACAAAAGGCTGATTATAAAACACGCACGCTACGCGAACCCATCATCACTGTGTCTGACATCCTAACACCGGCTAGTCTCGGTCGTATCGAAAGGCTCCATGGTGAGCTAAGAAAAGAGACATATTCGTGCTCGGGGCCGCGTTGGTTATATCGGCTCACTGCCGACGGCGGCCAGTCGCTTAGTTTCCTGTGCCGCACTGACCAAGAAAATCGTCAGCATTCCAAGATAGGTCGGCTGGCGAGCGCGTGTTACGTACTGTACGGCCACATACAAACACCTAGACCCTTATGTCACTCTGCCCAGAGAAAAAGAGCAACCATAGGTGGCTCAGAACAACCCCCTGGGCGTTATGAATCTATTTCACCATTTGTGGCATCAGAAGGCATTGCAACATGTGTTTAATTTGCAGACACAGTAACGTTCGGTACAGGGAAGCAAACTTTCAGGATGACAATTTCATACAAGACTAATGCTGTTGACAAAGACAAATTAATAGAAGCAATAAAAACACAATACTAACAATCAAGTAAGCATTAACGTTATTGGATGAATCGAAGGACTTAATTCTGTTTGCTGCATCAATGAAGTTTAGCTATTTCTTGGAAGAAATTACATTTTCTTGGATATCCTTAATTAAATCATTGTCTTCAGAGTAACTCGATAAGAAATGATTTCCATATGTTAATACATATATATGAATCATTGCAATAAACAGATAATATTCTCGTTAATGGCAAATATCTAGTTGGATGAAATGCAGTTGGCAATACACTAAGCATATCAAATAGTTCACATGATAAATGACAATGTGTGGCATTCAAGATTAATCCACTATCATTCCGTTTGAGTGTAAAGTGTATCTCGGGTGTATCATAATTTTTACATGTCAATGTGACATTAAGGATGGAGTTAAATGAGAAAAATTATACCTTCAGAACATTGTTTAAGAAATGGATGATAATGATGCGTTAAAATTCTAGAGAAATCTTCTCTTGGGGAATGATTCGTAAACAATTCTTTTTCGCAGCTGTAAACCCTACTTTCTAAGAATACTTCCGATTCAGGGCAGATTAACTTAAAACGTTTGCAAATCATTTTCATTTAGGGACACAAAATATCTGCGATCCTAGCTGATCCATAGATAATGGTTTGGTATGTACTTTTCATGAATACTTGCCTGTCTCCATTTCACAGGGTAAGTGTAATTCCTATACATTTCAAAATTATGCTTTGATCTCGCAATGGTTACAGAAACAATAACAGTTAATTCATCTTCAATCATTAAAGAGCGTGTGGTGGCTAACTTGTAGTAAGTTTATAAACTGTATGACTTAACAGGGTAAATCATAGGATATATTGCATCTAGCTTTCGTTCAATTGGCAGTAGCATCTGTAAAAATCGCTGTGGATGTTGTAGTATACTTCTCAAACAATCATTTGCACTTTCTAAGGATATTCTTCAGTTAAGGGCATCAGTTCTAGCATTTGATAAAATATCAGTAATCCTTAAGAAGAGTGTTTAAATCTAAGTGTGCACTCACAGCATTTAATCCTTGGAATAGTTCTTGGATATTTGCATTCATTTCAACACGAATTACGTGGAAATGTGGGATAAATTTCTTTACATCTGTTCAATGAAAACTGAGTAGTTAGTAATGGTTCTTTTCATATTCTTTAATAGGATAATTCATTAAGAGGTTTGTTGAATCTGTACTGGACTGTTGTTCAAGTCAACATTTTGCCATTAACTTCCAGTAGATCTCGACTAGTTAAAGTACCAAATGCAGTACAAAGAATACTCCCTCAAAAATCAAACCAGGCACGTTTACACCTAATTAAAGTTTGTGTGGCAGAACCTTTAAAAAACAGTAAATATCTTGTTCATAATTAGCAAATGTACACTGTACCTGCATTTTGGATGCGATACAGTTATTATACCAAGATCTACCCTTTTCCAAAATTGTATCATTATCCTTAGCAGAACGAATTAGATAAATTTGCTTCATTACAGAACTGAACTGTTGGTGGAATTCACTCAGATTGTACTTGAGTACAAGTTTTGCATTGCTTCTAGAATCCACAATGTCTGATCGTGGTTCAAATAAAACACCTGTACTCTGTGGTACTATTGCTACAGCATTCATAGAATACGCTATCATAGCACACTTATAATAAAAATGAACAAGGTTAGTCAGTTCTAGATACTAGAGTTAACAATGAACATAAAGTAAATGAGTTTCTTGTGGTAACCTGTGGAATAAAAGGTTTAGTTTCACTTGTGCACTCGTGCAATAGCTTCAGTACTACATTTTCACAACACATTCACATAAGCACATGGCTGAAATAAACACACGCATTCCACTCTCACACACTGCACACATTTACACAGATTGTAGGGGTGTCTGGAACAAGATCGCTTGGAACTTGGCGATACCTCGGCCTCAAAGTCTGGACTGCAACCTTGCGATTCTCACTTCCTGCGTTTGACAACAGCAGGTCTGCCTCCCGGTCGGTACTCGTCGTCTTGTGAAACTACAGGAAATCTACCCAGGAATGCCTTTACACGATTCATATGAACGACAATCGAACGAAAGGGCAGTTGGAGCTTAGGAGTGACTGGCGACAACACCTCCAAGATTGGATGTGGTCCTTTCCAAAACTTCTTAAACTTTTTTGACTTGACTCTTCTTTGACACCACGTTCCTCAGATACACAAGACCTCCAACTCGATACTGTGGCACTGCTGCTTGGCGGTCAGTTGTCTTGCTTGCTGAAGAATGGGTTGATGATTTCACTTTTTCACTCCCCTCCATGCTTCCTTTAGTTTGCGTGCTAGATCCCTTATGAGTTCGTTGCTGATTCCGGCAGTTTAACACGCAAAGTCCAAGGGTGAATGCATTATTCTTCTATAGACGATCTCATATGGACTTAGGCCAGTTGAGCTATGCATTTTGGCGTTGTACCAACTTACCAAGTACAGTAAACAGACATCCCAATTGTCGTGTCTGCTGCCCACATAATGGCTAAGCATTTTAAAATTTGCTCTGTGGACGCGCTCGACTTTTCCATTTCCTGCAGTGTGTATTGGTGTAGTCTTTAATTGAGCTGTTTCCATGAGCTTACAAGACTGTTTAAGTAATTCACTCATAAAATTAATTAGTTGATCGCTAATTATACTTAATGGTGATCCAAACTTAAGAATCCATTCTTTTACAAAAACTTTAGCTATATTCTCAGCACTCTGATCAGAGAAATGATCTAACATTGTCAATATGTATTTGTTTCCATCTTTAGTCTTAGGCAATGGTCCTACAACATGTAGTCCTACCCTTCCAAATGGTTCACTTGTCTCTGGCAATTCCTGCTATGGTGCTCTACTTTTTCCAAATTATTCTGTCTGTTAGAGGAATCACTTTGTGAAACAAACTCGAAAATGTCAGCTTTGCAGCTCAGCCACCAACACATTTGAGGTATTTTAATGTTTGTTGCTTTTTTACCACAATGTCCTGACAATAAAGAATCGTGTTGTAACTCTTCAGGCTTTCCCGGCGATCTAATGACATCTTGGGTTGTCGGGTGTTCTGCCGGACATCAGCGTCGTACTTGCACGATATTTCGGTCACGTAGCTCGTGACCTTCATCAGGTGCGACCTGAGACTGCTCGTCGAGTGGACCTAGTCCAGTATTTATGCCTATGGCCTTCCCCCTCCACCAACGGCTGCAGGCGCTTCCTCTGTGGTCCGCGCCCGTTCCCTGCGACCTGCTGGAGCGTTGCTGCTCCGTTTTCCGTCCGCTGCGGTTCTAGGTGTTCCCTCCGCGGTCCGCGCCCACCAGACCCGATCTTGGGGGTTTCATCTACGGTCTGGGGTACCGTCCGCAGCGGACGGAAAACGGAGCAACAACGCTCCAGCAGGTCGCAGGGAATGGGCGCGGACCACAGAGGAAGCGCCTGCAGCCGTTGGTGGAGGGGGAAGGCCATAGGCATAAACACTGGACCAGTACGACGCTGATATCCGGCAGAACACCCTACAACCCAAGATGTCAAGAATTGTGTTGCTCTTACATAATTTGCTCTTTCATGCTTTCTGGGATAACGAGGCGGTTTCCTTTACTAGTGATTTTGTAAAATAATCCATCGATTTCGACAAAACCTTGATCATTTTTCCATAATCTTCATTGTGGATCTTCTTCTTGAGCGCCCTTAACTCTTCCTCTCGACTAACACAAACATTGACTTTTCGACTCATTGCATCAGCATTCACTTGTTGTTTACCAGGTCGGTGAATAACCTTAAACTGGTACACACTCAGTCATAATGCCCATCTTGTTAATGTGGAACTTGGGTCCTTCAAGTTCAATAACCATTTAAGTACAGCATTATCTTTAATAACTATAAATTCTCTTTCTGTTAAGAAACATCTGTTATGTGTTATACCATAAACCAAAGCACAAAGCTCCTTCTCAGTAGTAGTATAGTTACGTTCTGTCTGGAAGCAAATGAGATTGGATGTTTGTGACTATCAACTTCTTGAGACAAGATTGCACCTATGGCAGTATTGGATGCATCTGTTGAAAGAATAAAAGGGTTACTGCAAACTGGATAGGCTAACACTGAGGCTGTGGTTAGAGCTTTTTAAGTTCTTCCATTGCCTGTTTGCATTCTGTTGACCAATTAAATGTGGCTACTTTCTTCAGTAGCTTTGTCATTGGGCATGTTATATTGGCATAATCGGTTAAAAATTGTCTGTAGAAATTTGACAATCCCAAGAATGATTGTAGTTCTTTCAAATTCTGTGGTTCAGGAAAATTCTTTACATCTTTAGTTAACTCTGGATCAGGTCGAACACCTTCACTGGTTATAACATGACCAAAGTAGTTAACTTTACTTTGTGATAAATGTCATTTATCTTTTGACAAATACAAAGTTGCACTTCTTATACGCTCAAAAACAGCTTGTAGGCTCTCAGTATGCTGCTTCATGTTTTCACCAAAAATTATTACATCATCACGGTAAACAAGTGCTAGTGTTGGGGTGAGCCCTCATAAAACTGAATCCATCAGGCGTTGAAATGTAGCTGTAGCATTACGAAGCCGAAATGGTATACGAAGATACTTGTATACTTCTGTCGCAGTTAGAAATGAAGTTTTTGTTTGTTCATCTGGATGCACTGTTGACTGATGATGACCACTTGTTCAATCAGATACTGAAAAAATTCGACATCTGCCCAAGTAATCAATGGTTTCCACTAAATTTGGTAAAGGGTAAATGTCGGGTGTGGTCACAGCATTCAAAGATCGGTAATCAACACAAAAACGGAAATTTGGTTCTCCAGAAACTGATTTCTTCTTTATAATTACAACAGTTTAACGCCACGGTGGTTCTGAAGGATCGCTTGGTTTTGCAATTCGAGCTTCTAATTGTCAACTCTCTTTGACTAAATGGTATTCGGTCAGGTTTATGTGTGATTGGGGATGCATTACCTGTATGAATACGATGCTGAACTAAATGAGTGACAGGTAAATTTCCACGTTATCGGAATAAATTTGCGTACTCCAACAAAACAGGCGCTAAAATATTCTGTTCATCAGCTGTCATATGTTCTATCTTCTTCCAAATCTTGCGCTTCAGTTCATTATTAACTTCGTCTCCAGGTTGCAATTTTGCTGTACTGTTACAAAAATCTGTGTTTATAACTGTAGTGTTTGTTACTTCATCTGGAATTTATATTACGTTACTCTTACTTACGCTCGACACTTCAGCAACTATCGTTCATTGTGGCAAAACAACATCCTCGTTGCTGATATTCGTTATTGTAACTGGGACTTTTGCGACATTCTGTCTCACTATTGTAGCGACACCTACATTTCTAGCAACGTAACAATGCATTGTATCCAGTGACTCACTTTTATCGGATCGCTCAATTAATAACAAAGTTCCTTCCTTGCATCGAGCTGACTTAACTTCAACGTAGATTGTCTTTCCTGCTCCCTTTGGAATTTACTGAGGCTGATCAATCTGACTATCGACTCGGACGGTTTGATCTGATTCATCGTTTGGGCGGTCCACTCCCACGATGTCAGTATTGCTGCTCCTTTGAGTACGATCTGAAGAACGCTTTCCTAGGTTGAAGCTGCTCCGGCCTAGTCTGATCTTACATTCTGTGACAAATATCTCTGCGTCTTTAGCGGACAAGAAATCAAATAACGAGTTTCATTATTTGAATCTACTTGCACCCTCGCTTTGTATTAATCCTTATTTTCTCCTTCATCTTGGCCTTGGCCAAGAATTAATTCTGTGTCAACTTCTCCAGAGTTACCTAGTTTTGCCCTGTTTAACCCTCGCACTTTTAATAGCGGTGGTTTCAATTTATCCCATTTATCTATGCAGCACCACATTAATGAGATCTGTAGTAGTTTGATGTTTCGCCCACGATATACAGCATCTACCACGAAGTCATTTTCGGTTCGATTTTCGCTGTAACTAACAGGAATCACTGTCTCTGGCATGGGGCGGACGGAGTGGTGACCCGTACGTCTCCGTTCTCGTTTAAAGGTCTGGCAGATTGTCTGTTGTTCGCATTACCTTTCTTCTTGTTGCGACAATCTCTCGAAACACGACCCTGCATCCTGCTATGATAGCACATTTGATTCTCTTTACAATCCTTACCCAGCTTATTGCATCTGTAGCATTGTATTGTTGTGTTGAAAACTGTGCGTTCTTTTCTCTGGATCTCATTCGGTCGTCTTAGTGCTTCAACGAAACCAACAGCTGACTCTATTGCTTACTGAAAAGTTTTACATCGTGCCAATCTAACAGCTTTGCTTATTTCCTCTCCGTACAACCCACGAATAAATGTGTCCACGGCTCTCTGGTTGGCTTCGAAAAACTGAATGCGATTTTCATTTTCGTCTTCTACTAACTCGTACGTTTGAGCGTTTATGTTTCGAATTCTGTCGGCAAACTGCTCGATAGATTCGTCTCGTCGCATTCGCAAACTGTTAAGCTGCTCTCTGTAAAATCTGACGGCGTTTTAACGTTTAAGTCTCTGAGCAACCACCATTTTAAACTCATTGTAATCTTGTGTTTTAACGAAAGTGGGCTCTGGAGCTAATGAAAATTTGTGCTGCTCCCAGAATTCTTAATTTGGCAACCACTAGCATATCGGAATCTGTCCATGATCCTAACAAGGCGGCACCTTCAAGTTTACGAAAAAACACCTTCACATCATCTTCAGGTGTCCCGCTAAACACTGGTACTGAAGGCAATAATTAAAAATTCTTTGTTGTATTTGTACTTGTACTGCATGAACTATCATTTGACAAGTTTTTCTGAATGTTACGCTCGCCTCTTTCTGCTTTTAACTGTGGTCAGCTGTACCTGGTCGGTGGATGGAGCCAGGGGTGAGGCAGCGGTGTCAGGCCAGTTGGAGCATCCCAGTCTAGTAGTAGCGGGTGGAGAGTAGTGTATAACGCTGGACCGGCACTGTGGATTAGCCAGTCCGCTGCCGCCACCAGTGGCTGAGGCGTCGGCGGTCGGCCGGTGCCGCTGCTGCCGCCGCCGCCCCGACATGGCCTGGCTCAGTGACGCGCACGTCCAGGCGGCCAAGAGCTTTGCTGTGATGGACGCGACGCGCGGCTCAACTGATCGTGCTGGGGTCCGCCACGCCCCAACATGCGCTACACCCATCTGAGGCTTTAACTCTGTGGAAGAAAAGAACCGATTTATAGAGCAAGTTTAAATAGACGGATATTGAAGTATGAATGATAATATGAATATTAAATCTGTTATAGTAATCACCTTGTTCATTCCTAGACCACGGCTCAGTGACAACAGCCAGCCCCTCGTCATGGACATCATGATCGAATTCCCCATTCGCCGCAAACTGCGCCTGAACAACTGCATCGCAATGAATTTGTGCATTTAATTGGTCGAGCCGATCCGAATCATCTGCAGCAAAAAAAATTGAATTAGAGAAAATATTTGAACAGAAAAATTTGTAATTACATATCGATGGAATTGAACTTTACGCAGGAGAGATGGCTCGACCCCCTGGCGAAGACCATGGTCTAAATTACGCGGCTGGACCGTGCCCGATTAATCTACAACAACAACAACAATGAAATTTACGTTATATTACTGTATTATCGAACACTTGAAATATTAGGAAAACAGAAAACAAATTTCATACTCAAGTTTTTGAGCTGAAGGGGTTGGATTTCCCCTTCCCAGCGCATCGTTAAGCGCGTCCAACCCTTCATTGAAGAATGCTGAAATGACGAGAAAAAAAAATTCTGTTTCACGCATGAACAGAGCAGGTCTGTATTTCTAAACAGGACTTCACATCGTAAATAACACTGACATGAAAGTAATAACACGTGGGACCTCGTTCAGGCGAGGGCGCTTCACCTCACCGCTGCAGTTGGCTGGAGACCGCTTCAGGACAGTCGAGACACAGACTCTATAGGAAAGAGGGTGAGCACATTAATGCTGGTGTTTAAACAGGACACCGAGCGTCCTCCTACGTCACCAAGACACTAGCTAATGGGCGTTGAGCTTCTTGGAGTGAGCCCACTAGCACACGTGGCGACTAGTAGCTGAACTAGCCAGACGCGTCCAAAACCTCGAAGAGAACTGAGTCATAATTTATGGATTTACAGCAAAAGAATTCATGTTATTTGGAATACATACTGGATCATATTGAATTCAGCCTCTGCCTGTAGGGTCATTCCGAGTTCAGCTGCGGATAATGAAATTAGACATATTCTGGATAAAGGAAGTATTTTTATTGCACCTCGATCAAAGTCTGCTATTTTCGACGGTGAATCTTATACACGGGAAATTCTACATTGCAGGTATTAAGACTAGTGTTTGTTAAAATTAGCTTAGCTTTGTAAGCGCTGAAGCAAATGATTTAGAAAGTATTCAGATGATAAAACGGAGAATTTTAGTATTTAGCGGTTGTGTTCAGATGAGAAGACGAAATTTCAAATAGCGCTATCGGCGGCTGTGCTGTGCTGAAAGTTTAGTAAATTACTTTAACCTGACGCTGGAAAATTTTTATGTATAAATGTAAAGTGTTCTTTGTTTCAAACTCTTCAGAGCTGGAGTACGTATTTAACAGGTCTTGATAACTCTTGAAATGTCATTAAGCGTAGCTAGTGAAGACCTTTGTCCTCAGATGTTTAAAGTGAGAATTTTAGTATTTAGGAAAGGTGTTAAGTGGAGAAGATGAAATTTAAAACAAATTAGCACTATCGGCGACTTATATGAGCGATGAAAGTTTAGTAAATTATTCTAACGTGGTATTAGAAAATTTTTACGTGGAAATGTGTAGTGTTATACGTTTCAAGCTCGTCAGAGCTGGAGTACATGTTTAATAGATGTCTGGACATGTTTCTCAAAGGTGAATATCATGTTAATTGATGCGTGCAATGGAATAATAGAGCGATGGAAAGAACTAGCTCCGCCTGTAAATTATTATTATTCCGCCACGCAGGTAGCAGGATGATGGACTTTGAAATGCATAGTTATAAGTTTTGTACTGAAGTATTATATGTTTCGAACTCCTTAGAGGTGGAGTACGTCTTTTCATAGTTTTTCAATGCTTGGAAACGTTATTAATCGTATCGATTGAGAATACTTGTGTGGTTCCTGTTTTGGGGGCGTCCGGCTGGCGCCGCAGTGTATGAAAGCTCTGCCGGACTTTAGCAGAGGCATGGGTGTCCGGCTAGGGGGCGAGAGTGTTCTCAGAGAAAGCGAGAGTGTTTGTGTCCGGCAGACGTCAGCGGGTGTTAAAGGAGGTCTAGTCGGTTGTCGTTCTTACCATCAATGCGCTTGGTCGCCCGCGGCACACATACAGCCGGACGACATATCGCGAAGCGCTGTAGCGATGAACTTGGTCAGGTGCCTCTTGTGCAAAGTATTTATTTGCAGGGCCGTACTCCTCGTATTCATATGCTCAAGCGGTAATGCTCAGATGAATGAGTGCATTTAATACAGATATTTAAACACTGACAACCGATATCTCAGCCTCTTGCGGCGATAACACGACACTAATGTTATAGGTAGATGATAAATTTAAAGAAATTTAATCAAATATAAACAAATCTATAAAAATTTAAAGAAATTTACGCAACTAAACAAATTTATAAAAATTATATTCCAATAGAATGAGCAGCCTCAGGTGAGGGCGACACCATACTAACTCGCCACAATTGCAGGAGTAAGCTTTTACAGCAAAATTCACACCCATTTTCCAAGAGGTTGGCGAACACACCTGATGGTACTGGTACTGGCAGTAATTGTTTAAATGTAGCCTTATGTCCAGTTCCTAGGAAGAGATGACTTTGATTAGTGGAGGCAGCCCAAGTGCCCTTTCTTTCCCGCCAGTTTCTTAGGTTAATGGAGGTAGTCCAATTGACCTACATTGCCTCCAAAAGTATCCATCTCGAATGACGTGAATAGCGTCATCAGCTGACGTCATGGCCGCCATCTTGGATAATGGTACTTGGGGTGACGCCGCCCGTGGGGTGACATCTTGGATAACGGTACTTTGAGGTGACGCCGGCCTAGCCATACTACTCACATGGAGTCACTAAGATAGCAGCAGTGGTTGTTCTCAAGAACAGAAAGTACAGAGATCTAATCTGTGAAGTTGTAGTATTCTTCCCTGGAACGCGATTGCAGCACAAGCAAATTGATGATTTGGCACTCAGGAGGCTGCGTGAGGCAGAAGTGTGAAGGAAAGAGATCTGGGATGGAAAGGCACACGCAAGGGAACTCCACATTGGTCAAAAGGTGCCGGTTAGAAGTTTCCATCTGTCGAACAAGCAGAAACAGTTGTGCCACAAATTCTACCTTGTTTACATTAGACCTGTCCGAACCTGCAGGACTGCTCACATGGAAACACTGGAACTAAAACTTCAAATCAAGGAAATCTCTGGGTATTCACCGTATCTGTCATCTGAAACTATCCATTGAACAGGTGTTTACACTAGTTAAGTTACGTTAGAATCAGTTCGTACATAGTTCTTCCGGGGATTAGCGGAATCTACATTATTCGTTTATAGAATTTCTGAAATTGGTGTATTTTTAAAAGTTACCAGTTTATTGTACGACTCGTTGAGGAAGACAGTCAAATCAGTAGAGTGGCTGTAACATCATCGTATCTATACGTTCACTGCCTGCTTGAAACTCAAAGTCAAAGAGTACAGAAATTCATCATAAGTGACAGCTCTTCACATTAACTGACACCTCGATATGGCATGATAACTTCTGCACGTTAACTAAATTGAGCCCAAGGTCCAACCTGCATTTACCTTTGTGACAAATGGCTTTTAGTCTTTTGACTGCACTGTTGTTGCCTATTATCGCGCTCCAAATAGTATAAGAACGTTAGACAAGAAACGATACATTATGAATTTCAGATTCAGCTGCATAGTTCACATAGTAGATTCTTCCACAACATCACTATCGCCTGTGAGAGTGTTTCTGTCACCTTTCTACGGCATGTTATCCCCTCCCCAATAGATGGGTGTACGTTGCTCTCCGTTGTTTAGCGATGACGGCATTGCGACCATGCCTCTGCGTATGTTTGTCTCGATTTTTGGATGTGTTATGAGTGGTACTAACTGCCCACACATTATGTGCGTGGAACGCCAACTTTTCTGGGACTCTGGGCGATAGACCGTCATCCGATGAATCCTTTGTCGAGATCTTTGTGCTTTTCTGGCGCCTAAGGAATAAGCACATACAGTGGAGTCACGGTGGCGTGGAATACTAAAGGTTCAGGAAGAGATGGCAGCAGCAAGAAGGGGACCACCGGTGAGGATAAGGACCGACCTACATCGGACAATTAAATTTACCTTTTTGTATTCTATTGCAGCGGCGATTCAACAAGAGGAAATTGGAGCCGTCCTTGTAACATCTGGAGCAAGAAAGAGGCGGTAGGTAATGAAATTTGTAAATTTCAGATGTGCAAATGCGTGATCAGGTGTCAAGGTTCAAATGGTTCAAATGGCTCTGAGCACTATGGGACTCAACTGCTGAGGTTATTAGTCCCATAGAACTTAGAACTAGATAAACCTAACTAACCCAAGGACATCACAAACATCCACGCCGGAGGCAGGATTCGAACCTGCGACCGTAGCGGTCTTGCAGTTCCAGACTGCAACGCCTTTAACCGCACGGCCACTTCGGCCGGCAGGTGTCAAGGGAGAGCATCATTGCAGACGAATGGAAATGTAGTTTCAGACAACTCTGGTGTTTGGTGGCAATGCTGCAGGAGGTAGCAAGAACAGGAGTAGTATATGAAGCGTAATCATAGTCTAAGATCAGGGAGGGCTTAAAGTTAACAGCTGTTGAGTAATGAGAACACGTTAATACTGAAAGGGTACAGTACTGCCCGACATTGAAAATAGGTACAACATTCTTCGTTATTCTTGTCAGAACAACATTTTTTTTTGTAATAATAACTCAATTTCACTTAATACACCGAAGTCGGATACCAGTGTAGGAAAGAAGGATAATTTATTTATTTAATTGATCACATGTGCACTCCCACAAAATAAATTCCTATATCTAGTTTGGTGAGATCTGCGAAATGAATGAATGTATGGGCGTCTGCTAACTGCAGATAGTGAATGGGCAATATATGATCATCTTTGAGACGGTCCTTTGGTCACCTTTGGTGGAACCAAAGAGATGAAATTTACCTGAGGTTTGAGCACCTGAAATGTGGCTGACCAATACGATAACATGGTGCGCCCCCACCTCGACGGAGGTGTGAGCTGACCTGAAGAACGGCTATGTTTCAGCACTCTGGCGCTGGATCTTGTGTTGGTAAGACCTGTCTTAGGTGTACTCCGTAAAGACAAAAGAGTGGAGACATGGTATGCATGTGAAATACTTAAGAGTAGTTTGGAATAATTATTTCTCTGTTTCAGGAACTTTTGGGGGGAGAATTAAATGTCAGGCATTTAATATTAATGGGCTCGTAGTAATCTTCGGAAATGACCAACGGTCACAATGAAACCACGTGTAGAAATAAGTTGAAATACTTCCGAGTGCTTAAGTTAAGCTGAATTACTAGCGTGTGTACTATAAGTTGAAATATTTAAGAAATAGCGTGTGCAGGACTTGAAATTAGAGGCGAGTACTTCCACGTGGTGAGTACTGTGTCTCAATCTGTGTATGAGACAAAGGATAAAGAGAAGTACACGTCCATGGTATCAGTTGAGGACTCGCGTGTGTGGCGAATATGTTCTAAATATTACTTTGCGTGTTATGTTTCCGTGTGACGCTTGATTCAAATTATAATACTCTGAGAGTGAAGCAAGGTGAGTCAGCCGTCTATCCAGCAACCCCACTTGGCTTGCATTGCACAGTAAGACGTGCATATATCCTCCAGAGTACATAGTAGGAAAGAAAAGCTACGAAGTGGGGCAGTGTCGTGTGAAACTGGGATGAATACTAATTGAAGTTGGAAGGCTGAAAGGTACAGAAAGCTGACTAAAGCCTGAAATAAGTTCTGCAGAAATTTTTACGAAGTCTCAGACGGTGTTCAGGAAAAATAGATTAGGCAGAATTGGTGGTGGAGTGTTTGTGTCTGTCAGTAGTGGTTTATCTTGTAGTGAAGTCGAAGTAGATACTCAATGCGAATTGGTATGGGTGGAGGTTATACTTAACAGCCGAACTAAGTTTATAATTGGCTCCTTCTACAGACCCCCAGACTCCGATGATACAGTTGCTGAACAGTTCAGAGAAAATTTGAGTCTCGTAACAAATAAGTACCCCACTCATACGGTTATAGTTGGTGGTAACTTCAACCTTCCCTCGATATGTTGGCAAAAATGCTTGTTCAAAACCGGTGGTAGGCAGAAAACATCTTCCGAGATTGTCCTAAATGCTTTCTCCGAAAATTATTTCGAGCAGTTAGTCCACGAACCCACGCGAATTGTAAATGGTTGCGAAAACACACTTGACCTCTTAGCCACAAACAATCCAGAGCTGATAGAGGGCATCATGACTGATACAGGCATTAGTGATCACAAGGTCTTTGTAGGTAGGCTCAATATCGTTTCTTCCAAATCCACCAGAAACAAACTCAAAATAATTTTATTTAAAAAAGCGGATAAAGTGTCACTAGAAGCCTTCCTAAGAGACAATCTCCATTCCTTACGAACTGACTATGCAAATGTAGACGAGATGTGGCTCAAATTCAAAGATATAGTAGCAACAGCAATTGAGAGATTCATACCTCATAAATTGGTAAGAGATGGAACTGATCCACAGTGGTACACAAAACAGGTCCGAACGCTGTTGCAGAGGCAACGGAAAAAGCATGCGAAGTTCAGAAGAACGCGAAATCCCGAAGATTGGCTAAAATTTACAGACGCGCGAAATTTGACTCGGGCTTCAATGCGAGATGCCTTTAATAGGTTCCACAACGAAACATTGTCTCGAAATTTGGTAGAAAATCCGAAGAAATTCTGGTCGTATGTAAAGTATACAAGCGGCAAGACGCAGTCAATACCTTCGCTGCGCAGTGCCGTTGGTACCGTTACCGACGACTGTGCCGCTAAAGCGGAGTTATTGAACGCAGTTTTCCGAAATTCCTTCACCAGGGAAGAAGAATGGAATATTCCACAATTTGAAACACGAACAGCTGCTAGCATGAGTTTCTTAGAAGTAGATACGTTAGGGGTTGCGAAGCAACTCAAATCGCTTGATACGGGCAAGTCTTCAGGCCCAGATTGTATACCGTTTAGGTTCCTTTCAGATTACGCTGATACAATAGCTCCCTACTTACCAATCATATACAACCGCTCGCTCACCGATAGATCTGTACCTACAGATTGGAAAATTGCGCAGGTCGCACCAGTGCTTAAGAAGGGTAGTAGGAGTAATCCATCGAACTACAGATCTATATCATTGACGTCGGTTTGCAGTAGGGTTTTGGAGCATATACTGTATTCAAACATTATGAATCACCTCGAAGGGAACGATCTATTGATACGTAATCAGCATGGTTTCAGAAAACATCGTTGTTGTGCAATGCAGCTAGTTCTTTATTCGCGCGAAGTAATGGCCGCTATCGACAGGGGATCTCAAGTTGATTCCATATTTCTAGATTTCCGGAAAGCTTTTGACACCGTTCCTCACAAGCGACTTCTAATGAAGCTGTGGGCTTATGGGGTACGTCTCAGTTGTGTGACTGGATTCGTGATTTCCTGTCAGGAAGGTCGCAGTTCGTAGTAATAGACGGCAAATCATCGAGTAAAACTGAAGTGATACCAGGTGTTCCCCAGGGAAGCGTCCTGGGACCTCTGCTGTTCCTGATCTGTATAAATGACCTGGGTGACAATCTGAGCAGTTCTCTTAGGTTGTTCGCAAATGATACTGTAATTTACCGTCTAGTAAGGTCATCCGAAGACCAGTATCAGTTGCAAAGCGATTTAGAAAAGATTGCTGTATGGTGTGGCAGGTGGCAGTTGACGCTAAATAACGAAAAGTGTGAGGTGATCCACATGAGTTCCAAAAGAAATCCGTTGGAATTCGATTACTCGATAAATAGTAAAATTCTCAAGGCGGTCAATTCAACTAAGTACCTGGGTGTTAAAATTACAAACAACTTCAGTTGGAAAGACATAGATAATACTGTGGGGAAGGCGAGCCAAAGGTTGCGTTTCATTGGCAGGACACTTAGAAGATGCAACAAGTCCACTAAAGAGACAGCTTACACTACACTCGTTCGTCCTCTGTTTGAATATTGCTGCGCGGTGTGGAATCCTTACCAGGTGGGATTGACGGAGGACATCGAAAGGGTGACAAAAAGGGCAGCTCGTTTTGTATTATCACGTAATAGGGGAGAGAGTGTGGCAGATATGATACGCGAATTGGGATGGAAGTCATTACATCAAAGACGTTTTTCGTCGCGGCGAGATCTATTTACGAAATTTCAGTCACCAACTTTCTCTTTCGAATGCGAAAATATTTTGTTGAGCCCCACCTACATAGGAAGGAATTATCATCAAAATAAAATAAGAGAAGTCAGAGCTCGAACAGAAAGGTTTAGGTGTTCGTTTTTCCCGCGCGCTGTTCGGGAGTGGAATGATAGAGAGATAGTATGATTGTGGTGCGATGAACCCTCTGCCAAGCACTTAAATGTGAATTCCAGAGTAGTCATGTAGATGTAGATGTAGATGTGATTATAACGTTGTGACTATTCCTTGTGTTGTATTCCATGTTGCCAGTGTGGTGTATTTCATGTAATTAAAGTATGTGTGGTTGGCATGGGAGAGTAGCAAGACAGTTTCAGATGCATGTTCCTTTTTGTATCGCTCGGTCTGGAGGAAATTTTCGAGATGATGGGTATGTCAGTCGAAGTGTGAGATATAGCAAAAGATCCACCATCCTATCAAGAAAGTGCACTGTAGTGTTAGATAATTACGAGACCATAAGATAGAGAATCACTAATGTAAAACCATGCCCTCTGGGCGGAGTTTCTCGTGTGTAATTGTTGTAGAAAATGTAATGCTGTGTTTAGGTTATAGAATTTATCGGAATAAAAAAGACAGTGAAAAGAAAAAGATTGGTGGCCTTTTCCTTCGAATAGTATGTTGTCATGACATCAGAATTTATAATGTGTGTGCCATTCATATTCAGCACGATGGCCACGTGTTGATCAAAGCCGTTTGGTAAGAAAGAAAATGTGATATTGCCAGTGTGTAGTGAACAGTCAGAGTTGTGTAAATTACTAACAGTCAGATGTGCGTTATCCGTTTCCGTTGCGTAATATTCAAACAGGAGAATAATTTGTAACTTAATTGTGAGTACTAGAGATCATGTTACTCGATAAATAAGAATGAATCCACTCGCTTGGCAGACCACTCATCTTACAGGCCTGACTGCTTGTTGCCACAGTATGAGCAAGGCATGTGGGTGCCTCTCAATACTAAGAGCTATATGAAAAGAGCATGTTAGGTGAAGAGTGCCAGCCAGTCATATGACGGGAAATGGTACTAACGCAGCTCTCACACACAGAGGAGAGATACTTCACACCATATACTGAGGACAAGTATAAATATTAAGCACGTCCTGTTAGTCTATATGACAACACATACCTCTTCTTTTCATTTAGTTTTTTCGTTTAGATTACACAAGTAATTACATAAGGATTCTCAGTGTATTTATTCAAAGGATTTAGTTTTTGGGTTGTTACCTTAAACATAACATACGAAACTTTGTAAAACATTGTCACTGAAATGTATTTCGAGGACTGTGCAGCTTCTGGGAGCTGTCTAACACACCATCAATGCATCCTGTGGGGGCATCATGAGGCAACACCCTGCAGGCAGCGACAACGACCACATGGCAGCCTGAAGGAGAACACCTGAGGTAGTGCAACCCACAAATCTGCCACGTACAGGGCCAGTCGTCAGTACTGAATGAGTGCTGTGACAGTTGGTCCTGTGCCTGCCACCTAACCAGCCCAGCGTAAGTGAAAGTGGAAGGAGAGCTTCACAATGTGCCACAGCTGCCATATATCAGCCGACCTAGGCCCAGGTGGCTGTGAATGGATGTGGCCCTCTGGACAAGGGTAACTGGCCACTGATGCCACATCAGTTCCCAGAAAGCCTGGCAGACGGTTAATGTCAGCCGACAGCAATCCCCCACTGACCCATTCTGAATGGGATCACCAGACAGCGAGCTCGTCCTGTGCCTATGAAGGACATGCAGACAAACCAGTGCCACAACAAGGCTCAGAGGGATTCGCCATGCGGACGCACTCGCTCTACACATGGCTTGCGGATCCAGGTGGCTATCATCAGGAAAACTGCTCCTCCAGCCATGTACCGTGATGCAGATGAGCACTAGCGTTGGTGGAGACACTACGAGTTACCCACTGGCACAGTGGGAGAGAGGAAATCCTCACAAAGGTTTCAAGCAAAATGCAACACTGACCCACCACCTCACCCAAGGGGAGACTGCACTCTTTCAGCTACTGGATCGACAGATGAGGTAGTGATTGAGATGTCACTACCTGAGATGGTATAGCCAGATGTTAGGCACAGGTGTCTCATTCCCTCCCACCAGACGTCCTACTGGTCATGCCTCTCACCCGGCAGACTGCCAACCTCTGCCAGGTCGAAACATTACCAAAAGCCCAGCGGCCTCACTGGTGCTACCATGTATGGGATGGGGAAAGAGCGCCACATATTAGTGGTCCCACATCAAGCGATGAGTGAAGGGCTACCCTCACCCTGGTGTGACATGGTGCACATCGATCCTTCAGCCAGTCCAGCGACCATTTGTGTAGTGCCATGTTCTGCTTGTCTTTGTAAATGAAAAATGTCTCCCCAGGTGCTCTTATGGAGGAAGCGATAGGATGATTCATGTTTCAGACATTCAAATAATCCAGTATATTTTCTTGTAAAACTTATTTTTGCAGCTAACCTAGTGAACAAAATTTGTCAAGGGATTATTAAGTAACTTAATGAACCAGATTTTCAAAGGTCTTGGAGCTCGAAGAAACAATATTACATATTCCTAAGGAATAAGTACAACAGATGACACATATTACTAATTTGTTTAGAATTTCAGAATGAGTGTGTTTCTTTAAGTTATATTGCCCATCTATCATCATCATCATCATCATTTTTAGACTGATTATGCCTTTTAGCGTTCAGTCTGGAGCATAGCCCCCTTATAAAATTCCTCCATGATCCCCTGCTCAGTGCTAACATTGGTGCCTCTTCTGATGTTAAACCTATTACTTCAAAATCATTCTTAACCGAATCCAGGTACCTTCTCCTTGGTCTACCCCGACTCCTCCTACCCTCTACTGCTGCACCCATGAGTCTCTTGGGTAACCTTGCTTCTCCCATGCATGTAACATGACCCCACCATCTAAGCCTGTTCGCCCTGACTGCTACATCTATAGAGTTCATTCCCAGTTTTTCTTTGATTTTCTCATTGTGGACACCCTCCTGCCATTGTTCCCATCTACTAGTACCTGCAATCATCCTAGCTACTATCATATCCGTAACCTCAACCTTGTTGATAAGGTAACCTGAATCCACCCAGCTTTCGCTCCCATACAACAAAGTTGGTCGAAAGATTGAACGGTGCACAGATAACTTAGTCTTGGTACTGACTTCCTTCTTGCAGAAGAGAGTAGATCGTAGCTGAGCGCTCACTGCATTAGCTTTGCTACACCTCGCTTCCAGTTCTTTCACTATGTTGCCATCCTGTGAGAATATGCATCCTAAGTACTTGAAACCGTCCACCTGTTCTAACTTTGTTCCTCCTATTTGGAACTCAATCCGTTTATATTTCTTTCCCACTGACATTACTTTCGTTTTGGAGATGCTAATCTTCATACCATAGTCCTTACATTTCTGATCTAGTTCTGAAATATTACTTTGCAAATTTTCAATCGAATCTGCCATTACAACTAAGTCATCCGCATATGCAAGACTGCTTATTTTGTGTTCACATATCTTAATCTCACCCAGCCAGCCTATTGTTTTCAACATATGATCCATAAATAATATGAACAACAATGGAGACAGGTTGCTGCCTTGTCTTACCCCTGAACCATGAACTCAATTTACCGTCAACTTTAACTGCTGCCCGACTATCCATGTAAAGACCTTTAATTGCTTGCAAAAGTTTACCTCCTATTCCATAATCTCGTAGAACAGACAATAACTTCCTCCTTGGAACCCAGTCATATGCCTTTTCTAGATCTATAAAGCATAGATACAATTCCCTGTTCCACTCATAACACTTCTCCATTATTTGCCATAGGCTAAAGATCTGGTCCTGACAGCTTCTAAGAGGCCTAAACCCACACTGATTTTCATCCAATTGGTCCTCAACTAATACTCGCACCTTCCTTTCAACAATATCTAAGAAGATTTTACCCACAACGCTGATTAAAGAGATACCTCTGTAGTTGTTACAATCTTTTCTGTTTCCATGTTTAAAGATTGGTGTGATTACTGCTTTTGTCCAGTCTTATGGAACCTGTCCCGACTCCCAGGCCATTTAAATTATCCTGTGTAGCCATTTAAGACCTGACATTCCACTGTATTTGATGAGTTCCGACTTAATTGCATCCACCCCAGCTGCTTTATTGCACTGCAATCTATTGACCATTTTCTCCACTTCCTCAAATGTGATCCTATTTCCATCATCATTCCTTTCCCATTTTACCTCGAAATCTGGAACATTGCTGATCGTATTTTCACCTACATTGAGTAACTCTTCAAAATATTCCCTCCATCTGCCCAAGGCATCCACAGGATTCACCAGCAATTTTCCTGACCTGTCCAAAATACTTGTCATTTCCTTCTTACCTCCCTTTCGAAGACTGCTAATTACACGCCTGAATGGTTTTCCAGCAGCTTGACCCATAGTCTCCAACCTGTTTCCAAAGTCTTCCCAAGATTTCTTCTTGGATGCTGCAATTATCTGTTTGGCTTTGTTTCTTTCTTCAACATAACTTTCTCTGTCTACCTGCGTTCTAGTATGTAGCCATTTTTGATACGCCTTCTTTCTCCTTTTACAGGTTGCCTTGACTGTGTCATTCCACCAAGCTGTTTGCTTCATCCTACTTTTACACACTACTGTTCCAAGACATTCTTTAGCCACTTCTAGTACTGTGTCCCTGTATCTTGTCCATTCCTTCTCCAATGACTGTAATTGACTACATTCAACTAACTGGTACCTTTCTGAGATCGCTGTTATGTACTTGTGCCTGATTTACTTATCCTGAAGTTTTTCCACTCTTATCCTCCTACATATGGACCTGACCTCCTGCACTTTCGGCCTCACAATCCCAATTTCACTGCAGATTAAATAATGATCACTGTCATCAAAGAATCCCCTGAATACACGTGTGTCCCTCACAGCCTTCCTGAATTCCTGATCTGTTATTATATAGTCAATGACAGATCTGGTTCCCCTGCCTTCCCAAGGATACCGGTGAATATTCTTATGTTTAAAAAAGGAGTTTGTGATTACTAAGCCCATACTGGCACAGAAATCCAAGAGTTGTTTCCCGTTCCTGTTGGCCTCCATATCCTCTCCAAATTTACCCATAACCTTTTCATGCCCTTCTGTTCGATTTCCAATCCTGGCATTAAAATCACCCATGAGCAGAACACTGACTTTGTCCTTTACTCTAACAACTACATCACTGAGTGCCTCATAAAAACTATCCATCTTATCTTGATCTGTCCCTTCACAATGCGAATATACTGACACAATCCTAATTTTCTTGCTAGACACTGTCAAATCTATCCACATCAGTAGTTCGTTTACATACCTTACTGCAACTAAGCTGGGTTCCATTTCTTTCCTGATGTAAAGCCCTACACCGCATTGTGCTATTCCTGCTTTGACTCCTGACAGGTAGACCTTGTATTCTCCCACTTCCTCTTCTTTCTCACCCCTTACCCGAATGTCACTAACAGCTAAAACGTCCAGCCCCATTTTACTTGCAGCCTCTGCCAGCTCTACTTTCTTCCCAGAGTAGCCCCCATTGATATTAATAGCTCCCCATCTCATTACCATTTGTTTGCCAAGTCGTATCTTAGGAGTCCCTGGTTTGTCACTTAGAGGTGGGACTCCGTCACCTCCAAAGGTCCGAGGCATTTTGCTCTGATTGTTGCCAGCATCATATTTAAAGTACCAGGGAAGCAGGTTGCTAGCCTTACTTGCCCTGAGTCCCGTTGAATTTTACCCCTAACGGTTGAAGGACTAACCGGTGGATTTGGTAGTCTCTGCCGTATCAGCACAACGGTGACCACGACTCAGAATATGTCCGAAATGCCCAGCCTTATTCCAAAGTAACTGATATCCCGACTGTCGGAACCACTTACTTGGCCACTCATACGTTGCCCGTGGTTCATGAACTAGGACATGACTACAGGAACCCACACCATGAACCATGAACCATTGCCCATCTATATATATCAATAACTGAAACATTATGTACGACTGAGCAAGGATAAATCACTGTGGCAGAGAATGATGCCAAATCCATGGATATTTAATATGATTAGGGATATTAGTCATCTCTGACCTAAGAAATGGAATGCGTAAGTAATATATATATATATATATATATATATATATATATATATATATATATATATATATATATATTTGCAAAGTTTTTTAACGGCCTGGTATTTGTCTATCTGAAGGCTGGGATGTGGCAACGACCCTTGTGTCCAAGTGAATCATAATACATTTAGTAAAGCTCAAAAAATGATTCAAATTGCTCTGAGCACTATGGGACCTAACTGCTGTGGTCATCAGTCCGCTAGAACTTAGAACTACTTAAACCTAACTAACCGAAGGACATCTCACACATCCATGCCCGAGGCAGGATTCGAAACTGCGACCGTAGCGGTCGCGCGGATCCTGACTGTAGCGCCTAGAACTGCTCGGCCACTAAATCCGGAGCAAAGCTCACCTATGCATATAGCAGGCTGCAGATTATGTGTGAGTGAGTGACACCTGAGGTGAAGGAAGTCAGGCTGAGATGTTTTTTCTTTTATTTGTGGTCGATGTTGGTAAAGTCTCACCCACCACTTAACGCCATCTTTGTAAATTTTCAATACTATTTGATGATGAGACAGTCTCTCACTATTTTCCACATTCAAGGGTAGTATTTAACGTGGATTTCTCAACCAAGATATCGTATTTGTGAGACAACAGGAAGTTAATTGTATGAGCACCCATTGACGGAAATGTGTACGTTGTTAATGCATGCAGGATGTCTATGGTGGCTCTACTGCAAATAATATTTTTCTGAAGTTAAGAACAAACAAGCAGTTTGGGCATTAGCAGTAAATCATGCTGTGGATGTTTGGGTTTGTAAGCCATGTCCAGCTGTTAGGGAAAAGAACATCTGGCCGGCCGGAGTGGCCGAGCGGTTCAAGGCGCTACAGTCTGGAACCGCGCGACTGCTACGGTCGCAGGTTCGAATCCTGCCTCGGGCATGGATGTGTGTGATGTCCTTAGGTTAGTTAGGTTTAAGTAGTTCTAAGTTCTATGGGACTGATGACCGCAGAAGTTAAGTCCCACAGTGCTCAGAGTCATTTGAACCATTTTTTTTAAAGAACATCTGTATGCGCTCAGTGGGGACAGAATGCGGGGCCCAAGAAGTTTTCCTGTGGTAAGCAGACAGTGTGTTCGGTGGAAGAAGCGGACGGACAGCCGTCCTAGACCTCCCTGTTAGGCGTCCCTTGCCACAGCAGGAGGCAGGGCGCGAGAGAAACCTAGGCCACGTTGTCAACACATTACGACAGCAATGTAAAACCCGTTTGTGAGCAGGGATGACTGCTATAAAAATTCACGATGTTCTATGTTGTCCTTGGACTGTGCACTATTGAAGAAGTCATCAAGTAGTGTCGTCCCTCGACCTTCAGAATTTCTTGGGAACCCTCAGGCCTTTAAAATAATTTTAGAAGGAATAAAACATTTATGGATGCTTTGAAATGATCTATGCTGGGACATTAAAGCACTTCTCGTAGTTCAGCTGGGGCCCTGGTCAGACATGCAGTAACGTTCAGGCCATCCAGATAGTGATATCCATGATAAACATGTTGTTCACTTTAAAGCTATATGGAAACTGAAAGTAACAGGCTACCTAAGGTGGCCATGGGGTAAAGAACAAGTCAGGAGGACAGCTTCGTCTCCTCTCCACGTGGAAATCTGCGTGTCAGGGGTAGGCCACTTCGCCTGAAAAGACAAGAATTAGGAAGAATTAGGAGTGGCCGATGAGTAGAGCAGATGAGTTCGTGGGATGAAATGGAGTTCGTGGACTCTAGTGAATGGCAACGAAACCCTTACGTGAGTGGTTGTTGGAGTGCTTCTGTGGAAGTGAGGGGAGGAGAAACTTGGTCTTCCGATTCAGACTCTGCCTTCCAATTCACATCGTTCGCTGGAGTGGGTCTTTTGATTCAGACTCCAGGCTGGAGCGGGTCTTCAGCTTCAGACTCTGGTCTGGAGAGTTTCCTGGTCTCAACTTTTGTAATGAGTGGGTTCCACCAGGGAGACTTTACACTAGCACTGCCCTGACTGGGGAGCCCGTAGTGAGGACTTTGAAGCACCAACAGTTTAGACCTCAGTCGTCTCGGACAACTTGCTGTATCGAGTGCAGTAGTATTCATGAGAGGTCTGCCGTTCTGAAGTTTGATCTCCTTGTGTGGAATGCTGTGTAATTAAGTCAAATAGGTTCAAGGCAGAACCGGAGAACAGGAGTGTCACTTGCTGCAGTCTGCCGAGATTTCAGTGCTCTGTTAGAGAGTAACCGCGGTCCATCTATCAGCGCGCCACATTTCGTGCCTGCTGTAGGGAATTACAGGCGCTGCGCTACACTGCTCTTTAGACGCTTTAACCACGGCAGTCACCTGAGAGAGAGACATACATCGAGGAAAGGGGTACTGTACTGCTGCTCCAGCTTTTCAGGGCAAACATCACTTCTGGGTGGAATAAATGCATCAAAGTCTATTCAGTGTTAGATTACTGTAGATTGCGTTATAGGTATTTACAGCCAGAGTAAGTAGTTCAACCAAACAAACTTAAGTCTCTGCCAATCAGCCACCAAGTAGGGTTGCTGACTGTTTGTTGCACATTTGTGTTGCCATTTTTGTCATCATGCTTAACATGTTTTTTTGTCCAATCAATATACTTGCGCCATAGGTTTTAGAAATGATCAGTCCTGTGTTAATACATTAATCAGCCATCAACAACTGACAAAAATAATGGCAGGATCAGTATTTCATTAATAGTATTTCAGCATTCAAGTTCATTTAGGTTCTGACTGTGATAACCTCTAATGCAGGTTATCGACAAGAAACACAGTTAACGGGCAAAATCATTCGTAGATGCGTGAGATAGGTAGTCAAGTGGAAGGTTCACTAGTTAAAGCTATTGTTGTCAGGCAGTAACTCAGAATCGCCTGTCACCCCCAAAACGAACCGCAAGTGCAGTGTAGTCTTGTACATTAATGAAAAAGAATCTAATACCAAAAAATAAGTAAAATAGAGTAATCAAAATTCTGGAATACATTTCTCTTGCTAACATACTAAAGAGTCACAGGTTAACGTAAGTCCGAGTTAACCCATTTCTGATGTGAAATGCTAGTATGTTCGTAAGTAGTTTAACACCGAGAGTGTTGAATGCAAGCATGTAAGGGTGTGTTGTGCAGGTGCTGGATGTCAGGTTTTGGGACGGAGTTCTATAGCTGTTGTACTTGATCCGTCGGTACAGGAACCGCTGTTGCTGTTGTGGATGACACTGAATTTCTCGTCTGATGATGTCCGTTATGTGCTGGACATGGGACAGACCTGGTGATCGAGCAGGTCTAGGAAACATGTTGACACTCCGTACACCATGTTGTGTTATAACAGCCGTATGTGGGCGAGCGTTATTCTGTTGGAAAATGCTGTTGTTTAGCGGCAGCAAACAGGCTGACTCACCAGACTGGCTTACAAATTCGCAGTCAGCGTGCGTAAGATAGCCACCAGTCTGGTCCCGATGTGATACGAAATTGCGCCCCAGACGATAACTCCAGGTGTAGTTCCAGTGGGTCTAGCACGCAAATAGTTTGTTTACAGGTCCTCAACCGAACCTCTTGTAACTAACACACAGCCATTACTGACACTGAGGTATATCCAGCTTCCGTCAGAAAACGCAGCACACCTCTATCCTGCCCTGCAATGAGCTCCCGCTCGACACAAATGAAGTCAGAAATGGCGGCGACTCAGGGTCAGTGGAATGCAGACTGCGAGGCACCGAGCTCGGAGATGTCCTTGAAGTAACCCATTTGTAACAGTTCGTTGTGTGACTACAGTGCCAGCTGCTGCACAAATTGCTGATGGAGATGCGGTATGATGGGTCAGAGCTATACATCGAAGACAATTCTGTTTCCTCTCGGTAATTCCGTGTGGACGTTTGTCAACAATCGTGTACGGTGGATAGATTCCTACTAAGTCTTTTTGCAAAGAACGAAAAGCTTCTCGTAGCCGTCTTAGATGACCTCGTTAGTGGAGTGTCGATATAGGCGTCTTTGTTGCCTCAGAGGCATTCTTGACATCTGCTCACCCTGACAACTGCGAACCACCTGCATCGCTTCATGCTTTGATGTCTTCCCCGAGGGCAATGCCATCTTTCAGGAGCATAATTGTCTATTTCTCGGAGTCAGAACCGTGTTACAGACGTTTGAGGAGCAATAGAGTGAAGTCACATTGACAAAATCTGCCTGATGTAAATCCTATGGAATCCATCTGGGTCGCTATCGGGCACCATCACCGCGTACGCAAATCAGCCACCCGTTATTTGCGCGAATTACAAAACCTGTGCGTAGATAGTTAATGCGACATAGCTTCACAGCCCTACCAACAGATACGCAGAATCAGTGACGGACAAACAAGCCATTAAGTAGGTGTTGGTAATGTTTTAGCTCATCAGTGTATTTCCTGATATATTTGCCGCTGTTCGTTAGGAGAATTTACCTTAAGAGAAGCGTAGGTGAGCTCCTGATGCGCGTAGACGGTCCGCCACCCGCAGCGCCACGGTGGGCCCAGAGCGGAGCAGACAGAGGACGCCGCGGGAGGCGCCCGCGGCCAGCAAGCAGCCCGACGGGTGGCCAACGCGTGACCGGCGTCTGGCGGCCGGCGGTGACGCCGCTCCGCACCCCGTGACTTCTGGCCGGCCGGTGACGCGCGCCGCCATCGACTTCTGCGACTATTCTCTCGAATCTCAGCGAGATCGTTCTCATCTAACGCTTTATGTTTGCAGATCACACCCGCCGGTGGACACACTATCGTTTTGGAACACCACTGATACGTTGAACTACGCGTGGTCCGATACCCAGTAAACGTTACCGCCAGGCGCAAACATTTATAACGTCCAAATTTATGGTTGCGGAAATATTACTACCAGCCTCGCAGTGGACAGATTTTTACTTGGAAAAGTGTTTTACAGCTCACTGTGGTGTCTTGAGAGGGAGTAAGGAGGACTGCTGTAAGCGCGACAGAAGAGCTTACCTCATCCGGTGAAATTCGCTTCGGTCAGCATGTGTTGGGTTGGTCCGCCTGCTGGATCCACGACCTGGTCTGGCTAAGCGAGCCTCGACTGATACAGAGTACGGGACTCGGTAGGACTGCTCAGGGAGAAGTGTAGAAGTGGCTAAGTATCACCGTCATTCCACAACATGGTAGTACCCATGGCACATTTCTCTACATACAGGTCCTAACGACGATGTCCCAACTCGACATTCTGAAAGTGAATATGGTTTCCACTTTAGAGCAACAAACTACACTACTGGCCATTAAAATTGCTACACCAAGAAGAAATGCACATGATAAACGGGTATTCATTGGACAAATATATTACACTAGAACTGATATGTGATTACATTTTCACGTAATTTGAGTGTATAGATAATGAGAAATCAGTACCCAGAACAACCACCTCTCGCCGTAATAACGGCCTTGATACGCCTGGGCATAGAGTCAAACACACCTTGGATGGCGTGTACAGGTACAGCTCCCCATGTAGCTTCAACACGATACCACATTTCAGCAAGGGTGGTGAATGGCGTATTGGGAAGAACCAGTTGGTCGGGCAACATTGACCTGACGTTTTCAATTGGTGAGAGATCCGGAGAATGTGCTCGCCAGGGCAGCAATCGAACTTTTTCTGTATCCAGAAGGGCCCGTACAGGACCTGCAACATGCGGTCGTGCATTATCCAGCTGAAATGTAGGGTTTCACAGGGATCGAATGAAGGGTAGAGGCACGGGTCGTAACACATCTGAAATGTAACGTCCACTGTTCAAAGTGTCGTCAATGCGAATAAGAGGTGACCGAGACGTGTAACCAAATGCACCCCATACCATCACGCCGGGTGATAAGCCACTATGGCGATGACGAATACACGCTTCCAATGTGCGTTCACCGCGATGTCGCCAAACACGGATGCGACCTCGTGATGGTGTAAACAGAACCTGGATTCCTCCGAAAAAATGGCTTCTTGTCATTCGTGCATCCAGGTTCGTCGCTGAGTACACCATCGCAGGCGCCCCTGTCTGTGATGCAGTGTCGAGGGTAACGGCAGCCATGCTCTCCGAGCTGATAGTCCAAGCTGCTGGAAACGTCGTCGAACTGTTCGTGCAGACGGTTGTTGTCTTGTAAACGTCCATGTGTTGACTCGTGGATCGAGACGTGGCTCCAAGATCAGTTACAGCCATGCGGATAAGATGCCTGTCATCTCGACTGCTAGTGATACGAGGCCGTTGTGATCCAGCACGGCGTTCCGTATTACCCTCCTGAACGCACCGATATTCCATATTCTGCCAACACTCATTGGATTTCGACCAACACGAGCAGCAATGTCGCGATACGATAAACCGCAATAACGATACGCTACAATCGGACCTTTATCAAAGGCGGAAACGTGATGGTACGCATTTCTCCTCCTTACACGGGGCATCACAACAACGTATCACCAGGCAACGCCGGTCAACTGCTTTTTGTGTATGAGAAATCAGGTGGAACCTTTCCTCATGTCAGCACGTTGTACGTGTCGCCACCGGTGCCAACCTTGTGTGAATGCTCTGAAAAGCTAATCATTTGCGTATCGCAGTATCTTCTTCCTGTCGGTTACATTTCGCGCCTGTAGCACGTCATCTTCGTGGTGTAGCAATTTCAATGGCCAGTAGTGTATGTATTAAGCTCTCCCTAGCACTGCAGGAGGGTCCTTTCCATTTACGCACATCACTTCTAGTAAAAGCTTCGAAGATTCTGCCCTGTCCTGTGCCTGGTTGATCATGCGCTTAATGCGTTATGCCCTCTCTCTTTGGTAGAGTTGTAATTTTCCTGCGTTACGTCTTTGGACCGTGCAGCCGAGGGCCAGCTGAGCCGTGGTACGTCTTTTCTGGCACACCAGCTCTAAGGCGAGACACTATCGACTACCCGGCTGTGCTAGGATCTTTGCCCCTGTTATGACCTCTCAGGTGTTTCGCGCTCGGGGCAGTTGGTGTTGGACTCGCTACGAGTCGCAAGGACGTGCTTGCGCGGACGAAAGAGAAACACACGCGTGCTCGGCCAGCAGCGGCACAGCGGTCTGCCTCATGAGACGATCGCGAGTTTGTGGTGAACCTGCCTGATGTCAACTCTGGCCGCTGTTCGTCTCATTGCTTTGGTGTCTCTTTTCTCGAAGAGACCCATCCCTGGAGACCATATCGAACAACGCTCTCCATCGAAGGTATAAGTGATTTTGGTGCCTTCGTTTCGTTGAACGATTTGCGTTGCAGCGAGTGTACTTGTTGCTTGGTTGCCGTAATGTATGGCTTGTTGAAGTAAAAGGAGCCGGCAGAGTGTGTGATAACGTGGAGACCAGTAGTTACTATATTTTTTTAAATCCGCTGGTTGGATTACTATTAAGAAGATGATTAGCGCGAAGGTGTGTGTGTTACATTTTGGGTTTTTGAGACAGTACCCAGAAGTTATGCGTTGTCTGTCTGAGATTTTCAGTGTATTGATTGCCATCGACGTCCCTTGTATATTGCTGTAAAATTTGGATCACTTCTATTGAAAGCACTTACTCGGTCATTAGTAAACTCGTATTCTGTAAAGCTAGTCATCTGTATGCAGTTCTTTCATATACGTGTATTTACTTGAAAGCACTCACTCTGTTATTAGGAAAGGTTCGTATTCTGTAGAACGCAATCATTTGCACATAGAATTTCATATGCAGACCTTTAATTGAGTGCACCCACTCAGAATTAGTAAAAGAGCAATTGGTTCTTCATTTATATTGTTGTTTATTAATCTCTTAACTTATATTAATTGTTGTTTGGCTGCTATTTGCCATGTCTTTGACTCTGAGCAATACGGGACTTAACATCTGAGGTCATCAGTCCCCTAGACTTAGAACTACTTAAACCTGAAACTTCCTGGCAAATTAAAACTGTGTGCCGGACCGAGACTCGAACTCGGGACCTTTGCCTTTCGCGGGCAACTGCTCTACCAACTGAGCTACCCAAGCGTGACTCACAACTCGTCCTCACAGCTTCAGTTCTGCCAGTACCTCGTCTCCTACCTTCCAAACTTCACAGAAGCTCCTCTGCATACCTTGCAGAACTGGCACTCCTGGAAGAAAGGATATTGCGGAGACATGGCTTAGCCACAGCCTGGGGGATCTTTCCAGAATGAGATTTTCACTCTGCAATGGAGTCTGCGCTGATATGAAACTTCCTGGCAAATTAAACCTAACGAACCCGAGGGCAGCACACACATCCATGCCTGAGGTAGGATTCGAACCTGTGACCGTAGCAGGAGCGCGGTTCTGGAGTGAAGCGCCTAGAACCGATCGGCCGCAACGGCCTTGCCGTGTCTTCTGTGGTCCGTTGGTGTTCCAGTTTTCTGCGAGTTCGGGTGCGTGGGAGCGGCACCACGTTCCGGTTCGGTGCACAGAAGCTGCAACCTGCCATATAATGGGAAGTGACTCCCAGATGGGCCCCAGCGTTTAGTTGTTTTGGACGGCTGGTTTGCTGCTTCTGGTATTTCACCTTTTGCCGAGGTCAGCCAGGCGTCAGTACCCGTTTGGTAAACATTTAACGTGTTTCACGTATATTTTAAAAAATAAGGTTTTTTTTATTGCTTGGGAATGAATTGTATTAAATTGTAACTTGTTGTGCTGCTTGTGTTATTTGGGTTCTTAACGAACTGGTGTGCGTTTCGTAAATCACTTTCATATTGCAAATTATTGCTCTTTTAAAATAATTATCTGTGCCACATTTCCTTAAATCACTTACAGATTGTAATTTATTGTTCCTTTAAGTGTTGTAATCTCTATGGCTCATCCCTTTAAGTCAGTTTTCGTAATTGTAATTTGCTGCCTTGCTTAAGAAGCAAGCTATCTGTGATATTTTGGTATTGTCTTAAAGATATCCACGTGTTGTGGTCTCTTAGCTGTTTTATAAATATTGTTTTTGAATAATTTTTTAATTTATTGATTTGATAGTTGTTGTGTTTAAGGAGTGAAATTATAGGGGACTTGACCTTCCATGCTAAGTGTACCCCTCATCCCGACTTCCTCAGTCACACCAGTCATGTGCCACTGCTGTGTGTACGAGACTCTTTATAGAGTTCAAACATTAGCTCGCCCCTTGCGGAAACTTTTGGAAATTTTTGGTAAGTTCCTATGGGACCAAACTGCCATCGGTCTCTAGGCTTACGCACTACTTAATCCAACTTAAACTAACTTACGCTTATGACAACACACACACACCCATGCCCGAGGGAGGACTCGAACCTCTGACGGGGACAGCCCCGCGAACCGTGGCAAGGCGCTACGGACGGCGTGGCTATCCCGCGCGGCCGCCCCTTGCGGAGTCAGCGCAAGTGCGCAGCCGCTTCTCGGTCAAGAACTTACCCAAAAGTAAATTAATGGATTGGTTGGAATGTTTCTTTCATTCGCTAAACCATTGCTTAAGCATTTGCTAGTGTTACACCGAAACCGAAAGCAACTATGGACTGCCAATAGGACTCCATATCACTACGCAACGTGAATGGTAATGTGTGCACTGAGCTGTTGTTCCCAGAATATGTAAGTTTGATCCCGTGAAGAATAAACCAGTACCCACCACAACGTTATGAAGAATCACCTGGTGTGTTTTTCCCAGGAGATGTTTCTCAATACCACAGCTGCACACTGAGCACACAAACAGTGTCTTGAAAACGACAAACAAGAAACTAGCGTTATTGTCATTCGAAAGAAAAGCAAGCTCGACTGCTACTGATTTTATAACAATGTTTCCACTGAAATGAATCTAAATACACTGAAAAGAATCTGAATGTACTGAAACTAATCTAAATGATTTACGATCGTTGACGTGAGCTGTACACGCACTGAAGCTGTTAATTCATACGTTCAGCTGCTGTCTGACAGGAATTGCTCAAAATAACTAGTATACTGTTTTGTTCTGCTTTTCTTATTACATACTGAAAGAAAGAGAAATTAGGCTAATTTCCACAAATAATCAAAAAGTATTCCTCTTTCCAGAGGTTTTGGAAAACAACAGCGCCAAGAATGTGTATCATTTAATCGCTTTCTGACGAGAAATGCTTAAAATCATTAGTATACTCTTCTGATTTCTTATTACCTGCCAAAAGAAATATAAATTTAACTCATTTTTCCAAGTCATCAAAACATATTACTTATTCCTGCTGTTTTGGAAAACTACAGCGCTTCGAATGTGCAGGATTCACGTAGTGAGCTTAACGAATACTTACGTTGAGCTCAGATAATTACGGTTATAACAACGTTCATCAAGTTGTTCCACACAACAGATGTTTGTATTGTCTATCGGCAGCATTGAAGATAGACAGAGAGAGAGAGAGAGAGAGACTTTTGGTGCGACATACATACGTATGGCATAGCTACTACTGGATTCTTATGGCTGCAGCCGCAATCTACGATGTTATGGCTATCATGTTAACGGCGTGTTGTCCGACCTTTGGAATGCAACACGACAGTGATTCTCCACTCCATGTACTTAGACAGTGTTTAGTGGGTTTCCGAAAGGGTATGACACCAGACGTCAAACCACAGGCCACCCCCGTTCCCATGAACTACCGACCACTTGCTTGTAAATGCGCAGCTGATGCCCTATTGCGTCCACAGATCAGGCGCATATGGTGCCCAAGCTGCCAACCTCAGCATCCTACCATGCTGCTCAAATCAGTCTCTTGACTCTGGCGTTGTCACAATAAGAGTAGCCATTGCCATCACGGAAGACATCAAGAATGCATGGTTGCGGGTGGTCTGCAATAGCGCCCTCGTTGCCTTCAACTGTTATGATGCATTCGATTATTACGATGCTTTGGAATCCCAAGTGATTGTCCTCAATGGAGTAACACTTTCCCCGCAGTCCTGCGTACGTGGTGCGGAAAATGTTTCGAATTGCCCCTCCACTGAGTGATGATGTATCCAAGTACCAGCATCATGGTGGCTATACAAAATACTGATTCAGCAGATCAGGCGACAAATTTCATGCGATTCGCAAACCAATCTCGATTATCCCATGCCGCATACGATCGTCATTGACGTTGTCGTTGAGACAACATCGGTGCAGTTAGGGGTTGTCTGCTGCGGTGTTCGTTGTTCAACCATCTTCAGTGATCGGTGTACTCTGACAGCCTCACGTCTGCTTCAGAATTTTGTCGCCTGCTCGTGGCTTCAAACTCCTTCAAATATTTTCCGTACATGCCCACAATAGTAGCACGAGAAGAGCCGACCATCTTCGCTCTTCTCATCCGTACAGTCGCCAGAATGATTCCTCATTCGCGTCTGCTCCACCTAAATGGTGGTCAGAACCAATATAAAATGCTTCTAAGGGTGATATAGGGGAGGTTCTTCGGAGACTTAATCGTCAAAAAAATACTGAATACGCCACGCCGTTTCCGAGTTATTTATCAATTAAGTTAGCCTATCAGGTCGTTGTTCGAGCAAATTTAAGCACCTGCACGCACTAAAAAGCGGTACGTGAGTCACCACTTCTCGAAATGCTCATTACCAGTTAAGATGTGCCTTTAACTTCACAAATAAATCCAAACGAAGTGAGCGAAAGCTACAATCCTTCCCTGCGAGGAAACCAAACGAAGAACACGTTCCACGACAGGCAGGCTGCTTGAATTTGCGCTCTTGACTATCTGATTGGCTAAATCACTCGAAAACGGCGAAGTGTATCGAATTTTTTTTCTTAACGGTTCATTACAGCCTCCTCTGCGACACCATTACAAGTTTCTTAGACTGTTTCTGGCCTTCCCAAAAGAGTTAGAGAAGCGCATTTGCTTTCTTTCTCTCTTCGGCAGCTTTCAGACGGTGAGCACCCAGAACATTATGACCACCGACTTAGTAGCGATATAAACCAGTCCACGCGATAGCAGCTTCACCTGGCGAGGGATGACTGCTAGTCAGACATACGCACAGTGCATGTACACTCCGGGAAATGGAAAAAAGAACACATTGACACCGGTGTGTCAGACCCATCATACTTGCTCCGGACACTGCGAGAGGGCTGTACAAGCAATGATCACACGCACGGCACAGCGGACACACCAGGAACCGCGGTATTGGCCGTCGAATGGCGCTAGCTGCGCAGCATTTGTGCACCGCCGCCGTCAGTGTCAGCCAGTTTGCCGTGGCATACGGAGCTCCATCGCAGTCTTTAACACTGGTAGCATGCCGCGACAGCGTGGACGTGAACCGTATGTGCAGTTGACGGACTTTGAGCGAGGGCGTATAGTGGGCATGCGGGAGGCCGGGTGGACGTACCGCCGAATTGCTCAACACGTGGGGCGTGAGGTCTCCACAGTACATCGATGTTGTCGCCAGTGGTCGGCGGAAGGTGCACGTGCCCGTCGACCTGGGACCGGACCGCAGCGACGCACGGATGCACGCCAAGACCGTAGGATCCTACGCAGTGCCGTAGGGGACCGCACCGCCACTTCCCAGCAAATTAGGGACACTGTTGCTCCTGGGGTATCGGCGAGGACCATTCGCAACCGTCTCCATGAAGCTGGGCTACGGTCCCGCACACCGTTAGGCCGTCTTCCGCTCACGCCCCAACATCGTGCAGCCCGCCTCCAGTGGTGTCGCGACAGGCGTGAATGGAGGGACGAATGGAGACGTGTCGTCTTCAGCGATGAGAGTCGCTTCTGCCTTGGTGCCAATGATGGTCGTATGCGTGTTTGGCGCCGTGCAGGTGAGCGCCACAATCAGGACTGCATACGACCGAGGCACACAGGGCCAACACCCGGCATCATGGTGTGGGGAGCGATCTCCTACACTGACCGTACACCACTGGTGATCGTCGAGGGGACACTGAATAGTGCACGGTACATCCAAACCGTCATCGAACCCATCGTTCTACCATTCCTAGACCGGCAAGGGAACTTGCTGTTCCAACAGGACAATGCACGTCCGCATGTATCCCGTGCCACCCAACGTGCTCTAGAAGGTGTAAGTCAACTACCCTGGCCAGCAAGATCTCCGGATCTGTCCCCCATTGAGCATGTTTGGGACTGGATGAAGCGTCGTCTCACGCGGTCTGCACGTCCAGCACGAACGCTGGTCCAACTGAGGCGCCAGGTGGAAATGGCATGGCAAGCCGTTCCACAGGACTACATCCAGCATCTCTACGATCGTCTCCATGGGAGAATAGCAGCCTGCATTGCTGCGAAAGGTGGATATACACTGTACTAGTGCCGACATTGTGCATGCTCTGTTGCCTGTGTCTATGTGCCTGTGGTTCTGACAGTGTGATCATGTGATGTATCTGACCCCAGGAATGTGTCAATAAAGTTTCCCCTTCCTGGGACAATGAATTCACGGTGTTCTTATTTCAATTTCCAGGAGTGTAGTATCAGCAGCGTCACCTGGCGAGGAATGACTGCTAGTCAGACATACGCACAGTGCACGTAGTATCAGCAGCTTCACCTGGCGAGGAATGACTGCTAGTCAGACATACGCACAGTGCACGTAGTATCAGCAGCTTCACCTGGCGAGGAATGACTGCTAGTCAGACATACGCACAGTGCATGTGGTATCAGCAGCTTCACCTGGCGAGGGGTGACTGCTAGTCAGACATACGCATGTGGTATCAGTGAGGGTGCTGTCCGTGTGTAGAATGGGAAAGGCGCGCGATGTATTTGAGTTTTACCGACGGCAGACTGTATTTCCCCGGAGGCTCGGCACGAGCATTTCGGAAACTGAACGACTTTTCAGTAGTTCAAGTAGTGTAGGTGTCGAAAACAAGGTGAAACCACGTCCAGACGTTATGGGATTGGCGGTCAACCCTCATTACAGATGCCGACTGAACTGTGGCGGAACTAACATCATAATTTAATGCTGGGCAGAGTGTGTAAGTGCATCTGAACACGTAGTGCACCGAAAACTCGTAACGACAAGCCTTCACAGCCGACGACCAATGCATGTTCCAAAGTTAACATTAGGACATCGGCAACTGCACCTGGAATGGGCACGTGACCATCGACATTGGACGCTAGCGCTACGGCAGAGCGTTGCATGGTCTGACGAATCCCGATACCTTCTTCATCATGCCGATGTGAGGACGCAAATCCTGTCTTCCAGGGGAACAACTCCTTGACACCTGTACTGCCGATGAAGACAACCTAGCGATGGCGCCATTATACTCTGGGAAACATACGCATGGGCATCCATGGGTCCAGCGGAGCTCGTGGAAGGCACCAAGGGGTGTAGTACACTGGTTGCAGATCATGTACGCCCCTTTATGTCGACCATATTTCCCGACGGCAGTGTCGTTTTACAACAAGATAATGCGCCATGTCACAAGGCGAGGAGTGTGGTGGAGTGATTCGACGAACACAGAGGTGAGTTCTAATTCATGTGCTGGCCTCCATACTCTGCAGATTTGAACTCTATCGAATACATGTGGGATCTGATTGAACGTGGCGTCAAAGTTCGTCGTTCCCCTGCCTGGACTTTACTGGAGTTTGGTGACTTGTGTGCGCAGTTGTGGAGCCATCTCCCTCCGGCGACCTACCAAGGCATCATTGCCTCCATGCCGCTATGCCTCGCCGGTGTTATCCGTGTCAACGGTGGACATGCCGGCTATTAGGTAGTGGTCACAGTGTTCCATAGTGTAGTGTGTCGCCTCATCAGTGTAGGCTGGATGCTGTCCGCCTCCATAACGGAGTGGTCGGAGCGGCTGACTGCCACACGGAAGCCTCAATTCGACTCACATCTAGATCACAGGTTTCATCCGTTCGTGGACTGGCTGTTGTGTCGGCCTTGTCATCATTTCATCATCAACGACACGCAAATCGCTGAAGTGGCGTCAAGTAAAAAACTTGAACTAAGCTTCCGAACAACCATAAGTGGTGCTTCCTAGCCAATAGTGTCAATCATTTCAGTTTTAGTGTCTACACCGCTGGGTGGGCTTTCGTCAGTCGCTCTCTGCCCATTGTGCCGTAACGCAACATCACCTCATGACTCGTATCGTCGAGTAGGGTGGCGCAGCGGCTACATGCTGTTTCGTGGAGGACGACGGCTAAAATTCCTGTCTGCCCATCGAAATACAAATTTTCCGTGGATTGCATAAATAGCTTAAAGTAAATTCTGCGATGCTTTCTTCGAGAAAGACATGACCAATTCCTCTTCTCATCCTCCCCAACGTACAGTTTGTGCTACGCCTCTAACGATTACATTGACGACGGGTCGCTGAACCCCAATCTTCTGGGTCTTTTCATTTCTTTTTCTGCATATTTGTCACAGGCACATTTTGCTAATTTTGTTACTATAGAACCTCTTCTCGTTCGAAACAGTCGGCAAGCATTCATAAACTAATGGTGTATCGTGAAATGTCATTTTTTGAGTCATGAGTCTTCCTACTGATTCGATGCGGCCCACAAAGAATGATGGCAAAAAGTGAGTGAAAAACGATTTATACCACTGTACGCTTGCCAGCAGAGGACATCGATAGCAAACCCCATCCGATAAAACAATAGGTAGTCATGGAGTGCAAGAACGAATTTGACAGTAGGAGCTACGTCGCACTGGAGCATACAGGGAATGTGGTGATTCATACTTCAAGGCTTGGCGTCAGACACGTAGATTTATTTATTTATCTTTACTGTTTGTATGTTTATACACGACTATAAGTATAGTGTTGACTTCAACCACAATGACTGTCCTTTCACCAACCTGCCCACTGCGAGAGTTACAGTAAATCTCTAGCGGCGCATCGGTTACAAGCTACTGCACATACAGGAAAAATTCCATGCGGTGACCGTGGCCGAATGCCAGCACCAGTATCATAGGCTTCAGTAACACCAAAATCCATCCCACATTTTAATTACACTTTTACAGAATATTATCATTCAGTTATACACTAGCAAAATGACTAAAAATAGTACTCGAGGCATATGAAATATCACAGCACCCGTCTAACGGCGAGGCAATTCCTAAGAGTAGCGTTAGTTTCATGAAGAGACGTCGGCAGGAAGTCTTTAGTATGCGATGATGAAGCAATTTCTGTGTCCTTTCGTCAGTCTGCGGATGGGAGGGTTACAGTAAATCGGTAGCGGCGCATTGGTTACAAGCTACTACACACATAGGAAAAATTCCGCGCGGTGACCGTAGCCGAATGCCGGCATAAGTATCATAGACATACTCAAGCAGAGTGACCCTGGAAATGTCCTCGAGGCATATGCCATAATGCAGCACCCGTCTGAAGAAGATGCAATTCATGAGGGAAATGTTAGTGTCTTGGAGAGACGTTGGCTGAGAGCCTGTTGTATGCAATGGCGAAGTAATTTTTGTTTCGTCAACGTGAGGGTACGAGGGTTAGAGTAAACCTGCAGCGGTTCATCGGTTCCATGCATTGACCGTAGCTGAATGACAGAGCCAGTACTATAGATATAAACTAGCGGAATGCCTCCAACAGTGTCCTCGACTTATATGCAATAGAGCAGTAGCCTCCAGATGGGGATGCAACTCTTGAAGGGAGCATGAGTGATTCTCGTATGCAATCGCGACGCAGTTTGTATGTCCCATCGTCTACATTAGGCTTACAGTAAAAGGGCAGGATGCATCGGTTATATGCCACTGGCACCCAGGAGGGCTTCCTTGCGGTTACCGTCGTCGAATGACAACGCCAGTAATACACATATAAATCGGCCGAATGTCTCCGACAATGTCATCGAGTCACATGCAGTAGCGCACCACCACTCTTATGGAAATCCAGTTCCTGAGGGGAGCATTATTCTCATGGGAAGACGTTGGCGAGAGCCTGTAGTATGCAATACACTAGCAATTTCTGTGTTCTACCATCAATGTGAGTGTGCCACGGTTGCAATAAACTGGCACCGGTGCATCCGTTACATGCTACTGGACCCCCAGGAAATATTCCACGCGGTAACCGTGGCCCAATTCCAGTGCCAGTATCATAAATATACAATAGCACGATGACTCCAGCAAGGTCCTCGAGTGATATGCAGTAGAGCTGCACCTGTCTGACGGAGTTCCAGTTCTTGAGGGGAACATTTGTGTCTTCGCTAGATGTCAACAAAGTGCCTGTTGTAAGCAATGGCGACGCAATTTCAGTGGCCCCTCGTCTATGTGAGGGTGCGAGATATACAATAAATCAGCAGGGGTAAATTGGTCACAAGCTACTGGACACCCAGGAGAGGTTCCATCGGGCGACTGTAGTATCGTAGAAATACAGTACCAGAATGACTTCAACAAAGTCCTCGAGACATACGCAATAGCGCAGCACCTGTCTGATGAGATGAAATTCCTGAGTGGAACATTAGTAGTTCGGAGTTGGAAGTAGTTGGAAGAGAGAATGTAGTATGCAGTGGCGAAGTAATGTCTGTGTCCCATCGTCAGAGTGTGCGTGCGAGGATTACAGTAACCTGGCAGCAGTGCATCAGTTACAAGCTACTTCACACGCAGGAGAGGTTCCATGCGAAGACCTTAGCTGTGAATGCCAGCGCCAGTATCATTCATGTACCCATGTACAATGTCCCCGACCATGTCCTCGATGAAACGCAACAGCTCAAGCCTATCTGAGATGCTATTCCTGAGGGGTGCTTTAGTGTCTGGTGAGACCCCGGCAGAGAACCTGTAGCATTCAATGGGGAAGCAATTTCTGTCTGATCTTGGGCGTTAGGTTGTGAGTATTACAGTAAACCGGCAGCAGTGCATCGGCTATAAGCTACTGGACTACCAGGCGAAGTTTCTATGCGGTAAGCGTAGCCGAATGCCAGCACCATTGTCATAGTGTAACATTATTGGCTTATCGTTATTTTAAATTTTGACAAATTCTTTTGCTTTAGAATTTTCCCGTATTGTTACTACATTTTCTGTAGATGCAAAGTGTGTTATACTTGAGTCTGAAGTTCTTTGATTTGTATACGAATAATGTGTGTGAAATATTATGTAAATTGTTTATTACGTTAAAAATAATTATCTGATGTCATTTCATATTTAAAAATATTTGTGTGTATGAATTTTTCACGTTGATGTAAATTTGGCAATTAAAGAATTGGTCAAGCTCAGAAATAGGTGTTATGTAAAGGCCAGTGTGATTTTGTTTGAAACCAAAGTGGCGCTGGGAAGTGGAAAAGGTGGCAAGGGTGAATTCTCGCACTAGCTAGGGCAAGCGCGGGAAGTAAATCACAGTCTGTAGCCAGCAGTGATGGTGGCAACGCCTGCGTGCAGAAGGAGAAGCTTTGCCTGCAGATTTGCACAAAATTGCCGCGGATGAAGACTGGAAACGGCTTACGGCATACCTGCGAGTTTTTGGGCTACTGTATGTGCACGACGTTCAGAAAATGGTTCAAATGGTTCTAAGCACTATGGGAGTTAACATCTGAGGTCATCAGTCCCCTAGACTTAGAACTACTTAAACCTAACTAAAATAAGGACATCACACACATCCATTCCCGAGGCAGGATTCGAACCTGCGACCGTAGCAGCAGCGCGGTTCCGGACTGAAGCGCGTGGAACCGCTCGGCCACCGCGGCAGGCGTGAACGACTCCCAGAAGAGAAACTGAGCCCATACAGCGCATGAATCATGGAACTTGCCGATGCCCGGGGCGCTTGCGTGCCTCACAGATGCAGACAGTTGTACCGTAGATGGAACCACAACGGAGGGGACTCTGTTGAGAGGCCAAACAAACGTGTGGTTCCTGAAGAGGGGCAGCAGCCTTTTCAGTAGTTGCAGGATGATAGACTGATCTGGCCTTGTAACACTAACCAAAACTGACTTGCTGTGCTGGTACTGCGAACGGCTGAAAACAAGGGGAAACTACAGCCGTAATTAATCCTGAGGGCATGCAGCTTTACTGTATGGTTAAATGATGATGGCGTCCTCCTGGGTAAAATATTCCTTAGGTTAAATAGTCCCCCATTCGGATCTCCGGGCGGAGACTACTCAGGAGGACGTCGTATTCAGGAGAAAGAAAACTGGCGTTCTACGGACCGGAGCGTGGAATGTCAGATCCCTTAATCGGGCAGGTAGGTTATAAAATTTAAAAACGGAAATGGATAGGTTAAAGTCAGATATAATGGGAATTAGTGAAGTTCGATGGCAAGAGAAGATAGACTTCTGGTCAGGTGAATACAGGGTTACAAATACAAAATCAAGAAGGGGTAATGCTGGAGAAGGTTTAATAGTGAAGGAGCGCGATTAAGCTACTACGAACAGCATAGTGAACTCATTCTTGTAGGCAGGATAGACACGAATCCCACACCTACCACAGTAGTACAAGTTCATATGCCAACTAGCACCGCTAATGATGAAGAGATTGAAGAAATGTATGACGCGATAAAACAAACTGTTTAGACAGTGAGGGGAGACGAAAATGGGAGCTGGAATTCGATAGTAGAAAAAGGAAGTGAAGGAAAAGTGGTATGTCAATATGGAATGGTGCTAAGTAACAAAAGAGTAAGCCGCCTGGTAGAATTCTGTGCAGAGCATAACTTAATCATAGCTAACACTTGTTTTAAGAATTATAAAGAAGGCTGTATACGCGGATGAGGCCTGAAGACATTGGAAGAACTCAGATAGGTTATATCGTGGTAGGACAGAGATTTAGGAACCAGGTTTTAAATTGTAAGACCTTTCCAGGTGCAGATGTGGACTCTGACCATAATTCATTGGTTATGAACTGTAGATTAGGACCCTTCCATCTAGTGAGCAAGATCCATGACAGAAGCGAAATACCCTCAGGCTTCTAGAAGAATATAATAATTAAAGACCCAAAGAAAGCAGATGTTGACAGGTGCGAAAATTCCCTATCAAGCCACAGTTGTAAAATACTAACACGAATTATTTACCAACGAATGGAGAAACTTTTAGAAGCCGACCTCGGGGAAGATCAGTTTGGATTCCGTAGAAATGTTGGAACACGCGAGGTAATACTGACCCTACGACTCAACTTAAAAACAGTCTAAGGGAAGGCAAACTTACGTTTCTAGCATTTTTAGACTTAGAGAAAGCTTTTGACAATGTTGAATGGAATACTTTCTATAAATTCTGAAGGCGGCAGGGGTAAAATACAGGGAGCGAAAGGCTATTTACAATTTGTACAGAAACCAGATGGCAGATATAAGCGTCGAGGGGCATCAAAGGGAAGCAGTGGTTGGGAAGGGAGTGAGACAGGTTTGTAGCCTCTCCCCGATGTTATTCAATCTGTATATTGAGCAAGCAGTAAAGGAAGCAAAAGAAAAATCTGGAGTAGGAATAAAAATCCACGGAGAAGAAATAAAAACTTTGAAGTTTACTAATGACATTGTAATTCTATCAGAGACAGCAAAGGACTTGGAAGAACAGTTGAAAGGAATGGACAGTGTCTTGAAAGGATAATAGAAGTTGAACATAAAAAAAAGCGAAATGAAGATATTGGAAAGTAGCTGAATTAAATCAGGTGATGCTGGGCGAATTAGATTAGGAAATGAGACTTTTTAAGTAGTAGATTAGTTTTGTTATTTGGGGAGCATAATACCTGATGATGGTAGAAGTAGAGAGGATATAAAATGTAGAATGGCTATGGCAAGGAAAGAGTTTCTGAAGAAGGGAAATTTGTTGACATCGTGTTTAAATTAAAGTGTCAGGAAGCTTTTTCTGAAAGTATTTGTATGGAGTCTAGTCATGTATGCAAGTGAAACATGGACGATCAATAGTTTACACAAGATGAGAATAGAAGTCTTCGACATGTGGTGCTAGAGAAGAATGCTGAAGATTAGGTGGGTGGATCATGTAATTAATTAGGAGGTACTGACAAGAATTGGGGAGTAGAGGAATTCGTGGTACAACCTGACTAAAAGAAGGGATCGATTGGTAGGACACGTTCTGAGGCAGCAGGGGATCACTTATTTAGCAGTGGAGGAAAGCGTGACGGGTAAAAATTGTAGAGGGAGACCAATACACTAAGCAGATTCAGAGGGATGTACGTTGCAGTAGTTACTCGGGTATGAAGAAGCTTGCACAGGATAGAGTAGCATGGAGAGCTGCGTCAAACTAGTCTCTGGACAGAAGACCACAAAAACAACAATAGCAAGATACTTGCAGGCTGTAGTGTGGGTAGTGTAGCCGTCATAATTGTTCGCTACACCCAAGCCTACAGCTACCAGTTAAGATTTTTTTGTGTTTCTACTTTTGCACAGGGTTCCTTCCTGGTGTTTGAGTAATCCGAGTATGGTATTTTACAGACTTATGAAGTGCCAAGATAATATAAAGAGGCACCATTTAAATTGTTTTATGTTTTCTTAACTATTGCAAAGTGTTATAGTAAAAGTTTGCTCACGTAAAATTCAATCCGAGTGAAGTCAAGTTACTAGAATCTGTTACATAACTATGAAGAAATATTTCAAAGAGTAGTAGGTGTTGAAAGTAAATTGCAGTAAGAAAGAGGTTTTCTCGAAGTGAAATGTTCAGTTTAAAAAGTGTGTGCATTATTATCTAATTATTTTAGTATTTTGTTTGTTGATTATGGAAAGTGCTTTTCTAAATGTCCCACCTGGCCAAATTCCTTTTTAGCTTCCACGAAGTTATATACTGGGCTCTTTCTCTTTTAAAAACGTAGTGTATAAGGCTGTAGTCCAACATTGTTTAAGTGGAGTAATATTTAATTGAAGAACCAAATTAAATAGTAGCAAGAAAGTAGGCAAAATTCATACTTCTGTTACTCCAATACTTCTCTGTTTCATTGCCTGGATAGGCTACCAACCGTCAGCGCACATTTTAAACCACAAAATGAACTTGGAACTGAGTTGTTCTAGCTTCAGTATAATATCATTCATACTGCATTAATATCTACGATCTGGGTAAGTTCTTAGGAAAAGAAGTAAACAGTCTGATTTACTTATCGATTACACACAACAGACGGTCAAATCCTGTAAAAAGGGTAACTCTATTGATTAGCTATTCCTATAAAGAGGACTATTCTCCCATAGTGTATTTTATTTGGAAACTAAACTAAATTTCAATAAAAAGGGTTTTACGTTGTTTTTCCCGTGACACGACGATCTTTTCAGTTGGGGTGGCAACATAGAGGCAGGGTTTTCTGTTATTTAGGTAACAGAATACTACATTACAACAGCAGCGGTAGCGTTATACTGACATACAATGGCAGGACGAGTCCAGCAATATCCTAAAGGCATATGCAACAGCGCAGCACCAGTCTAATGGCGATACAATTCCTGAGGGCAGCCTTAGTGCCTAAATTAGACGTCGTCAGAGAGCCTGTAGTATGCAGTGGCGAGGTAATTTCTGAGTCCCATCGTGAATGTGAGAGTGTGAGGGTACCAGAAACCGGCACAGGTTCATCAGCTACAATCTACTGGACACCAGAGCCTGTATTGTAGACGTACCCAGAACGATTCCAAAAGTGTCCTCGAGGCACATGCAATAGTGCAGCACCCGTCTAATGGGGAGCCAGTTCCTGAGGAGAGAATCAATGTCTTGGAGAGACGTCGGCAGAGATCTTGGTAGTATAAAATAGGGAAGCAATTCCTGTGTCCCATCGGCAATGTGAGAGATTGGGTGTTACAGTAAACCTGCTGTGGTCCATCGGCTACAATCCGCAGGACACCCATAGACAATGTCCTCGCGGCATATGCAATAGCGCAGTACCCTCTGATGGAGATGCAGTTCTTGAAGTGAGCATTAGCGTCATGGAGAGACGTCGGCACCAAGCTTGTAGTTTGCAGTGGCGAAGCAATTGCTGTGCCCATTCTTGAATTCGAGGGTGTGAGGGTTACAGTTAACCGACAGCGGTACACCGGTTACAAGCTACTGGACACCCAGGAAGGTTCCATGCGATGATCGTAGCCGCCAGTATGACAGACATACAGTAGGAGAATGTCTCCAACAAATCGTCGAGGAATATGTAATAGTACAGCACCCTTTCAAATGGCGAGGCAATTTCTGAGGATAGCATTAGTGTCTTGGACAGATGTGGCAGGGAGCATGTAGTATGTAATGGCGAAGCATTTTCTGTGTACCATCGTCAACCTGAGGGTGCGGGGATGTTCCAGGCGGTGACCATAGCCGAATTACAGCGCCAGTACACACTGGCAAAATAATTCCAACAATGTCCTTAAGGTATATGATATAGCACAGCACCCACATAATAGCGAAGCTGTTCCTGAGTTCAATTAGTCTCTTGGAAAGACGTTGACAGGCAGCCTGTAGTATGCAATGGAAAAGTAATTTTTGAATCCCATCGTCAATGAGACGGTGCGAGGCTTACACTAAACCTGAATCAGTGCGTTAGTTACAAGCTATAGGACAAATGTGAGGCTCCGTGTGGTGACCATGGCCTAATTCCAGTGCGAGTATCATAGATATAAACTAGCAGAATGTCTACAACAATGTACTCGAAGCATATGCAATAGCTGAACACCAGTCTCTTGGGGTGAAATTCCTTAGGGGAGGACTAAACTCTTGGAGAGACGTCGGCAGAGGGTCTGTTTTATGCAATGGTGAAGCAATTCCTATGTCCCATCGTCTATTCCAGGGTGCGAGGGATTCAGTAAACCAGAAGCAGTGCATCCGTTACGAAATGATAGACACCCAGGAAAGGATCCATGGCGTGACGGTATCCTAATGCCAGTGCCAGTATACACTAGAAGAATGACTCCAACAACTTCCTCGAGGTATATGCAACAGCGTAGCACCGATCTGAAGGAGATGCATTTATTGAGGGGAGCGTTAGTCTGTTGGGGAGATGTCGACAGAGAGCCATAGCGACGCTATTTTTATGACCCATCGTCAATGTGAGGGAGCAAGGGTTACAGAATATCGGCAGTGGTGTATCAGAAACAAGCTACTAGAATCACATGAGAGGTTCCATGCGGGGACTATATCCGAATGTCAGCGTCAGTATTGCAGATATACACTAGCAGAAAGTCTCCAACAAATTCCTCGATACACATGCAACAGCGCAGCATCTGTCTGAATGAGATGCAATTCCTGAGCAGAGCATAAGTGTCTTGGCGAGACTCCAGCAGAGAGTAATGAAGAAGCAATTACTGTGTCGCATCGTCAATGTGGTTATGAAAGGGTCACAGTAAACCTGCAGCGGAGCATCTGTTACTAGCTTCTGGACATCATGGAAAGGTTCCATTGGGTGATGGTGGCGCACGTATCGTAATATTAAGTAACACAATGATGCCACCATGAACCATGTCGTTGAGCCACATGCAACAGCGCAGCACCCGTCTAATTGCGAGACAATTCCTGAGGGCAGTATCAGTGTCTTGGAGAGACGCCGGAAAAGAGCCTGTATGTAATTATGAAGCAATTTCTGTGTCCCAGCATCAATGTGAGGGTGCTATGGCTACAGTAAACCTGCAGCTGTGCTATCTGTTTCAAGCTACTGGACAGAAACGGGAGGTCCCATGCGGTAACCGTAGTCAAATAATAGCGAGACTATCATAGACATATGGTAGCAGAATGACTCCAACAATGTCCTCGAGGCATATGCAGTAGTGTAGCACCCGTTCGATGGCGAGGCAACTGGTGAGGGCAGCATTGGTGTCCTGTAAAATGGACGCCGAAGAAATTTCTGAGTCCCATTGTCAATGTTAGTGTGAGAGAGTTACAGTAAACAAGCAGCGGTGCATCAGTTACATGCTATGGGACACCTAGGAGAGGTTCCATGGGGTGACTGTAGCCGTACACCAGCGCCGGAATCATAGTTATACACTAGCAGAATGGCTTCGGCAATGTTCTCGAGCGATATGCAGTAGCACAGCGCCCGCCTGATCGAGGTGCTGTTCCTGACGGGCTTATTAGTGTCTACCAAACACGTCACCTGAGAGCCTGTAGTAGCCAATGGTGAAGCAGTCTCTGTGTCCTGTCGTCAGTGTGAGAGGGAGAGGGTTACAGAACACTGGCAACCATTGCTCCTGAGGGGAGTATTAGTGTCTTGGGAGGGGTCACACGATTGCCTGTAGAATGCAATGGCGAAATAATTTCTGACTCCTATCGTCGAGAGTTACAGTAAACCGCTAGCGGCGCATCAGTTACAAGCTACTGGACGCCCAGGTGAAGTTCCAAGGGATGAACGTAGCCGAAGGCCAGAGCCAGCATCATAGATAAACGGTAGTAGAATGTCCCCGAAAAATGTCCTCGATGCATGCATTAATCGTGATCGGGCCAAATATCTCACGAAATAAGTGTCAAACGAAAAAACTACAAAGAACGGAACTTGTCTAGCTTGAAGGCGGAAACCAGATGGCGCTATGTTTGGCTCGCTAGATGGCGCTTCCATAGGTCAAACGGATATCAACTGCGTTTTTTTTTTTTTTTTTTAAATAGGAACCCCCATTGCCTATTACATATTCGTGTAGTACGTAAAGAAATATGAATGTTTTAGTTGGACCACTTTATTCGCTTTGTGATAGATGGCGCTGTCATAGCCACAAACATATGGCTCACAATTGTAGACGAACAGTTGGTATCAGGTAGGTTTCTTAAATTAAAATACAGTACGTAGGTACGATTGAACATTTTATTTCGGATGTTCCAGTGTGATACATGTACCTTTGTGAACTTATCATTTCTGAGAACGCATGCTGTTACAGCGTGTTTACCTGTAAATACCACATTAATGCAATAAATGCTCAAAATGATGTCCGTCAACCTCAATGCATTTGGCAATAGGTGTAACGACATTCCTCTCAACAGCAAGTAGTTTGCCTTCCGTAATCTTCGCACATGCATTGCCAATACCGCTTCAACCACACGCGAACTATGAGCCGGACATCCATCATGTTGGAAGTACGTCGCCATTCTGTCATGCAGTGAAAGATCTTGTAGTAACATCGGTAGTACTTTACGCAGGAAATGAGCATACATTGCACCATTTAGATTGCCACCGATAAAATGGGGCCAATTATCCTTCCTCCCATAATGCCGCACCATACATTAATCCGCCAAGGTCGCAGATGTTCCACTTGCCGCAGCCATCGTGGATTTTCCGTTGCCCAATAGTGCATATTATGCCGGTTTACGTTACCGCTTCCTCGCTAAATAGAACGCCCTGCAAAAAATCTATCATCGTCCCGTAATTTCTCTTGTGCCCAGTGGCAGAACTGTACACGACGTTCAAAGTCGTCGCCATGCAATTCCTGGTGCATAGAAATATGGTACGGGTGCAATCGATGTTGATGTAGCATTCTCAACACCGACGTTTTTGAGTTTCCCGATTCTCGCGCATTTTGTCAGCTACTGATGTGCGGGTTAGCCGCGGCAGCAGCTAAAACATCTACTTGGGCATCATCATTTGTTGCAGGTCGTGGTTGACGTTTCACATGTTGCTGAACACTTCCTGTTTAAATAACGTAGCTATCCGGCGAACGGTCCGGACACTTGGATTATGTCAAACAGGATACCGAGCAGTATACACAGCACACGCCCGTTGGGCATTTTGATCACAATAGCCATACATCAACACGATATCGACCTTTCCCGCAATTGGTGAACGGTCCATTTTAACACAGGTAATGTATCATGAAGCAAATACCGTCGAAACTGGCGGAATGTTACGCGATACCACGTACTTATACGTTTGTGACTATTACAGCGCCATCTATCACAAAGCGAAAAATGTGGTCCAACTAAACACTCATATTTCTTTACGTACTACACGAATACCTAATAAAAATGGGGGTTCCTATTTAAAAAAGCGCAGGTGATATCCGTTTGACCTATGGCAGCGTCATCTAGCGGGCCAACCATAGCGCCATCTGGTTTCCCCCTTCAAGCTAGACGAGTTTCTTTCTTTGCAGTTTTTTAGTTTGATGCTCATTTCGTGAGATATTTGGCCCGGCCACTATCAATGGACTACCCTGTATAATAGAATAGCGCCCGTCAGAAGGAGATGCAATTACTGAGGAGAACTTTAGTGTCTTGCAGAGACGTCGTAGAGAGTCCGTAGTACTCAGTGGGGAAGCAATTTATGTGTCCCATCGTCAATGTGAGTGTGATAGGAAGTTCCATGTGGTGACCGTGTCCGAATGACAGAGCCAGTATTACACACATTTCAAAAGACGTTTTGTAATACCTCTGTTCCAAGAGTTTCGGAACCTGTACATAAAATTTGAATAGTGTTCATGCCTGGAGAACATGCGATGTCATTATGCTGAAGGAAGTAATTCATAAGATGTGCACGATGGGGGTGTGAATCATCGTCCATGAAGGTGAATTCCTCGCCAATATGCTGCCAATATGGTTGTACTATCGGTCAGAGGATGGCATTCACGTATCGTACAGCCGTTACGACGTCTTTCATGACCACCAGCAGTGTACGTCACCCTATATGATGCCACCCCAAAACAGCAGGGGAATCTCCAGCTTGCTGCAATCGATGGACAGTGTGTCTAAGGCGTTTAGCCTGACCGGGTTGCGTCCAAACACGTCTGCGACGATTTTCTGGTTGAAGGCATATGCAACACTCATCAGTGAAGAGAACGTGATGCCAATCCTGAGTGGTCCATTCGTCGTGTTGTTGGGCCCATCTGTACCGCAGTGCATGGTATCGTGGTTGCAAAGATGGACCTCGTATGGACATCTGGAGTGAAGCTGCGCATCATTCAGTCTATTTTGCACAGTTCGTGTCGTAACACGTCGTCCTGTGGCTGCACGAAACGCGTTATTCAACATGGTGGGGTTGCTGACCGGTTTCCTCCGAGCCATAATCCACAGGTAGCGCCCATCCACCGCAGCAATAGTCATTTGGCGGCCTGAGTTGCGCATCTCATCAACAGTCTCTGTGCATCTTCTCCATGTGCGAACAACATCGCTTTGGTTCACTCCGCGACGCCTGGACAATTCCTTTGTTGAGAGCCCTTCCTGGCACAAAGTCACAACGTGGACGCATTCGAACCGCGGTATTGACCGTCTACACATGCTTGAACTACAGACAACATCAGCAGTGCAGGTCCTTCCTCGTGGAATTACTGGAACTGTCTGGCTGTCGGATCCCACCGTCTAATAATCGATGCTCTTGCATGGTTGTTTATACCTTTGAGCGGGTTTAGTGAAATCTCTGAATAGTCAAAGGGACTGTGTCTGTGATACAACATCCACAGTCAACATGAAGCCCACCCTTACGAAGCGGTATCTGCACGCCACCAGCTTCCATCACGCAGCACAGAAACTTAATACATCGGGCTGAAACCGTCTCAGATGCTGTAAACTTGATGAGAGAATTAGCCACTTACTCAAAGTTTTTAAGGGAAACGGAACAACAACAAACACATCTCACGCGCAGTGTCATCCATGCCTCAAAGCAAGAAGACCTCTGAAGAAGACACCTAGCAGTTTACATTGTTACCGTTTTGTGGTTCCGCCACAGGGAAGATTAGTCGGCTCCTGAAGAGGCATAAAATAGACACAATCTTCAGGCTTCCGGCAAAGATCCGGCAACTAATGAAATCTGTGAAAGACAATATAGGCCTCAGAACGCCAGGAATTTACAAGATACCGTGTGGATGTGGGCAGTTCTATGTCGGCCAGCCTGTTCGCACTATTGAACAGCGCCGTATGGAACATGAAAGGTGTTATCGTCCATGCTATCACGAAAAGTCGGCTGTAGCAGATCATGCTCTGGAAAACGGACACCGATTTGCATTCGATGAGACGTCTATTATTAAACGAACTAATGGATTCTGGGATATCGTGATAAACGAGGCCATAGAGATTAGGATTTCAGACGACACCTTCAATAGAGGCGGTGGATTGCAGCTGAGTTCAGCGTGGGATCAGGTGTTGAGTGGGTTGAAGCGGGCCGGGCGGTCGCGCGGCCAAAACATTACCGTATATGGTGCGGGCGTGAGCGCCAGTGACGTCACGAGCGATGGCTCGGCTATATAAGCACGGCAATGACAACCACACGACAGTCATCCACTTGACAGTGGCAGAGGAGATCTCTGCAGAAAGCTCGTGGGCAGTAAACCACCTGACGTGGCTTGAAGCCCGGGAATGTTTTATTAAGATACAGGATACCCAGGAGAGATTCCATGCGATTACTGTAGCCAAATCACATTACCAGTATTATTGAAATAAACTTGCAGAATGTCTGTGACAATGTACTCGAGACATTTGCAATAGTGCAGCACCCGTGTGATGGAGATCCAGTTCCGGCGGGTATTATTAGTGTCTTCTATACACTTCTGCAGTGAGCCTGTATCATGCAATGGCAGAGCAAGTTCTGTCCCATCGTCAATGTGAGGGTGCAAGGGTTACAATAAACTAGCAGCTGTGAATAGGTTACAAGCTACTGGATTCCCAGGAGAGGTTCCATGCAGTGACGATAGTCGAATGCCAGCGCCACTATCAAGACATACACTATCCGAATGATTCCAAAAAGTCATCGAGGCATATGCAATAGCGCAGAGGCCGTCTGATGGAGATAGAATTCAAGAGGACGGCATTTGTGTCTTGGAGAGACGTCGGCAGAGAGTCTGTAGTATGCAACGGCGAAGCAAATTCTTAGTCTCATCGTCAATGTGAGGGCGGGAGAGTTACAGTAAACCTGCAGCGGTGCATCAGTTGTAAGTAGCCTGTTTAATTGTTTGTATGTTGGCAGCGCTTTAGAATGCACTAATATCACTAACAGCGATGTGCGCCCTCTGCAAAGACTCTGTGGCTGGTCGAACTCGCAGTAGGAAGGTAATAGTTAGCAGTCTTGGAGGTTAGCAGTGAGCGAATGGACGGTTTGGATGTGTGTCCGTCCTGGAGATTTAGTATTGGCTTGACATGGATTGTAAAATGATGACTGATGTATCTGCTAATGTTTGTGAAATAGAATTTTTGACTATTATATAATTTTTGGAACTGGATGTCACATGATTAAGGTAAAAATCTGCTTAATACATTGTTTGCTGTGCAACAAAGTCTTTCCTTTGCTAACCAAATGCCTATTATTAGTTAGCACCTATAGTAGAATCTTCTTGTTTAGCTGACTGTAGTTGCTGCTTGCCGTATTTGCTGTAGTTCGTGTCATTAAGATTTTCTGTGAAGTAAGTGAAATGTTGGGTCATCATTAGGATCTAATTCAGGGATATTCTTTTGTGTTAATTATTTGAACAGTCAGATCGCGTTTCACTTGGATATTGTGGGCAATAAATAAACAGAATAAATTTGAGGTGTATTTGCCAGGGAAAATTCTGTGTTTCAGTTTTGAAATGATAAAAAAAAGAAACAAGCAAAGAGACAATGTATTCAGTTCCACTCAGTTTCATTCAGTAAGATTCAGCTACATTCAATAGTTTAAGTAAAGATACAGAAGTCTTACCTGTCGACCCTTAGCATAGAATACCGGAAATCTTCTGATTTTCTGGTAGTTTGAATAGTTAGTGCATGATTAGAAATTAGTTAGTGTTTACTGATAGCGCGTAATTATATATAGAGAATTTCCTTTGCACTAGTAGTTTCCTATTTTTGCATTATATTGTAATGAGGAAAGCAGCTTTGGCATGCACGTGGATTTGGACTACGTATGTCGCAGTCTCTTTTGCAACTATTTAGATATTTATTATTGTCAGCGCCATTTCAGTCTGTCTTCTTATTTTTGATTTTCGTATTCTTATTTGTGTATTACCGTGTGAAAAAGTGCGACAATGATGGCGTGAGAAAAGCGTAATACTAGGATACAAAGCAAATTAAGAAATGATAGTGATTTACACATACTTAATTTATTAACGTAAGGTTCCTGCAGATCATTCCCCAATATCTACACTACAAGCAGCAGATACTTAGTATAAGTTCTTATCAACACAAGACAAGTATAGCCATAAAATCCATGTAAAAACAGTTCATAAGCAACTATCAAACACTGTATTGCAGTGGCTTCGCCACACTTAACAAAAGCTTACAAATAACAGTACAGTTCCTATCAGAGTGGACCAGCTACTTAATTGCATTTAAATACTACACGGCCCAAACAACACTTAAATCTCACGTGGTTAACCACAGTTCACTAGAACATAGACATGTAACACAAGCAAGAAGGATTGCCATGAAACAAACCCAGATTACGCTTAGTTGCAGGTCTATCTTTATGTAACTCAAAAAAACATTTGTTTAAACATCAGAAAATCACAAATTACAAAACGGGTTTTACCTGCCTTGGCGGAAGGAAGAGATATACTGATATTTTGTATGGGGTCTTCACCCAAAGGAATCCGGCGGTGGCAGGGTTACGTAAACACAGCATGACCTAGGTTGCGGGTTACACCCCACTCCCCACCAAAGCGTTGACGCTTACAGCAGCTTTTGACAAACACAGGACAATTGCAACTCTCTGAAACACACACAAAATACAGGGCGGAATCCTTGCATCAGACATACGTGCATCAGTCTACAAAACGTTCCGTCCACAGCAATCACTGCCCTTTCAATTGAAACTATTGAAGAACGGTTCATCAACAATAATAGTATCACATAGCCGCAATTTTCAATCACTTAATAGACTTATAATTAGGAGTTACGATGCCACCATTTAACCATGTCACACGGAGCTCATCCACGTACTTTTCGATTAACGGCTGTGTGAGTTCCACAATCATCTAGCGAGTGAAACGCCTCTCAACGCGTCGCTCAGCCACATACACTAACGGTCTACTTACTTGATGTTTGCACACAGCACAACTCAGCGGCTCAAACAGCTTAACCACATGCCTTCAGGGACCATTCTCTTGATAGAAATCACGAGCTGCACCAAAACATAGACTTGCCGACCAATATAATTGCGCGGTATATCTCGCTGATAGGCCACACCTGGTCGCAGTAGACACTCCTTCCTCCGGAGACGCCCCACTTGTACGTTTTCTTTTTGAAAGTTAACGGCCGGCTCTTGAAGATCGCCAACCCTGAAGAAAGCCACACGATAAGCGAAGATCTCATATACCCTCCAAAATCGATCGCAGCGAGCAACGATATAACGAGCATACTCGGTGCTGGCTAGAGTCCGTCACTGCTCAAGGGTTATAAATACACAATCTGATATGGGTGAAACAGGAGCAGTATTAATAATGAAAAAAAAATGGGAGCGTGGGTAAGCTACCACAAACAGCATAGTGAACGCATTGTTGTAGTAATGATAGACACGAAGCCGACACGTACCACAGTAGTACAAGTTGATATGCCAACTAGCTCCGCAGATGACGAGATTGAAAAAATGTATAATGAGACAAAATAAATTATTCAGATAGTGAAGGGAGACCAAAATTTAATGTTCACTGGGGACTGGAATTCGATAGTAGGAGAAGGAAGAGAAGGAAAAGTGGTTAGTGAATATGGACTGAGGATAAGGAATGAAACAGGTAGCCACCTGGTAGAATTTTGCACAGAGCAAAACTTAATCATAACTAACACTTGGTTTAAGAATCATGAAAGAAGGGTGTATAATTGGAAGAGCGCCGGCCGCGGTGGCCGTGCGGTTCTGGCGCTGCAGTCCGGAACCGCGGGACTGCTACGGTCGCAGGTTCGAATCCTGCCTCGGGCATGGGTGTGTGTGATGTCCTTAGGTTAGTTAGGTTTAAGTAGTTCTAAGTTCTAGGGGACTTATGACCCAACATGTTGAGTCCCATAGTGCTCAGAGCCATTTGAACCATTTGAATTGGAAGAGCCCTGGAGACACTGGAAGATTTCGGTGGGGTCAGGGATTTTCTCTGCCTCGTGATGACTGGGTGTTGTGTGATGTCCTTAGGTTAGCTAGGTTTAAGTAGTTCTAAGTTCTAGGGGACGGATGACCATAGGTGTTAAGTCCCATAGTGCTCAGAGCCATTTGAACCATTTGAACCACTGGAAGATTTCAGGTATATTATATAACGATAAGACAGAGATTTAGGATCCAGCTTTTAAATTGTAAGACATTTCCAGGGGCACATGTCGATTCTGACCACAATCTATTGGTTATGAACCGTAGAATAAAACTGAAGCAACTGCAAAACTGTACGAATTAAGGAGAAGGGACCTTTATAAACTGAAAGAACCAGTGGTTCTGGAGTGTTTCAGGGAGAGTATTAGGGAACAATTGACAAAAACAGGGGAAAGAAATAGAGTAGCTTTGAGAGATCAAATAGAGAAGGCAGCAGAGGATGAAGTAGGTAGAAAGACGAGGATTAGTAGAAATCCTTGGGTAGCAGAAGAGATATTGAATTTAATTGATGAAAGGAGAAAATATAAAATGAAGTAAATGAAGCAGGCCAAAAGGAATACGAACGTCTCAAAAATGACATCGCCAGGAAGTGCAAAATGCCTAACCAGGGATGGCTACAGGACAAATGTAAGGAAGCAGAGACATATATATCACCAGGGGTAAGATGGATATTGGCTACAGGAAAAATTAAGAGACCTATAGAGAAATGATAACCACTTGTAAGAATGTATACAGCTCAGATAGAAAACCAGTTCTAAGTAAAGAAGGGAAGGCAGAAAGGTGGAAGAAGTACACAGAGTGTCTATACAAGGTACTTGAGGACAATATTACGGAAATGGAAGAGACTGTAGATGAAGATGAAATGGGCGATATGATACTGCCTGAAGAGTTTGCCAGAACGCTGAAAGACCTAAGTCGTAACAAGGCCTCGGGAGTAGACAACATTCCATTAGAACTATTGATAGCCTTGGGTGAGCCAGCCGTACCAAAACTCTTCCATCTGGTGAGCAAGATGTATGAGACAGGCGAACTACCCTAAGACTTCTAGAAGAATATAATAATTCCAATCCCAATGAAAGCGAGTGTTGACAGGTGCAAAAATTACCGAACTATCAGCTTAATAAGCCACAGCTGCAAAATACTAACACGAATTCCTTACAGACGAGTAGGAAGACTGGTAAAAGCCGACCTCTTAAAAGGAGAATATAAGATGAACATCAGCAAAAGCAAAACAAAGATAATGGAAAGTAGGCGAATTAAGTCGGGTGATGCTGAGGGAATTAGAGTAGGAAATGATAAATTCAAAGTAGTAGATGAGTTTTTCTATTTGGGGAGCGAAATAGCTGAGGATGGTTGAAGTAGAGAGGATATAACATGCAGACTGGCAATCACAAGGAAAGCGTTTCTGAAGAAGAGAAATTTGTTTACATTGAGTATAGATTGAAGTGTCAGGAAGTCTTTTCGGAAAGTATTTGTATGGCATGTACCCATCCAGGGAGGTGAAGCATGGACGATAAATAGTTTCAACAAGATGGGAAGAGAAGCTTTTTAAACGTGGTATTGAAGAAGAATGCTGAAGATTAGATGGGTAGATCACTTAAATAATGAAGATGTACTGAATAGAATTGGAAACGTTCTGAAGCATCAAGGGACCCTCAATTTAATATTGGAGGACAGTGTGGATGGTAAAAATCGTAGAGGGAGGCCGAGGCAAGAATACACTAAACGGATTCAGAAGGATGTAGGTATTAACTCGAAGATGAAGAAGCTTGCACAGGATAGAGTAGCATTGAGAGCTGCATCAAACCAGTTTCTGGACCGAAGATCACAACAACAAGAACAGCGACGAGTACCAGCCCGGTTACCACGTGTTTCTTGCTTCATTAAAACAGGTCCGTTATTTTTCAAAGGTGATATCATTAAAGGTAGCAGCGTTTTGTAAACCCCCGTAGCCAGTTTCGTGAAGGCCTCGTCGCTATTGCTGTGGAGACCGAGTCGCCACTGTTGTTACTGTGGCCGAGTTTATGGGTTCGTGAAACGGCTTCTGGTGCAGTACACCGCTAAGACAATTTCTCCCTGCCACTATTACACAGCTATGCCTATGGGCCAGGTAACAGTATAGGAGGACTACGGTTCTGCAACACTCCAACAAATTAATAACTAAATCACCTTGTTGAGTTAATAGGTACTTATCTTTGTGACTTGTTGCAATATGAGTCTGCAACACTGCTTGTAATATAACAAAGAATGTCCTGAATGGCTAAGTGCAAATAATCGTAGGTAAACTTCAAAGAAGATAGCAAATGCAATTTACTACATCTATCTGTTTACTTCTAATAGTTCACTAAGCCACGTTCCCTGTGTAAGTCAGCCGTACCTACAAATACAAACTCAATTAACTCTAGCTGATATTGGCGCTATAACGTTTACATCGTTTATCTAGCTAATTACAATTACATGCTTTTGTGCTTACTACGTAAACATTCTCATAACATGACACACGGAAGAGCCAAAATAATAAACGCTTGCTTGTTCGTTTTACTTCCAATGTAATGATACCGGTCGATCTTCAAGTACATTTCTACACACGGAAAATCCGGACTGTTAAGCAGAGATGTGGACTTCTGCGTACCGAACCCCTTACAAGATTCGAACTAAGGAGAATGTCGTTACCAAATGATGAGCGGATTTGATAATTTTGATGATGTTGACTATAACTGCGAGGCGCTAATTTTGAGGCAGAGAACATTGTTTGATCTTATTATTGTATGATTAAGCAGTTAGAGTTCCGTGTGAAGTGCCTGGTGTTTACAGATTGATTTTTCTTGTGAGATTATGAACATAATATGTTCGGTTATTTTTACCCAGCAATTGTTCACGTTTTACTTCACATTGATTGCAAAAAACATGTTACAAAAGATATTACACTCAGCAAGCATTGAAGCCCTTGGACAGATGTACGGCAGTTAATGAAAGCATTAATAGTTACACGACTATTAAAAATACACGTTTCATATTAGTTTACGAAAAGTAGAACAACAAAGACAAACTTCAGTCAGGTAGGCTTAGACTGTTGGCTGTGACATCAACGAACGTGAGAGGACAGACTGAAAGGAAGAAAAGGAGGAACTTGCTGGAAAACAAATAACGGAGAGATGAGAACGCAAATGACTGTCAAACGGAGTAGGAGGAGGATAGCTACGATAAGAAGTCAGAATTCGCTTCACTTGATGGTGAGAAGTGAATATTTACGCTTGTCGTTTTAGGGAAGAGTTACAAAGATAACAATAGACTTGTGTTTAAGGACTGTAGTAAGTATACTAACATTGTGAAAGGTCCTGGACAGGTGTCAGAGATGATAAGATTTGGGAGGACAGAGGTGAACTGAGATAAGATCCTAGGCTTCATAAGCGCATAAAATGCGTACCACTCAACTTTATTAAAACACTCTTTCTTTTCTTTTTAGTATTACAAAGACCGTCAATATAGGCCAACTGAATGAAGCAATCACTTCTGTACTTTTCCTCCCGTTGCTTTCATCAAAAACTTAGCTTTTGTCTCTCTTGATGTGAACATCATCATTGGTCAGCGTAAAAATGTTCTTCTTGAAAGCAAGCAACCCAAAAGTAGACGTTCCACTAGACTGTTCGCTGACTTGCTGTCGACAAGTTCAGTTCAGTTGAGAAAAATGAAATCATGTGCTTCCAAGTGTCCTATATTACCTCTTCAATGGTCGCTTGGGAGTATTTGTGAGGTGGTGAGCAACAGCTTACGGCAGAGAACAGACATTGTGTCTTCTACTCATAAACACTTGTTGTGCTGAGGTACCATCTGATATTTTAAAGGCACACTTCAGTGTTGTTAGCAAATCATCTCTTCTCACAATTCAAACGAAAGCAAAAACAAGCTGCATACATACGAAAACCAACGCGAAGCGATAGCAATGATCGACCGTTGTGACAAGATCAGTTTGTAAGTGGAGTAAACATTTCTAGCGAAGTAGTTATTTGTTTTGAGGTGCGCTGTATCTTTGACATTTTTTTAGAATGATGATCAGCTGCATGGAATAAGATGTTGTCCCATTTTCATACTCTATTAACCGAACTAATAGCTGTATACTGTTCGTTAAATCATTGCAATTGACAGAAGAATGTGAAACATCCAACGCGTTGACAGCTGCCAGGGAAAGGCTGCCAGAAGTGTTATGCAACACTGGGTGTGAACTGAACGCACATTTATCGAGTTACACCAAATCGGTGTACCGAGAATCAAAACACTGACACGTGCTTGAAGCGGGGCAAAGGATGTTAAATAATCTGCAGTTAGAAATTCGAATGAAGGCAACAACCGTGAATTAATTTTTAAAACAGGAACAATATACGTGAAAAAAGTTAGGGCACGTTTCAGTAGCGAAGTGTGACATCGCATGGAACAGTGTTTGACTTGCAAATGTTCCCTCAGTTCCAGCTCTTACACTTTACCGGTATTTTAGTTCACCATAATGGCTCTTTCTGGAAAGCCTGCAACTGTGTCAATCATGATGTGAAAAATGCAAAACTTTACCATTAATATTTAATACCACAGGAAATGGATTCGAAAATGATTCAAACGATTAAGCGTTCTTCAGAAATTCACAAAGAGTTGCAGCCATTGTAAAAGAAGGAAAAGAATATTAAAACATCGCTAGTCAGTATTTGCAAACAAAATTCACAAAATCATTACCCTAAATGTCGAAATAGCAAACCAGCATACTCAGCCACTTGGTATAGTGAATGTAGTTTTAAGTTTGTAACATACGTAGCAGACAAAATCAATAGTTATTGTTGCTTTCGTGAGAAGTAAGCCAAGAGTTAGGGGATGTTAGTATGTCGATCTGTGTCCCGATTTTTCTGTATCTGTATATTAATGACACATCAAACGTAACGTTAAATGATCACATAAGGAACGAGAAATCACAGTTACAAAGTACAGTACTAAATGTTTTCAATCAACAATGTTGGCCACAAATACGAGCCACTAGCAGTTACCTTAATTCAAACTGGGCAAAGATCTGGACTGCACAAATTTCATCGATATCTGCTTTGGTAACTGCACACTGAAATAAAAGAATAAATAACATTATACACTGAAGAGTTAAAGAAACTGGTACACATTCTTAATATTGTGTATGGCCCTCTCAAGCACAGGTAAGTTCCACATCACGACGTAGCATGAAATCGACTAACGCCTCAAGCAGTGCTGGAGGGAACTGACACCGTGAATCCTGCAGAGCTGCCCGTAAATAGGTAAGAGTACGAGGGGGTGGAGATCTCTTCTGAACAGCACATGGCAAAGCATCCCAGGTAAGGTCAATAATGTTCATGTCTGGCGAGTTCAGTGGCCAGCGGAAGTGTTTAAACTCAGAAGAGTGTTTCTGAAGCCGCTCTGTAGCAATTCTGTACGTGTGGAGTATCGCGTTGTTCTTCTGGAATTGCCAGAGTCCGTCGAAATGCACAGTGGACATGAATGGATGAAGGTGGGCAGGATGATTATGCATGTGTCACCTACCAGAGTGACATCTAGACTATCACAGGCCCCATATCATTCCCAAAGCACACGCCCCTCCACCAATTTGAAAAGTTCGCTACTAACATGCAGAGTCCATGGGTTCATGTTTCCATACCCGTAGACGTGCATCCACTCGATACTACGTATTTGAAACGAGACTCATCCGACTAGGCAACATGTCTTCAATCATGAACAGTCCAATGTCGGTGCCGACGGGCCCAGGAGAGGAGTACAGCTTTGTGTCGTGTAGACATCAAGGGTACACGAGTGAGCCTTCGGCCCCGAAAGCCGATATCGATGTTGTTTAGTTGAACGGTTCGCCCGCTGACACTTGTTGATGGCCCAGCATTGAAATGTGCAGCAATTTGCGGAAGGGTGACACTTCTATGACGTTGAACGATTCTCTGCAGTCGTCGCTATACCCGTCCTTGCAGGACCTTTTTGCGGCCGCGGGGATGTTGGAGATTTGATATTTTACCGGATTTCTGCTACTCACGGTACACGGGTGAAATCGTCGTACGTGAAAATCCCCACTTTGTCGGTACGTCGGAGACGCTGTGTCCCATCGCTCGTGCGCCGACTATAACACCAAGCTCAAACTCAAATCTTGATAAAATGACACTGCAGCAGCAGTAACTGATCTAACAACTGCGTCAGACATTTGTTGTCATATAGGCGTGGCGACCGCAGCACCGTACACCACCTGTTTAGATATTTCTGTTTTTGAAAGCTCATGCCTATACCAGTTTCTTTTTCGCTGCAGTGTAATATCGCATTGTTTGAAGGAAAATGCAAATTAAATCATAATACGACTTTCATTTACAGTGCTGCCAGTATGTTTGGAGAATGGTGCCGTCTCCATGTAGTATGTTGGTTAAAGTGAATGAATATTGGTGACAGGACACAAAAATAAAATTTCTACGTTATTGTACGTGAGCGACTGCGCACGATTCTTGTTTCTTAAGCCTGTCGTGCAGTTTCCCCTGGCTCCTCCCTGAGCTGTTTGACTCAGTTTCAAAGGCCGCTTGCAGGAAAGGCTGAGTGCTGGCAGACGGGACACGGCGTCCCTTGACTCACCGAGGCGCCACTCTCTGGCAGCCGGACCGGCTGCTCACCGCAGGTGACGGCGTATGCGCCTCTCCTTCCACCGACAGCCAGTACCTCCAACGCCTAGTCAATTTGAAGCCGCTCTATCTTCTTCCTGTGAAAACGACAAAATAATGAACACTACTAAAGTCAAAAATTATTGCTGTTAGTAGCATTTCAAGCAAAGTATTAAAATCATGCTCTTCTCATAGAGATGCTGTCGACTCAGTTCACTATCAGATTCCTTCTCAAATATTTTGCAGAAGATAATGCATTGCAGAAGAAATTGTACACATATTAGCTTCTGAGTCAGTCACAGTTTGGATTCGATAAGAGCCTGTCCATTGAACATGGCATTTTTAATTTCACCGACACCATTTTCAAATATCTGACTCAAAGTATTTGATCCACAGTGAATTTTTTTATCAGCTCTACAGGCACCTTACTGTGTAAGTCACATCATTGTTTTGGAGAATGTTAAAGTTTATGTGTTTCGAGGTGTAATGACCAAGTGCTTCACTTCATCTTTAACTGGTAGGGACCAAAGGGCCTTGTTGGATACGTCACGCAGCTCTCCAGATGAATCTTCTTCTGAATAGGGATAAATTACTACTGCAGTACAACGGGATTCAGTTCTCGGTACACTCTCGTTTTTGCTGTAGCTAAACGACTTTCCATGTAGCACTCAAAGTGGAAACAGTTTTCTTGGACAAAAGCATAATATCCAAGTTCTACCGAGCTGCAACAGGACAGCGACCAGTAAATTAAGTGTTCAAAATTAATATTGATTCATTTTCAGTAAACGCCGTGACACTTAATTTGGAGAAAAGAAAGTAATTCGCAAAGTTTTGTGCAATAAAAGATATATCATCATCAATAACAATACCACAGGACTGAACGGAAATACATAAAAGTTTTTTCTCAAACTTCCTGGATCTGCATATTCATGGGAACCTGAACTGCAAATAATGGGTTATTGACATTTTCTAACACTTGAGATAAGCAAAATTTATTCTATTCGTAATTTCCGGTTTTTGTAATGTAACTATCAGAAAATTATCTTAACTTATCTTTCTTTGATGTCATGTGGAATAATTTTTGCAGGAATTGATCACGTGGACACAATGTACTCATTGCTGAGAAACGTGTTGTAAGGATAATACATCGTCCCCATACTGCAACTTCATGATGGCAGATGTTTAAAAAATAGGAGCCCGTAGCAACAGACCCCCAATGCATTTACTCCCTTATCGAGTTTGTCAGAGGGAAGGAAAGCATTAATCAGTAACTGGCTTAGCACCCGCTCCTTTGCTCACGTAGTGTGTGCGGCCTGCACATATCTTCCTTTGTTTTTCTTTAATGGAATTTCTATGTTGCTCACAAATTCAAAACCTTATAATCTCTTCAAGGTAATTAAGGCCACAGAAGCATAGTCTTTTCCAAACGTACTTATGACTAAAAAGCAATTCTGGTACTGGAGTCCAAGGCTTTTCTTAATCATTGCTTTCTTGTGCTGATTATACCTAACAGACAAGTGGAATACCAATTTTCATTTTTTAACCTTAAAATTTTAAATTTAACGAAACATTTTCTGAAACATTTTCATGCCCTATAGCACCCCTTTATGGGCCGAAATTCTAAAAACACTGAAACATGTACTTTTTATTTCTAACTGGAAATCAAAAACCAGTTATGATAGATGTAGTTTTAATTATGCTTTAGTAGTTTTTGATAACGATTTATTTTCAAAAAAATAATTTTACACCATAACGGTTGAATTTCTAAAACTGTTGAAAATCGAACTTTTTCATTTCTGGCAGAGAAACCAATTTATGTAGTTCTATCTAAAAAATTGCGTTTATACCAACATCGTTTCAAAAAGACATTCACACCTTATTTCACCCTTTTAGGATCGGAATTTCAAATAATCCAATCTTAAACGATGTCTACATCAGACCCTCATGCTCTCCAAATTTCAAGTCTCTATCTTTAGCGGCTTGGGCTGGACGATGATGAGTCACTAAATCAGTCGGGCTCCATTTCACCCCCTTAGGGGATGAATTTTTAAAAACAGTCTAACACATATTTCTTCATTTCCAACCGAGAAGCCAAACACCACTTGTTATATATTAACCTTTAAAAATGCTTTCACAATGAATACCTTCATAAAAAGTTTCACCCCTTATATGACCGCTTTAGGTTTTGGATTTCTGAAAACTGTGAGATTCATAATTTTTAAAATTTGTAATCAAGATGTCAAATATTGATTCTCATAGAAGTAGCTTTAAAAATACTTTAACAGATCTTTAATAATGCTTTATTTTTTTAAATTAGCACATTATTTCACTAAATAGGAACTAATTTGCCAAAAATGCAGAAACATGTAATTCTTTATATTTGACATAGACCCCAAATACCACTTTTCATAGGTCTAACTCAAAATTCCCTTAATACTGACAATTTTCAAAATATCTTTCATCCCCTATTCTACCACCCTAGGGGTTAAAATCGAAAAACCCCTTCAAAGCACTTCACACAATATATGATCCTCTGGAAATTTCAAGTTTCCTACCTTAGTGCTTTTGGGTGGGTGATGATGAGTCACTGAGTCAGTAGTAGTAGGGCAACAGCAGTATCGCCCCACACTGTGGGACGCCTACATCAGGGACAAGCATACATTCAGGGGCAAATCTATTGTTCTCTTTTGATTAAGCCGTCCTTGACCTAGTGTTTTGCTAAGAGGATTATCAGCCCTGGGCATAATTCGTCCTTTTGATTGAAAGGTCCTTAACTACGGTTTGGTTCAGTAGTTTTCCATGTCACAGCTACCCATCCCGCCCACCTCCCCCTCTCCCTCCTCCTCCCCTACCCCTATGCGAACTCCCATCGCTAATTCAAGAACACTTTTCATACAAATTTGATTGACTAATTAAGTCAATGAGTTAATTAACCCTTCACCTATTGTTAAATCCCCCAGCACGCCTCCTCCCTATCCCCATCTGGAAATTAGCGGAAAAATCACTCAACTGATTGGCCATTTGGCGGAAAATCGATTGCAGTCTATGGAATACTCTTTAAAAAATTTCGGGTATGCAAGGCAATGTGTGGAATGATGAGGCACTTTATGAAATATACATTATTTATTTATTTAAACAGTTTAATGGGAAATCGATTGCTGTATGTGGAATATTGTTTATTTAAGAAATATATTTGATACCAAGGGTGTATGGACATAGTTTATATGTTTATTTAAAGTATTTGGGGGAAATTGATTGCAATGTATGATATATTGTTTTAACAATGTAGACAATAAATGGGATATTGTTAATTTAAACATATTATTGGATACAAGGTGGTGTGTGGAATATAGTTTATTTAATGAATTTGTCAATAAATCGATCACAGTGTGTGGAATATTTAAACAGTGACTCTTTTACATTCAGATTACATAAGGAAACACGTAATTACACTGTCACACATAGCTTAATCATATCTCAAAAACCTTCCAACATCTCGCCATCTGCACAGGCTGCCCTTATTTGGAGTGTGCTGTATGGACTTCGAACAACCGATTTCAATGCAGCTTGCAACAAATAGCAGTGAGCTAATCTCTGGTAACAAACGCACACATCTCTTCGGTGTCCTATGCTATCTGAAGTAGTCACCTTCTGTTCTGCATGCATGAACCAACCTGTCCGATATCAGCACATGAGAGAGACTGCTTCAGACCAAAGCAAATGCCTGACTGGCAATCGATCTTGAAATACTGCTGAAATTGATAATTAATTTTCAGTCATTAGACCGTGATGTATGGGATGTAAGGCAGACAGCGTAGCTATTTCACACACACACACACACACACACACATGCACACACACACACACACACACACACACACACACACACACACACACACACACAAACACACACACACACACAAATAAATCAATTATCTCACAAAACTATTAGCAGGCTAACTTGAAATAATCTTCAAAACTGATCAATGTATACGAAGAGAGAGAGAGAGAGAGAGAGAGCGCTGTAGTTTGTTCTGAGCGCTATGGGACTTAACTTCTGAGGTCATCAGTCCCCTAGAACTTAGAACTACTTAAACCTAACTAACCTAAGGACATCACACACATCCATGCCTGAGGCAGGATTCGAACCTGCGACGGTAGCGGTCGCGCGGTTCCGGACTGTAGCGCCTAGAACCGCTCGACTATTCCGGCCGGCTAGTTTGTTTTGCAGATGACATAGGAACAAGCATGGGATATTTATACAACTACACTTTTTCATTCTGTCACGGACTCTAAACTGCCCCAGCCTTCCTCGCACCCCTTCTTCTCATACACTTCACAAACTGTTTCACGAGTTATTAAATCTGATGCGGAATTTAATATGTTGAAGATGTCACAAATGTAGCTTCAGGGGATAGGAAATATGAATTAAATCGTTAATATAGGCGTTCCAACAATTTGCTTCAAACACACCCAATGTTTAAAACTACTCAAATAAAAAATCGACACTTCACAGTACTTGGTGTGCATAAACACTAGATGTGAATTAATACCGTCACAGTTATGGAATTTCCGACCACTACAGGTCCGCTGAGTGCATTTTCTTTTTCCGAGCCAAACGTATTTCCTAAATTGGTTCTCTCCGCCACATTCAGAAGGAGGAGGAAGCGTGCACCATGCGGTGGGGTAGTAACTACAACAACGAATACCTCTGCAGGACACAGTCCACTGTAATGTATTGAAAAGAAATAAACATGACACACTTAAATCGCGATCCAATCCATAGTAGTAGGTTGTCAGATGCCAGAGATCGCTTCCACTCGGGAATCTGACACCGCGATTAGGTTTTTAAAGCACTGTTGAATTCCTAAATTCATTCCCTCCGCTAAATTAGGAAGGAGGAGGAAAGGCTTTCTAGGGTGACAGGATAGGAGCAACAACAATAAATACCTCTCCAAAACAAAATACACTGCGACGTATTGAGAAGCGCTAAACACGACAAACAATTAAACCATGATCCAGTAGGTAGTAATAAGTTGTCATGCCTAGATGTACCGGAATGCTATCAAATGGGAACTTCACGATTGCGGTTTTAAAGCTCTATAGAATTGAGAAATTGGTTCTCTCCACTACATTTGGAAGGAGTAAGGGCCTACAGCGTGAAAGGTAATGGACAGCAGCAAATACCACACCCAGTCAGAATCCAGTGCAGTGTATTGAGAAGCGCGAAACATGACATACATAAAACACAGTCCACATTCAGCACGCCAATTACCTCGTACGCCAGTGGCGCCAATGCTCAGTAGTCGTTGAAAGCTACAGTCACCGTCATGGCTACACTATGCCGTCCGACCAGAAAAATAGTGCATTTGCGCTGGGTTCTGATAATTGTAGGAGAAGTGGCATCATTATTGCATGGGCAGAAGTGGCATAAAATCGATAAAATTATGAAAAATGACGCAAGATACATATAAATTGAGGGAAAATGCGCCATAATTCGTGGAAAATTGGGGGGAAATGAGGGAATACCTGTGTTTCTTCTGCTTGTTGGAGGAAAACTGTTGTGCATGGGAACAAGCATGCAACAGCATGAGGAATACTAGTAAAACTTGACATGGAAGAACCGTTAACCAGGGAAACAGTCATTTTTCGTCTATAGCGATAAGACGTTGGAATAGGATATATAACTTGGATGACCACCAAACGCAGAGTAATAAATTTATATATGTTGCATCACAAGCCCAATTGTGAATCCAAAGCTGTTGGCAACAATCCTTATAGATTTTTATAAAGTGTTCTTATCTAACGAGCGTTGTATCACCAGGTGGGGTTACTGCAATGTACAACTACGGAATAGACTGGGTGTTTCATCCTGTGCAGCGCTGTTTAGGTCCCTTAAACCCTAGCAATCAGTATTTACAATGTGTTTCTGTATACTTTCCACCAATCAGAACCATTCAGTGTCAAATAACAAATACCTTGCAAACTCTTGCTGTATGGTTGCTAGCCGCGCGGGATTAGCCGAGTCATAGAATGTGCAGCAAGTCCCGGCGGAGGTTCGAGTCCTCCCTCGGGCATGGGTGTGTGTGCTTGTCCTTAGGATAATTTAGGTTAAGTAGTGTGTAAGCTTAGGGACTGATGAACTTAGCAGTTAAGTCCCATTTCACACATTTGAACATTTTTCTTTTTTTAATGGTTGCTAACAACATTCTGTTGAGGTACATGCAAGCTGGCTGCTGTCTTTGAACCATCTTCCTATAAACTGACATGGATCTGCGTTAAAGGATGATTGAAAGTAGACGGACGATAGGCTGTGAGAAGTTCAAACGAGATATGATTTAATGGTAGACTGATGATGCATTCTAAAAAGAGAAAATGTTGGGGCAGGTCATTTATCACGCATTACACAATTTTTTTTTCGTTGTTTCCTTAGCATGTATCACTTGTGTGGTATAACGTGCGATTGAGTGTGACTTATCTACCTGCGATCGTTAATAGCAAACCTCTCCATACCACAGTCATCTGAGGACTTTCAGCTCATGTGTGATGATGAAACCGGCCCACCGATGGAAAACCTGTTTTGCTACCCTCCTCCAGACAAACGAAGATGTACGCGAAGCACTCATTTTCGCTGTCGCATAATAGACATAAATCGCGTCTTCAGTTTCATATAGGTATGAAGCAACTATTACTAAACTTTTCATGTTCATTTCATCTAAAATGCATGCATGTGGATCATTGGGAAGAGTGCAAGTCTTAGGATTTTATAGTAGATGGTGCATAAGATGCGCAAATATTCTCACAGCGAATCAAACATCACATGGGTATGCCAGCAATATAATCACATACATATGGAAAATTGTGGAAAAATATGAAAAATGTCATAAAATCCGTAAAATTTGAGGAAAACCTACTATAATCACGAAAAACTGATGTGAGATACGTAAAAATTTCTATATGAAAGCATAATGCTAGCAGCATCTCTTGTGTGTGCCTCTGTAGAACGAAGATCACATTTTATATAGGATGACGGTAACATATAGTCATTGTGATCGTGTTTTTAATAGCACGGGCCTTACAAAGTATGTGTTTCCAGCGGCAGAATCCTTCTCCAGTCAGGTTCAAATGTCGTTTCTCAATAGTGTTCCCCCAAAGGAACATCGTCGTCCCTCTAGGGATTCCCGTTTGAGCTGGTTGGTGAGTGTAATCGGACTGCTGAAAAATAAGTTACTCACCGTGCAAAGTGACTCTCATGATCATTTTAGCTAATTAGCGTATCAGTTTGATATCAATGACTCACTGCTTGGCGGGTGAAAGCGATTGGTAGGGCACAACAGTTATCGTTCTTGAGTTGGAGCAGTAATCAGGAAATTTTATCGTTGCTGCCGTATCTTTTAAGGGAATTGCAGTCCTCCATCAGCATAAGGAGAGACGACCATCGTAGTAACATCAGTCGTATTACCAAATTTATAAAGTGATGCGTAGTATAAACCAGTTATTTACAACTTTCCTGTGCTGTTACCTTAAGAGACTTCGAATGTGGCGAGGTATTTGAATACCTTAAGGGAGCTCGAAAGTGAGGAGGTTTTCTGTGACATACGAACGTCTTCACACTCAAGCATGAGCTAAAAGTAAGTGTAATAATCTCTTCCCGTGATGCCTGACTTAACAGATATTAAGCTGATTAAAACAGCTTTTTTTTATACATGATGAGGAAATACTTGAGATAATGTTACCTATGTCATACCGTTAAGAATTTCACAACAAGTAACCATACTTTAACGATGCGAAAAACCTTATACGCCCTTATTCCTTCTGTCTTCGAAAATAACTTGCATAAAAGTGCGAAATCTACATTTCACGTGAGATATTAGAGGTGTATGGCCAACGACATTGCCGTCTCAGAATGAGTAAAATGAATTTCTTAAACGGGGTCCACATCGAGACGGAATTGGTTACAACTACTGTATGGATCCAGGCGACAGCTGCGTGTTTCATAGTGCAACACGACTGGCTGCCGGGGCAGTCACGAGGACTCGGAGAGCGGAAGCAATGGGTTAGCTCAGCCTGCCATAGGCAGTCAGGTACAAAGGATGAGGATGCACTGACTTGTCTGCTTTTGCGGGGGCTAGCGAAGTGACCTGTGTGCCAGGTGAGGGGCGGATAGAAGCGGACATGAGTGCTGCATGAGACGAAATTCAAAATGACAGATGTTTGTGCTGGACGCGTTGATAACATCCGAATCCATACACCTCCAATCATCCATGGATGCCCTCCATGGCCGGGAGTGGTGCAGTCTGGCGTACACGCTCGTCAACGAATGTGGCTGCAATCGCGGCGGTAGTTTTCATCGACCTCTGAGCATTGCCGCCCATGGCATACGAGGGGATCGGCTCGCTGCATGCGGACACCGGGAAATGGCATGGGGGATGTGCAAGTTTTTCAGTGATCTCTGATATCTAACCATAGTAGCTAATGCTACAGGCTGGATCGTGGTTTAACTAAGTCGTGTTTAGTGCTTGTCAATACATCGCAATGGACTCTGTCTTGCAATGGTATCTGCTGTTGTCTCTATTCTACCACACAGCAGGCTCTTCCTCCTTCCAAATGTAGTGGAGAGAATTGATTTAGGAATTCTATAATTCTTGAAAAACCCAATCGCGACGCCAAATTACCGTTCAATAGTGATCTCTGACATCTAGTCATGACAACTTATTGCTATGAACTGCATCGTGGTACTGTGTGTCGTGTTTAGTGTTTCTTAATACATCACACCGGATTCGGTCTTGCAGATGTATTTCTGGTTGTTGTTGTTACTGTCCTGTCGCCTCCTTCCGAATGTAGCAGAGAGAACCAGTTTAGGAATTTATAGCGCCTTAAAAAAGGAAAAACACGTAGCACACCAATAGTGGTCGGAAATTCCATAGCTGTGATGGTATAGTTTTACACCTAAATTTGAGATTCCAATTATCATTTCATACATCATCTCTTCGAGTTGTGACGTCAAATAATAATAGGTTTGGATTATTTAATGAAATCTCTCATCAAAAAAATAACTAAATTGTTTATGGGTGTAAATTTCTGCGCAGTGTCGATATTTTATTTCAAGTAGCTTTAATCTGCGTGTGGGTGTTTGAAGCAAATTGTTTAAATACCTATATTAACGATTTAATTAGTATTTTCTTTGGCACATGTTCTGAAGCAACATCTTCAAGACATCATATTCTGCACCAGATTTAATAACTCCTGAAGCAGTTTGTGCAGTGTACCACAAGAAAGTGTGTCAGGAAGGCTGGGGCAGTTTAGGGTCCATAACAGAATAAAAAAATGTGTTTGTTTAAAATATCCACGCTATTTGCTATGTTCTCTACAAGGAAAACTACAGCTGTCTCCCTCTCTCTTTGTATGCATCCATCTTTCTTAAAGTGTATTTCGAATCTGCTACTAGTCTTGTGACATTATCAATTTGTGTGTGTGGGAAATAGCTGCAATGTCTGTCTTATATCCCCTAAATCACGATCCTGTGACTAGAAATTGACTATTTATTAACTTGAGTAGTATTTCAGGATCGAGTCCCAGTCAGGTATTCGCTTTGGAAAGAAGCTCTTTCTCCTGTACAGTTGTATCCAGTAGGATGGTTCATGCATACGGAAACAGGACGTGTCCAACTGAGATGGCATAGTATGCGAAGAGGATGTGCGCTTTCGTTTGCAGGGATTAGCCTGCTGCTACTTGCGGTGGCCAGCGTGTCATCGTTGTTTCCAAGTCACCCCTGCAGACACTGACTCTGGGTAGACTGTGCAGATGGTGAGATGCGAGAATGTTTTTCAGACATGTTTGATTGATCTGTGGCATTGTTATTACATGTTTCGACACACGATGAGAATGAAAAAGCGCCACAATTGTTTAAATATACCACACTCTGCAATCGATTTTCTGACAAGTCCTTCCAATTAACTTTGTTCCATATATCACCTTGTACCCTGTAAATTGTTTAAATAAACAATATTCCACACACTGTCTATATTGTAGATCAATATTCCACACATTGCAATCGATTTCCCTGCACATTCTTTAAACAAATATTCGATACACCACCTTGTGTCGAAGAAATCGTTTAAATAAACAATATTTCACATATTGTCTAAACTGTTTAAATAATATTCCATACACATCAATCTATTTCCCACGAACTAACTTAAATAAATAAATAAACTAAAACTCACACTCTGCCTGCCGTCTTGTAGCCCATAAATTGAGTGAATAAACAATATTTCACACATTGTCTTGCCTAGCCGAAATTGTTTCAACGGTACTCCAACCTCTGCGATTGATTTCCCGCCAAATGTCTAGTCAATTGAGTCCTTTTGATGCCAATATCCAGATGTAGAAAGGGAGGGGAAAGGCTGGCGGATATCCCAGAGGTGAAATAGTTAATTAATTGATCAAATTAGTTAATTAGTCAATCGAATTGGTATCAAAAGTGTTCTTGTATTGGCGAGAGGAGTTCCCAGAGGGGTGGAGGAGGAGGATGGGCCGGGGGGGGGGGGAGGGGGAGGGGTAGATGTGTCATGGAAAACCAATTAATCGAATAATAACTAAAGGATCTGTCAGTCAAAAGAGAACAGTAGGTTTCCTTCTAAATGTATGCTTGCCCCTGATTAAGACAACCCGCAATTTGGGACTATACCACCATTGCCCTACTACTGTCAGTTAATTTGGACATTGCCTTGCATGTATAGAGGTAAATGAGACAATGAGAGTATTCATAAGTATAGCACTATAGTTGTAGTCATTCACTATGGTGGTGGAGTTTAGGCTCGTTGTGTGCACCTGCATCACGCATTCTGCACGAGCCAATGAAAGTTCAGCAGTATCCTGTGTTGCGAATGTCGTAAACAGTGTAAGGATTAAAAATAATGGCAGCATGTCATCTGGCGAAATTTTGTTTCATATTTTACGAGTTGTGGCTGATGATGGTGGGAAGCGAGAGACGTGACTTGCAGGATACACGAATTCTTCCAGCGCAATGAACCTGCCACTTGGATCCTGCGCAGACCACCACAGTTCACGAACCGGACTCTAGGAATAAAAGCAGCATTCTCTTACAATTACAAACTTATTTTTGCGTATTATCTGGAGACGCCTGTGGTTCTTTAACGTTATTTTAATTTCCGACCCAATCAAAAATGGTTCAAATGGCTCTGAGCACTGTGGGACTTAAAAGCTGATCTGTCCACTACCAAACAGCTGGTAGTCGTTTCAAAGAGGTAAAAATACATTATTGATGTTCAACTGTTCCCTTAAAATCAGGAGCATAACAATGTACAGAACACTTACTACTTTGTTATTAGAACGTAGGATTTTACAACGTAAATACTATAAAATTTCGTAAAACAGTGACACAGGCATTTCCAAGTTCCACCAGAGCGACCTTCTCTTTCTCCTAGGCTATATGCAGCACAAAGATGCGCAGAAAGTAGCAAAGTACGCAGCCTTATAAGTATTTCAACACGTCTCTTATAAATGAAAGCTAGCGATAGATAACCAATGCTTTAAAAACAATCTCAGATCATTTCATCTTGCCTACTCTTACCGCTGCATAGATGAATTACTGAGCAGCAGTACGCATTTCACCAGCTGCTTCTAACAATGGCTGGTAGTAGATTCTGACGTGTTTCTTGCCAAATCGACAGTCAGCAGGCCAGCTCGTGATTTACCATGGAAACTAACATAATTAGAAATGTATATGATGTGATAACGACAATAGTCAATCACATACGCCTTTCCACTACAGTAACACTTGATTTTGTTTGATAATAGACTCAGTACCCTTACTGCTACAGTTCGACAAAGCGGTCACTTCTGTCTAAGCCAGTACGAAACCAGGTTAATAATAGTGAGTGTTTCTATTACAGAACTCAACGCAGATTAGAGTGAGAGGTGAACGTACTGCTGACATGCAACTGACACAGTTTGTGAGAGGAAATGCATATTTCTTGTATACCTGTATAGTTTTTGGTGGACCAAAGTGTTATGGTGCTGGGGTTTAGGACATATGACAGCAAATATGTAGATACAATCCAAATACTCTTGTTCATCTTTTCACAGTCACATCGTATCCACCATGAGCGTTAAATATCATGTTAACAAGAAGAGATCTAGTGGAGTTTGGAGATTACGACTCAGACAATGGCAGTCTGAAGCTTAAAATTGAGTCTTAACGGTTATATTCCATTCACATGGCTGATGCGCTATAGCATATGCCTCGTGAACACTGTCAGGGTCGTTCTGCTAGTGTATAACTACGATCCTGTGCTGCCGTTTGGTTATGGTTAACGCACGGAACCTCCCCTGAGTGTAGAGTATCTTCTAACTGATGCTCCGCTGCTGGTTTACTGTAAGCCTAACACACTCACATCGACGAAGGGACACAGAAATTGCTTCGCCATTGCATACTACAATCTCTCTGCCGACGTCTCTCCAAGACAATAATGCTAGAGTCAGAAATTGCATCTCCATCAGACGAGTGCTGGGCTATTGTATAAGCCTCGAGGACATTGTCAGAGTCACTCTGCTGGTTTGCAGCTATGACACAGGCGCTAATATGCAGCTATGGTCACCCCATGGAACCTCCCCTGTGTGCCCAGTAGCTTGTAACAGATGCACCATTCCTGGTTTACTGTGAAACTCGCACCATACCATTGACGGTGGGTTACAGAAACTGCTTCGTCATTGCGTACTACAGGCTCTCTGCTGACGTCTCTCCAAGACAGCAATGTTGCCCTCATTAAACGCATCTACATTGGACGGGTGCTGCACTAATGCATATGCCTCTAGGACATGACAGCAACCTGCTGATGTATAACTATTATAATGGCGCTGGCAATCGGCTATGGTCACCGCATGGAAGCTTTTCTTGGTGTCCTGAAGCTTGTTACTGATGCGGTACAGCTGGTTTACTGTCACCCACACAGACTCACATTGACAATGGGACACAGAAATTGCTTCGCCAATGCATACTGCAGGCTCTCAGCCAATGTCTCTCAGCGACAATGAAGCTGCCCTCAGAAGCTGATTCGCTATTGGACGGATGCTGATCTGTTGCATATGACGCAAAAAATGCTTCAACATTGCATACTACAGACTCTCTGCAGACGTCTCTCCAAGATCCTAGTGCTGCCCTGATTAGCTGCATCAGACGGATGCTGCGCCATTGCATATGCCTTGAGGACATTGTTGGAGTCATTCTGCTACTATGTATACATATATTACTGGAGCTGGTACTCGCCTACTGTCGCCGCATGGAAAATCTATTCCGTTTCCAGTAGCTTGTAACCCCCACACTCTCACAATGAAGATGTGACACAGGAAATGCTTCGCCGTTGCATACAACAGTCTCACTCCCGACGTGTCTCGAAGACAGTATTGCTGCCCTAGGTGTTGCATTTCCATTGGGCGGGTTCTGCGCTTATACATATGCCTCTAGGACACTGTCAGAGTCATTCTCCTAGTGCACATCTATGATTTTGGCGCTGGCATTTGGCTATAGTCTCCTCGGTCTCCAGTAGTTTTGAACCGACACACCGCTGCCTGATTGCTGTAACCCTTCCACCCTCAAATTCACGACGGAACACAGAAATTGCTTAGCCATTACATACTGCAGGCTCTCTGCCGACGTCTCACCGGGAAAATATTGCTGAACTCAGAATCTGCCTCGCCATTACAAGGGTGCTGGGCTATTGCATAAGCCTTGAGCACATTCTCGGAGTCATTCTGATAGTGTACATCTATGACTCAAGTGTGGCTACAGTTATCACATGGAACCTCTACTGGGAGTCCAATAGCTTGTAATAGGTGCACCCCTGCCCGTTTGCTGAAACCCTCTTACCATCACATTGACTATGTGACGCAAATTGCTTCGCATATGCGTACTACAGGCTCCTTGTCGACGTGTCTCCAAGAGACTAAAGCTGCTGTCAGGAGTCGTCTCACCACTAGGCAGGTTCCGGGCTATTGGATTAGTCTGGAGAACATTGTTGGAGTCATCCTGCTGGTGTACATCTATGATACTTTAACTGGTGCACCGTTGCCAGTGCCAGCCGGTGTGGCCGAGCAGTTATAGGCGCTTCAGTCTGGAACTGCGCGACCGCTACGGTCGCAGGTTCGAATCCTGCCTCGGGCATGGATGTGTGTGATGTTCTTAGGTTAGTTAGGTTTAAGTAGCTCTAAGTTCTAGGGGACTGATGACCTCAGCAGTTAAGTCCCATAGTGCTGAGAGCCATTAACATTAACCGTTGTCAGTTTCTGGTAACCCTCGCACCCTCACATTGAGGGTGTGACAAAAAAATTGCTTCGTGATTGCATACTACAGGCTTCCTTCCGACTACTCTCAAAGAGACCAATTTCGCCCTCAGGAGTTGTCTCGCCATTGTGTGGATGCTGGGCTATTGCAGAAGGCTATAGGACAATGTCAGAGCCTTTCTGCTAGTGGACAACTATTACTTTTGCTGCTGCAATCAACACTTGTAATCTCCCTTGGTGTCCAGTAACTTCTAACCAATGCACCATTGCTCTTTTTGTAACCCTCGCACCCATTGAGGATGGGACATAGAAATTGTTTAATAATTGCATAATACAGGCTCTTTTCCGGCCTGAGGAGATGTCTCGCCATTAGGCGGGTTGCTGTGCAGTTTCATAAGCCTCGAAGACATTGTCGGAGTTATTCTGTTCATGTACATCTATGATACTAGTGTGGCTACAGTCACCACAGGGAACCTCTCCTGGAAGGTCAGTAGCTTGTAACTGATGCACCATTTACTTATTTTCATTTAATTCATTAACAGTGCAGAGTAATCTACTTCCATGAACTGTAAGGGGGATCGGATGCTTCTAAATCCAATAGGAAACGCTTCTCATTACAATGTTATTCGTATACCGTTGTTAATGCTTTTTTAAATAATGTGAAGAACATTGTATATAAAAATTTCTTTAAGGTTACAGCTAATTGAGTGCTTAACAACTGTTAAAATGGTTCTATGTAATTTGTTTCTGGGTAGTTGATGAGAATATAATTTACACAATGCAAATGTCAAAGAAAAGTAAAAAGAAAAATGTAATACAATGAGTTTGGTGAAAATAATTTGCGATATGTAGAGAGAAGGGATATACTGTGTCTGGATGTGTAATATAGCCTATGCAGCATGTTGGTTGGTAATGGCTTTTTTCTACTTATTTTAGGTGAGAAGGTCTCGGTAGAACCGCGAGCTATTCTCAACTTGAATGGTTTGTGTGTATCGGTATATTACTGGGCGTGTTGCAAGGCATGACACTACTTGATATACAGCAGCTCTTTGTTTTTCCTACTTTTGATATTTGCGGTATATTATATGTGATACCTTAGATACATACACCTGGTATTATACATATTAAATAGTGACTGATCATTTCAGACATGGAATACATGAATTTTAGCTTTATATGAGGAATACACTAATATTTGTCAATTTTTTAGTGGAAATAGAATGTAGTTCATTGCTACTTGAATGCATTACTCCTTAAATAAGTCAATACATTACATTTTTAGTTTTATACATATTTTATACAGAAAATTCATTTGATGTATGAAATTAATTCAGTGTAGTTTTAAATAGAGAAGAGAGTATACTTCTATCTACATATAAGACGAATAGTACATTACTGCTGGTGTGTAGTATACTTTAAGCTCTATGCAATATGTCGTTGAGGAGCAGGAGCCTCGGAATAAAAGTTCTTCGTGCCTTCTCCTCCCAAGCAACATAACGTTGTTTCTAGCGTCTTAGTATGTGGTGTCGGTGTTTCTTTGTTATATGATTGTTACTGCCTGTACTGTTGTATGTGACTGTGTTGTGGCATGCAGTGTCAAGCATTGTTGGTTTGGGTCCCTTACATGTTGATGCCTTCTGAGTCATGTTCTTAGTATGTTGGTTCCTTCCTTAGTTTTGTAGTCGGTGGTCCTGCTTGTGTCCTCCTATGTGGTTTGTTTTGTTGTTTCTGTCTTTCTACGCCTCCATCCATGTAGGTTTTGGCGCTTGTATTCTTCATGCAGTGTGTTTGATACGATATCGGCTACGCTGTTTATTGTCTTCTTATCATTGGGATTACGTATAGTTCAGGCGATGTCACTGTCGTTCTGTACAGGTCTCACTTGTGCTAGCGAGTTGCACAGCAGTGTGACACGTTTTGATGTCCCAGTTTCTCGACAAACACATATTTCATCGTTAATTAATCCCATGCGGTTTAAAAGTACGCGATGCGGCCCTTAGCCTGTCAGACCATCCCCCGGCTTGGGTCGACATGTTACAGTTGTAACCTTTCGCATACTTCAGGAAAGAAAGAGTGTAAACGGTGACCTCTGTCAAATGTGTCCCACCCTCTCTGACGTGTTTGAATCCGCGATTGTTTCATTTGTATTTTGTTCATAATGCTGATTCCTGTAATTTCGGTGACTCATCGAGGCTGTCCCTCTCAAGCCAATAAAGTGCAGTTCTATACCGTATTGTTATGTCTATAGGGCAGGTCCTCATCACAACGCAAAGTGTCTCTCCTCTAGAGACGTGGTGTTGAGGGTTCCGCTCATTCTCAGGAGTACACTACGTTGACTTCGTCTTGCAATTCTCTCGTTAGTCTATATCTTCAGTCTGTGAGCCCACGCACTTGCGGAGAAGCATGTGAAGTATTCAGAAAGTATTCAGATATCGCAATGTGGTAGGTCCTTATCGTCTTAATAGGTAATTTGTACTGAGTTTTGTTTAGTGTTGCTAGTTTGTGAATAGTTTTAGAGGCTTTGGCAACTGTCAATTTGATATGATAAATAAAAGTCTGTATTTCGTCAAGATGCAGTCCTAGATAATGTGTTTCTTGCTTTCTCTGTATAATTTTATTGTCTAATTTTAGAACTGGATTCCTCTGTAGTGTCCTTCTGAACAGTAAATATACAGTTCTGTTTTCTTTGCGCCAGTTGTTAACTTTCTGAAGCAGTTGCGTGCCTTTTGTCTCTAGTGCTGCTCTCGAGTTGGCTGACACAGCTACGAGCAGGTCGTCTGCGTACGCCCCCACACCTCTTACCCTGTCGTCACATACCAGCAGGTTCACCAAGCGCTCGACTGCGATATTCCAGAATATTGGTCTGCAGATTGAGCCCTGTGGACATCCCTTTGTTAGTCTCTCGACAACCTTGCGTGTAGCAGCCCTCCACTCCGTCACTCTGCCTCTGCAGTAGTCGATGAGGCTACTGTAGAGGGAAGCTGATAGCCTCATTTCCCTTAAACTGGCGAAGATGACCACCACAGATTGCAATAGCCCCAGCTAGGTCGATTAATATGGTGGTCATGGTTTTGTAACTGTCCGTGATTGGCTGATGGCGTCTTCTATTGATCTACCTTCTCTGAAGCCGAATTGACGGGGTGTTAGCCCGAGGAGGAGTCTGTGCCATTGTAGGCGGTCACACAGGAGCCTTTCCTGTACTTTGACGAGAGTGTTTAAGAGACATATCGATCGGTACATTTTGGGGTCTATTGGCTCTTTGTCTTGTGGTTCCATGATTACTACTACATTAGCAGTTTTTCAGTTTTTAAGGCTGCTGAGTGCCGTCGCGACTTCTTCTTGTGAGAATTGCATGTGTCATTGATGTATGATTGCCTCATGCTCTCTCTCAGTTCAACGTGGTTTCGCTCGTCGTGTGGGGGATCGTCATCAGGGAGGAACCTATTCAGATGATATTCTGCAGTGCTCCTCCATCCTCTGGTCATTGTACCGTCAGCTTTTTTTAGTGTTGACATAAGTGTCGGTGGCTTAACTCGTTCCGTTTCTGCTTTGAAAGGTCGTTCCCAGATGTCGTTCTGTAGCTGGGTTTTTACAGAATAGGTCCAGTAGTCTTGCTTTGTTGTCTTTAGTTGTTTTTGGTAATTCCATTTAGCGTCACGATACAGGTCAAGTCTTACCTGTCTTTCAGTAGCTGTCTTTGCTTGTTGGTTGTACTTTCTTTTGTCCCGTGAATTCTTCCTTAATCTAGCAAGTTCTGTCCACCACGGTTGTTTCTGGCCCATCCCAGTTTTTGCCTGTAACATAGCTGTGCTCTTTGTAGGACCTCTGTCAGTACATGCGTTTTGTGATCTATACTGCCTTGTACAGTGTGTAGCGACGACGGCTCAACAATATCTCGAGCCTTTTTCCAGTCGTCTCTTCCTATGAGTTAATTCTGCTGTTAATGGACCATGTTATGTGTATTGACATATCTGTCTGTGGTTATGACGATTGCGTTGTGGTCGCTGTGTGTGGCAATATCCAATACCCTCCACGTGTTGGCTAGTGGGAGAGATTTTGCGTTCCCTAGAGAAGGTCTATGTTACTTACACCACCGGCGTCTCTGCGGTAGGTAGGTGGCTGACCAACCCTATTCGGTATGAAGAGGTTGAATTCATTTACCATGTCACCACTAGTTGTCCTCTGCCACCAGTTCTATCTTAGTTCCACAAGGGGGATTTTGCGTTGATATCAGAATGAGCAGTCTATTTCTTTATGAGTGTCGTGCATGTCTTTTATTTTGTCTAAGAAAGGTTCTATATCATACGGGTACTGAGCATAAACAGACGACATGGGCCATAAATACTGTCCGTCTGTTATTTCTGCTGTGGCGATGTCTTCAGAGGAAAACTGGGTGATCTGTGTTACTACGAGGTTTTTATTAGCTATTATTGTCGTGGCTTTCGCGTTTGGTTTTCCTGCTATTGTGATGTAATGTAAGGGGAGCCCTGAAATCTTCCCACCTCGCAGAAAAGGTTCCCGAACGCAAGCGATGTCTGCTTTTGTTTCTTCTAAGAGCCTACCTAGTTTCATGTTTACAAGGGTACCGCCCTTGCAGTTTAGTTGTATTACCTTCATAAGGGATATCTAGTGAAGGATAAACACTTGGGTGTGGTTTCTTTAAAATCCACAAACACATGTCCATGTGCTCTCACAAAGTCCTTGTGTACTTTCCCTACGTTCAGGCCCCCTCCCCTTCGCTCACATGGCTACCAAAAAGCTTACATAGTTCTTTGGGGTTCGTTGGCGGGTTTTCAACTCTTAGGGCCTAACAGTGTGTTCCGTAGTTGGGAAGCAGATTTTATCCCCGTTTTCATGCTTGGTTCGTATTACATAGCGAAGAGCTGTTTGAAATATGTCCTTGTTTTCTAGTCTGCTAAGCCGTAGGTTAGCTTCTAAGTTTTCGTAGTTTACGCGATTAACGGTATTCAGCTTGGGGTAATTGGTTGTGTCTGGTTGGTGTTCTTGACTGTTTATTTGTTGCTCCGACTTCGAGTAATTTGACAGTGCAAAATGTTTTTCCTCCTTTATGGTTTCTGGTAGTGTGGAGTGTGATATGTTTTCGCTGAGCATTTCCCCTGACAGTGACTTGATGTTTTTGAACTCTTCCGGTTGTGTCTGGTATTGTGCCGGTGCAAGATGTGTCTTTCTGTTCAGCTGCCTTACAGTTTCGTTTTTCGTAGTGACTGTATGTGCCACCCCTGCAGACAAAACGAACTGGTGTAATATAGGGTCTACATTTGGTTGTATCAAATTCTACTTGTTATTTGGGTAGTGTGCAGTTGTCGTTGCGATGTTTGCCTGTGGTGTTGGGTTTCTTGTGAACTCCGTGACATCTTCATTCTCAGGATGTTCAAGGACGTCCTTACATTTCTCGGAACTATCTCGTAGTATTTCGTCTTCCAGTTCGTCAACTCGCAGAAGGAGGCCAGCGTGGAAGATGGTCAAGTCAAACATGTGATATTTCAGGTGCCTGGCCACTTCATATTCAATTGCTCCCTGTATGCACATTTCGTCTATATTGTCGGCAATGCTGAAGTACGTAAATGTCATTGTCTCCCAGAACTAAGGCTCTACATTAGTATTAGTATCTTTATTTGGGGTGTCATAACGTCATGTGTTATCAGCCTCTCATCTTAGTCGACGGCGATTTGTACCTTTGGCTACTTGTGTTATTAGTTACGTCTGTCCCTTCGTGTGTTGGGGAGGGGGGTTCCCTGACAGTTATGGTAGCACTCGTTAACAATGGACGTTGCCCAGAACATCGTACTTGGTGCGCTCTATTTATCTTTCGTAGAGCTGTTTATATGTAGGAAAATCTGGCCTCTCTGCCTTATCTCAAGTTCTATTTTGGGTTTGCGTGGTATACTGCCTACAGGATTCTTCTGCCTGCATTCTAACTTTTTGTGTCCTGGTTTTGCACATCTTCCGCGTACTGATTCCTTGTCGCAACGCTTCAATGGGTAACTGAAGCCCCAACAGTTAAAACATTTTTGTATGGCAACAAAGTCATTCATATTCAAAGATTGAAACTGAATAAGAACCCTTTCTTTTTGAAGCAGCGGTAGCCTTACTCTTGGCGATACTTCTAAAATATTGTTTACTGTCGTTTTGGCCTTTGGTCCTGTTTTAAATTTTATTTTAACCTGGCTATCGAACTCGTCTTTATTAATGTGTTCACTCAGGTTTATTTCATAGAGCTCTTCTAAGAATTCCTGATCAGTTAAATATGTTGAGGCATGGTTGACTGCCAGGAGGGGTCTGAACTTGTTGGGTACTTCACACCTAATGTCTTTAAGCTGTGTTTTTTTTTCCATTATCATTTTATTGTCTGCTTCTGATTCTCTTTCAATTATTACAGTGTTTGCTGTTGACTGATAGTATTTTTAAGATGTCTTGTTGCTTGGGATTAATGGTTTTAGTGATGGTTTCTCTAACACACCTCACATCTTGGTTGTTTTCTGATTTAAAGAAAAGTGTTCTGGACTGTTTAGCTTTTGTTCGTTCAATAGTACTTTGCTTTTAGGTTCCGCAATCGGACCAGCAGCAGAAAACCGCTGCAAATGGAAGTCTCTGATTTTGGGATTTGAGTTCTGCTGTTTCTTGTTCTAGGCGCTGAATGCGTTTCTGGGCATCTGGTGAGTCTGCAGCCGCTAGTTCTTTTCTGAGCCAAGCGTTTTCAGGTCTGAGCTCTTCATTTTGTCCGTAAAGTCTTGCTTGAACTGGTGCAAATGCCCAAATTTTGTCTCTAAACAGCGATTTAATTGTGGTTGACACCCTTTTTTTTCAATTAATTCTGGAACTCCGCTAAGATCTCACCTACAGCGTTTATCATTTTAGTTTCCATTTCATTTCATTTCGTTTGAGAATTTTAACTCTTCGCTGGATAGCCCTCGTCTTATTGCCCAGTGCTCCTGCCCGTCGGAGATACGTCACTGTTTCGACGTCCTCCGACTGATGTGTAGGTCACATCGATTCCGGGAGCACGTACGGCATTTTCGAAAGTAGCAGCGTGCACCAGGTTGTATGCTCCAGTGTCCGCGTATACTCGCGGGAGAGTCAAAAGCCGGGTCACACGTCCCACATGTTTCACAAAGTGAGGCAAAGAGAGTGCGCACCGGACGAAATTTGCTGTACGGCAGCCGATTCACAAATTCTGGATCTGTTGCGCATGTAGTTCGTCTCTAAACCGAGTGAAACCGGTTCGGTGAAGCGCACTGCGCTCTGTGATTTGCTCCGCAGTTTGAGGCGCCGTTACTCGGTAGCACCAGTAAGTAAGAGCCACAGGCCAGTTGACAGTGCCTGCGGCCGGCTTTCCGTAGACGGCGTCCGATGAGCCGGCCGCTGCTGTCTGGGAACGAACAGCTGCAGCTGGCGCAGCCAGCAGCCGCACTCCGCTCTGTCAGCACCGTCAGCGTCCGACGTCGCTGCCTCCTGCTGCTCTCCGCACAGTCAGCAGTAGGCGCAACGCGTCGCAGTTCACAGTCCGCTTTGCGCCAGCGAAATTTCTCATACAGCACCCAAGAATACAATCACTATCACGGAGAAAAAGGACCTCTAAGGGACAAACTGCAGCCTCAAATCTAGTCTTCAATGCTTCACGTGACAGATCACGCCTTTGGCTATCCACACAGAAATATGCACTACACTCAAACCACTTCTTCCCACCACAAACGCGAAGACAAGCGGAGCGCTCGCCGATTACGTCCGCGCGCCACGCCACTCACACTCACATCGGTGCACCGCTACCCGTGTAGTATATTCCCTCGCACTCTCACATTGACGACGTGACACAGAAATTGCTTCGCGACTGCGTACTACAGGCTCCCTGCTGACGTCTCTCCAAGAGACTAATGCTGCACTCAGTAGTTATCCCGCTATTAGGCGGGTGATAGGCTATTGCATAAGCATCGAGGACATTCTCAGAGTCATTCCGCTGTTGTAGATCTATGATACTGGCGCGGCTACGGTCCACGCATGGAAACTCTCCTGGAAGTCCAGGCGCTTGTAACCGATGCACCATTGCCCGTTTACTGTAACATTCGCACCCTCACATTGACGGTGCGACACAAAAACCACTTCGTGATTTCATACTACAGGCTCCCAGCAGACTTCTTTCCAAAGGACTAAAGCCACACTCAGGCGTTGATTCGCCATTATGCAGGTGCTTTGCTACTGCATAAACGTCGAGGTCATTGTCGGAGTCTTTCTGACGCTGTACGTCAGTGACACTTGCGCGGTTACAGTCACCACATGGCCCTCTCTGGCTCTGAGCACTATGGGACTTAACATCTATGGTCATCAGTCCCTTAGAACTTAGAACTACTTAAACCTAACTAACCTAAGGACAGCACACAACACCCAGCCATCACGAGGCAGAGAAAATCCCTGACCCCGCCGGGAATCGAACCCGGGAACCCGGGCGTGGGAAGCGAGAACGCTACCGCACGACCACGAGATGCGGGCTCACCACATGGAATATCTCCTGGGAGCCGACCGCTGCCCGTTTACTGTAACCCTTGCAACCTCACACTGACGACGCGACACAGAAAATGCTTCTCGATTACATACCACAGGCTCCAAGCCAACGTCTCTGTAAGAGATGATCGCCGACCTCAGGAGTTGGGCTAGAGTTGGCCTATTGCATAAGCCTCGAGGACATTGTTGGAGTCATTCTGCTGGTGTACCTCTATGATACTTGCGCGGCTGCGATACCAGCATGTAACCTCCTCTCACAATACAGTAACTTGTAACTGATTCACCGTTGCCAGTTTATTGTAACCCTCGCACACTCACATAGACTTTGGGACGCAGGAATTTCTTCGCCATTGCATACTAAAGGTTCTCTGCCAATGTCTCTCCAAGGCACTAATGCCGCCCTCAGGAACTGTCTCGCCATTGGGCGAGCCATTGTTAGTGCACATCAGTGTTACCGCATTAAACCTCTCCTGGATGTCTAGTAACTTCCAACCGTTGCACCGCTGCCCATTTGCTTTAAACCTCGCACCGTCCCATAACGATGCGATACAAACGTTGTTTCGCGATTGCATACTACAGGCTCTAAAACACTAATGCCACCCTCGGGAGGACTCTCGTCATTATGGGGGTTCTGGCCTACTGCGTAAGCCTCGAGGACATTGTCGGGGTCGTTTTATTAGTGCTCATCTATGACAATCGCGTCGCTACCAAGACCACATGTAATCTCTGCTGGATATACAGTAACTCTAAACCGATGCACAGTTGCAAGTTTATTCTAACCCTCACGGCCTCACATGGCGTAGGGACACAGGAATTGCTTCGCCATTGCATACTTCAGGTTCTCTGCCGACGCATCTCCAAGGCACTAATTCCGCCACAGGAACTGTCTCGATATTAGGTGCGAACTGGGCTATTGCATAAGCGTCGAGGACATTGTAGGAGTGATTCTGCCATTGTACAACTATGATACTGGCGCGGCTACATTCGGCGAGTGGAACCTACCCTAGCAGTCCAGTAGCTTGTAACCGATCCACCGCTGCTCATTTACTGTAACCCTCCCATCCTCCCACTAACGATTACAAACAGAAACTGCTTTGTGGCTGTGCTACAGGCTCCCTGCATTCGTCTGCTCTAGGGACTAAAGCCATCCTCAGGAGCAGTCTCGCCTTATCTGAGGTTGTGTTAGTGCATAGACCTCGTGGACATTGGCGGAGTCATTCTGTTTGTGACATCTATGACACTGGCGCTGATACGCTCACCGCATGGAAACTCTCTTGTGAGTATAGGAGCTAGCAAGCGATGCATCGCTGCCTGTTTACTGCAACCCTCGGAACCTCACATTGGCGATGCGACACAGAAACTGCTTTGTGATTCCATAGTACAGACTCCATACCGACTTTTGTCCAAGAGACTAATGCCACCCTCAGCAGTTGTCTCGCCGTAAGGCGAATACTGGGTTATTGCATAACCCTCGAGGACATTGTTGGAGTCAGACTGCTAGTGTACATCTGTGAGACTGGACCGGCAGCAGTCAGCGAATGAAACCTCTCCTGTTAGTCCAGTAGCTTGTGACCGATACATCGCTGCCCATTAACTATAACCCCCGCACTCTCAGACTGACGATGTGACACAGAAATTGCTTGGAGACTGCACACCACAGGCTCCCTGCCGACTTGTGTCCAAGAGACTGATGACGCCCTCAGGAGTTGTTTCGCCACTGGGCGAGTGCAGGGCTATTGCATTAGCGTCCAGGATATTGTTGGGGTCATTCTGCTAGTGTACATTTATAATATTGGCGCGCCTATGGTCAGCGAATGGAACCTCTGCCGGGAATAAAGCAACTTGTAACCGATGCGCCGCTGCCTGTTTACTATAACTCTCGCAGCCTCACATTGACGATGCGACACAGAAATTGCTTCGCTATGCATACTACAGGCTCCCTGCCGCGATTTACGGGTGGTTGTTCCGTGGGCGCGGATCAGGCGGCCCTATTCATTTCCAGTATATTTTCAGCGGTTGAGATAATCTGAATTTGATGGCCACGACATCATCGTGAGTTCACTGTCATGCTCTTCTACGACTGCAGCACGATTCTGGTCTTGTGACAAACGACAGTTATTCTGCTGGAAGATGCCATCGCTGCTGAGGAAGGCATCAAGCACAAGGGGTGACACGTTGCCCCTAATAATGTTCTCGTAATCCACAGGTGTCGTGCCGCCTCGTATTACTGCCGCAGATCCACCTAACCACAGATAAATGTCCCCCAAAATGTGATGCAGCCACCATCGTTCTGCGTCCGTGGTACACTGCATGTCTCGAGCAGCCGTTTGCCTGGGCGACGGTGTATTTGGACATGACCGTCGACCTGGTTTAACAATAAATGGGATTCATCCGACCAGGTCAAACGATTCCATTAGTCCGCAGTCCATTCACTATGACACTATGCTTACTGTAATCATAACTGACGGTGTTGTTGGGGCAACATGGCAACACGTTCCTCTGCTGAATAACACCATGTTAAACACTGTGTGCTGAACGGTGAGCTCCAAAACACTTCTGCCCGTGCCAGCTCTGTACACTGTCGTCAGACCTGCCATAGATGGCCTTGGAGGCCTGTGTTCTGTGATGAGGTAAGGACGTTCAAATTCTTGTTGCCTACTTATGGTTTCAGCATTCTTCAACCGCTTTCCTCTGACGCATGTGGAAACATGGAAACGAAAGGAGTTCTAAGCACTTTTAGATCAGAGGTCAGTCGTGGTGTGAGGTATGTAGGCCACCTTGGGGATGAAGCCTGTAAATGACAGACCATATGGGGACAGTCTGATAGAAAAGCTTGAATGTGTTGGGCATGTACAAAAAAGAAAGACTTCAGCGGAGAAAAACTATCAGACGGTAAACACATAGGTCGTCCAGGTCATCTTACAAAAAGTGAAATTGATTCTTTGACTCAGTATTAAGGACTAGCAATAAGGAGAAATGTAAGAGATTTGGCAACATGGTTTCACAGAGTGTCAACAGATGAAATCCTACAGCATGCTTTGTGCCCAAAAGGGGAAGATTCGTGGTGCAAGTACTGGTTGAACAATGCTACAGGCATACAATATACCCAAAAGCATTCCTTACAACTTGCTTTAATGAAGCCACTTAGACCTATATACAGGGGTCTGGCAAAAAAAATCTACTTAGTAAATGTATGAATGGTCTCTCTCAGAATGAAAATGAAAGCATCAACAGCTTATATAGGAGAGAATACCCAAAACTGTATTTGTTGGGCTGATGGTGCTGAAGATTGGTGTAATGGATGCAATAATAACAACAATCAATGGTGGTGCAATTTAAAGGATCAATGTTATGAAGAAACTGAACATCCAGACGGGAAGGGATATGGCTTCAGCTCTAACTGCCACTGATAAGCGGCGGGTAAATGAAGCAGAGGCAGCTGCAGAATTCGTTGCCAAGGAGTCAAGGATAAAGAAAAGAATGAAGAGAAAGAGTATGGAGGATAAGGAAACAGGAGGACAACTGGAGTATGCAGCTGGAATGTTCTAAACGAGCATAGTGGTAGGTTAATAATTCTGTAAATTTTCTTTTGCGACTAACCGAAAACTTTTATTTTCATCATTCAGGAACACTTTTCTCCTAAATGTCTGAAGTTAAACTCACAAAAATTGGTGCAGGTATTTAGAATGACCTCCTCTACGTCCCTTGTCTACTATTTTCTGAAAATTTGTAATATGAAGATGATGTCGGTGATACTTGAGCTACATTTTTAAATATTTTCGTTGTAGTAAAATAAATTATTTGTCTTTTTCACTGATCAGGATGAGGGAAGGAAACTGGAGGCATAAAACACTTGTATAAACGTTGTCTGACCCCTTTTCCAAGCTGTGCAGTCAATGGTTCCAAAGAAATTGGTACGGCACTGAAATAGTGTTCCGTTCTTTATACTGATATAATATTGTTGTGAGTAGCAAAATATAATAAATATCTCAAGATTTAATCGTACCCTCTCTAACACTCTCACTTTTATAATTAAATTCTCTCTAAAAATCGTGTACATTTGTGCTAAAAAAGAACAAGTCTTTTATCGGCCCGTGAAAGTGAAAATATATTAACAATTTTTTTAACTTATCCACACCCTTGAAGGCCATTTTAGTTTGAAAGTCTTGAAGGAAAATATCAAAATCTCCAGATTTTTGTAAACGGACACATCGTGTGCTCGTTTCATGAGCTGTTGTAAATCCTTTAGGATCACGTGAGTATGGATATGTGGAACAAAGAAATTCCTAATCTAATTTAACAACCTTTGTGAGTGATTTGACATCCCCGCGATTCTCCTGACTACTCTCAGCCTGGAAACGTGCACTATTTGAAGCTATGATTACTTAGTCCTACCACGTTATATCACTTGGGACTGGTAATAGTAACACGTACTTGTTGCCACTGATTCCAATAGTTGTACATGTATCGATTCTATAGTGTAATGATATTGTTTTTTTTTTTTTTTTTTTTTTTGTCTGATTGTAAGCATTTGTTGGGATAGAGGGTCACGTGACCTACGTTGTGTCAATTGTGTTGATTGTATTCAAGCGTTCCTGGATTTTGCAGTAGTTTTCTATCGGCTTAGAAACCCTGCATACTACTGCATCGTCTAGAAGTAGTCGTATGGGCCTACAAATTGCGTATTTCTACGCCAAGTATAATGTTTCGTCTGTGTGTGTGTATTTGGTTGTGTGTGTGTGTGTGTTTGTGTGTGTGTGTGTGTAAAGGTCTTGAACAGTAGTTGTTCTGCATCTGACGCTACTGCAGCGTCTAGTAATGTATCGCCATTGAGAGAGGGGAAAGTGACAAAAGCACTGTTTCTGCTATCTATAGCTCTATAGCTTTCTGGATCTTCTGAGCGAACAGCTGGAGAGATTCAAACGTAAGGTGATCGGTGATAGCAGACTAAAAGAAAAAGGAACTGAAAAATTATGCGATCTGAAAATATGTTAAGTAATTCTACAGAGAACTCATGTCGCAGGGAAAGAATTTTGGTTGTGGACATCATTCCCACAACCAGACTGTAAGACCGGAACTGTACGAATACGTGACATTTTCTAATGATGCCTTCCACGCTACGTTATTCTAATGACCCGCGATAAGTTATTGGCCGTAGCGGTAGGGAAAGGGGTGTCAGTTCTTCCGATATACAGGGTGACTCCACGATGATTATGCAAACTTTCAGGGACGATGGGGAAGGGTAAATCTCTTAATTGGAGGTAAGTTATCATGGTCGGGAAAACATCGAGCTGACAGTTAAAAACGGAAATCGTAAGAATACCTCTGTGGACCTCTTCTACTGGAAGCTCTTTTCTTTCCATACTTCTGGAGTTGGTAGTGTACTTTCTAGTAGAGAAGATGTGTTAGGCATTAACAAAGATAAACAAGAGCTCATAGAAGCTGGAATATGGATCTTAAACCTAGTATTTACTCGACTTTTTTCTTCTTTTGGCCCATACTGCCTCGTTCCATAATATGGAAAACAAAGACCTTGTAGTAGAAGAGTCCCACTGTCAGAGATGTATTAACGATTTTCGCTTGTAACTACTGAATGCGTCGTTTCCGGATCATGGTTTCTTATCACAGATTGACACATTTGCCAACCTCCATCACCCCAGAAAGTTTGTAACATCATCACGAGATCACAGTGTACATGATACTACTCCAGGCAGGTGTAAAATGAATGTGCGCAACGGAAAACAATAACCGCTAAAATGATGATTTGGCCCCGTCTGCCGACTCCCTGAAGCAGATCTTAGCATCTCTTCATTCTCTTTTTATATGTAAATCACAATCTAAACATAAATGTATGATGAAGGCAACTAATACTACTAAATGATAAACGTTGTTGTTCAATATATATTTATTAAAGTTTAAAATCCACCCTTTAAGTACAATTGTCTATATTTCCTAACTAAAATTATTGATCAGTTTCCCAACTCTGCCCCTTATTATGACTGCGCGATCTAATATCAATAACGCGAAACGACTGACTTCATCTACGTACCAACCAATAGAAGACACTACTTTCAAAGGTGATCTACGGTGGTGTGGTACCTCAGTGGAAATAAACTAAGGTGATAACAGCTGTTCAGCGTTATAGCCCTAATAAGCTTAAGCAATTTGCGAAATCCCCATGTGTAGTGCGTCCGCTGCGTCGAAGTAATGGTTCTCGTACTCGTCTGTGACAGTGGAAGAACTCCAGCCACGGCAGAAGGCGGTCCTCTGACTAACATTCTCTAATACTGTCTTCTCCTCTCCGTGTTCTACACACGAGAAACGTGAACGCCCAGCCACAAGGACAGAGTTCAGATAACGTCTCAACGTAAGTATATGCAGAAGAAGTGCTCTCAGTTACTGAACGCTGCGTACTCAACGACGACTTCCAACCCGGAGGTGAAGTCTAAACTCGTATATGTTCCCAACAGTACAGTGCCTAACTGTTCTAACTATAAACTCTCCTGACAGCAAAGACAGCAAATTAGTCCATCTGTACCAACAAAGCTGATATCGAGCGTCCGTCACACACGGGCTCTCACAACGGAAGACCACGTCTCTCCACCGCTGGCTTCCCAGCAAGGCTCGGCTCCCCACCTAGTAATTCCGAAAACGAATCATATTCCAGAAACCACGGAATATTCTCCCTCTCTATAGATTCTTCGGAACGCCGACAAACCATATTTTAGTCTTTTGTCGTCCAGCACGGAAAGTTTGCGAGGAAAAACCTATACTCGTACAATGGTAAGCTTCTGAGTAAAAATCCTTGGAAAGAACTCAGACTGCGCGGTTTCTGAGGTGGCATATCTTCGTTCCTCCCAGCTGCGTCCATGCTTTCCAGAGTTTGGAAGTATTATCCGGTCATCATTCCGGCCCTACTACCATAGCGGCAGGCCGCCCCTGTATTGTGTCTTCGCGCTCAGGTGTCCAGACTGTCCGTCTTGGCAATTCCTGTGTGGAGCTGGACACCACACCTGTGTGGGTCTTCCACCCAGGACTTGCCTTCCACCTGCCGTTTCATTTCCACTGTCGTTCCTACCTCCACTAGTAAAGGCAATCATTCATTACGCCATTCTCATAATAAATACATCCAATCACCTTTCATGCAGTAAGCGTTAACAATTATTTAGAAGGCGTACGTGACAGTCTCCTTTGTATATTCATATATACAATGTACAACCTATCACGTGATACCTAATTGTGGTTGTAGATCACGGCAAAGTATGTGGGTGAGCGCTTGTAAGGTGCGGAATTATAGCCACCTTGCAAGTGTATATTTTGCCGTTTACCATATCAGACTTAGAGATATGCTCTCTTTTAAATGGCTTTACTTGTTTTCTATTTCCATATTCATTTATTTCTGTATCTATTCTATTTCGTGTCTGTGCAGCTCCCATTGATAGAAACTGTTTTTTTTGGCGATAATGACCATAGCTGAAAGAAAAGTAAATATAAATAAGGAATATATTGATCAGCCAGAACATATTGAAATGAAATGAAGTCCCATGCTTCTTTACAGACCGTAGGGGAACGATGCGGGAGACCCGCACCGCCTTACTAGGCAAGGTCCTAATGGAGGTGGTTTGCCGTTGCCTTCCTCCGACCGTAATGGGGATGAATGATGATGATGAAGACGACACAACAACACCCAGTCATCTCGAGGCAGGAAAAATCCCTGACCCCGCCGGGAATCGAACCTGGGACCCCATGCTCAGGAAGCGAGAACGCTACCGCGAGACCACGAGGGCGGACCCAGAACATATTACCACCTACCTAATAGCCGGTGAGTCTCTGTTTGGGAAGGTTAACAGTGGCGACACGTCGTGGCGCGGAAGCAATGAAGCCTTCGTAGGTCGCTGGATGGAGGTGGTACGCAATCTGCACACACGAGCCACCTCATTCCCGTAAATTCCGGGGCGTGATGCCAACTTCAATCACATGCCAGGTGTGTTCGATCGGGTTCAAAACGGACGAGCTGGGGGGCCAGCATATAAATTGGAATTCACCACTGTGTTCCTCGAGCCACTCCGTCAGGCACCTCGCCTTGTGACATGGAGCACTATTTTGCTGAAATACACCTCTGCTGTCATCAAACATGACAGTCATGAAGGAGTTTACGTGACCTGCAACAAATGTACGATACTCTTTGGCCGTCACGGAGCCTTGCACCTGCTTCACTAGACCCATGGTCTGGTACCGAGCGCCGCGGAATTTGAATCCCCGCCAGACGTCATGGACGTCGAAGACCCCTAAGAGGTCTCTGCACCATCGCGCCGTAAGCTGTGGCGGCGCGCACCTCCTGGCCCGCTTTTAGTGTGAGGGCGCCACAGTGGAACACGTGGTTCCAGCGGCCAATAGCGGCGTCCCCGATAGAGTACTTAAGCGCCTGCCTCGCGCTCAGCTGGGGCTTCCGTCAACTCCCCCTCCCGGATGATGCCCTCTCTCCCTCCATTTATCCTTCCTATCAACTCTGATCCTCCCTCCCCCTCCTTTCCTCTGTCCTTTCCCTGGGCTCCCTCTTCCCCCCCCTTCCGTCCTGTTTCCTCCCCACTACACCTCTCCCTACCTCCCTTCTCCCCCCCAGTCCTTTTGTATTCCCCTCCTCTGCCTACCCCCCCTCCCTGTCGCGTCTGCCCCCCACCCCTCTTATGGGTCCTCATCCTCCATGAGCTCCTTTCCTGGTTCCCCCCCCCTTCGCTTTTACTCTCCTTTCCCCCCCTTTTTGTTTTCCCATCTCCTGTTCAGTTTCCCCCCACCTGCTCTCGACTGTGGTGTCACCTTTGCCGACTTTTTCGTGCTGTGTTCTAGTGACTATTCAGTGTTGTGTTGCGAACAGAAACCATGCTGTCGCTGGGTGTGCGTTTTATATACTTTGCGAACAGAATCCAGACTGTCGCCGTGTTTTTTTAATTGTCTATTGTTTCCCCTGTCTGCTCCGTATGTATTTTTATTCGCTTCATCATTCCTCTGTTGTTTGTTTTCATTTCCCCCTTTTCTTTTCACCTTGTTACTCAATGAGTCCCCGATTTTATCGCCTGTTTTTTATTATTATTTATTCTCCTGCTCTTTGTCAGAAAACCTGTAGGCTGCAGAGCGGCGTCCTAAGCTGCTTTAAAAAAAAAAAAAAAAAAAAAAAAAAAAAAAAAAAAAAAAAAAAAAAAAAAAGCTCAGCTAGCGAGTCTAATCTCGCGTACGTCGGTTTACACCTCGCTTCGCGCTAGACAGCTTTCTTCTTTGTTCTGTGTGGACGGGTTTGTTTCCTTGTGACTTCGTTGTTTCGTTCTTGTTGTTGTCGTATTCGTTCTGTCCTTCGTTGGTGGTGTCCCTCCTCTCCCGTTGTGTTGTTGTTGGCGGGCCTCTCTGTGGGTCCCGCCGCGCTTTTCGTCATTGCTACCCCGCGACCGTCCTGGTCGCAGTTACAAAACATGGATGCCCAAGTAAATGTTCACTAGAGCATGATGGAGCTTCCGCCATGTTGTTTCCGCCCCGCAGTAGAGCTATCAAGGAGCTGTTTCTTGGAAGCCCCCGAATTCGCACCCTTCCATCGTAAAGAGGAAGAAGGTATCGGAATTTGACAGACCATGCAACGCTCTCCTGCAGCGCCAACGTCCAGTGCCGATGGTCACTTGCCCGTTTCAGTCGTAGTTGGCGATGTCGTGATGATAATATTGGTATATACATGTGTCATTGGCTGCAGAGGCTCTGCCCAGCATTGATGTCTTATGTCAGTTCCGCCACAGTTCGCTGCCTTTCCTGCTTCACCAGTCTGCCCAGCCTACGACGTCCGACATCTGTGATGAGGGGCGGTCGCCACATGCTGAAGACACCCACCACATCACTCCTCTAACACCCGTCGAGTCGTGTAGTTTACGGAATGCTCGTGCCGAGCCTCTGGGCCGTCACAAACTACGTTGAGTCAAACAAATGGATCGCGCACCTTTTCCATTCCACACAAGTGCAGCACACTCACCGATACTAAATCTCCCGTTCGTGTGTCTCATTAGCAGTCATTCCTCGCCATGTGACGCTACCATCGCCTTGACTGTTTTATATCAATAGTAGGTCGGTGATCATAATGTCCTGGCTCACCACTGAAAAATAAAGGCAACTAATACGGTCGTCTGGAGCACACACATCCTTACAAAAGTTTGGTCCCCATCGCTTTCCCGCTACTTTAAGCGACCACATCAGGTGCGGCACTTGCTGTAGAAGACGCGGAAAGTGCTGTCGCTCCGCCGTCAGTGCCGAGGGGGAGAGCGCTCCACTCGGCGAGCTGCCGACTGCCTGGAGACCGCGAGTGAAGCGCCGCATCGCAGTGGCGCCGCAGGCGTCGCTGCCTGGCCGCGGGCTGTGAGAGCGCGCCGCTCGAGGCTACCTGCCACCCCCCGGTCGCAGTCCGCCGCTGGAGCCCCCGGGACTGGGCCGTTGCGGGCCGGGCCCGCTGCGGCTCCCCGGCTGACGTCACTTCCGCCCAGCACGCGACTGCACTCCACTCACCTCCGTCTGCCCGCCCCATCACTTCCGTCACAGCCGTGTGGGAGCGCCGCGGCGAACCACCTAATCCGGGCAGGTGCTTCGCTCTGGGGGGGGGGGGGGGGGAGCTCAGGTGGTATCGGCCCACTCCTGCGTCGCACGTTCTCACACAAATAGTCTGACACTGAAGAGCTCCGATGGGAAATCGCCACGCTCCGTGGCTTTCCGAGGAAATACATTTCCAGAAAAGTCAGAAGACAAACAACGACTACAGATTTATTTCCTAAAGACACAGTACTCGAATATAGAAAATAATCAATACTTTGTACTGATAACTATGTACAGGACTAAGATACTTACCGAAAAGCAAATTTTCGCTATCAGCGTCATATATTTAAATTCATTCTTCACCGATTTCTTTATTAAAACCACCATCGCCCAAAGGAGTATTATGCAGCCTGCCTGTGTGTTTCGCGGCAATGCTAAATTGTGATTACAAACCACGACATCTCATCATTATACAATGACGAGCCAAAACATTACGACAGGTAGCCCACCGCGAGACTGAATACCTCCTGGTGGTGTTGCAGGCACGTGACGCAATAAGGAAAGAGTGCAAGCGGACCAGAGGCGAATGGGCAATTAATATAGCGAAACAACGGGCTACACATGCGCAAATCCACTGACAACGGGCACTTTGTTGAGGAGCTGTGGCTGGAAACGATAATCTCTGATCCAGAAGCCGGTCACCTTTTGGCGTACTGATGTCGTGAGCACGTATGGAAAGTGGTTCAACGATGGTGAAATAATCAGTTGGCCACATGGTACTGGACGACCATGACTCATCACAAAATGGAGAGGTCGGAGAATCCCCCACTGTGTAATCCAGGATAGGCAGCGGCGCTCTGGGTAAGGTCTGACGACAGGGTAGAATGCTGGTGCAGGCACAAGTTGATGTGTCGGCAGCTGGGCCAACACCTTGTAGATCGAGATGGCTGAAAATGCACGCTAGACTAACGCAGACGGGCGTGAAGTACTGGAACAGGCTACGTAATTAATGCTATGAAGAAAAGTACGTAGCTGGATTAATACTTATCTTTAATCAATCATTGTGGTACATCGCTCTTGACGATACACAGGAGACTTTAGTTACAATCACTGTAAGGCTAATGGCGCCTTGCTAGTTCGTAGCCATTAACTTAGCTGAAGGCTATTCTGTCTCTCGGCTAATGAGAGAGAAAGGCTTCGTACATCTAGTCGCTAGCTAGGTCGTCCGTACAACTGGGGCGAGTGCTTGTTCGTATCACGAGACCTGCCTTGTGGTGGCGCTAGGTCTGCGATCACACAGTGGCGACACGCGGGTCCGACATGTACTAAATGGACCGCGGCCGATTTAATCTACCACCTAGCAAGTGTGGTGTCTGGCGGTGACACCACACAAGTGTTTCGGAACACCCTGCTCAAAGGTCATTGTTGAACATGGAGCTTCACATCACACGATCCCTACATGTTCCTGTGATGGCCCGACGACATCGTCATTTATGATTGCAATGGTCACAGCGTCACTGAGTTTTCACCATGGATCAATAGAAGCATGTCGCCTATCGAATGAATCGCATTTCTTGTTGGGTCCTTGCTATCTGTCACCCAGGCGAATGTCTCCACGAAGCATGCACTGTGCCACAGATACAGGCCAGCGAGGGCAGAATAATGCTCGGGGTACATCGGGCTGGGCTTCGGTGGGATCTGTGGTGGTTATCCGGTTGTCCAAGGCACCGTCACAGTAGTCAACTGCGTAAACGCTGTTGCGGACCACCTGCATCCCTTCATGCTGGAAGTCTCCCTGCACAGCGATCACATCTTCCAGCAGGGTAACTGTCCGTGCTGCAAGGTCACAATCGTGTTACAGTCGTTTGACGAGCATTATAGTGAACTCACATTGTGGCCAGCAAATGCGCCCAGTCTGTACCCATCGGAACGCGGGTGCCAGCTGCGTGCCCATAAACCGCCATCCAGTAATTTGCCGGAACTGCTTGACTTCTGCGTAGACATGTGGTGCCATATACTTTTGGAACCCCGTCAAGGACTCGTAGAATCGATGCAGAGCATAATCTCTGTTGCACTGTGTTTGAAAGGTAGAGAAACCTGTTATTTAACAGGTGTTCACAATGTTTTGGCTCATCATTGTATGTGGTATCATGTGAAACCATTTTTTATCCGACGAATGTATAATTAAACGAATACGTGGTGTCTGTTCTTTCAGACGTGTCGAAAAGCACAGATTATACATATTCATATAACTGATTAGCTTCAATGGGCAATTAAGTCACAACCTTCAGTGTGGGTGCACATTAACGTTCGACCTACAGTGGGAATCTGAAATTAGCGAACATGGACGGAGACTGCACTTCGGTGTCCTGGGTGGGAATGCGTCTGCTGAGGAGCGTGCCGAGGTAGTCCGCGTGTGTTCGATAAGCACTGTGTCTGCATGGTACCGTGATCAGCGCAACTCCCTTGCACGGGGAAGATGTCGGATTTGAGTCCCAGTCTGGCACTCATTTTCACTCGTCACCGCTGATTCCGCATAAGGTCACAATGCAGCTGATATCGTTAGCTCGTTTCCTTTCCTTTCCCTCCCTCCAGCTTCAAATGCATAGGATGTGTAATTTTTCTTCCAGTGGTGACAGTTGAAAAAAAAACAGAACCGGTTAAGAATAAATTTAAATACGAGGGTCCTCCACAAAGTAAGTGCCGTTTCTATTTCTATCTCCGAGCGTGCGCGGCAGTTACTCTGACTCAAGGAGATGATGTGTGCGCCATTTCCAGATCGCTGCTGCCGACGTGTGCTTTGTAGTGCTTCTTTATAATGTCAGCCGTAATTGAAAATGCAGCTGCGCGTGAAATCAGATCTGTGATTCGTTTTCTAAATGCAAAGAAAGTTAAACCAAAGGAAATCAATTGGCAAACCTGCGAGGTTTATGGACATAATGCTATGAGTGATTCAATGGTTAGAAGATGGGTCAGACTTTTCAATGAAGGACGTGATCAAGTGCACGATGAAGAACAAAGTGGACGCCCGTCTGTGGTTACTAATGAACTGGGACGAGTTTTATCATCCTCCGTAAAGCCCGGACCTCGCTGCTAGCGACTTTCAACTCTTCTTACACCTAAAATCTGTCGTTGGTGGTCAACACTTCAACGATGATGACGAGCTGAACGAACATGTTACCACATGGCTGAATACACGGCGGCAACTTTCTATAAAGAATACATACATAAACTTGTGCCATCCTATGACAAGTGCCTACAAAATTTCGGAAGCTATGTAGAAAAGTAGTTTAACAGTCTTAGATTTTTGTACAATAAATATTGTTTCTGTATCTGTACACGTCTGCTTTATATAACCAAACTGAACTTACTTTGTGGACATACCTCGTTTATCCATATGATAGCAAAAACATACTTTTCTTTGATGAAAAAGTCAACCTGTGCGTTGAAACAATGTATCAAAAGAATACTAAAATTCAACTTCCTAGATGAGAAACACTAGCGAAAAGCCTGCATTCAGATTGCGCCAGAACACTCAGAAATTGAAATCCATGTTATCACTCCAAACTCGTGCGCTACAATTCTCTACAATTTACAGGCAGCAAACACAACTACTGGAAAGGGACTCTCGCAAACAGACAGTAAAAGAAATGAAAGTCCTTAATGACTATCCTAGCGCGGTTAGTAACAGGAAATGAGTTAACATTTCACTTGTGATTACTCGGGCCTAGTCGTCTGATGGTGAAGCTCATCCTGTAAACCGTAAAGTCTCCACCTCCGAATGACATTATGATTTGCCAGGATCGACTCGTAATTCTGATTCCACCGGCCACGGTGGCCGTGCGGTTCTGGGCGCTTCAGTTCGGAACCGCGCGACTGCTACTGTCGCAGCTTCGAATCATGCATAGATGTGTGTGATGTCCTTAGGTTAGTCAGGTTTAAGTAGCTCTAAGTTCTAGGGGACTTATGACCTCAGACGTTAAGTCGCATAGTTCTCAGAAACATTTTTGATGTTGATTCCACGTTTAACTAGAGGCCGCTTAACCCGGCTGTTGGCCGACATACAGGTCACTGAAGTGGTGCCCAATTGAAGGACTTCCACCAGACCATTAAGCCACAAGTTATTATTGATATTATTGTTATTAATTATGTGCAAGCCACTACAGGACTACGCCAGACGTCTACGACCCATACTTCTTTCACCTTCTCATTCTACATTCCTTTCAGTTGATCAAGATGCTCCTGTCTTGAATTTCTTGACCTCTTGGCTCTCTTTCCACTTGAGTACTTTGAGCTTGAATGTTTATCTGTCACGTATATCTGACTCGCTTATACCACCATCTTTCACGTCTTACTGACTTTGGTGGTATGATACATGTTCTTAATGTTTTCTGTGTGCACCAAGATCTGTTTCTCTTGATATGCCCATAACATCTGAGCCGAAATTTCTTCATGTTACGTACCATGTTAAACATGTGTTCGATCTCTTGTGCACTCCGAACTCTGTTTGCCTTCTTCTGCCTTATTAGCCCCTTTAGATTTTTCTGCTGATTATTCTCCCTAGATTCTTGATTTTTTTCTACGGCACCTCCCTGATCCATCACAAACGTTTCTGATGCGCATGAGATGCCTTTAACATAATCGCTCACTTCTACATTACGTGATATCCATCGTTTATTGTAGATGTTTCCTGTCTTACGGAATGCTCTACTCATCTCGTTTCTCACTTTTCGAGTTTCTTTCTCTGTCCCTCTTGCCTGTATCGTCTCTCCAAGGTAGTTGAAGCTGTGAACTGTCTTGGTTTCACCGTACTTTGTGGTGATGTTTTCTGTTGCACATCTTTGATCTCAGCAGACAACCCTGTAGAAGCGGTAAGTGCGGGTTTCAGGTTCTACTTTTCGGTCATTAGATGTTTGCTTGATAGGTTTGATCCAGTAGAATATCCCTCCATTTTGTTGCAGCCACTTCTTGGTTGTACGTGGTAGCTGCAAATTAGGTCTCAATAATTGTTCATTTATTTTCACCTTTCCAATGGATCACTATGGTATACTTGGTTTAGGTCCCATCCACCATACTGGAATGGAATCCGTCTGCTTTGTTCAATGGCACCGCTTTTTAGCGGTGTTCTGCTCTGATGGACAGCGAGTGTTGGGTAGAAAGTTCCGAGCCTTCTAGCTCTAACGTTGTAAGGCAGAAGTTTTTAATAATTTGTGCCGTGTACGGCGCCGGCGCTAGTCGCCTATGTTGGTGATGCTTCCTCTCGGCGGTGAGGCGACCTCTGGTGCGATCTCGGGACATTAGGGGAGACAGAGTCCTGGTGGCGGCGCGAGGAGGAAGGGAGCGGCGGACGCAGCGAAGTGTTCGAGTTGTGCTGTGGACGGACAGTGGGCGTACCGGAATGTTGGACGAGAGTGTAGCCCGCCGGCTGGACGCCAAGATTGCTTCCGGATGATGCAGTGTCACTCAGCTACTGCGTTCGGCCAACGTTACTACCCGGCCTCTCTGCTGTTCATACGGCTGCAGAGCGCCGCTTACGGACGTCTTATTTGTTTCTTGTGGGACTTGAAATATGTACCCCACAGAAGATTCTGAGGGTGCTTATTAACGAGCAAGAATTAAGTTCTGTGTGCCTTGATGTATGAGCAGGTCGCGTGTGAATATTGGTACTATTACTCACAAACTAGCTTCGTGCCCTGTCACTGCTTACAGAAGCGTCTGTGTTTATACGCGTTGTCCGTCGCTAGTGGGTAATACTGCCCCGTCGCACGTAGTACGACCTGAGATGTTGTTGTTGTAGTAGTTGTTGTTTTTCTATTTTTTTGAGCATATATCGAGGTATGGCTTGTTCCATCTCTGTCCCTGATTATTTGTTAATTTAATGTGTCCGGAAGGTCATTGTTCCTTGCTTATTGTGTTGGTTCAGTTTAAAGTCAAGTTATAACGATATAGATTCCAGATATCCTTTCTGTTATGATAAATCCCTGTATTGCACAGGACGAAGCGTAATGTTTAGTAATTTCCTTATATTTTATGTTTGTTGTAAGGCGCGTGGCCTGATATGCTTACTTGGTATATTTTTTGGCAGTAGCTATTGATAAAACGGCCGATGGATCTCCAATTAATATTTTGCGGACACTGAACTAAATCTTACTAAGATTTGTAAAGGAATCCCTCCTCCTGATTTCATATATGAGAAGAGTCATATGTTGTCTGTGGTAGCTTGTGTACATGGCAGCTTTCTTCTGTAATAAAACGGATTTTGACATAGGTGACTGAACTCAAAAATGGTTCAAATGGCTCTGAGCTCTATGGGACTTAACTTCTGAGGTCATCAGTCCCCTAGAACTTAGAACCACTTAAACCTGACTAACCTAAAGACATCACACACATCCATGCCCGAGGCAGGATTCGAACCTGCGACCGTAGCGATCATGCGGTTCCAGACTGTAGCACCTAGAACCGCTCGGCCTCTCCGGCGGGCGACTGAACTCAGTCGAACGCTCCATTCGCATTCCTGGCCGACGTTTCCATTAACACACTTCATTTTCTTTTAATTTAAAAATCTTAAAGCAATTTTAGAAAACTGTAATATCAGTGTATGTCCCAGGGTTGTTACTCCTTCTTGATTTGTTGTTATGTAGATGTTCACCTAAAGGTGTGGCTTTTAGTGCAATGAAACCAGTAGTGATCTAAAGATGAAGGACAAAATACAGCTGAGGCGGTTTATTAACAACTAAGACGGTTTTTTATTTGATATGTGTTGTGGCGTAGCAAGACAGCCACGCCACTCGGAAGTAGCCGAAAGGCACGCGTTAAGCTCACGCAGATTGGCGTGAGCTCTGAAACAGGATACGTAATGAATGCTATAAAGAAAAGTACGTAGCTTCTGGAATACTTAACTTTAATCCATCATTTGTATACATCGTTCTTGATGAGACATGCTTCATACGATAACTATCAATTGCTATGGCGCCTTGCTAGGTCGTAGCCATTGACTTAGCTGAAGGCTATTCTAACTATCTGCTCTGCAAAGGAGCGAGGCTTCGTCAGTGTAGTCGCTAGCAAAGTCGTCCGTACAACTGGGGCGAGTGCTAGTAAGTCTCTCGAGACCTGCCGTGTGGTGGCGCTCGGTCTGCGATCACTGACAGTGGCGACACGCGGGTCCGACATGTACTAATGGACCGCGGCCGATTTAAAGCTACCACCTAGCAAGTGTGGTGTCTGGCGGTGACACCACAATATGTATTTTGTTTTCTTGAAGGAGATTATTCTGTTTTCTCATAGGACATCTGACATCCGACATCCCAGCCTTCTCTTTCAGTACTGATAGACCATCAGTGAATGCCAGGTAGTTCTTTGGTTTCCCGTCCTTGCCTGATAGGTTTATGAAGTCCCTGTATCTTCAATTCTTTCTCCCATTCCCAGATAACTTTGTGTAAGAGTATATTGAATATTATTGGTGAAACGCCATCGTCCTCCTTCGCTCCTGTTCTCATCTCGAAGGGCTTTGATGACTCTGCCACGCATTTAAATCTCGATTTGATACTTTTAGTGTCCGTACCTGCCAGGTTAGCCGAGAGCACTAATGCGCTGCTCCCTGGACTCGGGTAGGCGCACAGGCCCCGGGCCGAATCCGCACGGCGGATTAACGTCGAGCCGGCCGCGGTGGTCTAGCGGTTCTAGGCGCTCAGTCCGGAACCGCGCGACTGCTACGGTCGCAGGTTCGAATCCTGCCTCGGGCATGGATGCGTGTGATGTCCTTAGGTTAGTTGGGTTTAAGTAGTTCTAAGTTCTAGGGGACTGATGACCACAGATGTTAAGTCCCATAGTGCTCAGAGCCATTTGGACTATTTGATTAACATCGAGGGCCGGTGTGCCAGTCAGCTTGGATGTGCTTTTTAGGTGGTTTTCCACATCCCACTAGGTGAATACCAGGCTGATCCCCACGTCCTGCCTCAGTTAAACGAGTCGCAGACGTCTGGAACACATTCGCACTATTTCATAATTTGCACTAGACATAGACAGCTGGGGTGCACTAATGCAGTCCCTGGCTTATGGGGTGGCTGCAGAAAGGGCATCCAGCCACCCCTTAAAAATTAACCAAGCCAAATCCGTACTTAGCCTTGCCGATCCTGCTCATGATGCAGGACAAAGGCAGTAGCAAAAGAAGAAAAAAAAAAGGCTTTTAGTGTCTGCCTGATAACGTTCGCTGTCTTGTCGCTGGTATCCCTCCTATTCCATTACTTGAACCAGTGTTAGTCTATAGAATGATACGCCTTTTTGAAACCTACGGAGGTGGACATGGTATCTCTGCTTCTCATAGCTTGGTATCTCTGTCTACAAACTGAATACTGTTCAGCACCATATCTTCCGAGTCTGAACCTTGCTTGGTATTCTACTACCGTTATTTTCCAGCTGGAATTCTGCCCTGTCTGGAAGGCAGCGTGATATAATTTTGTATCTGACAGGCAGAAAAAATATCCTCCTGCAGTTGTTTACATCAGACTTATCCCCTTTCTTATACAGGGGATATATAACTGAGCAATTCCAGTCTTCTGATATTACTTCGATCACCCATATGTTTTGTAAGATATTTATTATTTCTCTGATAGTATTCGGCCCAGCTTTCTTTAACAGTTCAGCTACGATGCTACCTTCTGCGACAGTTCTACCATTTTTGAACTTGATTTGTCTTTTGATCTCCAGTTCGCCTGGTGATTTTGACTTATTATATCTCAAGATCTCTTCGTCCCTAGGGAATCTCTCGACCGGCTCTGCACAATTCCGTAGTTCGCTGAAGTATTCTGCCGACGTTTCTTTGTTGTTCTGTGCCAACTCTCCATCCGTGGTAGGAATCCAATGATTCTTGTTTTAAATGTTTTGTAGAAGGCTCTCTTGTTACAGTTTTGGAAATCTTCCTCTATTCTTTCAACTGATACTTTCGGTACTCCGTTCTCTTTTGACTCTCCTGATGCATGTTGTCGTTTGCTCTCTCGCTTCTTCGTACGTTGCCAGGTTAACTTCTGTTTTGTTACTGTCTCATTTGTTGAATGCTATTTCCCTTTCTAAATTGCTTTATCGCATGGTCATTGCACCACGAATGTCTCTTCTTTTGATTAGACGAATTTTCTCTGTCGAGTTACTGATTATCTTCGCTTTGAATTCTCCCCAAGTAGTGGCTGCGTCCTCCTCCCACCCATATTTGATTCTTGATAGTTTTAATTTCGTTATTTCGAAATTTGGTATCAGTATGGTCTTCTGTTCAATTATTTTTCATGCCAGCCCGATTTTGATTCTGCTGAGACAATGATCGGAGTCTACGTTAGCTCGTCTGCGGACTTCTGTGGTTCTTGCCTGCAATTTCTACGTGAGCGATTTAATCGGTGTGCTCCCCGTCTTGGTTTTCTTGATTTCTTTCATGAAGTTAGTTGACACTGTCCTCGTACTGTGTTAGTAACTCTACAAGTTTCTATTTTTGGAGATGAATCTGTGTCTTGAATATTGTCTTGCCATTCTGCTGAGTCTGTTTTATCTAACTGTGAGTTTTATAACACCAAATAAATTTTTAAAATGTCATTTAGAGATTTTCCTCATGGTTTCCTCTAGTTCATATCAGTGCTGATGGAATTCCTGTTTGCTGCATTGTTATCTTAGTTTACTGGTGCATGTACTTTGACTGTCGTGTAAGACTAATTAGCACATTTGAGCCTCGTCATCATCCGTTTATTGTTTACTGATTTTACTTCCGTTGCTGAGGATCATCGTGTTGTATGGAAATACCATTCCTGTTTGCTTATTTTCCTTTCTGTTTTGTTCTTGAACAGTCTATAGTTACCGAAATCTATGGTGTTCCCGTCTGTTACGCGGATCTCTTGAACTGTCAGTATCAGGCTCTTTTGTTGAGCTAGCATATTTTTTAGTTCATGTAGTTGGCTTGCTTTGATTTTGATGATCAGTACTTCAATGTATGTAACTTTGGTCTCGGACTCCCTCTATTCTCGTGGTAGGTCTAATTCCCCAGAATGCGATAGTTTGATTACATATATGCTGTGGGCAACCATGGATTGTTCACCACCTGGCGTGTTGGTTGCATTCCTTTCACGATTCATGTCTACTCCTGACTTACGAGTCCAGCTGTTGCTTAGTGGACGGAATTGAAGTAATTAGTTCCAGAGCTTTGTTCGCAGCCGCACCAACTAGGTGAACGGACACTGACCAATAATCGCCGGATCAGAGCACATGCTGGAAGGATTTATCTGAGAGGTTCTTCCCTTCTCTCCGCCATTGAAATGATATTCTTCTTCTGCCTTTGAGGTCGTTGACCCTAGACAGGGACGCTGCCAGTGTGGGGTGCCAGCTTCCGGAGCCAGATGGGCCCAGGTTTCACTCCTCCCCCTCACCCTTCCTCATCGATCGCAAGACGATGCCCCGGGCTTGAGACCACCAATGGCGGAGTTTATTATTATTATTATTATTATTATTATTATTAACTGACATGAAATAAGGCATTCTATGACAAGTTTGGAAAGAACTCAACCGCAATGTCGTAAAGAAGTCTGGCTTCCTGTTCACTCACTAAATGAATGAAATACCGTTTAACGTCACCTTAATAAAATAATACAATAGTTGCTATTCATTCAAAATTTGGCTTGCAGGCAATGAGGCAATGTAAGCTATATGTAAGCTTACTCACACTTTCAACCTAAGAATTCGCAAACTTTGGACTGAAGATTCGACAATCAGAATGTGTTGCAAAATCTGACTACGACAAAGTAACTTAAAAGTTAGCGGGTCCTAATGGCAAAAGTACTATGTTAATCCAACACGGTGAATCATTAAACTTTTAAACTGATAAATTGGCTCTGGAAAAACTCAGTGTTCCCTTTTTATTATTTAATTTTGGCTTATCCTTTAAACAGTGGAAACACCGCGACACTGTCCTTGTCTTGAAATCGCATCGCATTTGCTGCGCTACAACTAACTACTAAGAAGCGCATGGTGCAATCAAAGCATTCTTGGTTGATAATAAATCTGAATAAGTAAAAATGGTAACTCACGTTTTCGCATGGACTTTGTAAGCGGACAATAACTTGGAATAAATTATAACATCAAATGTAATTAGTTTTTCTCAATAGAAAAATTCTGCATTGAAAAATTATCTGTTTCTTTGCTTCACAAACATAAATACACAAAAAATTACAGTTGTTGAATGGACAAACGTAAGTAGTCTTTAACATCAAATTAAATCTTTTCAAAAATGCAACACGCAAAAATTACATTAGATATTCAACAGTTCTTCCTATCCCTAATTCCAAACTGAAAATTGTGCGTGGCTGTCCATCTATACCTATGCTCAAATTTCTGGGTATTTGAACCAAGAATGCGTAGCTACAATCTTCTGCAATGAAGTACAAAGTCTGAAATCAGTTACCTTAAACTAAATCCTCCTCTACTACTCTTCAAAATAATTGTAATAAAACGTTCTTCGGAAAATGCTTCAGTCTCTGTTAATCATCTTGTTTCGTTTTCTCAGAATACAACAACAACCGTACCACTCGGCCTATGCCGTACTACAACCACTGCCGGCTACCGTGTCTGCAACAGTAAGTCAGACAATGAAGCAACATTGATGAAACAAAAGAACATAAGGTGTGGCACAGATAGGGTAATTGTAGAGCTTAAACGGCAGATTCACCTTAAACAGCCCAATAATTTAACGGCTGCTGAACACTGTAATTCCACTGGTCATTCTAGCGACTAGGGAGAAATCAAGACGCTGGCCGAGGGCTCACACCTCAACAGCTCACAGAAGCCTCTCATTTCACTTCCGCGCTCTCAGAGCATGTTTCACTCCAAATCTTCGTTGCCTATCTTTCCAAGACTTACCACTCATTTCAGTAACTAGCCACCTGAGTGATAAACATTGCAAAATTTTCGGACTCGGTGACTGATCCAACGAAGAAACCTCAGTTGTGCGTCGTATGTGAATGACTAACTATACTTACATTTTTGTCCCTTTACTTAATAAAAGCAATGAAATTTTTCTTGATTTGTTAATCAGATTTAAGTGATGTTAGGTTGACTGTAGTTGCTGCGATATAAATAAAGTTTCCAAGTTCAATATAATTTCATTGCTCTCTGCCACACATACTGAGTGTAGACTGGTGATTAAACTGCAGTACGTAGTTAAGCGAAATGGTGGTAGCTCCAGCCCTCAATATTGTTGGCAAACATACACGATTAAAAAAACAGCAAATTTTCACTGTTTAAATCGTTCCAAATCAAATAAATACTATCACAATAAAATGCAAGACTAATGAACATGCTATGTAACGGGCGTAGGTGTTGCCCAGCGTTGAAATTAACAGATTCGCATTAGCTAACTGGGTTAAAGTTAGACTCAGAGTAAATAATTCCAAGAGCGATTTGGCTTACTTTGCGATAAAAAGAAGGGCCTTTGAGCTACTTGCAGAAAAAAACCCAAAGTCCTGGAAACGGCAGATTCTTCTACGCTCCGCTGAACTGTGCCGAAGAATCGACACTGTCGTCTCAGAAAAAATTCCAAGTCACAAACGCCAAGGGCAATACCACTGCCCAAGCAGACATAGTTCTTGCCTCCACAACTCTACCCAAACAGTGCAAAAGATGGAAGATGACCGCCGTCTACAAGTTTGGGACCTCCTTCCCCAGAAATTCTAAACCTTTGCGTCACTTAACGACGTCCACCAATCACTGCCCTTATTTTACAATTCTTTATACAATAATACAATTTTAAATCTGGATGTTTCATTTGATATGTGCTAAGAGTATGAGCAAAATTACATGTTATACTCGATCGTATTGAATAATTATTATACATTATTGTATGGCATTACAGTTTTACAAGGAACAACCTGTACGTTCAATTGCTGCAATGAAATATTATGTAGCTCTAACCATCTTTAACCAAAGACAAAACTACGTAAAATAACAGACATTTGATTAAAAATAACAATCACATATATCTTATAAACTGGATGTTTTTTGAATGTGTAATACTGCCATTTTTACTATTCGAACGTTATCAGAGGTGAGCGATCGTTCGACACGGAAATTAGTCTACTTTGCTTATTTTCATTCGCTATTGTCGTATGGTATTATATTTGGGGTAACTCTTCTCATTCTAAAAGGATATTTGTGGCTCAGAAACGAGCGGTTCGGGCAATAAGTGGTGTTAGTTCAGGAACAACTTGTCGACCTCTGTTCACGAGTCTGGGTATTTTGACATTGGCCTCTCAATACGTATATTCCTTATTGTCGTTTCTTGTTGCTACTATTAGCTTATTCCCAAGAATAATCAGTTTTCACTCGGTTAATACTCGGCAGAAATCAAACCTGCATTTGGATGGGACTTCCTTAACTCATGTGCAAACAGGTGTGCAGTAGACTGCTGCATCCATTTTCAATAAGCTGCCACTCGAATGCAAAAATCTTAGCAGTAATCCACGCGCTTTCAAATCGAAAGAGTTTCCTCATGCATCACTCCTTCTACTCTGTCGAGGAGTTCCTTGAAATATTAAGCTGATTTTTATTGTAGTGCTGATAGCGTTTACTTAAACTTATGTACTGACTTTTTTAAGGGTCATGAACATTTATTTTTATCTGTTATTACGTTTATGTTGTAATTTCATGTACTGACACGTTCATGACCTTGGAGATTTTCTCCTCAATTTGGTCCTACGGAACTTCACGAGTAAATAAAAAAAATAAAAAAAAATAATCGGTCTGCCCAAATATATTGCCTTGCAGGTAGTGTAACTATCGGGTTTATAAAATATATTTATGTAGTCAAATGTTGAATAAAAATGTCTGTCACAGGTTAATTATTTAAATAATGGAATGTGCAGCTCAAACAGGGCGTATCGATGAGCATTACTATTTCATAGGTCGTTCTCTTTGCAACAAAATTTACAAATTTTGTTAATTCATTATTAAATTTCCGTTAAAAGAAAATTCCTTCACACATTATATCTGAAGCATATTTACAGTGATCAGCCAGAACGTTACGACCAAGGACCTACTATCGATTTAAAGTTTTCTAGGCGACAGCAGCGACACCTGGCGAGGAGTCACTGCTGGCCAGACACACGCATGGTCCATACGTTATCAGTGAGCGTACTGTCCGTGTGTAGAGTGGGGAAGGCGCACGATCTGAGTTTGACCAAGGGCAGATTATGATGGCTCAGAGCTTTGGCAAGAGATTTTCGGAAGCTGGGGACAGTCGGTGAACTGTGGCAGAACTTACATCAGACTTTAACGCTGGGTGGAGTACGTGTGTGTCTGAACACGCAGTGTACCGAACACTCCTATCAATAGGCCTCCGCGACCGACGACCCACGCATGTGCCAATGCTAATGAGCCGTGGTAAAATGTGCCGTTATGGAGAGCGCGCCGCAGCGCGTAGTGTAAAGTAGTCGCCTTCCGTTTCTGGCGGCGGAGCCGCTGTGGCGCTGAGGTGTCTCCCTCTGGTGGGAAAGGGGAAAAGTTCCCTGTTAACGTGCATTTAAGGGCGCTATGAGCTCGGCAGTGGGTCAGTCTGTCAGTCTCAGAGAGTCTGGTCAGTTGGTCAGCCGGGTCAGTCTGGAGCAGTCAGTGTCTGTCTGTCGTCCGGAGTGCTAGTATGTGTTAGGCCACCACTGCGCTCGAGTTTGTTCAGGCAATGGACATTGGCGATTGGATTGATCGGTAGATCGGTCTCTTCCCGGGGTAGGGATGTCGGGTAGCTTGAGGGCATGTTTCCTCTGCAGGGGTGGGTCCACCGCGTGATCGCTTAGTCAATGTCGGTCTGCCGTCTGGAGTGCCAGGATGTCTGTCGTTCGGATCGACCTTAAGGCCGGTTGGATCGATCGGTTGGTCAGTCGTACACTTAGACACTAGATGCATTGTCCGTCTTGAGCGTCGGCGCATGCGAGGTCGCCACTTGGCAGCCAGTGGGCCGCGCCGTATAGCGAGGCGTAGTGGCTTTGCGGCCGACACGAAAGCAACAGGAGCCAACCCACGACGTCAGTCTGGCCGGGGCGAGCTGCGACGCCGTGAGACGGGAGATCGGCGCGCCTTCCTGCGTCCGCTGAAGCGGTTGGCAGCGGACGGTTCGGGAGAGCGTTTTGGGCGTGCTGCGCCAGGTCTTCGCCAGAAATCGTAGTTATTAGAAGTTAAGTGATTTTTTCAGTTGTTAAATTCTTCTTGTTTTCTTGGTCAGTCTCCCGTCCCCAGCTTGCTAGTTTCTCTTTCGTCCGCATTTGTTAGGCAGTTAGTGTCTGTCTGTCTGTCTGTCGGTCTGCCATACGTTAATAGCTGCCTCTGTCATGTTTGTCGGATTCGGTGTTAACGAATTTATTGCTTAAAGGCCGAATTCTTGAAATCTGTTTTTATCTTACCTATCATCTTGCGAGGTGGTATATGTGTAATGTAGAGCATGTTGTGCATTTTATGTAAGTCTGCTTTTTTGGGTTTTATTTAAATAGTCATTGTAGGTTATAAGGTTGCCACCCTTCCACCGTAAGAGTCCTTTAAAGAAAAAAAAATTAATTGCACTTTCGGTGGCAAATAATTTGAGTGTTGTACCATTTCCATCCCTCTTACGGGGTGCATTTTGAAAATTTTTTAGTTTAAAGTAATCTGGTGTGTTGCAGATTTGCACCAGTGTACTCTTTCAGAGGTTGTTTCAGGCGGTCATGACTATGGCCGTGTTGAAAGGGAGCAGGCAAACTTCTCAGCCCGAAGGCTCCTACTATTAATATTGTTCTAACTGTCTCTAAATAATATTGTAACTTGATACTTCGAGGGTGCTTTTCTGCTTATAATTTTAAATCTGTTTTTTTTAAACCTTTTGGAATAAAATTCACATTTGTTAAAAGTAATTTCATTTTCCATCAGTTACTTCCTGGCAGCTACTTCCACGCTCACCTAGTGTGATTGTCTTAATGTTCTTGATGAATCGCTAGCAAATAAAGTAAATTCTTTAAGAAAAGATTTTGTAAGTAAATTTTTAGGGTTCAGCTAACATCATGACATCGGCAACTACGACTGAAACGGGCACATGACAATCGGCACTGCACGTTGGAGCAGTGGCAGATCGTTGCATCGTCTGATGAACCACGATACTTTCTTCGTCTTCCAGAGGAATAGCTCCTTGACAACTGTACTGCGGGACGGAGACGAGCTGGCGGCGGCTCCATTATGCTCTGGGGAACATTCACGTGGGAACCCATGGATCATGTGGAGCTACTGCAAAGCACCATGACGGCCATGGAGTATCGTACAATAATTGGAGACTATGCACTCTCCTTAAGGACGATCATGTTTTCCAACAGCAATGGCATTTTTCAACAAGATAATGCACCATGTCACAAGGCGAGGACTGTGATGGAGTGGTTCTAGAACTACAGTGGTGAGTTCCAGTTGACACCCCCCAACTCGTCAAATCTGAACCCGATCGAAAGCATCTGGGATGTGACTGAACGTCGAGTCAGAGCTCATCGCCCCCCCCCCCCCCCACTTCCAAGAATTTACAGATTAGGTGACTTGTGTGTGCAGATGTGGTGCCAACTCCCTCAGAGACCTTTGCCACGGAGAAAATCGCCGCTGTTATACCTGCCGAAGGTGGACATACCGGCTATTAGGCAGGTGATCATGATGTTCTGGCTGTTTAGTGTACATATCGAGAGATTCGCCCTTTTCTCCCCTTTAAAACAGTGTACAGTGCTTTATTACAATAAAAATAATTTTTTTCCGCACTTGCGCAAATGTGTGTGAAGCCATTCATCTCTCTGTGATTGTGGCCAGGTTTGGACGGCGACACTTTATGGCAGCCTGGGGAAGGGATACTTCCACGCTGTCGCAGCGATGCCCCTCCACGGCCACGACGCATGCCAGCCAGTCGTCGGCGCTGCACCACCTGCGAGACCGAACAAAACAGTCGCTCCAGGCACGTCATGTCACAGTTGTGAACTTTTTGAAATTAGTGTTTTATCACCACAAATTTCAATAAGAGCAACAAATGTAAAATATGCATGATATGTATTCTCTCGTCTAAAATGCTGCTGGTGTCACTTGTTTGTTTTCATGTCCTGTGAACAAGGCACGTGTCCACAGAAGTGGCGCTGTGCGGGCATAACTTTTCTTAACCCTTCATCGCGAGGGTGTGCTGCGGGTGATGACTCACATCAGGTTCTACGCCCAGCCGTCCACAATGGCAGCGCCTACGTCATATATATGGGCACTGGAAATCGAACGTAAGAAATACCGAATGAGCTTCATGTTTATGTAAAATAAAACCGTTTGTATGTAGGGCCTGCGGCTTATGTCAATAATAACAAAGTTTTGATTTATCATGAGAGCATAAAAGTAAAACTGTATCATCATCATCATCTCCACAGGAGGAAAAAAATCTTATTTTTTTTAGTTATAGCATTTAAGTTAAGATGAATCGCGATTAGGGTAAGTGATAAACAAATAGCTGACATTTTCGTGACGTGACAGTGGAATATCACAGAACGGTAGTGTTAGAAATAAGGGACACTATCGGCTTCTCTTGATAGCTGTTGAACTGTGCCACACAAAGGAAACGGGCAAAATGAATCCTGCCTGACGCAATGGCTCACCTTCAGCGAAAAACGATTACCCAAACAACCAGCACACCATAATCGAGTACAACTTTGATGCAGACATTCTAGGTCAATGTTTAGAATAGATCCATAATCCTTACGGAAATGTCATCAAATTTCATACTACGAAGGAGAATCGAAATTGTAAAAAATATCTTTTGAGAATCAACTAAAGATGTTAACAATTTTTTCTCGATTGCCTGTTTATACAGGGTGTTACAAAAAGATACGGCCAAACTTTCAGGAAACATTCCTCACACACAAAGAAAGAAAATATGTCATGTGGACATGTGTCCAGAAACGCTTACTTTCCATGTTAGAGCTCATTTTATTACTTCTCTTCAAATCACATTAATCAAGGAATGGAAACACACAGCAACAGAACGTACCAGCGTCACTTCAAACACTTTGTCACAGGAAATGTTCAAAATGTCCTCCGTTAGTGAGGATACATGCATCCACCCTCCGTCGAATGGAATCCCTGATGCGCTGATGCAGCCCTGGAGAATGGCGTATTGTATCACAGCCATCCACAATACGAGCACGAAGAGTCTCTACATTTGGTACCGTGATTGCGTAGACAAGAGCTTTCAAATGCCCCCATAAATGAAAGTCAAGAGGGTTGAGGTCAGGAGAGGGTGGAGGCCATGGAATTGGTCCGACTCTACCAATCCATTGGTCACCGAATCTGTTGCTGAGAGGCGTACGACCACTTCGACTGAAATGTGCAGGAGCTCCATCGTGCATGAACCACATGTTGTGTCATACTCGTAAAGACACATGTTCTAGCAGCACAGGTAGAGTATCCCATATGAAATCATGATAACGTGCTCCATTGAGCGTATGTGGAAGAACATGGGGCCCAATCAAGACATCACCAACAATGCCTGCCCAAACGTTCACAGAAAATCTGTGTTGATGACGTGATTGCACAATTGCGTGCGCATTCTCGTCAGCCCACACATGTTGATTGTGAAAATTTACAATTTGATCACATTGGAATGAAGCCTCATCTGTAAAGAGAACATTTGCACTGAAATGAGGATTGACACATTGTTGGATGAACCATTCGCAGAAGTGTACTCGTGGAGGCCAATCAGCTGCTGATAGTGCCTGCAAACGCTGTACATGGTACAGAAACAACTGGTTCCCCTGTAGCACTCAGCATACAGTGACGTGGTCAACGTTACCTTGTAGAGCAGCAACTTCTCTGACGCTGACATTAGGGTTATCGTCAACTGCACGAAGAATTGCCTCATCCATTGCAGGTGTCCTCGTCGTTCTAGGTCTTCCCCAGTCGCAAGTCATAGGCTGGAATGTTCCGTGCTCCGTAAGTACCAGATCAATTGCTTCGAACGTCTTCCTGTCGGGACACCTTCGTTCTGGAAATCTGTCTCGATACAAACGTACCGCGCCACTGCTATTGCCCCGTGCTAATCCATACATCAAATGGGCATCTGCCAACTATGCATTTGTTAACATTGCACTGACTGCAAAACCACGTTCGTGATGAACACTAACCTGTTGATACTATGTACTGATGTGCCTGATACTAGTACTGTAGAGCAATGAGTCGCATGTCAACATAAGCACCAAAGTCAACATTACCTTCCTTCAGTTGGGCCAACTGGCAGTGAATCGAGGAAATACAGTACATACTGACGAAACTAAAATGAGCTCTAACATGGGAATTAAGCGTTTCCGGACAGATGTCCACATAATATCTTTTCTTTATTTGTGTGTGAGGAATGTTTCCTGAAAGTTTGGCTGTACCTTTTTGTAACACCCTTTCTTGTTAGGAGTGGAATAAATGAATGTAAGTTGATCTCAAGCCCTATTCAAACTCCAAATCAGGAATTTGATGAAATGGACAGGATCGTTCCTATCATTAATGCTGATAGTAAGAGAAGTTTTGTAGAGTTGTTGGTCATTAAAAAGGAGAGATTGATACCTCCGTAAATGGGGTATGAACCCATTAGCTTGTTTAGCTTACCTTTTTACATTAAGGTGTATGTTGCACATTAGTTTTTGGTACTAAAGGAGGTAGTTTAATTCTATCTTATGTAATTTGTTTAATGAAGGTAATTTTTATTTACTTAATTTACCCTATCAAGGTAACCCTTTAATCAGGCACTTCATTTATTTAATACAAAAATTAAAAGTTTTTTTTTTGAGAATTGGTTATGTATTATTTTGGTTATTCCCAATTAATTTATCTCGTTTAGGTTATTTATATATATATATATATATATATATATATATATATATATATATATATAATAAATAATTTATATTAATATATTACATTTAATTAAGTTTAATTACCTATAAAATATATTTTATTATCATTAAATGATTATTTTAATACATTTATTTACCTAGGATTATAGCTACTTATGTTTTTATCTCAAAAGAAATTGTTATATTATAAATTATATAATAATATGTAAATTAATATTAAATATTATTATAATTGGATATAATAAATAAAATTGTTAACTTAATATATAAAATATTCTATTAATATAAGTAATTATATTAATTGTAATAGTTAAAGAATTATCTATAATTAGATTATTTAAATAGTTAATATATAAGTCAACTTAATATAAACTTAATTTTATATTAATAACATATTACATTAATTTAGATCATTTATAAAATATATTTATTATATTATTTAATCTTTCTTTATTATTAGTGAAAAGAAAGATTATATAAGAAAGAATATAATACATTTATTGGTATACATGTTCCATATTAATCTTTATTTATATATAATAGAGAAGTTGTTGTGGTCATACGGGGGTCGTTTCTTTTTTTTGTTAATGTTTGTGATTTTTTCCTTTTTTCTTTAAATATTTGAATCTTTTATTTTTTCTTAATTTTATATATTTCAAAATTTCTTATTTTTTTCTTAAAAGTTATATTCTTGCTTGTTTATTCAATTTTTCTTTGTATTATATGTAAGTTTTGTTAAACTAAGTGTTCGTTTATGCAGTAATTTGATTTAATTATCAAGTGATTTTGGATTTTGCAACTGATTTAGTATCGGCATAATTCGTGCCAGCAGCCGCGGTTATACGATTGATACAAGTGAATATTATTGGTTAAAACATTTGTTTATATTATTAGGAATAAAATATAAATTTGTAAGGTGAAATGTTAAAATTTATTTGTAGCTCTTTTTATGAATCTGTGAAATTTAAATAAGAAACTTGAATTAGATACCCTATTATTTTAAATGTTAATTATATTTACCAGGGTACTATTAGCTAAGGTCTTTAAACCCAAAGAATTTGGCGGTAACTCATTCCATTCAGAGGAACCTACCCCGTGATTGATAATACACGATTTACTCTACTTAATTTATTTGTCTGTATATCTCCGTTATCAGAGAATCTTTTTAGAGTTAATTCTCAGGATTTATAATTATAAAATATTTCAGGTCAAGGTGCAGCTTATAGTTAAGAGGAGGTGGGTTATGATAGATTTTTGTTTATAACAGATTTGATGGTGAAACACTGTTAATTAAGGTGAATTTGATGGTTATTTAATTTATTTAATTTAATTAATATTGGCTCTGAAATGTGTACCCATCGCCTGTCGCTCTCATTATTGATTATTCTATTTTATTATTTTAAGGTAGCTTCAATGTAGATGAGATAAGTCGTAACATAGTAGATGTACTGGAAAGGGTATCTAGGAAGAGGTTCAAGATATAACTTATTAGTAAAGTGTTTCACTTACACTGAAAATTTTTCTGTGCAAATCAGGATATCTTGATTATTTATTTTATTATTTTAAATTTTTTTAAGTTGATTTTATTTATTGTAAATTTTGTATCAGGGATTATCAAAATTTTAATATTTATTTTACTTGTCTCGATTTGGGTTGATTTATAAATAATTTATAGTTAATGTATCATAATTATTATTAAATTATTTAGAGAAATGAGATGTTAATCGTTTCCTGAGATATCTAGTTTCTTAAGAAAAATTTAATTTTCTGAAGTTAATTGTTATTATTTAATTTTTAAGTATAAATGTTAACTTATTTATTCTTTAAGGGATAAGCTTTGAAGTTAACAACCTATAATTTGTTTTATAAAAATATAATAGTAAGCTTTAAACCATCTATCTTTATGATTACAATTTAGTTCATTATTTTTTATTTTGATTTGATAGGTATTTCAGGTTTTTTATTAAGATTATTAATTTAACTTTAAAATTTTTGTAATAATGATAGAATTAGTATATTTATTTGTATAAAATTTTTACCTTGTAAAATTATTATAAGGAATTAGGCAAAATTGATTTCCACCTGTTTATCAAAAACATGTTCTCTTGAAAATACTTTGAGGTCTGGCGTGCTCACTGAGCGGATTTTTAAAGAGTCGCGGTATTTTGACCGTGCAAAGGTAGCATAATCATTAGTCTCTTAATTAGTGGCTGGAATGAAGGGCTTGACGAGAAATCAACTGTCTCTTACTAAATTTTTGAATTTAACTTTTGAGTCAAAAGGCTTAAATTCTTCTTTAGGACGAGAAGACTCTATAGAGCTTAACATTTTTTTATATCGTTTTTTGTTCGTCTTTCTATATTTAATGATGATGTTTTGTTGGGGTGACATCAAGAATAAATAAACTCTTCATTATTATATCAGTGATTTATGTTTGTTGCTTTGATCCATAATTATGATCATAAGATTAAGTTACCTTAGGGATAACAGCGCAATTGTTTTTGAGAGCTCATATCGACAAAGCAGATTGCGACCTTGATGTTGGATTAAGAAAAATTTTGGGTGCAGGAGCCCAGTGATCAGGTCTGTTCGACCTTTAAATTCTTACATCATCTGTGTTCAGACCGGTGTGAGCCATGTCGGTTTCTATCCTAAGATTATTAATCCATATTAGTACGAAAGGACCATTTGAAATGTTTTTTATTATATTGGTTAATATTAATTAATTTACTATTTTGACAGATTAATGTGTTAAATTTACACTCCTGGAAATGGAAAAAAGAACACATTGACACCGGTGTGTCAGACCCACCATACTTGCTCCGGACACTGCGAGAGGGCTGTACAAGCAATGATCACACGCACGGCACAGCGGACACACCAGGAACCGCGGTGTTGGCCGTCGAATGGTGCTAGCTGCGCAGCATTTGTGCACCGCTGCCGTCAGTGTCAGCCAGTTTGCCGTGGCATACGGAGCTCCATCGCAGTCTTTAACACTGGTAGCATGACGCGACAGCGTGGACGTGAACCGTATGTGCAGTTGACGGACTTTGAGCGAGGGCGTACACTGGGCATGCGGGAGGCCGGGTGGACGTACCGCCGAATTGCTCAACACGTGGGGCGTGAGGTCTCCACAGTACATCGATGTTGTCGCCAGTGGTCGGCGGAAGGTGCACGTGCCCGTCGACCTGGGACCGGACCGCAGCGACGCACGGATGCACGCCAAGACCGTAGGATCCTACGCAGTGCCGTAGGGGACCGCACCGCCACTTCCCAGCATATTAGGGACACTTTTGGTCCTGGGGTGTCAGCGAGGACCATTCGCAACCGTCTCCATGAAGCTGGGCTACGGTCCCGCACACCGTTAGGCCGTCTTCCGCTCACGCGCCAACATCGTGCAGCCCGCCTCCAGTGGTGTCGCGACAGGCGTGAATGGAGGGACGAATGGAGACGTGTCGTCTTCAGCGATGAGAGTCGCTTCTGCCTTGGTGCCAATGATGGTCGTATGCGTATTTGGCGCCGTGCAGGTGAGCGCCACAATCAGGACTGCATACGACCGAGGCACACAGGGCCAACACCCGGCATCATGGTGTGGGGAGCGATCTCCTACACTTGCCGTACACCACTGGTGATCGTCGAGGGGACACTGAATAGTGCACGGTACATCCAAACTGTCATCGAACCCATCGTTCTGCCATTCCTAGACCAGCAAGGGAACTTGCTGTTCCAACAGGACAATGCACGTCCGCATGTATCCCGTGCCACCCAACGTGCTCTAGAAGGTGTAAGTCAACTACCCTGGCCAGCAAGATCTCCGGATCTGTCCCCCATTGAGCATGTTTGGGACTGGATGAAGCGTCGTCTCACACGGTCTGCACGTCCAGCACGAACGCTGGTCCAACTGAGGCGCCAGGTGGAAATGGCATGGCAAGCCGTTCCACAGGACTACATCCAGCATCTCTACGATCGTCTCCATGGGAGAATAGCAGCCTGCATTGCTGCGAAAGGTGGATATACACTGTACTAGTGCCGACATTGTGCATGCTCTGTTGCCTGTGTCTATGTGCCTGTGGTTCTGTCAGTGTGATCATGTGATGTATCTGACCCCAGGAATGTGTCAATAAAGTTTCCCCTTCCTGGGACAATGAATTCACGGTGTTCTTATTTCAATTTCCAGGAGTGTAGAATTCATTTATGTAGATTTTTTCTACAAATAGTATTGATACATTATGATTTATTTACGTTTATTTTGAATTTTCTTTTATTAGTTATTTGTGTTTTATTTAGTGTTGACTTTCTAACTTTATTAGAGTGTAAGGTTTTAGGTTATATTCAGATTTGTAAGGGTCCAAATAAGGTAGGATTTGTAGGAATCCCACAACCTTTTAGTGATGCTATTAAGTTGATTTGTAAGGAGCAGCCAATTACTATTATATCTAATTATTTACTTTATTATTTTTCTCCTGTTTATAATTTATTACGTTTTATAGTGATATAATTATTATTTTAATTATTTCAGGGGTTAGTTTATTTAAAATATTGGTTTTGGGGACTGATGATGGAAGCTTTTTCACCTCTGAAGTTTTAAAAGTGGGAGCTAGACTTATTTCCGGTTTACAAGACCGTTTTTTTTAAACTACTAAAACTAATGTTTATATTCTCTGATTTTACTTCTTTATTAGTTTATTTTGCTGGTGTTTATGTTTTTTCTTCTAAACGTAAACATTTATTGATGGTTCTTCTGAGATTAGAGTATATTGTTCTTTCTTTGTTTATATTGGTAATTGTTTTTCTTATTGAGTTTGATTATGACTATTTCTTTCCTGTTATTTTTTTAGTTTTTTCTGTTTGTGAAGGTGCTTTCGGTGTTTCTATTTTAGTTTCAATAATTCTTACTCATGGTAATGATTTTTGTAATTCTTTTGGATTATCTTTATTTTAAAGTATTTATTTATAACTATTTTTTTGATCCCTCTTTGTTTGCCAAATAATTGTTGACGGTTGATTCATTCTTTAACGTTTCTGTCGAGTTTTGTTTTCATAATTTGTGTTTATTCGTATGCGGATTTGAATATAATTAGGTATTCTTTTGGTATTGACTATTATTTCTTTTAGTTTGATTTTGTTAAGTTTTTGAATTTGTTCTTTAATAATTACTGCTAGAGGTTCAGTTTATTTAAGTTCTTATCATTCTAATTTTTTGGTCTTTATGGTTTTAATTTTTATGATTATGCTTTATTGTTCATTTGCTAGATTAAGTTTTCTTTCTTTTTATATTTTTTTTGAGGCTAGATTGGTTCCTACTTTACTATTGATTTTGGTTTGAGGTTATCAACCTGAACATTTACAGGCTGGTGTTTATTTAATTTTTTATACTTTGATTGCTAGATCGCCTTTATTACTTATTTATTTAAGGTTTATGATTTTTCTAACACTTTATACTTTCATTTATTGGTTGATTGTGGTTCTTATTATTTTATATTTTATGTTTTTATGATTTTGGCTTTTTTAGTTAAGATACCAATATTTTTGGTTCATTTATGACTTCCTAAGGCTCATGTAGAGGCCCCTATTTCAGGTAGAATAATTCTTGCTGGTGTTTTATTGAAGTTAGGTGGTTATGGTATTTTTCGTGTTATAAAGGTTATTTCTTATTTGGGTTTAAAGTTTAATTAATTTTGATTATCTTTAGGTTTATCTGGTAGGTTATTGTTAGATTTATATGTGTTCTTCAGGTTGATTTAAAGTCTTTAATTGCATATTCTTCTGTTGCTAATATAAGAATTGTTATTGGTGGATTGATATCTACAAATTGATGAGGTTGTATAGGTTCTCTATCGTTAAAGGTTGGTCATGGTTTATGTTTTTCTGGATTATTTTGTTTTTCTAATATTATTTATGAATGTTTAGGTAGACGAAGATTATTAATTAACAAGGGTATAATTAATATAATACCAAGAATGGCTTTATGGTGATTCCTTTTGAGATCTTCAAATATAGCTGCTCCTCCCCTCATTAAATTTGGTAGGTGAACTTAGATTATTAAATAGAGTTATGTCTTGATATTCTTTTAGATTTGTTGCTTTAATTTTTTTCTTTTTTTAGAGCTGTTTATACTTTATATATATGTTTTTATTCTTAGCATGGTAATTATTATTCGGGGGTTTATACTTGTTCTCTTGGTTATTTTCGTGAATATCATCTTTTACTTTTACATTGATTGCCTTTACGTATTCTCTGTTTAAAGGGAGATTATTTCTTTGTTTAATTTGCTTAAGTATTTTAATTAAAAATATTGTTTTGTGGAATCAATGATATGAAGTTTTTCATCTTAGGCTGTGAATTTATTTTCTATTTGTTCTTTGAGCTTTTTTCTTTATTTTTTCTAGAACTATCATTTTTATTTTAGGTATCTATTATTCAATAATTGGTTATAGAGTTTTTGTTGAGTGAGAACTTTTTAATTTAAATGGTTCTATGGTTGTTATAACTTTTATCTTGGATTGAATGTCTCTTATTTTTATATCTTCTGTTATATATATTTCTTCTTTGGTTATTTATTATAGAGGGGATTAAATATTGGGTGAAAAGAATATAAATTGTTTTATTATTATTGTTTTAAAATTTATTCTTTCTATAGGTTTCTTAATTATTAGTCCTAATTTGATTAGAAATTTGTTAGGATGGGATGGTTTAGGTTTGGTTTCTTATTGTTTAGTTATTTATTACCAAAATGTGAAATCTTATAGTGCTGGTATATTAACTGCACTTTCTAATCATATTGGTGATGTTGCTAATTTAAATTCTATTGGTTGAATATTAAATTTTGGTGATAGGAATTATATTTATTATTATGATTTTATTTCGAACTCTTTTGAAATAAGGCTTATTACTATATTAATTGTTTTAGCAGCTATAACTAAGAGAGCTCAAATTACTTTTTCTTCTTGTCTTCCTGCTGCTATGGCTGCTCCTCCTCCTGTTTCTGCTTTAGTTCATTCCTCTACCCTTGTTACTGCTGTAGTTTTTTTATTGATTCGTTTCAGACCAATGTTAGATACTTATAATCGTCATTGATTTTTACTTTTGATTGGATGTATAACTATATTTACGGCTGGATTAGGGGCTAGTTTTGAATTTGATTTGAAGAAGATTATTGCTCTTTATACTTTAAGACAACTTGGTTTAATAATAAGAATTTTGCCTATGGGTTATCCAAAACTTGCATTTTTTCATTTATTGGCTAATGCTTTATTTAAGGCGTTATTATTTATGTGTGCAGGTTCAATAATTCATCATTTAAAGGATTCTCAGGATATTCGTTTCATGGGCTCAATTGTTAATTTTATACCTTTAACTTCTGTTTGTTTTAATGTTTCTAGTTTGTCTTTGTGTGGTATACCTTTTTTGGCAGGTTTTTATTCAAAGGACTTTATTCTTGAAATGGTTTGTTTAAGATGAATTAATTGTTTAATTTTTTTCTTTATTTTTTTTTTCTACTGGTTTAACTGCTTCTTATTCTTTTCGTTTATTTTATTATTCAATATCTGGGGATAATAATTTTTATTCAAGATTTTCTTTTGATGATAAGTGTTATTATATTTCGTTTGGTATAATTGGTTTATTATTTGTTGCTGTTTTTGGTGGTAGTCTTTTGTCTTGGTTAATTTTTCCTATTCCTCATGTGATTGCTTTGCCCTATTATTTAAAGTTTTTAACTATTACAGTAGTTGTTTTAGGTGCTTATTTGGGTTACTTAATTTCTAAGTTTGATTTTTCTCATGATATATTTTCTTTAAGTATGCTTTCACTTGTTAGATTTGCTGGTTCTATATGGTTTATACCTTTTCTTTCAACTAAGTTTGTTAGATATATTCCTTTAAAGTTAGGTTATTATTCATCTAAATCATTTGATTATGGTTGAGGTGAATTATTTGGTGGTCAAGGTTTATATAGACCATTTGTTTATTTAATTAGATATATTCAGGGCTGATATTATTCTAATTTTAAGATTTATCTTTTAACTTTCATTTTTTGAATATTTATTTTGGTTATATTATTTTTCGTTTACTTAAATAGCTTATAATTAGAGCGTGACACTGAAGATGTTAAGGAAGTATTTTTACTTTTAGGTATTTATAAATATAGATATATTATTTTTACAATGAAAATGTAATGTTTATTTAAACTATATAAATTTTAGAAATGTTAACGGAGTTTAACCTCTAATATAAAAAGTTAGGAGCTTTCATATTGGCTTTATATTTCCTTAATTGCAACTTTATAGTTCAATTATATTATTAACAGTAATACGCCTCTTTTTGGCTTCAATTAATGAGAATAAGGGTATTTTATTTACCAGTCTTGCAGGTCGAAACTGACTGCAATAATTCGCTTCTTATTCTATTTAAGGTTCCTTGATTATATCAATACTTTTTGAATGCAATCCAAATGTTATAGTTAACTACAACCCTTTATTCTGCTCATTGCAAGGCTCCTTCATTTCATTCATGGTATAGTCCTCCTAGTAGGACTAGAATAAAAAATATTGTTGATAGTGTTCAGATTATAATGTCTGAGGTTTTAAAAATAATTACAATTGGAAGAATTAGTGCGATTTTTACATCGAAAATTAAAAAAATTACTGCGATTAAGAAAAATCGTAGAGAGAGCGGTGTTAATGCTGATCTTTTTGGATCAAAACCACATTCGAATGGGGATCTTTTTTCTCGATCATTAATTAATTTCTTTGATAATATTGTTGCAAGGATTATAACAATTATTGGAATAATAAATCTAATAAAAACTCTTGTAGATAGAATTATGATTGTTTTTCTTGATTTATATCAAGCTTTTTGATTGGAAGTCAAATGTTCTATTTATACTAGAGAAACAATTATCTACTTCATCAATAAATAGAGATGTATAAGAATAATCATACTATGTCTACGAAGTGTCAGTACCATGCTGCTGCTTCTAATCCAAAGTGGTGTCTTGGTGAGAATTGATTTATTGAGTGTCGAAGTAGGCATGTTGTTAGGAAAATTGTTCCAATAATTACGTGGAGACCATGGAACCCTGTTGCAACATAGAATGTTGATCCATAAACAGCGTCTGCAATAGTGAAAGGTGCTTCTTAATATTCATATGCTTGGAGTATTGTGAAGTATAGTCCTAATAATACTGTAAAAATAGTCTTTGTAATGCTTGAGTATGGTTAGATTCTATTAAACTATGATGCGCTCATGTTACAGTTACTCCTGAGGCTAGAAGAATAGCTGTATTAAGTAATGGAATTTGTATAGGATTAAAAGGTTGAATTCCTATTGGAGGTCATAATATTCCTAGTTCAATTGTTGGTGCTAGACTTCTTCTGAAGAAGGCTCAGAAAAATGAAACGAAGAATAATACTTCTGATGCAGTAAATAGGATTATTCCTCATTGTAATCCAATTGATACAAATCCTGTATGTAGTCCTTGATATGTTCCTTCTCGGACTACATCTCACCATCATTGAATTATAGTTAGTAAGGTAATTCCGAATCCAATTATAAATAAGTTGAATAGGTGAAATCATTTTGCTAATCCTGATACTAGGACTATTGCTCCAATTGCTCCTGTTAGTGGTCAAGGTCTGTAATTTACTAAGTGGAATGGGTGATTTGAGTGAGTTGTTAACATAGGTTAGTATACTTCTCTAGAATATAAAGTTCTTAGAATTGAGAAAACATGAGCTTGAGTTCTTGCCACTGCTGATTCTAGAATTAATAGAAGTATTTGCCCAATAATTAGTAGTGAGATTAGGTTTATTGCTATAGATGGTCCTGTATTTCCTAGTAAGGTTAATAGTAAATGTCCTGCAATTACATTTGCTGCTAGTCGTACTGCTAGTGTGCCAGGTTGAATTACATTTCTAATTGTTTCAATTAATACTATAAATGATATTAATGCAGGTGGTGTTCCTTGTGGTACAATGTGTGTAAATATATGATTAGTATGATTAATCCATCCAAATAACATGAATCTTAATCATATAGGTAGGGCAATTGCAAATGTTAATGCTAAATGTCTTGTTCTAGTAAAGATATAGGGAAATAATCCTATGAAATTATTAAATAGTATTATAATAAAAATTGAGATAAAGATGAATGTTGTTCCATTAAATGATTTTACTTTCAGTCATCTGATGCTTCAAGGTGTACTAATTGTTTAGTTATTTTAGATTGACACTCTAATGTTAATTATTTATCTAACTCCTTAGATTATCTTAGATAATCAATTGATAAATAAGTTTACTGAAGTTCTTTCAATTACGATTGGTATAAATCTGTGGTTTGCTCCACAAATTTCTGAGCATTGTCCGAAGAATAACCCAGGTCAGTTTATCGTAAATGTTCCTTGATTTAGTCGACCTGGTGTTGCATCAATTTTAACTCCTGATGCAGGAACTGCTCATGAGTGTAGAACATCTGATGCTCTTGTTAATACTCGTACTTCTGTATTTATTGGGAGAATTGTTCAGTTATCTACATCTAGAAGTCAGAATCTATCATTTTCTAAATCTTGTTCTGGTGTTATATAAGTGTCGAATTCTACGTCTATGAAGTCTGAATATTCGTATCTTCAGTATCATTGTCGCCCAATGGTTTTGATTGTAATTATTGCATCTACTGAGTCATCAAGTAAGTATAATAGTCGTAATGATGGTAAAGCAATAAAAATTAGGGTAATTGCTGGTAATGCTGTTCAGATTGTTTCAATTAAATGTCCATGAAGCATGTTTCGGTTTGTATAGGCAATAAATAGTACATAACTTAGGGCATAACCTACAATTACTGTAATTAATAATAATACGACCATAGTATGATTATGAAAGAATGACAGTTGCTCCATTAATGGTGAAGCTCCATCTTGAAGGGATAAATTTGATCATGTTGCCATTTATTATATTTTCTAATAAAAGGTCAAACCTTTATTTGTAGAGCTTAAATCTACTGCACTAATCTGCCATATTAGAATCTAGAAATTAATGGTAATTCTGAGTAACTGTGTTCTGCAGGCGGGTTATTTTGTAGCCATTCTGTTGATCTTCTTATATTAGCTCTAAATGTAATTGCTCAGTTTGTAACCATTCTTTCTCATATAATTACAATGAATATAATAATTCCTGCAATATAAATTGTAGACCCAATTCTTGATACTACATTTCATGATGTATATGCGTCTGGGTAGTCTGAATATCGTCGTGGTATTCCTGCTAATCCTAAAAAGTGTTGAGGGAAAATTGTTAAATTTACTCCAATAAATATAATTGTGAACTGGATTTTTAATCATGTATTGTTTATAGTTAATCCTGTAAATAGTGGGTATCATTGAATAACACCTTCTATAATTGCAAATACTGCTCCTTTTTGTGGACTTGGACATTCACGGCAAAGTGATACCGTTCCAGCTCGATACCGGAGCTGCAGTTTCATTGATCAATCAAGACACGTACAAACAGCTGGGCACACCTCCATTGCGTGCCGCCAATGTTAAGCTAACTACATATTCAGGTCACGGGCTCCCTGTGTTAGGACAGTGCAGCCTTTTTGCAACATACAAGGGACAAACAAAACTTGTGTCATTGTACGTCCTTCGTTCTTCTTCTGCAGTGAACTTGTTTGGTTTCGATTTATTTCAGTTGTTTAACTAGTCTATAGTAAATCAGGTCCTATCAGTGAACCAGACTGTGCCTTCAGCCAGTGTTTCTCGTCTATGTGAAGAATTTGAAGACATTTTTGCACCGGGCCTTGGTTGCGCTAAGAACTATGAAGCATATTTGGAACTGAAAGTAAACGCGCAACCGAAATTTTTCAGAGCGCGCAATGTTCCCCACGCATTGCGTGATGAGGTCGCAAGAACATTACACGATTTGAAATCACAAGGTGTAATTGAACGTGTGCAGGCTTCTCTCTGGGCATCACCCTTAGTAATATTGCAAAAGACTTCCGGAAAATTGAGACTTTGCGTGGTCTTCAAGGCAACAGTGAATCCACAACTCGTGACTTTTCCTTTACCCCGCCCGGAAGATCTTTTTGACAAACTGTGCCCGGGTAAATATTTTTCGAAGTTGGACCTCGCAGATGCGTACATGCAAATACCGGTTGACCAAGAATCCCAGCGCGTTTTGGTGGTTAATACGCATCTTGGTTTGTACCGATTCAAACGACTGCCATTCGGGTGTGCATCCGCCCCTGCATTGTTTCAGCAATATCTGCAAACAGTTTGTGCGTCGGTCCCTACTGCAGCAAACTATCTCGACGATATTGTGATCTCCAGAAAGACGGAAGAAGAACATTTAGCCAATCTCAGAACATTATTTCAGGTCTTGCGACAAAATGGTCTTCGCTTGCGGAAGGACAAATGTGTGTTTTTTGCTCGGGACTTACCCTACCTGGGCCATGTACTCAATGCCCAAGGCATACATCCCAGTCCAGAGCACCTCCGTGCCATACAAGACTTGCCTTCGCCGCAGAATTTGAAGCAGCTACAGAGTGTGCTGGGAAAAATCAATTACTACCATAAATATGTGCGCCACGCCTCTTCCATTTCAGCTCCGCTTCATCGCTTACGCCGTAAAGGTGTTCTGTTCGTCTGGACGACGGAATGCGAACGCGCCTTTCGTCAGTTGAAATCGGCGTTGCTTTCCAATACTTGCCTTACGCCATTCGATCCCCGGAAGCCCCTTTAGTTGATGGTGGATGCATCGGATTTCGGGATCGGTGCTGTGCTTGCGCACAAAGATGGTTCGCACGATCGCCCTATTGCCTTTTCGTCTAAATTGCTCTCGTCTGCGCAAAGACATTATCCACAGATCGAGAAAGAAGCATTGGCTCTCGTGTTTGGTGTTACAAAGTTTCATGATTTCTTGTATGGGCGTCACTTTACCATCATCACCGACCACAAACCTTTGACGTCGCTTTTTCATCCGAACAAGCCTGTGCCTCCACGTACAGTGCAGAAATTCATTCGCTGGTCTATTTTCCTCTCGCAGTACCGCTACGATATCTCGTATCGGTCCACTGCTAAGCACGGAAACGCCGATGCGTTGTCCCGTTTGCCTGTTGCTGAGGATAGAGCATTCGAGTCTTCCGAACTTGCTTGCATGTTCATTGATGCGGAAACCGATGGCGTGGTCGAATCGTTTCCGATTGATTTTCGTCGGGTAGCTACGGCCAAAGCTGCCGACCCTGTCCTTGCTACCGTTTTGCGTTTTGTTGCTACGCAATGGCCCTTGTCAAAGTCACGGATGGAGGATCCGTTGGTTCGCCGATTTTTTGCTCACAAGGAGAGACCTTTTGTACGACGTGGAGTTTTGCTGTTGCGTTCTGACAATGATCAGTTCATGGTCGTGGTCCCACGTTCGTTACTGTCCTCTGTCTTACGGCTTCTCCACCAAGGACATTGGGGTATAGTGCGAACGAAACAACTTGCTCGTCAGCACTGTACTTGGTTCGGAATCGATGCCGCGATTACGAATATGTGCTCTTCTTGCATGCCGTGTGCCGAACAACAATCCGCACCACCGCGGAAATTCTTTGCATGGCCAAAAGCCACTTCCCCTTGGCAACGCTTACACATCGATTTTGCTGGTCCTTTCTCGAATGCTCGATGGTTGGTTCTGGTCGATTCATTCAGTAATTTTCCTTTTGTTGTCCTGATATCTTCCACGGCGTCTTCTGCCACCATCCAAGCGTTATCCGCTATGTTTTGCATTGAGGGTCTTCCACAGACTATTGTTTCCGACAATGGCCCACAATTCACGTCCGCAGAATTTCAGTCATTCTGCAAGGCCAATGGTATTCAACATCTGACGTCCGCGCCGTTTTCGCCGCAGTCAAACGGTGCCGCTGAACGTTTGGTCAGGACTTTCAAGTCACAGATGTTGAAGTTGAAAGAGTCTCATTCTCGGGAGGACGCGTTATTGCTCTTTTTGTCCTCGTATCGCTCTCAGCCCCGAGATGGTCGCTCGCCGGCTTGTTGCATGGTCGCCCTCATCGCACCTTGATGTCTTTGCTACATCCGCCGCATCAGGTTCCTGTGCAGCGGCAGACACCTGCTTTTGCCCCAGGCGACGTTGTATTCTATCGCAACTATCGAGGTTCACGGCGTTGGCTCGCAGGGCGCATTCTTCGCTGCCTGGGCCGCGCTATGTATTTGGTTTTGGGGGCCTCTGGTGAGGTGCGACGGCATCTCAAACAGCTGCGCCTCTGTCGTCGCACGGGTTCTGCCGCTCCCCGTCTGCTTTCAGCGACGGTGCCGTCCGGTCAGCGCCCTGGGGACCCATCTACTGGCTCGCCTCATCCCCAGGTGTTACCGACGCTGCCTTCCATTTTGCCCCATGGCGACGCGCCGCCGCCTGTTCTCCCACCGGCGGCACCCGCAGTGGACGCGTCGCTGCAACCGCCGGGCGCCTCCCTGGGTCACGCGCCGCCGATCGCTTCCCGTGACGAGCAGTCCTCCGACATGGAACTCTTGCCCGCTCCGGACCACATGGCGTCTTCGCCCGTCGGGTGCCCCGACCCGATGGAGGTCGACCCTTCGTCCCCTCCTGTCTCTCTAAGGGCGCATACACCGCATGTTGGCGTGCACCCTGGACTAGGTTTTCAGGTGTTTCCTAGCTCCCCTCGGACCGAATGGCAGGGTGCGGGTGGCACAGTCTCGCCTGTTGTTAGGCTCCCCACCTCGTCGCATACGTCAACATGGGGTCCTCCCCACGGCGGGCGGAAGCCTTATAACACAACCGTACGCCGATTTGCGGGGGAGGAATGTGGTGTCACTGCCAGACACCACACTTGCTAGGTGGTAGCCTTTAAATCGGCCGCGGTCCGTTAGTATACGTCGGACCCGCGTGTCGCCACTGTCAGTGGTTGCAGACCGAGCACCGCCACACGGCAGGTCTAGAGACACTTCCTAGCACTCGCCCCAGTTGTACAGCTGACTTTGCTAGCGATGGTTCACTGGCAAATTACGCTCTCAATTGCCGAGACGATAGTTAGCATAGCCTTCAGCTACGTCATTTGCTACGACCTAGCAAGGCGCCATTATCATTTGCTATTTATCTTGTGATGCATGTACTGTCAGACCGATGTTCACCAATTATGGATTAAAGTTAAGTATTCCAGAAGCCACGTACCTTTTTTTTTACTAGTCTCACCTCCTTTAACTGTTCCAGACCTCACGCCAGTCTGCGTGATCTTAAACGCGTGCCTTCCGGCTATCTCCTAGTGGCTTGGCTGTCTTGCCAAGTCACAACATATGCCATATGTTTTTCCCAGTAACATCACACACTAGCCATTTGCGCCAAGCCTATTTGCAAATAAATACCTAAAAGCTGCTCCAGCTCAGCAAGGATAATGTGAATTGTTGTACCCAATATCTGAATACTATAAATATTAGTTTGTTGAGCACAGAGTTCCAGCATTTCACGTGTCACAAGAGACCCGAAGTACCGCAAAGGAGTGGGCAGTTCTTCAGGTTTGTCTTCAGGAAGCTGCACAAATGCATGAATTTCTGGAGTAAAGTCACCATCGTTCCCGACAATTCTGTATCTTCTGGAACATCCACAGGGTTTACTGGATCAAAAGTAACCGACTCTTGCAACACCTCTGGAGTAGAAGGTTCTCCGCCGTCATGATATGCGCTATAATTAGTCGGAATTTCATCATCATCCTCGTGATCAAGTTCAGGAAAATCACCTTGTGAATATCACCTCAAGCATGTCATCAACCGTTAACTGGCAGCAAAAGAAAATGCCTAAACGTCACAATACGAACATTCACAAACATAACCGTAAGTGCCCACTGTCACACAAATGTAACATTAGTTCATTCCAACATTCATACGGTATTTCAATACGCAGAACAAAAACAATAAAAATAATTGCTCCACTAGTACTTATTTAAAGAGAAAATATTTAATACATACCGATTAAAAACATATCATTCACACAAACAGGGGTTCCCACATACCTTGCGCGGCATGATGGTGATCGACTTCTGCCCTGGAGCATCTATGAAGTTAAAAGCATGGCCAGAGACGATATGTCTACAGTAGTTCCAATTATTCCATGCATGGCTTGTACAAATGTGTAACAGTGGACATTGGTGAACTAACATTGGCTAAAGACGGTAAGACTCGTACAAAACTTACTCTACATGTATGTAACCGGGGGTACCAGAGGATTGAGGTAGATAATAAACACCAGCAGGCACTGACACTGGGACTCGTCGAGTAGATCGGCTGCGAGAACCGATCACAGAGGGGATCACGAGTGCCGTCTGAGCACAGGATTCTCATCTGTTGCAGTCACTTTCCGCTCTAACAATCATGTGTTTATCATAGCAATATTATTTGTAGGTTAGTGCGCCCCGAAAGTCATGTGAAGTAGAGATGTATTGTCAAACAACAGCCAGAGGCGTTTTGGGCACCGACTTCCACGATTAGGATGGTAGTGCCTCTCCTGTTTTACTCCTGAAGTGCGCCGCTTTGTCCTAGTACTCAAATCGATCATCACTGCATGGCGTCCTGCGCTTTTGCCGGCATAACTTACTTGAGGCAAGGGAATTTCAGAAGTGTGTCGCGTCTCCAATTTAATTTATATATAGTGTGTCTAATTAAGAAAGCAATTGATACAAGAGCGGAAAAATGGACTGATAGATCATAAATAGAGTTTCAGAACAAGTCGTATGATTTGTGTGAGTGCGCTTATTACATCCCTCGCATCCTGTACTGAAGAGTCTGTTACAAGCACACAAAAAGGGAGACCGACTAACGTCTCCCCTTTCACTTGCGTCCAGTCAACGATAGAAAACTACTTGAAAAAATCATGTAGTCGCAAATTTTTGTACAGCAGTAGAAGGGAGTGTCGCACACAACGTACTAAAAATCCTCAGCGGTGGAGTGTGAGCGTGGGGCTGGGGGATGGTGGGGCTGTTTTAAGAGGCGACTTTTTTACATTTTCGTTGAATTACTTGAAAATCACGGCTTTCAGCGGAAATATTTCCCAGCACAAAATTAAACGACATTAGAGTTAGCTCGAAAAAGGTTTAATTATTTTTTCTCTGGAACTAATATTTTCCGGGATGCGGGAGATGTAAAGATTACAGATTATTAAAAATATTGTTTTCGTGGTATAAAATTAATGTTACCTGATAAATGACGTTTGTTGAAAGCAAATATTAAATATTTGTATCCTGTCAAAGTGCAGTACCAAGGGATAAATTGTATTGTGGGGGTGTGACAGGGAGGAGGAAGAGGGACGGTGTGTGTGGAAGTTGGAAGCTGCATGGTAGCCCATGGTAGATCGTAGGAATACTGTCACGCACTTGCCTCCTTTATTGATCTACAAACAGAAGGGCAGAAAGGTGACTCCCCACTCTGTCTGCTCCAGTACGTCACAAGGAGCAACTTGTGATAAACCTTTTGCATTCCTTTATGTTTTCGTCTTCCTTAAAGGCAAAGAGACAAGATGAAGCGGTAGCCCATCATAGAGCCTATGCCTACCGTCATGTATTTTTTGACTTTCAGTTGTTAATAAACAGAGGATTTTTTCTGGTACCGGTAGGAGGAAGGAGGGATTCGCGCTCAGCTAGTGAAAGAGTGAGAAGCACGTCAATTTTTAGCGAGTAATTGTAGACCGCCATTTTGGGGTCGCTATGAATAAGTGAGGAGTGTGGATTTCATATGTGCACCGTTTAGAAAAGTACAGTATTGTTTTATTAACAGAAAGGTCGTGTGAGTTGTTATTTCAAATAGTACAATAATTACAATAACTGAAGCCCACCTGTGTACTTTGGAAAATTACGAAGATCCGATAAGCTTAATAGGAACACGGTCAAGACTTCAAAGGTGAACGCGGTGACCAAACGTAGTATTATAAAGAATGGTAAGCACAAATCTACAGCGGAGAAAGAAACTACTCCGCCCTGCAAAATAATATGAACTAATACGGACTTATTTCCAGGCATAGCTCAGCTTATTGTGCTTGTCATTCACGCCGAAAAATTAATCTCATTAATTCAATACATTTTAAAAAGCCACGCATTTTATTATCATCTATTCCATTATTTTATTATACTATAAACTGCAGGGGGTTTCACCAAGTTGCGCCGACGCTCCGCAGAGCGCCTTAAGCCCAGTTCGCACGACGACATGGGTTTGCGACAGACGTTGCGTGCGGCGAGTTGCACGCGAATGGTTTCGTATATGTCTGTAGACAAGGCGCCACCGGTGTGCACTTCAGTTTCGTCATTTTGTTAGTGGGATAATGGTGTGCAAAATGAAAGTTTTGGAAACTGGGCGAGTTGTGTAGAGTTAATGCTTGTTTGCAGAAAACCGCTGCATATGACAAAACATTTAAAAAAACAGGAAGCATGTTTGCGTTCGTGACTGAATAACGAAAAGACGTCAGCTCAGTTGCTCACCGACCTTGCTGACAGAAATTCTACTGGAAGACCGTATAAGTTATTTTAATTTCTTCACTATAATTTGTGAACGTGAAGCACTTTTACGACATTTTAAATACATTAATATTAAATAAAGAATTCAGCTCTCTATATTACTGCAGCCTTTTCTCCTGTGAACAATTTTCCTTAAAAAAGAAACGGTCAACTCGAACCATGGAGTTTTGGTTTTGTGCCGAGTGTTTTGATTGCGTGTATTTTTCGTCATTCGTTTGTGTATGTACGCCTATCATTTTAATTGAGTGAATTTTACTCTACAGCTCAAGTATTGTTTACCAGTCCTTGTGAAGATCGAGCATGGCAGTCTCAAGCGCAGCAACAAGTCGCTGCTTGTTTTGGTAGTCGACATCATTAAAATCCTACAAAACACCTGTGCATAGCTCTGATACCCATAAAACGAACAATTTCCTCCGTTCATTAATTCATGAGTTGCGCAAACGCGTGTCGCGGATGCGCACTGTCTGCTCGCGCATCCGAGTGCCATCGTGTAAGCCAGGCTTTAGGCTGTCGTCACATCGGCCCCGACATCTGAGTATTTCGCCGAAGACAGACAGTGACCGAACAACGGCCGACCGTTTCACACCGTTACGCCACTACGTGTGTGGTCACACTCTGGATGGTCAGAGCATCTTACTCTAAACTTCATACTTGTCTTTCGCACAAACGCTGATGGGAGTTTTATTCACGTATGTCTGCACAGCTTTAAATAGATACAGTGAAACTGAGAGTTTCCAATTTTGCTTTCAAGGTCACCGCCGATCATCTCGGGAATGTAACAGCACGTTTCTACCTTCATATTCGTAAAAATTATCTGGTTATTCCGATAACTGAGGACGGATTGTAAAGTAATCACCACATTGTTTTCGAGACGAAAGTAGCTCATTCACAGGCATTCGGCGTCTTTTTAATAGCAAAAGTAGCAACGCAGCCCTTGTCTCCGGGGACTGAGACATCGTGGAGTCCATGCCATCCTAGTAGGTTAAAATCTAACCTACTTCGTATGTATAATATGTTGTAACCTAACTTAACCTTCTTGATCCAGCCAAAACTGACGAAGGACGAAAGAGACAGGAAGCACTGTGGGCGAACGGCCGATATTACCGGCCGACTTCTTCTGGCGTCAGCGCCTCACGACCGTTGTCGGTGCCACTGTGAACGCCGTTGCACGAATTATTGGCGATACAGTGCGCGGACATGTTCGAGGGGTGTTTATTTTGGACAATGTGCATTATCACTGCATGGAATAAATGCATGAGTTACTAACAATATTAGCGCAAAAACGGATATGCACAGAATCTTCGCAAATACCTGCACACTGTTGTACGCTCTGAGAAGTGACTTTAATTCTTGTCATACCGTACTGCAGGTGTAGCAGTTTCCTGAGAGAGACGGCTTACCCCACCACGAGCGCTGCTCCGTTTTCATTTAAGCTACAACTTCCCAGCATTTACAGTCCATTTCTGTTATGTGAGTAGCCAAAATTTCACTGAACAGGTTTTTATATGTTGCAGTTATTTTCAGTTTATTTTAATGTCAAATGCAGTAGTTCAAACGAATACTGACAAGTGCTTCATTTTGCAAGTGTGATGTTGTTAGTAAGCTTTGTACTGTTGGTGGGAAACGCATTGGACTGGTAAATCTAGGAACTTGTCGCTGTCTTTCGTTGACGGCATGAAGTCTGTAATTTTTTTTAGTCACTTGTTAACCATTAATTGTGTTGCTGGTATACTGTATAAGTCTCTTCCATTCAGGAACTTCTATGGCTTGTTGAGTCGGCTGCTGGGATTGGAGCTACTTACCACACATCCACAGCGTATCTTCCAAGCTGGGTTTGAATGTTGCTAGGCTACAGACGCATGATTCAAAGTTGGAATTGGGCACTATGTCTAAGATATATCAATGAAACACCGTCCAAAATAATGTATTAAGAATTTAGTGACTGTTAAATGAAACAATATCCACAATTAAAGGAAACCTCTGATAACTAATTACAATGTTATTCTAATGAAGTCTTAGCACATATGAAAAAAGGATCTAATGTAAATTTATAATAATTTCCTAAATGATTCAGTTGCAATTGGAAAATCACACTGCGATTATTATGACATTAGTACTAAAGACAGGAAGTGCTAACGAGACAACGTGTTATACCTGTGGGCGCAGTTGAAAGCGAGTTGATCACTTCATCTGAATGTAACTCTTCAGGGAGGACGTTGAAGTTACGAAATTCTTTAAGACGGCTTTAATGTACCTACGCATCGTCCCGTGGTTGCGGCTCAACCTCACCACAATAAATTAAAGGTGGCGGTTGAAGAGGCAGCGGACTGAGTCACTGGCGCTACACCAACGACCCTCGCCAACGGCGAAGTGCGGATCAGCCCGGAAACTCTCCAAGCCCCGCGATACGTCTGCTGTGGCGGCGTTGCGGCCCAATAGAGGTGCAGTCGAGCGGTGGAGCCTCCTAGCGAAGAAGGTGTGAGAGGAAGTAATTTCGTGCCGACTGTTTGCTGTGAGGAACACTCGCATTTCTGCGGTTTTGATCTTGATTCTGTTCACACTGACTGGGCTACGCATCTTCCGAGCACGTACCAGTAATAACGCTCGTCAAAAAACACTGCTACCCTTCCCTGCGCTATTGTTTAGGCCGTGTCCTACGTGAGCGACAGAAGCGACCGGCAGCCAGCGACGTCTGGATGCGTGACACCTCGGCGACAAGCAGCAGCATCGAGCGAAAAGATAGCGTGTCCTGCGTGCGCAAGAAAATAAAGCGAAAAGGAATGCTGTGCATGAAATTTACGAAGGGAGGCATCTCCATGGGGAATTTCATGAATGACATCAACTACGAAGATCACCAGACAAATTCTTCGAATACACGTGTAAGAGCAGAGGAGCATTCGACTATCTCATCAATAAATTAAAGGCGAATGTTGTTTACATTATCAAGAACTTTTAACAGCCAATAAATTCGGAAGAATGAGTGACTACACGACTGACTACCCTAAATACACAGATAAATACACAGACTGACAACTGCAAATAACAGCTAGTTATAGTGTTGTGGTAGAGTCACAGTTTCACCGCCGAGCAAGTTGCAGCTTCTTCGCCTTGGCGAGTATGAAACTTAGTACCTTTAAGGGGCTCCGGAAAGGCTCAAAATCATGAAAAGTTCAATTTTTACTTTTTTGCGTTTTCTGAATCTGCAGACTATTACCTTTTAATAGATATATAATTTATTCAATTCCGAAGACTACAACTATTTTTAAATTTTTTTTGAAATGTGTTATACATGGGCGTGACCCACTGTGGCGCTGTTAAACTGCTGTCAAATGGTGTTATTATTAATGTCCCTGTTCATCAGGTACATTTTAGTGATGTGAGATAAAGTGTGTGTTGTGGCTAACCTGTGATCGTTCAATATATATATCGCTGGTGTGATTGTCGATTGTTTCATGTTTATTTACTCTGTCGTTATCTCGAAAATATTCGTAATTAATTCTGTTTCTTGAGTATCTGTTCTGTTGAAGTATAATAATGAGTAAAAGTAAAGTTATTAGAAATCCCCTGAAGGCTTTTAAGAAAAGGAGAAATGTTGGAAAGCCAAAGGTATGTGTTACTACTGTAAACAATAAAGACGATAACCAAGTGAGTGAACCTAACCTCTCAAGTACACCTGCCCATAGCAGTCAAAGTGGGAAAGAAAATACTTCACAGAAGAAGCTTAGTTCAATGAGTGAAAACTATGAATGTTTTATGAGCGAATCGGATGTGAATGAAATATTTGATATGTCGGTTCTCAAAGGAATTTTTTCAAACTGTGTAAGATGTATTCATCGTAGTAAAGTTGGTCTGGAACTCTCCATAATAAAGCATGTAGGACTTGCTAGTGAAATACAACTGAAATGTGATAAGTGTTCATACATGACCACCTTTTGGGACAGTGTTGCAGTAACTGCAACTGAAGAAAATGGTAGCAAAATCTACGAACACAACAACGAGCGATGCTTGCTTTAGACAAGGAACGCCTTCGGGCTGCAGACAGGGCTGTAAAGAGTCTAGAAATACAAGCAAGAGTAAACAGGAGGAGGAACAAGAGGAAGCTGGAGGAGGAGTTTGCAGAGGATGAAGATAATCCATCCTATGGACCTGGAATGCACTAAAAAGTTAATCCAATCTTTGTCGCTCGATTCCCAAAACTTTTATTTTCTCATACTAATTACATGTTTTCTAAGGATCTTCCAAACATATTTGTTTCAAACTTTCAGTAAATGTTACACAGTACCTTCTGCATAATTTAACACAGCCTTTTTCAAAAAAAACTGTATATTTTTGAATATATAAATAGAAAATTGCAAAAAAAGTTGTGAATTTTCATTACAATTGAAAAAAAATCATCTTTAATAACTGAACTAAAATTTTGTAAAATCCCTATGTTAAGTTGTAGCCCATATTCCAATAAATAATCTGTAAAAAGTTCAACTTCCTACCTCAAATACTTTGTCAGGAAAGCTGTAATTTATAAGCGTTATTTTACCATTGCAAGTATAGGGCGTTCCGGAGCCCCTTAAAGTCTGATAATCGGAGAATCATCGCAACGCTCAATCGTGAAGACACGATCCAGTGCACATTCGATAGAAATTTCGAGAAGCCTGTAACACCATTATCGATTGTGAGTAATTGGTACTGTGTAGTTAAGTGAATAAAACTAAGAAGTGTTTATTCTTTACGAGTTAGTTTCTTCGAATTATTGGAGGAAAATGGAACTTTATGGTCTATAATTTGTTTAATTTAACAGTGTGCTAAAATAATGAAACTTAACTAGAATTTGAATTTACTTCCAAATCTTAATAAGAATATTTGCTAGAGTAAATTGCTTTAAAGCATTGAGGGCTAAATAAACTTAAGCAGAGTTGTAGTTCAGCGTTTATGTGATGAAAAGTGTTTCTGAAAAGTGAGCAATGTTAATTATAAAGAAAGGGACAGTTTAAGGGCACCCACTTTAATCTTTACTAGCAGGGGAAAGTCAACTTCAATCTGGGTTTTGCAAATGAATCTAAAACATTGCCACTGTGGTATGAATATGAAATGTGTTATTTCAGTGTCATATTACTGCATTTGTGATGTGTATATGTAAGTTACACTTGAACTCTTATGAGGTACTACTTGGTCTAGTGTTGTCTTTGGGAACACTTTTTTTGTGCTGAATTAGTTAAAGGTTGAGGTGATCATTGTAGTTAACAGGCGTAAAGTCTATTTTACATTTCTGTGACTGCTAACCTATGCTGTTGATAACTACTGCGCAGTTCGTCTGGTCGTTATACGTGTTCATTGCACTTTAGTAAGAAAGACTTAATAAAAGTTCCTTTTGCAAGTGTATATATAAATCCATTCAGAATAATGTTTGCACATTATTATGCCTAATTAGGCTGGCGACCATTTTTTTTTTGGTTTCATACAGTGAGCGCTCAGCTACGATCTACTCTCTCCTGCAAGAAGGAAGTCAGTACGAAGACTAAGTTATCTGTGCACCGTTCAATCTTTCGATCAACTTCGTGGTATGGGAGCGAAAGCTGGGTGGATTCAGGTTACCTTATCAACAAGGTTGAGGTTACGGATATGAAAGTAGCTAGGATGATTGCAGGTAATAGTAGATGGGAACAATGGCAGGAGGGTGTCCACAATGAGGAAATCAAAGAAAAACTGGAAATGAACTCTATAGATGTAGCAGTCAGGACAAACAGGCTTAGATGGTGGGGTCATGTTACACGCATGGGAGAAGTAAGGTTACCCAAGAGACTCATGGATTCAGCAGTAGAGGGTAGGAGGAGTCGAGGCAGACCGGGGAGAAGGTACCTGGATTCGGTTAAGAATGATTTTGATGTAATAGGTTTAACATCAGAAGAGGCACCAATTTTAGCACTGAATAGGGGATCATGGAGGAATTGTATAAGGGGGGCTATGCTCCAGACTGAACGCTGAAAGGCATAATCAGTCTTAAATGATGATGATGATGATGATGATGATCTTTTGCCTACATTTTCTCTACTTTCATTATTTTCTAAATTATAGTCTTACTGCTTTCTACTAATTGCCACCCTTACGAAATTCACGTTCGATTCCCTCTGTCTTCTAGGTTAATGCACGGCTAAACTTCTCAAAATTCCTCCCAGAGGGTAACGCTAGTTGCATATTAACATCATATTTGGCACATTTAAAAATCCGCGGTAGCGTTATACTTGGCGCCGCGTGACAGGACGTTATTCAGTTTTACTCTCAGAGATAGTGTGAAACGTAAATATTGAGGGAAAAACAACAATAGAACGAGTAGTAAACGTCTGGCGGCACGAGCTTGTAACATACAGTATCAGGTGAAATAGTAGGGCGTTACCCAGAGTTAAAAAATAAAGATATAAAACAGTAACAGAATAAAAAGATGGATACAAAAGCGAAAGTAGACCAAGACGAGGGGGACGGGAAAGTACAGAATGCATTATGTGGCAGTAAATTTGACAGATGCAACCACAGATGACGCCACGAAACGGCAGCAGGCTTACGTGGAATATCATACTCACGTAAATGAACTGATTCAAATAATGAACTTATTGCAAATGAAACCAGACAGGAAAGAGGACGCGACCAAAGACAGCGGGTATATCAACGAATCATGGATATATTTGATTCATCGAAAGACAAAAGCGAAGTCAGTGAGAACGCATTAGGACAGGACTTATTAAAAATGTCTGCACAACTCGCAGTACACAGTAGCAATATTAATGCACAGATTGCTGAACAGGTTCAACAAATGAAAGCGCAGAGTAGTGATATTAACAAACAAATAAAAACATAAGGTCAACAAATTGAAATGCAAGGGATCAAGATCAGCAAACAAATCGATGAAGTAAATTCAAGAATATGGGTAGTGAGCAATGCCATTAGAGATTTAAAAAGTGAGTTAAATATTATCAAAGGTAATGTTGCCACTATGCAAGGGCAAATTGACGAAATTAATGATAGGTTTGACACCAAAATGATGAAAATTCAAGACAAACTAGAACCTTTGGTAATAACTAAAGTTAACGAAAATGTATTCGGTCCAAAAACATAAGTATTAACTAAATGCAACGCCGAAATTTCTCAAATGAGACAATTGATGGCAGTATCCGAAAGAGAGTTGTGGAAACAAGTAATAAACTGCGAACAGAAGTGCGAACAAAACACTTCTCAGATTCAAGGCAACATGTGTAACTTTGAAAGAAAGATAAGAGAAAGACCTAATCATATTGCCGAAAGGATGAATTATAGCAAATTATTAGAGGGCGAAGAACGTTTCGACCCAGCAAAAAAAAAAAAAAAAGAAATTTCCCTGACGACAGATTAGGAGAAAATTAATGTGGTGATCAGTGCTTTAGCGGGGGGAATAAAAAGGTGAGGATTAAATCTAGAAACAGACCAGATGTCATTTGAGGAATTTAAGCAAAAATTTATCGAGGAATACTGGTCAGAGCAGAAGCAGGGCTATTTGAGGAGAAAATTTATTATGGCCAGACTGTACCATAAAAGGGGCAGTAATTCCAAGAAAGAATTCTGTGAAATATGGTACAGACAACTGACTCATTTAAGGTCCAGGCGAACAAAATCCGAAATAGTGTGGGAATGAATGAAGAAGCTCCCAGAGGATTCGAAATTATATGTGGGAAGCAACCACAAAAGCTTCTCATCATTCTTGGAGAGAGTAGAGAGGAGAAAACTATCGTCCAATCAATAATAACCGAATAAGGGAAAACCATGGCCAAAACGAACAAACAGAAAATGATCGATATCGCGTGAACACCATACAGAGAGGCAGAGTTAGCGGACATGGTAACGGATCAACTCACGGTAGTGGATTTACGCTGCGAAATTTTCAGAATAGGGACGATGTTGTAAACTAGGGCCAGCGTGTTTTACGGGCCAGATACAGGACAATGGCTTTAGGCCCAAACGAGAGAAATCATACAGAAATAGTAAATATGAATGCACACAACGAGCTGACGGCGGGAACGCGTCACTAGTTGTGCACGCGAGGCGACAGGTGTTGTCGTATGAGTCATGATCGGGCAGCAAGGGAGTAGTCAGGCATTTTCGAAATAAGCTACAGCAAGCAGTGAACCTAGTGAAGCGTTCATCTGGCCGCTGTGAGAACAAGATAGCTGCGGTGAAAAGAGATGACGGAATCGAAGACTTCAGTGAACGAGTTTCAGTAGTAAATCATAGTTCGGGCATATTAACTAATAGAAGTAATAACAGAGAAATATCGTGCAGGAAGGAAAAAGAGCGGGATGATGTAATTAATGTCGAAAAAAGTTGTACGGCCACTGATGTAATAAAGAGAGGAGGAGTAGAAGTAGAGACAGTATTAATAAATAGAAAAGAGGGGAAAATAGGATGCGCTGCGCAGGGCGTGCTTGCAGAGAATTTGGTAGAAGTTAGGGGAAGAAATGATGGCGCTGCACAAGGTACGCATGCTGCCGTAATTATGGAAAGTAATGCAGAAAATGATAAAATGGCCAGTATAACTAGAAATAGGGCGGAGGATGAAATCCTCAATAGTATGGATGAGTTTATGAGTGACGAACATCCCGCATATGCAATTGTCAGCAATAGTGAAAATGACGTTGAGTCCGACTGTAACATGCGAATCACTGAAGTGATTACAACAAGTAAAAAGTGAAAGTCGATGTAACTCAAAGTAATGTTGAAGTGCAGCATTCAGAAAATGATCTGAACACCGAAAACAATGAAATGTCAACTTAAGATTTAGCTCATTGTGTCAAGGTTGCATTCATGATTGAGTAAGATAGTGAGGAAGAACCCAGTGATAGTTCTGAGGAAGAATATTTAGAAGTAGAGGAAAAGGAACAATACTTTACTGGAAATGAATATGAAAGACCTAATCAAAATTTTTCAAACAAAACCCGGCAATCGAGACCGAACTGAAAACGAAAGAGCCTCCAGATGATACAATACTGGGGCTAGCATTTTTTCCTATCATGAAAGATTTTGAAATTTAAAAACCGCAAAAGCCACCTGAAATACGATAGCGGGGCAGAAGTTACCAATAATTGCTAAAGAAGTAGAATTCAAAATACCGAAAAAGCCCCAGATATACAGGAATTGTCAGTTGATATCATTTCTTGGAACGATATAATGGTCGAATAGGATTTTTTATGGGAAGAACAGGAATATACAGAACATAGAATAATCAAACAAACCATTATTCCAGTCAAAATTTATGATATTGAATTACAGGTACTTTTGGACACAGGTTCACAGATTAGTGCTGTCTCAGAATCTTATTTCCAGCATATCTCGAATAAACCAGGATTGGTTATGATGTCCGTAAACGGGGTTAAAATTATTGGAGCAACCAGCAAATCCGGTAAGCCCATCCGTAAACAGGCACTAGTAAATTTTGAATTTTAAGGGAAAAGTCTGAACATGACTTCTTAGTCGTACCTGAGTTAAGCACCGAAATGAACCTAGGTATTGACTGGATAGATAAAGAAAAGGTATTTTAGATTGTGGAAAACGATTTGTCAAAATTAATACGAAAGCCGGTAATTTGGAAATTTTATTTGCAGCAAACGAAACTTTAAGTGATGCTAAAGTTGAATCACTAGTGCAAGAGTTGGACTCAGGTAATTATGGTTTGACCAACTTATTGAAATTTATCATGTGAAGAACTTAATGACGAGTGCTACGAAAACAGAATCTTTTAAAGAAACTGTTGATGAAATTCAAGAGCTTACGTCAGAACAGAAAACTGACTTGTTTAGCATTTTGACTGTTAATCAGGAAGTGTTCTCTGATTAACCCAGTATGGTAAAGAACTTTGAATACCGCATTAATGCAATGGAATACGAACCATTTTTCGTAAGATCCTGTCCAGTGCCGTTAGCAAAGAAAGAAGCAGTTGAGGCGGAAATAGACAAAATGATCGAATGGGAGGTTATAGAAAGAAGTAATAGCGAATATAACAGCCGCTTACTATTGTGAACAAGAAGGATGGAGGAGTGAGAGTTGTAATTGATGCACGAACCTTGAATAAAATTGTTAAGAGAGAAGTAGACCACAAAATTTGGACGAGCTGCTACCGAAATTCCATAACGTTAAATATTTGACTTTTTTAGACCTCACTGTGGGATATTGGAAAATCCTACTACACGAAGAATCCCGCAAATATACAGCATTCCTATTTGCAGGTAAGTGTTACCAGTATAAAGTCGTGCATTTTGGTCTAAGCAGTTCTGATTCTGCTTTCCTTAGAGCATTGAATTCGGTACTAGGAAGAGAACTTTGTGCTAGGTTGACAATATATGTGGACTATTTATTAATTGCAACCGAGAATTGGAAAGAACATTGTGCATTATTGAACAAAACCCTTGCGGCCCTTGAAGTAGGTGGAATGACTGTGAAATTGAAAAAGAGCTAAATGGTAAAACAAGAGATAAAGTTTTTTGGACATATTATAACTACATCTGGGATTAGAAAGGATCCAGAAAATTTTATCTCAAATTTATGGCAGGAAGGAATGAAGCAAAATGATGTACACATAAAATACATTTCGGTCAACCACCCAGCAAGTAATCTGGTAGAACAGTGTATGCATGATTTAGGTAGGTTGCGTCGAACCTACTGCCACAATTATCACAAGGCTTGGGGCAGGTTTGTTACAGATTTTGAAAACATAATGATTACCCTTTTTCATGAAACTACAGGTTTTACACCTGAAGAAATCTTATTAAATCGTAAAAGTGTAATTCAGGAAATTTTGCAATTTCTACCCATTATAGACCTTGATATGAAAGAGAAAAAAGATTTGGTTAGGAAAAGAATTGAAGAAAAAGCGGAAGCCAGAGCTAAAAGACACGATAATGGCCTCAAAATGGCTAAATTCCAAACTGGTGATTTTGTTTTAGTAAAAAACTCATGAAAAATCCAGCGAAATTAACCATAAAATTTGTAAATTCAAATATATTTATAATGGTTCCTTTGAAGCGCAAGGAACTCTTCACACCAATGCATATTATCTCGTGTACCCACATCTAAAAAACCACTGGCGGTTAGCAATATTGCAGATCTGAAGCTGTATGTCCACAGAAATGAACAATAAGAGACAACAGTGAAAATATATATATATATATATATATATATATTAATTTATATGATTTTGTTTGACAGTTATTACCAAGTGTTGTCATGTTGAAAAGAATTTTTTTTCTATTAACAAATTTCTAATGTCTGTCGGTAAGTTTCAGATTTAATACAACAAACTGAAATGTACTACATATATATGTTGGTAAATATGAGATGTATAAGGACTGCGATAATGAGGTATTGCAGTATGAGTATATGGACTGCCGCAGGTGTTACGGGGCAGACAAACAATGACAAAGGAAATGACAAAGGACTGCCTTGAAAACAATTATTGCGAGTAAATTACGAATAGGCGCATGTCAGGCTGTTTGTGAAGTTACGGTCCTGTGACATAACAGTAGGAGCTGCTGTTATACGCATTAAAGTGCTTCGACAGATGGAAAGCCTCTACACAGGGTTAGTACACAACGGAAAGAGCCGGCGTGGCGTAGCGCCTGATAACGGGAAATTCCCACTCAGAGCGGCTACGTGACAGACCCGGGGATCGATAGACAGCCAGGGCGATGGAAGATTGGCCAAGCATCACAGTAAAGTCACAGGAGACTATATAAACGGCAGCTTAACAGCCTGTCGAGGATTCCGCTAGTATTCTGCCTCCGACGTGGTCACTGCGCTACTCTACCTCAGGGGCGGTAGACTTAGACCCTCGTGGCGTTTCGTTGCACAGAGTAGTAGCTACATGTTAGTAACACCTGCCGCAATTTGGTTCGGATGTCAGTGCCTCGTCAGCTTGAGTAAAGTTTTCTCCAACTATCTCTCTTCTCCATTAGAAGCTTACTTTCAACCACACCGAGATCCCTGGTTTAAAGTTATTCCAACTTTACAGATTCTGATCCAGAACTACGAGCTGGACGAGCCCACTCCGCCTCAACCAGGTTAGTGCCTAGCTCCCTCTTCCTGATCCGCTCGCAGGAAATAAATCAGACGCGACATAAAAATTTAGTCCTTAGGTGCTACAAAATGCCATTAATTTCCTCTAATTTGTGTCCATACACTTTCTTTCAGTATTACGTATTTTTGAATACAATCAGCAGGAATTTTAGTTATTGGTTGAAGCATTCTAGCTTAACAAACTTCATGATCATAAGTGGAAAGTAAGACAAAGGTCTTTTTACATATACTGTGATCAGATTCAATCATTTTACAAACCAACTGTTCATTGTTTAATTTTACATACTGTCTTTTAGCATCGCCCATTAATAAAAATTCCTTCTCTGGTGCTGTATACGTAAACAGCCGTTTATTTCTATCAACCTCGACTGGTAATGGCCAGAGATTGTGTATGTGAAACACACTGTTATCGACTAATGGAATCTATAGTACATGACTTAATATATTACCAGCAACAAATACAACTATATGAATCAATTTCATTAACTGGTACCACATGTCTTCAGTTAGAGCTACTGGTAATTGCTTATCATTAATCTCATCTTTAATTATTTCAAGATATTTTTCAACTTGTATAGGGTTTATTAAGTGTGATTCTAATATTCCCTTCTGAGCATTGACAATAGCTGTTATCAATAAGTCATGCTCTCGCTCTAGTTCATTGAATATTGATATCAACTGTATAAGTTGCTCATTTAGTGTCACTGAAATAGCAATTTTTCTTAATTGTCGATCTGTTGAATTCTCTTACTGCAACACCTGCTGATTCAGTTTCAATATCCCTTGCGTCATTATCTTTTCATTTCTCGCTATTGAGTTTACAGTATGGTTGAAACTATGTAACGTTGCCTTAACAATAGTTACCTGTTCTTTTGACAACCTAAGTAACTCTTTCTGTTCTCTTTCAAGCAGGTTCATCTTGCTTTTAAAATAAGATGCGTCATCTCCATCTAGTGCTCCAAAAAGCACTTTGCTTATTTCACCAGCAAAGTTCAAAATTCTATGTTTTTCAATCCTGTGACCGTGACATGCTAATTGTCCTATTAGACCTTATGAGTTTGTTATCTTATGTACATGCCACTGTAGCGCCTGTTTTGTACTATTGCACTCTATCGTGCTCATATTCTATTGTAAGTGTTTTTGCTGGCAAAACTCTACTGCTCTTGCTGCTAAGTTTTCAGTGGACGCGAATTTTTGTTTTAACTCTACTAGATTAAAGTAGCTTACAATTCTCCAGGTAACGTTATATAAACGTAGATCCGGTTGTGTCTTTACCGATCCAAATACTGTAATTAGGATTACCAATCATATCTTCATGAACGTTGCCATTTTCCTGTAATTTAAAAGAACTCTTTTAATCTGTTTGCGTGTACTTTTAGGTTCTTGTTCCCTCTTAACCGAATTACTATATTAGGACGTTTTACTTCAGTTACAAGATATGGGCTTCGTCGTTGGCTAACTTCTTCGAGGAACCTCTCCATATGCTTTCATCAAATGGAAGCACCTTGTCTCCTGCCTCAAACATCCATGGATTTTGTGTTTTGTCATAGTACCCTTCACTTTCAACCTTTGTTTGTGCCGTTAATTCTCGTGCGCTCTGATGCATATTTCGTCATCTTTCTTTCAGTTCAATAACATAATCATCATAATTGTAAATTACATCTGCAGGCCTTTTCTGTAATATACCTGGAACGTTGCATATTCTTCCAAAAAACAGCTCATGCGGGGTGTAACCTGTGGCACTATGCGGAGTAGTGTTAAATACAAACGCTGCATATGGAACCCAGGTGTCCCAATTCGTTTGATTTTTATTTATATAGTGTCTCTGGGTCTCTGTCAAAGTCCGATGTGTTCTCTCTAATGCTCCATTTGCTTGCGGATGGTAATAGGTAGTGTGGATTTATTCCATGTGTAATAATCTACACACTCTTCGCATTGTTTCACTCATAAAATTGCTTCCCATGTCACTTAATAATATCGACGGTATGCCATACCTTAAAATAATTCTCTCAATCAATACTCTAGCAACTTTTTCTGTGTCTTGTTGCTGAATTGGCTCCGCTAGTAGAAATTTTGTTAATGCATCTTGGAACGCAAGTATGTGCTTATGGCCTTGATCCGTTAGTGTGAGTGGGCCAACTATGTCAACATAACAACACTCAAATACATATTCTGGTTCAAATGGCTCTGAGCACTACGGGATTCAACATCTTAGTTCATAAGTCCCCTAGAACTTAGAACTACTTAAACCTAACTAACCTAAGGACATCACACACACCCATGCCCGAGGCAGTATTCGAACCTGCGACCGTAGCATTCCCATGGTTCCGGACTGCAGCGCCACCGCGGCCGGCCACATATTCTGGGGTCTATGTTATTTCCATACGCATCTTAGTTTTACTTTGTGTTAACTTATTTCTTTGGCAGCTTTCGCACTTGCGAATATACTGCTCAATATCCGCTTTCATACAATTCCACGTACAATATCGTTTAATTCTTTCATACTTCCAAGCAATTCCTTGACGTCCCCCAATTGGTGAGTCATGGTACTGCTTAAGAATTTTCAGTTAATTGCTCTTGGGTTTGACTTTCATTTATGGCTTCTCCTGACTTGACGCTATCATTTAATTACTGTTCATTTACATTCGTTTCTACATTGTGATTTGTTGTCTCAATATTTCATATTCGTGATAGCACATCTGCAGTCACATTTCTTTTGCCACTTTTGTATACAATCTGATAGTCATACTCTTAAGTTTGAGCAAAAATTTTAACAATTGCAATGAAGGATCTGATACACTACTTATCCACAATAGTGGTTTATGATCCGTACAGACAGTGAACTTACACCCAAACAACTATGATCGAAAATGTTTGACTGCCCAACATATAACTAACATTTCCCTTTCGATTGTACTATAATTTTTCTCCGCCTTATTCAAAGTTCTCGATGCGTATGCAATAGGTAAATCACCTCCTAACTCACTTTGTGTCAAGACTGCTCCAAGCGAGGTCTGACTCGCGTCTATGGTGACAATAAAGTCCTTACTAAAATCAGGGTATTGTAAAATAGTGGGATTCAACAGTTTTTCTTTCAGCTGTTGAAACGTGTGTTCTTGCTCATATCCCCACTTATAGATAGTTCCCTTTTTCAACAATTTGTTCAACGGCTTTGCTATCTTACTATAATTGTTCAAAAATCGCCGATAATAGCCACTTAACCTGAGGAATGCCTTCAACTGAATTGTGATCGTTGGCTGTGGATGCTGTTGCACAGCATCAGCCTTACAGTGGTCTGGCTTCAATCCATTGGCTGTAAGTACATGTCCTAGAACTTCTTTTCGCAGGAATTCGCATTTGTCTATCTGCAATTTTAAATTATAACGTCTGAGTCCCTCAAAAACCTCTTCTAGCCTGCAATAATGTTCTTCTAATGAAGAAAAGAAAATTATCACATCGCCCAAATAAATGAGTACCTTCTTATCTTGAAGTCAAATTGAGACTGTATTCAGTAACGTTTGAAAAGTATTTGGAGCCTTTTTCAATCCCATAGGCATCCTTTTATACTCATGATGGCCGTAGGGAGTGCTAAAAGCAGTCTTTTCTTGGTCTGGTTCGTCTAATAACACTTGATAATAGCCCTTGGCTAGATCCAGAGTGGAAAAATACTTCGCCTTACCCAGTCTGTCTAAAATTTCACCAATCCTTGGCAAGGGGAATACATTATTAACCGTTAATTCATTTAATCATCTGTAATTCGCTACTACACGTCATTTTTGCTTTCCATTGGCGTTCATCTTTTTGGGCACTAATATTAAAGGTGAACATCAGGCACTATTACTGAGTACTACAATGTCATCCTGTAACATCGATTTCGGCCTGAAATACTTCTTTCTGCGTCTGTGGTATTCGATAAGGCCTCGTGTTAACTACCTTTCCCCTGGCTTCTGAAATTAGCGGAATTTCATGTTTAATAGCCTCTGTGTAGGTTAACTTATCTCCCGGAAATTGAAACACATCATTGTAAGCTAGACATATTTCTATTATAGCTTTCTTCACTTCACTATTTAAGTGATTTACACGCAGTACTTTTAATTTACTGGCTCTGAATTTCCTATCTGAATGTACTTATTGTACATATTTCTATTATAGCTTTCTTCACTTCACTATTTAAGTGATTTACACGCAGTACTTTTAATTTACTGGCTCTGAATTTCCTATCTGAATGTACTTATTGTACTTGTCTTACCGTCACTTCATCCACCAGAGATACCTCCTCGGCTAACATTACAGGACCGTCTAACTCAACTTTCTTTTCATTAGTATTTAAGACACTTACTATATACACTTACCTTCCCTTACATAAACTAATGCGTCGGGTAAAATTAAGTCTGCCTGTAATTCTTGTCTTGAAATGATTACTTCCGATACATCCAATAAAATTACACGTACTTTTACAATCTTTTCTTCTCTAGGGCCTACAATTAACGTACACTTTTGTGTCGCTGTACTTCCTTCGCATCTCACGGTAGGCTTACTATCATAACAGTTTTCTAATTCTGCAGCTTCAACTGAAGCTAAATCGACCTTCGAATCTGTGTTCTGCAACACCTCTGCATAACTGCGTTTAGACCTTTTGTCATGTTCTACCTTTACTAACCCGGCTTTTACCGAAACTGAATCATTACAATTTTCATTTCTTGCCTTTGCAAAATCATCTCCTTCTAAGCAGCTATGATTACACCGTTCTTTTGTGGGACTCATCAACCTCTTACTTGCGTTTCTTACCGCCATAGACTTCTTTCTAACGATTTTCTCATACGCGGCTGCTACTGCTGTCGAAGTACTCACTCCTTCCTTCGAAATATCTTGACCTCGTTTCATGGCTCCGACCGTAAACGCCTAAACATTCGTGGTGTCTCTACCTCGCTAGCGCCCGCGGTACTCTTCCTAGCGCTCTCTTAACGACAACTACTCGGCGCGACTCTTGCGTCGTTCACAACTTAAATCATTTTCCACAAATAATAACATGTCTTGTACCATAATCTGTAACTGTGTTATGCTTTGCAAGAAAATCTCTGCCTAAAAGTCCTTCTAATGGCAGATCCACTTCTGCCTCTAATACATGGAATTGGTGTCTTACAATTCCGTCTTCAACCTGTGACTCAGTTTCTAAGGCGCCTTCTGTTTTAACAACATCATTACCAAACCTTTAATTCTAATACTCTGAGTAGAATCGCAATTTTCTGATCCCCGTACACTGTTCTTTTTCAATAAACTTATTTGTACCCCACTATCTATCAAAAGCCTCACTGGATTCCGTGCGCCCTTTTCTAATCTTACCGTGATATACTCACTTCTGTTAGTGCAGCAGTCTACCTTAAATATCCCGCCAGATAGGTCGCAATGCGACTGCCTCATGGCGCCTCCTCTTAGTTTCCCTGTGCTCCATATTTCTTTCATATTAAGGGACAATTCTTACAGTATCGAGCGTATTGACCTTTTTAATTACACTTAAAACACACAGTATTTGCCATTGGCTCGTAATGTTCCAAATAAACCTCACCTTCTTTCTGCTTTTCTGCAAAACGTTCTTTATCGTCCTTTTCTTCTTTTCGCGCTTTCATCTGTACTGGTACCGTGCCTATACTGCGTTCCCTCTTATTATCACAACACTTCTTTGCTATGTGCCCCTGTTTTCCAAAGTTAAAACCCTTTTGAATTTTGAGAGATTCTATTTTCTGAGCTCTCTTTTCCATTGGTTTCTCTCGTGCAGACGCGATCGCTCTTTCTTCTGTTGATGCAATATATACTGCTTCGGAGAGCGTTATTGATTCCCCTCTATCCCTTACTACTGTCTTGATAGTGGTGTGATCTAAGCCTTGTATGAATACTGCACGACCTAATTTGAACACTAACGAAAGGCTGCCCGCTAACTCTGATTCCGTCATCACCTCTTTGATTGCCTCACGGAACTGGTGCTGAAGTGCATCTATTCGCGAACCCCATTGGGCTATGTTTCCTCACGGTTCCTGTCTGCTCGCGAACATTTTACAACTGTAATAGTCTAGCGTTCTCTTGCATGCGTAATTTTCTACTAAGATAGCTCTACCTGAAGGCCAAGTGGCAGTTAGATCTCACACTAGCAATTTGCTTCTAGCAGCCCCAACTATACGTGCTTTGACAAATTTCAACAAAACATCATGCTGCTCTGGTGCTACCAAGTCGATAGCACTGTCGTAATTGTCCAAAAATTCATTTAATTCTGCCTTATTTCCATCAAAAGGATGCGATAGTATATTAATAGCCCCAATGATGTTAATATATTGCCTTGGAGGTGCGGATGGATTTGCCTGATTATCAGAAACCGTTTCTTCATTAGACATGATGTTATTGTTAAACCTTTGTCTCACCTTCTGCTTCAAATTTTCTTCTGTTGTAGCTGTGCGTCGTCGGCTGCGGCGGACCCGCAGATCTGCCTTCCTGGCGATGTAGCTGCTACTGGTGGACTATCTTGATCGCCTAATGGCTTCGGATGTTGCTTTCGGTGTGCGGACATTTGCTATGCCGGACGTTTGCCACGCCGGACATTTGCCACGATTTTACCTGCTCCGAAGGGTTGGGTCTAGAGTGCTGCAACGCTCAATGTTTGATCGGTCACTGCTCGCCTGTTGACGGGGGGACCGAGCCGCTCGTGTCCAGCCCCACACGACTCGGCTCGGTCACGTACTCGCCCCATGTCTGTCGTCCGGATTCCGGACACGCGGATAACCGAGCATGACCGGTCACCGCTGACGTCTCACCTCGCCTCGCCCAGGCTTGCTGTGCAAATCCAACGCCTCTCTGTCTCTCTCTCTCTCTCTCTCTCTCTCTCTCTCTCTCACACACACACACACACACACACACACACACACACACAAAATGATTTATCTCTGTCTCTCTCTCTCTTTCAATACAAAAGTAACGTTTCCAAGAGCGAGTACGTGACACAGCTAAATTCATAAAGCACTTGGAAAGTAAAATGATATTTCAGTACAATCGCGGATAGAAGACGTAGCAATTTTATGTCTGGAAGTGATCACAGTCTTCTCACAAACGAAAGTCAAGGCTCGGTTTTTAATCCTTTGTACCTCCTGTTAAAAAATACATATCTGTTAGTACACATCAATTACGCTAGTTAATTATAAGTCTATCGCGTATCATAATGAAACAGTCATTTTAACTGCAGTAATTACTCACCTGACAGTCAGTGTCACTGACACTGCAAATTTGTTGCAGTTTGTGAAACCAAAGAAGAACTAACTGGATTGTCGGTTCTTTTTCGCCTTCTAATTCAGCTGTGGCCTCCTTAAATGGTCTCAGAAAATGAGCAGATTTTCCTGCAAGCTCATTATCATATCCTTGCAATCTGTAAGCGGAGTCCTTTTGCGTCAGTAAAGTAGCAACTTCGTTACATTGAGTGTGTAAGGATTCCAGCATAGTGTACAAGCTGTTCCAGCGTGTGCAGACCTCTTGTTTGAACGATGATTTCAAAGATGAGCAGCGGCCACTTCTCTTAATGTCCCTTACAATGCATTTTACAGTATTTATTGTTGATGCGGTGTTCGGAGTATGATTAAACAAGAAGTTATCTTCATCGAAAGTATGGCTAAGTGCTGTGTTTATACAATGAGCAGCACAAGGAATGATTTCGTGACTTTCCAAAGCCTTTATTCCATTGGCAAACTGGACGGAGACAAAAACAAAACTGTGCAACATGTGCGGCGAAATGTCCCAATCAGCCATCCTCCCTTCAATTTCTTTCATAATATTTACTCCCGTCTTCTTAACGTCAGGGAATTTTTTTGTAAATAAAACATTGTTCACAAGAGTCCAATCTGTGTTAATGTAATGTGTTGTAATCGTCAAATAGTGCACCTGATTATGCGAATCAGTCCACATATCAACTGTCGCTGCACTTGTTTTATTAATAACTTCCGCAACAACAGAAGGCATTATGCTGTTACGCATTGCATCAGCTTGTTCTTTGACATTTCTTCTTATAGTAGAGGGATGTGGCGTGACATCTGCCACGTTAACTTCTCCATAATGCGCACCTAGATGTATTAATTCTTGGCCTAGTTCTCTGAAACTCTCACCGGAAACACCACTAAAAGGTCTCATATCCTTAGCACACATTGCAACACATTTTGCTGTAGTACTATTTTTTATTACTGTCGATGCCCCTGAAGGAGTTGTATCTTTGTGAGGTTTCCTGCAACTGTGCTTCTTTAAATGAATGGTTACCGACAGGAAATACAACAATGTGGAGCAGTTTATGTACGATACGTACCCAGTTGACGCGCTGTTTTCGTCTACAGCCAGCAGAAATGTACTCCATACTTGGCTTTTTAGACCTTCCCTTTCCTTCAATGTGTAAATATTGGTTTCAGTTGTAGGTCTTGCAGCACTGGCTTCCTCGCGCTGCATGATTACATAGAGAGACACACCACGAATGAGAAGCCCGTACTGGCTGCAGTCTCACACGGATAATGACACGTGTAATGTGTTCAAAGTTGCGTGCTACGTATTCGGTCACGGCATCTACGCTCGGTCACTAGGACTAGTGCGGGTAGCCTATCCAGTTAGGGTGTGCTCGCCCCCCCATCTCGTATTTTGTGCTCGCGTACTCGGTCGTGCTGGACTCTAGTTGGGTCCCTTGCCTCCCCCTCCTCCTGCTCCTTCTCCTCCTCCTCCTCACTCGCCGCGCGACCCGCAGTAAAGGTACTTACTCAGACTTTCCGCTGGTTTACTTAACATTTTCCGCCACATGTCTAGAGAGACTTTCGTTGTGGACACTATTAAATGCATCTCGCATTGAAATCCACACCAAATTTCGAGTCTCAGTAAAACTTGGCCAATCTTGGAGATTTTGCGTTCTTCTAAATTATACTTGCCTTTTTCGATGCTCCTGCAGCAGCTTTCTGTCGTGTTTAGTGTACCACGGGGGATCATTCCCGTCTCTTATTAATTTATTTGGTATGAATCTCTCGAGTGCTGTTGATACTATTTCTTTGAACTTAAGCTACATATGGTCTTCACTTGCATAGTGAGGAGACTGTCTCTTAGAAAGACTTCAACCGAATTTTTAGTTGCTTTTATAAATAGATATATTTCGCGTTTAGTTTTGGTGAATTTCTTTGTTATGGAATTGAGCCTCGCTACGACTGTGTGTTCACTAATCCCCGTATCCATCGTGATGCTCAGGATTATTTGTGGCTAAGAGGTCAAATGTGCTTTCATAACCATTTACAATTTGAATGGCTCGTTAAGTAATTCTTTAAAATAATTTTAAAAAAGCATCTAGAACAATTATGGAAGTTGTTATCTGACTACAATACAGTCTGAAAGTGTATTTCTGTCAAAATACGGAAGGTAGATTGAAGTCACTGCCAACTATAATTGTATGAGTAGGGTACCTATTTGTGATGACACTCAAGTTTTCTTTGAACTGTTCAGCAACGGTTTCATCTGAGACTGGGGGTCGGTAAAAGGAGTCAGGTATTAATTTATTCCGGTTGTCGAATATAAACTCTGCCCATATTAAGTCACAGGAACTATCTGCTTCAATGTCGCTTGTGAGCTGTAACACACATTACATTATTTTTCCTTAAGTTGTGCTTCTTGTTTCTGTTGTAGTGCAGATCATTACAATTATGGCTTTTCCCTCCAAAACCTAGGATGCTTTCTCTGTGACCCTGTAAATATCAGAGCTAAACAATGTAGAACAACAACGTACGTTACTAGCATAGCATTCTGTATTACTTCATTTCCTTATTTCTAACATTTTAAAATTGTGCGTCGACTTTAGGTGACATGTCAGTCATAGATATTCTTATCTCTATTTAGCCGGCCGGAGTGGCCGTGCGGATTTAGGCGGTACAGTCTGGAACTAAGCGACCGATACGGTCGCAGGTTCGAATCCTGCCTCGGGCATGGATGTGTGTGATGTCCTTAGGCTAGTTAGGTTTAATTAGTTCTACGTTCTAGGCGACTGATGACCTCAGAAGTTAAGTCGCATAGTGCTCAGAGCCATTTGAACCTTTTCGATCACTTTTTAGTGAAGGTATTTTCAGTCATAATCCTAATCCCTAAGAAGAAAGCCACCCGCCGCATTGAAAAAATCGCCGATTAAGTTCCTCAACGCCGACTATACAAGCAAACAATCTGAAATCGGCGATGAGGAAAGTCATCAGTCCATGGCAAACATGTGCGGTACGGGGAAAAATATATTTGACGCCACATGCACCTACAGGGACACAATAGCTCAGGCAGCCACCACCAGAAGCGCAGCTTCTATAATTCCGACGGACTTCAAAACGGCTTTCGACAGGATCGCCCACATATACCACTTAGAAACGCTAAACAGGCTCGGTTTTGGGCAAAAATGTATCACAATCATACAGAAGATACTAAGTACTGCGAGATCGAAAATAACAGTCAATAGCTGTAAAAAAAAAAAAAAAACAGCTAAAACTGGACAGATCCGCGAGGAAAGGCTGTCCATTGTCAACGGCTCTCTTCGCTATAGCACTGGACCCACTGCTGCGGGAACTCTCAAACGACACCAGAGGCTTCTCCGTAGGAGACAAAGCAACGTATAGCCTACGCTGACGACCTAGGCATCTTTATTGAAGATCAGGAAGACATTGGGCGAGTAGAAACCTTCATGACCACATTCCAAAACGTGTCAGGCGCCCAAACCAACCCAAGAGAAACAGTGCTACTGCCGATTGGCAATCAACGGCTCAAGCTAGACGGGCAGTGGTATAACATAGCAGAGAGACATCAAGTCCTCCGAATATTTATACAGCCTTGTCCGCTTAGAATGGCAGCTTACAACTAGAGAGATGTGCTGCACACCATAACAGGTCCTTCCAGACAGCACGGGAACGAGAAACCAACGATCAATCAGAAAATAGGCCTGATAAACACAACGATCCTGCCGAGAGCAAGGTACCTGGTGCAAAGCCTAAGCATCCCTATCGAAACTGCGCGAGCAATTACGAGCGCAATGTACTACCTGCTGTGGCGTCTACATATATCCGAAGTGGCCCAAGCAACGTGCTCGCTGACAACGGAGGAAGGGGGACTGGTTCAAAAACTGGTTCAAATAGCTCTGAGCATTATGCCACTTAATTTCTGAGGTCATCAGTCGCCTAGAACTTAGAACTAATTAAACCTAACTAACTTAAAGACATCACACACATCCATGCCCGAGGCAGGATTCGAACCTGCGACCGTAGCGGTCACGCGGTTCCAGACTGAAGCGCCTAGAACCGCACGGCCACACCGGCCGGCAAGGGGGACTGGGTCTGGTGGATGTAAAGACCAAATGTGCAGCACTCCTATCAAAACGAACGCTCGCCATCCAGGACAAAAACGCCGACAACAGCCACAGTGACTGAAAGATACAATCCTGCACCAAAAGAGACGCCGGTCGACATGGGGCACATCTCTTTCAGAATGCGACACTTAAGGATGCACTACGTCAACAAAAGCTACGCCCTGAACACCGTGGCGAACTCCGGCCACCGAACAGCCAGGAGAATATACTGGGTCCTCAGGGAGAAGCCGGCGAAAAACAAAATTGAAAACAAATTTCTGCAGTACAATTGGAAACAAATATGGGAAAATGTCTCCGAAAGCGTGTTGCCTAAAGGTAAGAAGGAGACATGGTACAAAATAGTAAACAGGACGGTACCAACCAACCGAAGACTGGCGGAGATAAAACTCTTTGCAAGTGACATGTGTGAGGTATGTGCCATGACCGACACCCTCGAGCACCGTTTCACCTGCGGAAATGACACCAACACATGGGTAGCGCGCCAGCAGGTGGTGGTCCGCATCAACAGTACGGCGCTGGAAAGCATCACAGTGGAAGCAATCACTGCCCCACTGGCGACTCTCTGGATCCTCGCCATGACAGCACGCGCCACCGTAGCGAGGAGGCAGACCGACAACCTGGCCTTCATAATGGAGAAAAACAAGATGGCCCAACAGCACAGGCGCTACCGTGACAACTTCAGAAACTTCCTGCAGATTCCACTGCAGACGACAATCGGCTGAGTCCTCCCCAGCTTGTGACCCTCAGCACCTCCACCAGCCACGATACCACACTTACCACAAGAAGAAAGTGTGCTGTGAAAGTGAGTAAGTCCAACAGAAAAGATAAAGTGTTTCTCCTCTCGCCTCAAACAATCTAGTATTGTAAAGTGTTTCTTCTCAGCGAAATCAGTGTTACAAAGTGCTCCCCACTAAACATCTGTCATGCTCACATCCTAGTCAGAGTCAAAAGTATTTATAATAGTACTACCATTGTTTTTTAAACGTGTGTTTGTCAAAAAAGACAACATTTACTTCTTGTCGTGCAGTGTTGCATAGCATCCAGGTATAGTTCATTATTTGTACTATATTGTTCAGGATACAAGCACTACTTAGTGAAAAGTGCCTATTACTCATAAAATTTGAATAGTTTCCTTTATTGTGTGCTTTAAAAAATTTATATTGTTTACTCACTCTGTCCTCTCTGCCTCTTATATAACATGGCATTTATTTTTGTTTCAATTTACCTTTTCGTTTGTAGTAAATGTAAAAATTTTCTTTCACTTCTGCTCCATCTTTCATGCTGATGTCTTCTCTCATACTGTCCCACCTAACAGTCGTAACTAAAGAAAGAAAACCAAACCAGCATGCACAACGTGCCTGTGGCACGATAAAATGGGTCATATGTAGAGATCTGAACCCATAAGCAATGATGCGGTAACGCTAGATATAAATTATTATGCCTGTCTGCAGTGGTTTATCCACACGAAAGACAACAAACGGCCATGGAAACGGATTCGAGGAACAACAATAACGGAAAAATCAAAAAAAGAAAAGAGTGCACAAACGAAAAACTATAAAAACGACAGTAATGTTAATCAAATGTAGGAATAAAATAGCTTAGTAGAAATAAATGTTTAAAAACGTATCGTTGGTAATAATTTAAATATATATGGTTACAAAAAAAGGATCCCATGTTCTTCTTCTATTTTAACTGACTCAAGGTCAATTCCGTATATTAAGCTTTATGTATACTGTTTACACTGCATCGCTAAGTATATTTTTAAGGTCTTGCCAAAGAACTTGATCTTTAAGTGTATACACAGCTATCCCAGTATATCACAAACATTAAATTCCTAATAAATTACAACGACCCATAAAAATTTACAGATATTTGACTTTGAGAACGTAATTCATCAGCGATCAGTATTAAGGCCAAGCGTTTCATTAATCTAAATTGTCAGCAAAACTAAAGCATATAAAATTTTTGAAAAGAAAGTAAAATGTTTTGTGAACTTATTTGTGTCAAAATCTGAAATAAAAAATATTAGGAAAACGTTTGGTGCTACTCACTTTCTGTCCATGATTTTGAGCATCATTCAAAAGCATGTAGACCGTTTCTCTGATCTACGTATTTCTTTTACACAAATCACTTCATAAAATGCAGGGTGACTCAGGAGGAAAGGTACATGACGAGTGATACTACTGGTGATCCTGAACAAAAGCTCATAATAAACATATGCCATTTTCTTAACCGTCTCCGGGTAAACCAATGAAAACAGCTAGGAATGGGAAAGGTGCAGGTGACGATAAATTAAGATACTGTTATGTTATGGTTTGTTTAATTGTGTACGTTTCCTCAGAGAAGATGTTCAAACAGTCCACCGTCAACTTCAATACATGTTGCTGGTCTTGTAGACAAGTGTTGTGTCGCCGATCGGAGCTCAGTTCTGCATTCCTTTGCCTGGGTGCAAGAATGTAAAATACGAGCGAGAAGTTCCTCTCTTGTGTCTGTTCTGCTCCTGTAGACGACGCTCTTCAGCCACTCCCACAAACAGTTATCCAATGGGGTAAGATCGGGTGACCTCGGTGACGAAGCAATGACTCCACTGCGACCGATCCAATGACCAGGATACGTTGTGTTGAGATGCTGTGTCACTGGCCGAACCGAATGTGTAGCAGCTCCGTCATGCTGAAAGTACATACGAGCTCGTGTTGCCAAAGGGATATCCTCCACGTATCCTGGTAACACATTTTGAAGAAACTCAAGACACCGTGTCCCAGTAAGACGGTTACCTAAAACAACTAAACCGATCAGTTGGGCATCAGTAATCCTGCACCAAACGTTGACTGAGAAACGAAAATTCATTCCCACAGTAGCGTGCACATTTTCATTTGCCCATATATGAGACGTTGATTCTGTTGCATGTAAATGCTGACTCATCAGTGAACAGTATACGTGGCATTAATCGCTCATTGGCAATGATCCATTGAGAGAATTCTTGCCGGGCGGCAGCATGTCCTCCGTGCAGAGGTTGTACACTCTGTCGATGGAAGGGATACAGATCGTGTACTGAGCGTATCACTCATGTTTGTGGAATACCAAGATGGGCAGCAATTTTTTGAGATAGTAGTAGGTTTGCATTCCACTACTTAAAGAATGTTCTTAACTTCATTAAGAGTTTGTTGTATGGGACGTTCAGAGACAATGTTTACGCTGGGAAGCGTACCACGCTTCCACAACCCGTGAAACACCCTTCTATCTGGCACTCTGCGACTCGGAAATCGTTGTTGGTATTCTTGCACAGCAGCTCTGGAATACCCATTGGACAGACCATAGACAAGCAGCATGTCAGCATACTCTGCATGAGTGAAGATCCGTGGCATTTTCGCTACGCAAAACTGTACTCGTTGTTCACGTGACAACACTGTAGTACCGTCCACTAGACAAGCACTGAGGGACTGAGACTTGAGGTAAACAACTGCACCATGAGCACGTGAACTGCATACTGACACGGTTAGTAAGGACGACGCTCCACGTTTCCCATTCTTAGTTGTTTTCATTGATTTACCCGGTAACGGTTAAGAAAAGGGCGTATGTTTATTAGGAGTTTTTTTGTTCAGAATCACCACTAGTAACACCCCTCAAAACATGTACCATTCCTCCTGACTCACCCCGAGTTGACCGATTTCTTTCATTTTTTATTTTCAAGGTTTCCTTCCTAACGTTTTCTGTTCTCGAAAATCGCAACTTTGGTACTTGTTTCGAAGGAAGCCTTTTTGGCATTTAAATACCACACCAATGTAATTTTTTATGTGCAAAATAGCTAGTCCTTGAACAAATGAAATTTTTGACACTTCGTTTACATAGCTTGGCAGCAGCTTTTCGTGAAATATTTGAATTTTACCTCAACTCATTAGTTAAGTTTTCATTAATTACCCTGAATACTTTCATCCAGTTAAATATGTTCATGCAAAACTAGACCTCACGCTGGAAACTTTGATACCCCTTTTACCTGTTTCTCTCTCTTTGTTTGGCTATGAATATTCGGACAATACCTCATGGTCTAATTTATAGGGAGTGTTGTTTTCCCTCTGCTCACGCGTTTACAAAAATATATCGAGTAGTTATCATGTGTGCTGTCATTTGCAAAAATCGTCGTTTCCATACTGTGAACTTTTTATGAGATACGACAATTTTTACGACCACTTGATTCCCGAAGCGCAGGAAAGTGTCGGACGCGCCGCGAGAGACCTGTCCCGCGGATGTAACAACCAATATCTCCAGAATCAAAAGAGATATCATTCCGGTCTCAACTTTAAATACAATTTAGATATCTTGGTTACATTTCATGGGCAATAATGTAAAGCCTTAAACAAACTATACGGAAAGTCTACGGAATGTGATTTTACTTCTGCAAGTTCTTAAAAATTTCGTGCAGCCATGTACTCAATTTCATGCAGCACAGTAACTATGGCGAATAACGAAAATAAATTCAGACCTTTATCGATATCAAGCTATAAGATGCGGAAGAATCAAATTTTTTCACTGAATACTTTTCTTAAAACCGGATGATAAGTATTGCATGGCTGTCGTCGCGTCCGCTCAACTGCTTTGCCGAGACGGCACATGGCTGTCGCTCTCTGTCGCGCGTGCTGCAACAAGATTCAAACACGTTTGAATTCAAACGTCGCCAGTTGTAACGGGAGACAGGCAGCGACACAGATGTCGCTCACGTAGGACACTTCTGTCGAAGTCTATATAGGGAAGGTCTGGACACCAAAGTCCCTTATGGAGCCGCCATGTTGGTTCTAGAGCACACGATACAGTGTTATGTCGCTAGGAAGAGACCTGTTGCTTCCGGAAATTATCACTCCGAAAACAGTTTGCGTGTCTTTTGTGTCAGACATTATATATTAAAGTTTAAAAATAAAATGAGGACTATGTGTAAGACCAATTTCGTTCATTTCGTTTGAGTAAAACGGTATTTCTTCATGAATGTTTGTACCTGCTCAGTGTGAACAATTGACAAGGAAATCTGACGTAGCATTATCAGAATCAAGCCGTGACTGTCACGTCTGCTACAAAAGCCGCTGGACGAATAGTTACATATGTTGTGCATTATTACTGATGCTATCTTTATACAGAGAAAGTTGTGTAGGCATGTGAAAATGAAAACAGCACAATTTGCAAACGATTAGTTGTGAGGGCATTTATATCCGTTCTGTATTCTGAGTGAAGAAACGAGTCAGAGAAACTGTATAATGTATCATGGTAAAATCACTACCTGCGAAGCTGACCCGTTTTATGTGCCTAAAAATAAGAAACTGATTAAAAACAATGCTAGCAGGCGAAACAAATCTGGCCAGAAACGCTCATTAGGCATTCCATTCCACAACACCCCTCAGACATTTTTTTAATAACAATATTGTTCTTTAGTGATTGAAAGGCAGGTAACAATTACAGACTATTTAATGCATAACACACACATTTACGTTCCCCAGGTACCTTTGGGGAAAGCAGAATGTTGTTAATGAAAAGGCATTTTTCCTTCCAATTTAACACAATTTGCTAATTGTATCTTTAGCCAGTGGTCATACATACCAGTATTGCAGTGAGAATGAATATGATCACAGTCTGTATAACCAGCATACCACATAAAAATTTTGGTTTCACTGCTTCAAACCAAACCAATATTGCAACTGACCGACGAATCATGATTAAGAGAAGGTCGACAACGAAGAAAATTCCAATAATTTCCTAATATTTATTTTTATAAATGAGGGTAATGAGTATGATGTACTTGTCAAAACTGGAAGTTTTTTTTTTGTAAACTCAGTTTTACACAGAAGGTTTATTTTCCCGAATAACACTGTGGTGTCAGATTTACATTTCTTGGAAATTGGTAGTGTAACTGCTGCTGTGTGTCACTTTTAGTTTTAACAGTTGATCAGATAAAAATCCATTAGTTATGACAAATAATATGTTGTCTAACAGTGCACATCATTCACAGTTCACAATAACCCAAGACATTAGATTACTAGTTACTTGAACAATATTTTCACCAGAGAATAGTTTACCAAGTTCACGCAATCAAGTGAAATATAGATGTATCTTGAAACTAATTCTTACATCAATATGAACCCAGTTCCTCTTTACAAGAAGCCAGGTACAATTTCAATGGAAAGACAGAGTAAAGATAGCTAACATCTAGGATCAAAGTATCTTGTGCCGGGGCATTTTAGAAAAAACAGTGACAAACTAAGGCACAGCTGGCTAGCTGCAGCTCTGATGAATTGCTTAACTCTTCACTAACAAATCCTATATATCTTTTTAAACCTTTGTCATATTCAACAAACGGCCTTATGGACATTTCGTCCAAAGAAAGTACACGCAGTTTTCCTTACACATCTTGAGACTGCAGCTTCACACCTAAACACTGAATAATATCATGCTGAATGCCAGGTGCAAATTTGTATGCTTCAGTCCTCCTCCTCAGGGTCCCTGCTAATGGCAGTGGGTAGCTGGTGCTCCACCTTTGTACCAGCAGCACATTTCACTTTTAGCGCAAATCTTACAGTTTTGTTTGACCATTTGTAAGGGCTTGGCTTAGAAACTGTTTCCAAGTACTTTATCTGGTCTGGATGTAAAAATGTGTTAAGCTGTCTCTCCACTGCAGCCGTCTTACCTTTCATTTTTTTCGTCTGTAAAGAGAGAAGAATATTTTATATGGGCCTACCATCAAAACGTATGTAAATAATAGTTATTATCATACATTTCTTCTTCAAACGCTTCAGTGGCTGGAAATATAATTACGGAACTCCATTATATGACACCTAAAAATGTTCAACTAAAGACAAAAGTTGAAACAGCCTTTTCAGTAACCGTCTTACCAGCAATGCGTCTTCAAACAAACACTGGCATGCACTCAGCTATGAAACAAATTTCCCTAGTCCCAACATTGCATTTGCAGCTACAGTACTGGCATAACACAATTAGTGTGTCTGGTGTGACAATTTCTATCTTCTGATTTACGATTTGTTCGTAATACGCAAGATTTCACTGACCACGTTACACAGCAGAAAACTGTACAAACCCTTGTGGTCGACAGAATACATGCCAATACAATACAAAGAATCAACAGAATCTGCAATAGCCCCAAAGCAGAGTTTTAAACAGAAATGCTTCATATAAATTTATGTGCGTCTACAATTTAATTGCAGGGAATATTTGCTCGCCACTAATTTGGTCCCCTCATAAACTAGCATCATTTCAGGTAACACAAGTGATGGTAACTGGTCATAGATGGGAAGGTTACGTTCATAAATCTAAAATAAAGTAAACAACTGCGTTCTGTCGGAAACATTGTTACATATGAAAACTGAAAACCGTTGATGAAAATCTCACCTTCATTGACGTCTGATTTAGTTACTGTCCTTGCTTTTGGATGTTTCCGTTTAGAAGAAACTAGTTTGAGTGGATTTGGGATGTCAAATTTCGTTGGAATGGCATTCCATTTTAGCAGTCTCGTTCCATCAGCTCTCCTTAACTCGAACTGAGAATCCTAAGTGAAGCTTTAAAAAATTCGTAAACATGTAAATTATATAGGTAGCATACGATATTTCAGCTGTAACTCTTTTAACCGTTTATTTCCTTACTTCGCACGACTTGGAATGTGTTGTTGGCTTCCATTTGTCTCTCCAACAGTTCTGCAACCATTTAACTCTCCGATCTTTGTCTGTACGAGATATGAATAATCTGATCCCTTCATAAGAATTGCTGCTACAGTTCGGTGCAGCACACAGTTTCCAGCGACAAACACTACACCCAGAACAAAATCAATCTGCTACAGCTGCGTAATAGGCTAGACCCAAAGTGGCCGCCATCGCAAAGGATCATGGGAGCGTGACCAGACTTGTCCTACATAGCTGGACTTCCGTAACTATACCTGCGGTTGTGTTCTGCCGCGTGAAGCTGTTGCGCGCTGTCGGTCGCTGGCGGCGGCGGCGCGCCAGCCTCTGTCCTTCTCGGAAGTACCCGCGGCGCGACGTTTCATTCAGCATTGCGGTGCTGCATTTTGCGGCGCGCACAGCTCTCTGAGTTTCGCAGAACCGTGGTGTCAGCGCTGTTTACCCTCGCTATTTCTTCATAGTATGATGGACGTTCACCGAGAGGGATGAGAATTCTCAATTCGCATAAGCGATGGGTACTGCTCAATTGCTTCGAAATAATATTACAGTATCATTCGGAAAAAAATTTAAGCTTTTAGATAACAATAAAACAGCAAAAAATTACAACGATGGACAGACGGGAGTAATTGTTCTGTACATCAACAAGCACTTTGTGCTAAATGTGCAGGCATGGAGCACTTGAAAAAACTGGCGCTACAGACTGTAAAATTTCAGCATTCGCACCCATTATTTCATTTTTTCAGTGGAAATGAAGAAAGAGTATGGAGACTTAATATATTACTGCGAATTAGGCTGGTTAAGTCAACTGACAAGCCTGGAATCTGTCTATTGTTGAATTCATGAAGGAAAAAGAAGTGCAGGTACGAAAATTAGGACATCCGTAATGGACTGCAGACTTGTATTTCAAGTGGACTCGACCGCAGACTGCGCACAGTAATACATTGTATCGTCTTTCTGATCTGATGGGGACGCGTTTAAAAAGAAAATTGTAGAGGGAGCACATACAGACAAAAACAATCGAGTTCCGTAAGCTCACTGGCGTTAAAGAAAGCGCTAGTTTGAAGATCATTGCGTCCTCGAAAGAATTACAACGATATTTTCATAAAGGTTATGAGGGCACTGTCAGTCTTGCATCGGTTTCCGTGCTGCTTTTGAGATTGTTTGCCGTTTCTGTTGGAAGCACTCCTGTGCATATGCGGATGTAACTGACTGACCTGCGAGGTAATTCCAGTTTTATTTACAAATCTCTTTACGTTAAAATATCCAGGACGTATATATTGCTTTTCGAAGGTAGATTTTCCAAGTCCCCATCATGAGGTTGCAAAAGTGCTATAATATTTCGATCGACGTATTTTCAATTACGAAACTAAATAAGTTATGATTGCGTGGCAACTTGAGTCTGAAACTCTGTGAAATTGTCTGCGCCTGTCCATATGCCGACAGTTTCTATCAGATAAAAATTGTATTATGTCTTGAGCGCGCCAAAAATAATTAATTAATACTGAAAACGTGTCTCGTTTATTACCTGTGTTGTTGAGAAATGTAAAATGTAAAAGCAAGTCATGTGCTGTACGACTGAACTGCCATTTATACGGTGCACGTTCGCCGTTCGCCCCTCTACGCTGTCCACGCGTTCAGACAGCGCGGACGCGGTGTGGTGAGGTGCTGGGGGAACGTGGAGCGAGGCCGAGCGCTTTGGCAGCCGGCCGTGGGAAACGGCCCGAGAGCAGGAACCTTGGCCAGCCCTGCTGTACGCGGATAACGAGTAACGCACGGCCTGACACTCAACACTGAAAAAAGGCGTCCCACTCTCTTCCCATCTCCCTCTGTGGACAGAATCGAGTTTCTCTGTCTGATCTCTAGTTTATTCGTATTAGTCAATCCGGTCAGTTCGTATGTTGTGTGAACTTTTGGTTTTTAGTGAAGACAACATCCAGCAGACTCTCGTGTGTTCGAAGCATCACGAAGCCATGGATGCCAGCTCCATTTTCGAGGTGGCAGGTGTGGTGTCTGCCGCTTTCTACGTTTCGTGACATAAAATAGAAACACCTACAGCCGTCCTTATGATTTTATTTTATTTTGTCGCTACCAGTTTCAATGCTTCATTGCGTCATCTTCAGGCTGTTCTTGATGCGGTACAGGTTGATATGATCCCCCTGCGACAAAATAAATAAAATCATAAGGACGGCTGTAGATGTATAATTTTTGCCACGATAGTAAATGGTCGTCGTCCCAGAGACCTCTTGCTAAAAGTATGGACATACAAAAGCTTTCTACGTTTTGTGCATAATAGCGACTTCCACTAAGAACAGCATTCCTTCTCACTCCATTTATGGGTTGTAAAAGCAGTCGTGGCTGGGCTCTTCACACCACAGGTGATCTTACCTGCGCTTAGCTGCGGTGCTTCGAGCACGCAGCCGCGGCATTGTCCAATGGCCTGTGGATCATTGAACTGTTCGCCTCCTGGCTTGCCCTTCAGGTAACTGCTTCAAGGAATCGCTTAAATCCGATACACATATGGATATAAGCCAACATACGGCTTTGGAAAACCTGAAGAATGCAAAGGCAAGAGTCGATATAATAGGAAAAATCGTTGGCCAGACAGCGAGAGCGAGAGAAAAGAAAAAAATTAGTTATAAAACATAAATCATCACCATTGTCTTTGGCAACCGTTAGAGCATTCGGTCTCTCATAAACTTCAAATTTCACTATTTTTCTCCTTTCCTGCTGATCCTTTAGCTGCTTTCTCTGTGCAGAGATAAAACACGAAGCAGAACCACGGTCGTGGTTTTTCTTATTACACCATATATTTAGTAAGATTTCTCCGTGTTGTCTTGAATATTTAGCACTCTTGAAAGGTGGAAGTGTTGAATTAAAATACGTAAACTGATAGTGGAAGCACTATCATTAATAAACATTTCGCAGATGGACTGCCAAATCACGCCATTAACCCTGCACTACATTTTTGCCCTGCATCCGTGGTGTAAGGGTAGCGTCTTTACTTCATAATCAAAACGTCATAGGTCCCGGGTTCGGATCCCGCTGCTGCTTAAATTTCGATTAATAATCAGCATTGGTGGCCGAAGACTTCCGGCATAAGAAGTCACCCCTCATTCCGCCAACAGCCTTGTCAAAGAGGGCTGAAGAGGGGACAGATGTCCAAGACACTCTCCTGTCCTTAGCGTGGGAAACTGCCCCTAAAGGCGCAAGAATCAAGAATGATTATCGGCAATGGTAACCACTGCATTATGGACATGTAACGCGCATCCACAGTACATGTGGCTTGTAACTGAAGAAGTGTCGTCATGATCTCTCCATTGGCAAAAGATTCCGGAATAGTCCACCATTCGGATCTCGCGTAGGGGACTGCCAAGGAGAAGGTTACCACGAGAAAAAGATTGAATAGTCAACGGAAGGATAAAGTTCTAATAGTCGGGACGTGGAATGCCACAAGCTTGAACGTGGAAGGAAACTAGAAAATCTGAAAAGGCTCAGTCTACATATAGTAGGGGTCAGTAAACTGGAAAGAAGACAAGGATTACTGGTCACATGAGTATAGGGTAATATCAACCGCAGCAGAAAATGTTATAGAGGGAGTAGGATTCGTTATAAATAGGAGGGTAGGGCAGAGTGTGTGCTACTGTGAACAGTTCAGCGATAGGGTTGTACTTATCAGAATCGACAGCAAACCAATACCGACAACGATAATTCAGGTATACATGCCTACGTCGCAAGATGAAGATGAAGACATAGAGGAAGAGTATGAGAATATTGAAAGGGTAATACAGTATGCAAAGGGATATGAAAATCTAATAGTCATGGGAGACTGGAATGTAGTTTAGGAGAAGAAGTAGAAGAAAAGGTTACAGGAGAATGTTTGCTTGGGAAAAGGAATGAGAGAGGAGAAAGACTGAGTTCCGTAACAAGTTTCAGCTAGTAATAGCGAATACTGTGTGCAAGAATAACAAGAGGAGGAGGTATACCTGCAAAAGTTTGGGTGATTCGGGAAGATTTCAGTTAGATTACACCATACTTGGACAGAGATTCCGAAATCAGATACTGGATTGTAAGGCGTGCCCAAGAGAACACATAGACTCAGATCACAATGTGGTAGTGATGAAGAGTAGACTGACGCTTAAGAAATTACTCAAAAAGAATCAATAAGGAAAGAAATGGGATACGGAAGTAGAAAGGAATGTCGAGATACGGCTGAAGTTCTCTAAGGCTGTAGATTTAGCAATAAGGAATAGCTCAGTAGGCAGTACAGCTAAAGAGGAATGGACAGCTCTAAAAAGGGCAATAACAGAAGCTGGAAAGAGAAACGTAGGTACAAGGAAGCTAGCTGTGAAGAAACCATGGGCAACACAAGAAATACATCTGACCGATGAAGGAAGGGAGTCCAAAATTTTCAGTGAAATTCAAGAATGCAGAAATACTAGTCGCTGAGTAATGAAATAAATAGGAAGTGCAGGGAAACTAAGATGAAATGGTTGCAGGAACAATGTGAAGACATCGGAAAAGATATGATTGTCGGAAGGACAGGCTCAGCATACAGGAAAGTCAAGACAACGTTCGGTGACATTAAAAGCAAGGGTGGTAACATTAAGAGTTCAACGGGAATTCCACTGTTAAATGCAGAGGAGAGAGCAGATACATTGAAAGCCTCTATGATGGTGAAGATTTGTCTGATGTGATAGAAGAAGAAACAGGAGTCGGTTTAGAAGAGATAGGGGATCCAGTATTAGAATCGGAATGTAACAGAGCTTTGGAGGACTTAACATCAAATAAAGCGGTAGGGATTGACAACATTACATCAGAATTTCTAAAATCATTTGGGGAAGTGGCCACAAAACAACTACTCTCGTTGGTGTGTAGAATGTATGACTCTGGCGTCATACCATCTGACTTTCAAAAAAGCACCGTCCACACAATTCCGAAGACGGCAAGAGCTGCAAGTGCGAGAATTATCGCACAATCAGCTTAACCTCTCGTGCATCCAAGTTTCTTACACTAATAATATACAGAATAATGGAAAAGAAAATTGAGGATGCGCTAGATGACGATCAGTTTGGCTTTAGGAAAAGGGAAGGCACGTGAGAGGCAATTCTGACGTTGCGGTTAATAATGAAAGCGAGACTAAAGAAAAATCAAGAGACGTTCATAGGATTTTTCTACCTGGAAAAAGCGTTCGACAATGTAAAATGGTGCAAGATGTTCGAAATTCTGAGAAAAGTTGGGGGTAAGTCATAGGGAGAGACGGGTCATATACATCATGTACAACAGCCAAGAGGGAATAATTAGAGTGGACGACCAAGAACGAAGTGCTCGTAATAAAAAGGGTGTAAGACAAGAATGCAGCCTTCTGACCGTACTGTTCAATCCGTACATCGAGGAACCAATGATGGAAGTAAAAGGAAGGTTCGGGAATAGAATTAAAATTCAAGGTGAAAGGATATCAATGATACGATTCGCTGATGACATTGCTATCCTGAGCGGAAGTGAAGAAGTGTTACATGATCTGGTGAACGGATTGAACAGTCTAATGAGTACAAAGTATGGTTTGATAGTAAATCTGAGAAAGACGAAGGTAATGAGAAGTAGTAGAAATGAGACCAGCGAGAAACTTGACATCAGGATTGATGGTCACGAAGTCAATGAAGTAAAATAACGAGTGACGGGTGGAGCAAGGAGGACATCAAAGGCAGACTAGCAATGGCAAAAGGGTATTCCTGGCCAAGACAAATCTACTGGTATCAAATATCGGCCTTAATTTGAGGAAGAAATTTCTGAGAATGTACGTTTCGAGTTAGCATTGTATGGTAGTGAAACATGGGCTGTGGGTAACCGGAACAGAAGAGAATCGAAGCGTTCGAGATGTGGTGCTACAGACGAATGTTGAAAATTAGGTGGAATGATAAGGTAAGGAAAGAGGAGGTTCTGCGCAGAATCAGAGAGGAAAGGAGTATGTGGAAAACATGGATAAGTATAAGAGGCAGGATGATAGGACATCTGTTAAGACACGAGTTAATGGCTTGTATGGTACTATAGGGAGCTGTAGAGGGGAATATCTGTAGAGGAAGATAGAGATTGGAACACATCCAGCTAATAATTGAGGACGAATATTGCAACTCCTACTCTGTGATGAAGAGGTTGGCACAGGAGAGGAATTCGTGGCGGGCCGCATCATACCAGTCACAAGACTGATGACCAAAAACAAAAAAAGAAGTTGACATTACTTTCTGTCATTGGAGCTAAGCTCTTTGCAGTGTATTGCAAGAGGATGGAACCATCATGTGATCAACTCCAAACACTGGCTGGCGACGAGGGAGGCCAGTGGGCGGACTTGTCAGAGCCGGTGAGGCACGCCGAGGACTTATCTTAATGTGAGGCAGTGAATGATGAACCCGACGTTTTGGTCTTCAACGACGGTCACCGTTTAATATCCTAAACCAGGTGCAGCAAAGACGGCCCTGCGTAAGAACAAGTGCCAGAGCGCCCAGCCTCGCCTCACATGTCACACCACGCCCGCTGAGCGTGACCAGGCGGAACGAGGGATATCTGCGAATGCGCTTCATATAATGGCGGTGCAGTCACACAGCATTCTATTTGGTTTCAATCTTCTCTACAAAATTGGAACCAAACAAAAATTTTTCGTACTTTTTAATTATTTTTAGCGTACTGAAGGCATAATATAATTTTTATCTAGTACAGACTGTCGGCGTATGGACAGATGCAGACAATTTCAAAGAGTTTTGCACTCAAATTCAGACGTAATCGTGACTTATTTAGTTTCTCAATATTGTAGCATTTTTGTTTCCTCATTACAGAGACCTGGAAAATCTACCTGAGGGAATCAATGTAGACGTAGCGTGCAGCTGTAACTTAAAAAGATTAGTAATTAAAACTGGAATTATCTCGTATTTCAGTCAGCTACATCGGATTATGCACAGTGGCGCTTTCAACTGAAACGGCAAACGATCTCAAAAACAGCACGGAAACAGATATAGGACAAACACTGTCCTCAAAATCTTTAAAAATTTTCTTTGTAATTTTTTCAAGGCCACAATGAATTCTTCCAACCACGCCTTTTCTTTAACGGCATTAACCTTAGCATGGAACTGAGCTGTTTTTTTCAGAGTGTGTGCCTTTTACAACGCGATTTTGTTTTTAAATGAATTCCAATCATATCAGGAATAAGGTAACTTTTAATGTCTTACTGTGGGCAATATGCACTAAATTGCAAAAAATGGGAAGTCTGCAGCTAATTCCGGATCTCTAATTTTCGTTCCTGCATTGATTTTCCTTCATAAATTCAACAATAGCGAGTGTTAAATCGAAAAGTCGTTCCAGGCGTGCCCACTGACTTAACCAACGCACTTCGCAGTAATATATGAAGTCCCAACAGTTTTAGTTCAGTTCCACTGAAAACTATTGCGTCTGACAATGGAATAATGCACGCTACATCAGATATTATACTGTTCGTACGATCAATTTCTTCAAGCACTCCAGGCTCAAAAATATTTTCTATCTCATTGTCAACTGAACCTTTAAATTCTTTCTGCGTAGTATTGTAATACCGCTTCATAGCAAATATGCAGTATCAGTCGTTATGAGAACTAAAAATTCTCAACCCTCTCCGTTGTCGTTCCGATTAATTTTAAAGGATTTGCGACCGCAGTTCGCTAGACTGCCTGTTTTGATGCTAACAGTCATTGGGTCTGTGAACCGTCCTTCATACCACGAAGACACAGCGAAGGTTAAAAAGCGCTGGCAGCACTATCGCCGGTCTGAAAGGGTTGCGAGGACCGAAAAATGCCGCACCGCAGTGCTAAGTGAAATTTCCCGGTGTGGCGGCTGCTTCCCACATGGACCGAGAAAAACCGGGTGGCCAGCCGCGCCTTGGCCCACCCAGAACATGCAGGCCAGCCGTCTCCTAAACATTCTTACATGTTTAACCTGAGGACGAGAAACACTCCTCGAAACGCCTCATTTGACTTGTAATTTATCCCTAATATTTCTGAATGAGTCAAAGTTTAATACTGTAGGTTAACGCTATTTATGACTCTATCAAAACGCATTTTTGAAAGTTTTGTGAACCACTTTCTGCTGCCATCACCACTATATAAATAAAACGAAATAAAAATTGTACTATTATTTTTCACAAACCTGGGGCACAATTTGCAAGTGATTTCGGGAAAGGATGGGTAGGAGCAGTGTTCTTTCATGTAGATCCAGAATTCACTGGCTGGAGACGACGGTACACATTGTGGCCTCCATCTGGTGTTACAATGATACACGAACGTGGAGGAGCTGACTCTGTTCCACCAGTGGAGTGCTCAACAAAACCCAGTTGAGCAAACTGCGAAAGGAAATACATTATTGAATAAAATTGCGATTTCATCATAGAATCCAATTTTTGCTCCACAGGTTTTGCATCTATACTGAAGAACGGAAGGTGTGCTAAGAGAATCCGCTCGCATCAGGGGTGACACAGTAATGGGGATGAACACACTACTGCTTCTTGCAGTGAATTGGAACTTCGTGTAGTCTCAACATCTGAAATCAGGATCAACTGCAGCATATTATCTGTAGAGCTTCACATATACGCTAAATGCAAAATCCTTCCCAAAGAGTGGTAAACGGGAAAAACTGTATGGTAAAACGTAATCCAACTTTCAACAGCAGAGTTTTTGGTTAAAACGAAACACATACAACAAATTATAGAGTTTGTTTTCATACCAAATATCATAATCACAAAAGCAATTCTAATTTAAGCTACTGCTTATTATACTCACAAGAAGATAATAAATAAAGTAGCACCATCTAAAGTATATTCCAAAACAGTATATCTTTTCGCTGTTGAAAGTAAAAAACAAATAAATAAATAAACGCTGTTATTAACTGTCATGCACCAACAACGAAGACAGCATGAAGAATCCATATGAAGCACCAAGCCTCTCACTGAAGTCACTAACAGCACAGATGACCTCAACAACGCAGAAAATTGTGGAATAGTTGGAAATTATATTGATAAACTCATAAATTGTCAAGAACAGGGTCATCAATTAGAGTTTCAGTCTCCACTATTGACGAAATTTGATAAACCATTAAAACTATGAAATAAAAAAGTAATTCTGTTGAAGAGAAATGGAACATTTGAGATACATAATTAAATAAATATCAAAGTATGTTTACATAAGATAGACTTTGCTCAGAACTTATATTTATTTTTATCTCTCTTATCTGTCATTTTAACTAATTTCCAAACTCTTTGTTGTAATATTTGTGGGCTTCAAAATGGTATTTCACTCGATTAGCACAGAAATCCTAGCCTGCATTGTCACATACTTTTGCCGAAAATCTGAGCTGTCACATCTCATCAAGAAAACACTTACAGACACAGTCTCTAAACTAACTTCATGGATAGAATCTTTAAAGTAAATGCAGTTGTAAGAAAACGTGGTAGCTTAACTGTAATCCTCTTAAACAGTAGTTCAGAAGAAAATTGAGATTTGGCAATGACAAGTAGAAAGGTACTATTTACCACCGATAACAGTGAAAAGCCGGCCGAAGTGGCCGTGCGGTTAAAGGCGCTGCAGTCTGGAACCGCAAGACCGCTACGGTCGCAGGTTCGAATCCTGCCTCGGGCATGGATGTTTGTGATGTCCTTAGGTTAGTTAGGTTTAACTAATTCTAAGTTCTAGGGGACTAATGACCTCAGCAGTTGAGTCCCGTAGTGCTCAGAGCCATTTGAACCATTTGAACAGTGAAAAGCTGAAATGTAATGAACTCAACTGCCTGAAATTTGTGGTGTTTCTTCCTCTGTTCTTTGAAAACGTAACAGGCCCCAAAATTCCTCAGCCACTGGAAAGAGAGAGTCAGTAGAGTAGGTTGAGGAAGTATGCAGACCTAGCAGATCCAAATAAAAAAGTCGGTTATCAGAAACTGTATTAGAGGAATGGATACACAAAATGAAAGCAGCATGTAGAATAACTGAGAATATTTGTTATAAAAAGTGGAATTCAAACAATGCAAAGAGAAAAGGAAATATAGTTGTAATATGCTACTGCACATATGGGTCCTTCTTCGTGTTTACAGTCACAACAGTCGGGAAGACTGACTGCTCTGGGCCTCCAGCAATGATCTATCATATGTTGATACTGCACACAACTGAAGGCAGTGGGAAACTAAAGCCAAAGAGGATATGCAGTCCAGCTACATAGCCGTATACCACTGCTCTTGGTTTAAATATTTCGGAAGTAACATAGTCCTCCAGTTGTATCTCATGGTATCCAGCACGGTGTTAACGCCATAAGAAACATAAAAAGAATCTGCCGTGCTATATGTCGGAGCATGAGATATTAAATCCCTTTATAAATTAGGTAGGTTTGGATGAAAAGAGAAATTACTAGTTTGAAGTTAGATAAAGTGGTGATAGAAAGTACATGTGTGCTGGTCAGGTTAATGGAGGACATGAAGCCAGAATTACATATAAATAGTTGCGGAAGTATATCCAAGTAACGAATAAGAACTAAGGAATGTGGGCAAACTAATATGAACACTTTTCTTCCCTAGGCATTAGTCTTCTGATTGGTTCGACGCTTCCACCACGAATGCCTTTCTTGCGTTCAAATCTTCATCTCAGAGTATCACTTGGACGGTTCAGTGAACAGATGTTCATAGCCAAAAATAACATAAAGCAACGATCCACCATAGCAGTGTCAGTATAAATAATGATGACGAGATTGAAAAAAATGTATGACGCAATTAACATAGCAACCAGTACACTAAGGGAGACGAAAATTTAATTGTGATGAGGGGCTGGAAATCGACACTAGGAACAGCAGGAGAAAAGGAAGACAACTGCTAGAATCTTGGGCACTGCTAATGCTTGGTTCAAGAATCGTGAAAGTCTATACGGAATCTCTTACATTACAGACATAATGGAAGAGTATAAATCTGTTTGAACAGAAAATTACTGAGCACTTCTTGCAATGAGTTGTGGTGAATTAGGCACTGTAACGTCATGAGTTAGTAAACAACATTGCAAAGAGAGAGCGGGAGTAAGAGAGGGAGGGGGACAGAGAGAGAAAGAAGACAGTAAGGGAACTAAAAGATTTTCTTGGGAGTCCTTCAAGATATTTTTACGTCAAATGATGAGTACTCGTCAGTAACATTCGCCATGGTGTAATCTACTTGCTACAAAATTCGGAATTTGCTAAAAAGAAGGAAACAAAAAAAAAACACCTTGCCTATACTTGTAATAATTCTCCGTTGTGCAGTCGGATCCCGTTGACATTCTGTTACGATATTTCTGTGCCCGGCCCAGAGACGTGCGGCCATGTTCAGGTGAGTAGACAAGTACTGAACAGCCCAGGTGTATTCACCGTATTAATGCCGAATCTCACGCGTGCGAAACGCGCTGGTGTCTTTCGACGCATGCGTCAGGTGATGACATCCACGGGACAGTCGAATTGTGTGCACTCTCCGCGGTGGTGGAAGTGAAGGATAGTCTAATCATTTTTATCCAGCTGAAAGCCGTTGTCATGATTTGTAAGACAATCGGCAAGACGTATTTGCACCGATTCTTCGAGTACTGAATCCTTAACCTGAAAACTCGAGCTAAAATTTTATGTTATTATATTCTACTGTGTGTCCCATAGATATACAGAGCTCTACTACTGCTAATTTTAACGGCTGCCGAAGACGGGTGTACCTTTCGTGTTCTGCACAACGCTTGTGGACACTTGGTATCGTCTGGCCTATATATGCAGCCCTACACTCACAGGACATTTTGTAAGCGCCCGGTTATTCAGTTGAAAGTCATCCTTAACGAATCCAACCAGGGCCAAGCTCTTCGCTGGTGACCGAGTGAGGTGGCGCAGTGGTTAGACGCTGGACTCACTTTCGGGAGGACGACGGTTCAATCCCACGTCCGGCCATCCTGATTTAGGTTTTCCGTGATTTCTCTAAATCGCTCCTGCCAAAGGGCACGGCCGACGTCCTTCCCTAATCCAATGAGAGCGATGACCTCGCTATCTGGTCTCCTTCCCCAAAACAACCCAACCCGATTCTTCGCTGATGGACGGGAGATAATCTTATATGACACTGACTTTATTTTTCCTAAGCAATCTGCCTATTTTAGGGGACACTTCCCGACATATGAAAGGAACGCAGTTGATTTGTACTTGTCATCAGTGTCCTCAATCGTTGCTTGTTATTATAGCTGTGCTATAATATTGTTTATGAATTGAAACAACGTTGAACACCTTCCGGAAGTACAGGAACATGGCGTCATTTTAGATTACGCGGATGCATGAAAGCTGAATTTCAGAAGATCCCTCTTTGAGGAATACATTTCTATTACTACAGCGGAGTTTGTACATCTCCAAACAGGAGGTCGAAAAAACTTCTTTCATCACAGTATAACAAGAAAACTACACCAATAGTTACCTGCAGCTATGATCACATATGCGACGATCGTTCCTGAGGCGAGAAGGGCTTTCGTCTTTTTATTTTTTATTTTTCTTCCACTTGCTTAAGACCTCCTTCGTTGTTACAGCATCGGACGATGGACTGTAACAAGAAGAGGAACACATTCTGTCGTATAATACCCATGGAATCGAATATGCGCATCATTTGGTTCAGATCAGTGTCCCCTGTTGAGAGTTTTCCACCATTTTCTGTTCGCTATCACATATCGTCATTAATCGTTTCGGCGTTCGTATGATGACTGAAACACGCCACCGTAGCTCAGTGGTCAGCGTGTCTGGCTGCTACAGCTCGACTCCCGATACTGGCAGGGATTTATCGTTGGTGAGAGAACCGTAACGGGTTCCACTCAACCTCGCGATGGCAAATGAGGAGCTGCGTGAATGAGAAGGGGCACATCCAAGGTCCAGAAGTGCAAGCATCGAGTGATGTCTTTGGCAGAGGATGACACGGCGGACGGTCGGTGCCCACTGGTCCAACTGGATCAAAAGGCGGAGCTTTGCTTCTGTTAATGACTAGATCCAATACAATCTTCCGTAGAAAAACAGTTTCGGTAAACGGAATTCAAGATATCTGCCTTCCTTTTCCCGAGTTCCTTTCCGGCCCAACGTAATGACTGAGCAAGTGACTATTGATTTTGAACCCTTCACTGACTTTACAAAAGACGAAATCCTCTGAGAATATTGCGTCGAATCGATCATAAAAATTTTACTTTTGAATTAGATGAACGCTTGTCGCATTGATTTACCTGTTCTGTTTTTGTCTTCATTGAGCTGTTCAGATGGAGTTCGCTTCGTTTCAATATCCGATCAAGCTTGTGGCGTTTATGACACACTGCTGCCCACGTGTATTACATTTTGTTGCTATGTTTTAATGCACAGTATAGGAATATTTTGTTACAGGAGGCTAGCTAGTGGGTTAGGATCACAAGCAGGCTCATCGAACGATGCGCCGGGTGGTCAATTAGCGTGAGAACGGCATGTCGAGGAAAAGATGTCTGTTACTGGAGCAGAAAGAGACAGTAGGGATTCACCTACCACACATGAAGCCAAGAAGCGACTCTCTTGTCATTTACCCATATACTGTTTAAATATTAATACACAGCTCCAACCATGTTGATGCCGATAATTGCGCTGAGAACTTGTTTATAATAACAATAATGTCACTCAGTTCACCAGAAAATGATAATTACAAATTTTAGTTACAGTCAGTACTTACAGGTATTAATGGAAACGGTGCACCAACCACGAGTGCTCCCTGAGAGCAGACGCCAACCTGCTAAGATAGCTCGCTGCTAGTCTGCGATGAGTTTGCAAGGAGGTAATACATAAATCCATTTATAAAATTTGATCTCATCTAAAGAAGGATTACTGCAATGACATACTTCTACGATTTTGTGGTAATCTAAGGCCATCTACTGTCGGTAGAGTTAAGTGCAGTTCCACATAAAGAAGGAGATAATTATTAACGTTGCCTTGGGAAGCATATTGTGCGACCTCATTTGATTCTAATATCGTGTGAAGCATTTTTGTTACGTTTGCGGAAGTCGGGAAATAATGATTGTTGCCGGGAATGTTGTAATGAATATTAACTATAGAGTGGCTCTAGAAAACGTTATACTAATTTTGCGATAAATAAATGCAAACAAAATTAATTGGCATGCTAATATATTACGATTCTTACTATGCTTAGCATTTGAACCTACCCTCTTGCCACATTATTTTGCACTCTTTATGCCACAAGCGTTAGAGCTCGCGACTGACAGAGAAGAAACAAACGGGTCAAGGTCCACGGGACATCTTCAGAAGACGTGAGGTAAGCAAGTTGTGGTAGGAAAAGCGATCGCAGACAACTGTTACTAAAATCCACCGCATCATGACGATAGTTAATCCCGGCACGTCATTACCGTAAGAAGTTTCATTTGCTGTAACCCCACTTTGTAGCTTATCGGGGTCAAATCCACGTTTACTGTGACTACACTGGCCCTAATATTCGTTAAGCTTGGCATCCCGTGTATGGGGAAAATGCCTTTAGACATCGGTTAATTTTAATGGGAAGCATCAAACCTTCATAATATTCGTTATTATTGGCATCCCCTGTTTAGAAAACGCCCAGTAGGCAGTGTGAAAATCAATGTGGTAGGGACTGATCTAGGAGAACAAATTTGCAGTGTGGAAATCATGCGTGAACTTTTAAAGACAGTGATCAATTGAAGTGGAAGTAATTTTGAACAGTACATGTTTGAAGAGATCTGCGAATTTTAATTTTGTTGTGGATTATGACAATGTGAACAATGGATCTAAAGATTCCCTTATGACTATTGAAAAGACGTGATTTCTTTGTCACAGACGAGTTATGTTAGGGTAGAACATTCCTTTTGGACTGTGGATGTAAAACAGATTTTATGGTGAATGGATGGTTGTTGCCACGACCTTAATCTGATGGCGGCGTGTATACCGCGAATGGTACTGGGCAACTGAAGGCAGCGTCATCAACGGACGGGACACGCTAGTTCGGGTGTTGGCGGCGGCAAGGACGCAGTTTTAATAAATTAATTAATAATGACGACAGTAATTTACTGTCACTGAGTGCATCTCATACTGTAGCATACATAGAAACTGTTGAGATAAACGGGGAACAAGATGTTAGTGACAGTGTAAATCAAATTGATGATGCAGACGATGATGGCAATGCTGAAGTAAATGGGGAACAAGAGGTTAATGTTATGGCGAACGAGAGGTTAACGTTAACGTAAATCATGTTGAATCGACATGATTGTCAATTAGTATGGAATCTCACACTGAATGTGATTTTAGGATGTTGTTATGTGAAATGAGACAGACGTCAAAGAATTTTCGTAAGATAAAAATTATTTGTCAAAAGAATTTTGTAGGGACCTTGAAACTAATCAGTAAACAAAGCAAGGATGAGTTAAAATAAAATAGGGAAAACAAGCCAATGATGAGCTTAAAAAACTAGGGAAGATCTATCAAACAAAACTAATGAGCGAGTTGATCAGCTGATCAAATCCTGTGATGAATTAAGACATTAAATTACACCTGTAATGGCCAAAACGAACTTGTAATTGATGTATGGGAAAAATACGTCAGTGTCTAGGAACGTGGTTACTGATACAGGTGAATTAAATACTTACCAGGTAACCTTAGGAGAGGTTATCCGTGATGAAAATAAAATACAATAACATGACGATGAATTGGGAAAGAGAGCGGATAACGGTTATGAATTGATCAAACAATGGTGTCGTAAATGAAAATATGCGAATAGACTTGTTTAAAGGAGAAACAACGGTTAAATCAATGTGTTGAAATGGGAAGACAGAGGAATATTTATGATGAAATAATGAGAAACGAATTCAACTGTTATAGAAGGAAATAGTAACGCAATAATGACAAATGCAAGTAATGTGGATGAAGAGTATATAAATAAATCGACTTGTGAGAAAGATAATACTGTTTATGACATCGTAAGCCCAAAAGAGGTCACTTTAAAATCTGCAGTACAAGTGTAATTTATTTGATCGAAGAATGATATTAGTGATGTCGTTTATGATTAGATAGGTCTAGTAACAGGTTATGATGAAAATAAAGCACTACTTACATTACTCATAAAGCATCAGAAAATATTTTCTGATATTTGTGCTATTTGGAAAGACTATGCCTACTCGTTTGAAGTGTAAGAGCATGATGCTTTCAGACGACGGCTTCTGGCCTTTCATAGTAGCTTGAGAAGCTGCAGATGATGACAATATATAGTTGTTTTGATTGTTAGAAGTGTATCTACTAATTTAGTGTTTATTGTGAGGTCATTTTAAAGATTTGCTAATATGTTGTGCGCCGACCACATGTTGTGAATGTATTACACATTTGACATACGAGCAGTTTTTATAAGTTGAGTGAACAGCGTATGGACTGCTGTATTAAATGAGCACGTAATAGTGGTGCTTGAAACGTGGTTAATACATCTTGGACCGCAGCGTTTGACAGAGCAGTAGATGAATGACGCACCGCTGTCGGGTACGATACAGTGAGTGTATGGACAGTTAAATCAGCTGAGCACGTGATAGCGGTCCTGAACACGTGACTAACGCTGTACGGGGAGACGAATTATCAGCCCACTGTTGGGGCAACGCGCTTCATAGACAAGTGGGTGAATGACGCAGCGCTGGCGGGTGAGCAGCGGGTCGTAACAGGTGAACTAATGTTTATAAACATACTCATTACCTAGTTGCTCACGAGATAAAGACGAATATTTAAAAATTGTTACTTAATTATTTATTTAATGTATGTCGTTTGCATAAAAATGTACGAGAGGAATAGAGAGGGGGTGCCAACAATACCAGAACGAACCAGCAAGCGGTAAATCAACGTGCAGCGTCGCAGTTAGCCGCATGATGATGATGATGATGAAGTTTGGTTTGTGAGGGCGCTCAACTGCGCGGTCATCAAGGCCCGTACACATTCCCAATCTGTACACAGTCCAATCGAGTTACTTTTATGAATGATGATTGAATGATGAGAACAACAGAAACACCCAGTCCACGGGCAGAGAAAATCCCCAACCCGATCGGTAATCGAACCCGGAACCCCGTAGTCCAGAGGTAGTAACACTAGCGACCACGAGTTGCCACAAAAAACAAGTAAGGGGGATGAATGGTGTTGTAAGAGTTAACAGGCTCAATAAGTTTATTATCGATATGTATTATAAAAAGAATGTATATACTGAAACTGATGTGTCGGCAGCTGGGCCAACACCTTGTAGATCGAGATGGCTGAAAATGCACGCTAGACTAACGCAGACGGGCGTGAAGTACTGGAACAGGCTACGTAATTAATGCTATGAAGAAAAGTACGTAGCTGGATTAATACTTATCTTTAATCAATCATTGTGGTACATCGCTCTTGACTATACACAGGAGACTTTAATTACAATCACTGTAAGGCTAATGGCGCCTTGCTAGTTCGTAGCCATTAACTTAGCTGAAGGCTATTCTGTCTCTCGGCTAATGAGAGAGAAAGGCTTCGTACATCTAGTCGCTAGCTAGGTCGTCCGTACAACTGGGGCGAGTGCTTGTTCGTATCACGAGACCTGCCTTGTGGTGGCGCTAGGTCTGCGATCACACAGTGGCGACACGCGGGTCCGACATGTACTAAATGGACCGCGGCCGATTTAATCTACCACCTAGCAAGTGTGGTGTCTGGCGGTGACACCACATTCCTCCCCCGCAAATCGGCGAACGGTCGTGAGATAAGGCTTCCGCCCGCCGTGGGGAGGACCCCATGTTGACGTATGCGATGAGGTGGGGAGCCTAACAACAGGCGAGGCTGTGCCACCCGCACCCGGCCATTCGGTCCGAGGGGAGCTAGGAAACGTCTGAAAACCTAGTCCAGGATGCACGTCAACATGCAGTGTATGTGCCCGTAAAGAGACAGGAGGGGCCGAAGGGTCGACCTCCATTGCGTCGGGGTAGCCGACGCGCGATGACGTCATGTGGTCCGGAGCGGGCGGGAGTTCCATGGCGGAGGACAGCTGGTCACGGGAAGCGATCGGCGGCGCGTGACCCTGGGAGGCGTTTGGCGGCTGCAGCGAAGCGTCGAATGCGGGCGGCGCCGGCTGGAGAACAGGCGGCGGCGGCGGCGGCGGCGGCGGCTGCTGCGGCGGCGCGTCGCCATGGGGCAAAATGGAAGGCATCGTCGGTAACACCTGGGGATGAGGTGAGCCAGTAGATGGGTCCCCAGGGCGCTGACCGGACGGCACCGTCGCTGAAAGCAGACGGGGAGCGGCAGAACCCGTGCGACGACAGAGGCGCAGCTGATTGAGATGCCGACGCACCTCACCAGAGGCCCTCAAAACCAAATACATCGCGCGGCCGAGGCAGCGAAGAATGCGCCCTGCGAGCCAACGCCGTGAACCTCGATAGTTGCGATAAAATACAACGTCGCCTGGAGCAAAAGCAGGAGTCTGCCGCTGCAAAGGAACCTGATGCGGCGGATGCAGCAAAGACATCAAGGTGCGATGAGGACGACCATGAAGCAACTCAGCCGGCGAGCGACCATCTCGGGGCTGAGAGCGATACGAGGACAAAAAGAGCAACAACGCGTCCTCCCGAGAATGCGACTCTTTTAATTTCAACATCTGTGACTTGAATGTCCGGACCAATCGTTCAGCGGCACCGTTTGACTGAGGCGAAAACGGCGCGGATGTCAGATGTTGAATACCATTGGCCTTGCAGAATGACTGAAATTCTGCGGACATGAATTGTGGGCCATTGTCGGAAACAATAGTCTGCGGAAGACCTTCAATGCAAAAGATAGCAGACAACGCTTGGATGGTGGCGGAGGACGTCGTGGAAGACATCCGGACAACAAAAGGAAAATTACTGAAGGCGTCGACCAGAACCAACCATCGAGCATTCCAGAATGGACCAGCAAAATCAATGTGCAAGCGTTGCCAAGGGGAAGTGGCTTTTGGCCATGCAAAGACTTTCCGCGGCGGTGCGGATTGTTGTTCGGCACACGCCATGCAAGAAGAACACATTTTCGTAATCGCAGCATCGATTCCGAACCAAGTACAGTGCTGACGAGCAAGTTGTTTCGTTCGCACTATACCCCAATGTCCTTGGTGAAGAAGCCGTAAAACAGAGGACTGTAACGAACGTGGGACTACGACTCTGGACTGATCATTATCAGAACGCAACAACAAAACACCACCGCGAACAAAAAGTCTCTCCTTGTGAGCAAAAAATCGGCGAACCAACGGATCCTCAATCCGAGACTTTGACAAAGGCCATTGCGTAGCAACAAAACGTAAAACAGTAGCAAGGACAGGGTCAGCAGCTGTGGCTGTAGCTACACGACGAAAATCAATCGGAAACGATTCGACCACTTCATCGGTTTCCGAATCAATGAACATGCAAGCAAGTTCGGAAGAATCGAATGCTTTATCCTCAGCAACCGGCAAACGGGACAACGCATCGGCGTTTCCGTGCTTAGCAGTGGACCGATACAAGATATCGTAGCGGTACTGCGAGGGAAAAAAAAACCAGCGAATGAATTTCTGCGCTGTATGCGGAGGCACAGGCTTGTTCGGATGAAAAAGCGATGTCAAAGGTTTGTGGTCTGTGATGATGGTAAAGTGACGACCATACAAGAAATCATGGAACTTAGTAACACCAAACACGAGAGCCAAAGCTTCTTTCTCTATCTGGGAATAATTTCTTTGCGCAGACGAGAGCGATTTGGACGCAAAGGCAATAGGGCGATCATGGGAGCCAACTTTGTGCGCAAGCACAGCACCGATCCCGAAATCCGATGCATCTACCATCAACAAAAGGGGTTTCTGGGGATCGAAAGGCGTGAGGCAAGTATTAGAAAGCAACGCCGATTTCAACTGGCGAAAGGCGTGTTCGCATTCCGTCGTCCAGACGAACGGAACATCTTTACGGCGTAAGCGATGAAGCGGAGCTGAAATGGAAGAGGCATTGCGCATATATTTGTGATAATAGTTAATTTTACCCAACACACTCTGGAGCTGTTTCACATTGCGAGGGGAAGGTAAATCTTGTATGGCACGGAGGTGCTCTGGACTCGGATGTATGCCTTGGGCATTGATGACATGGCCCAGGTATGGTAAGTCACGAGCAAAAAACACACATTTGTCCTTCCTCAAGCGAAGACCATTTTGTCGCAAGACCTGAAATAACGTTCATAGGTTCGCAAGATGATCTTCTTCTGTCTGTCCGGAGATCACTATATCGTCCAGATAGTTTGCTGCAGTAGGGACCGACGCACAAATAGTTTGTAAATATTGCTGAAACAAGGCAGGGGCGGATGCACACCCGAACGGCAGTCTTTTGAACCTGTACAATCCAAGATGCGTGTTAACCACCAACACGCGCTGGGATTCGTCGTCCACAGGTATTTGCAAGTACGCATCGGCTAGATCCAACTTCGAAAAATATTTTCCCGGGCACAGCTTAGCAAAAAGATCTTCCGGGCGGGGCAAAGGAAAAGTAGCAGTCACTAGTTGTGGATTCACTGTGGCCTTGAAGTCCACGCAAAGTCTCAATTTTCCGGAAGGTTTTGGCAAAATTACTAAGGGTGAGGCCCAGAGAGAAGCTTGCACACGTTCAATTACACCCTGTGATTCTAGATCGTTTAATGTTCTTGCGACCTCATCACGCAATGCGTGGGGAACATTGCGCGCTCTGAAAAATTTCGGTTGCGCGTTGACCTTCAGTTCCAAATGTGCTTCATAGTTTTTAGCGCAACCTAAGCCTGGTGCAAAAATGTCTGCAAAGTCGTCACATAAGCGAGAAACACTGTCTGAAGGCACAGTGTGATTCACTGATAGGACCTGATTTACTATAGATATGTTAAACAACTGAAATAAATCTAAGCCAAACAAGTTCACTGCAGTAGAAGAACGAAGAACGTAAAACGACACAAGTTTTGTTTGTCCTTTAAATGTTGCAAAAAGAGTGCACTGTCCTAAAACAGTAATTGTCTGTCCGGAATAACTTTTTAACTGAACATTTGCGGCACGCAACGGAGGTGCGCCCAGTTGTTTGTACGTGTCGTGATTGAGCAATGAAACTGCAGCTCCGGTATCGAGCTGGAATGGAATCACTTTGCCTTCAAAGTCTAAGTCCACAAAAAGTTTATTGTCCTGCTGACGACAAGAGCGACTGTTTTGTGCAATTTGAACAGACACTGGTACAGAATCACTTGCTAATTGACGTGATTTCCGGCGACGTCGGCGCACAGTTTTTGTGGGACAAACACAGTCACTGTTAGAGAAAGTGGCACTGGACGAAGTGGAATTAACGACATGAATGTCCATGGGCGAAGGTCCACGATCCTGAGTGTCCTTGGGTCGATTCCGGCGCGAAGCAAAGGGCCTGGAACGATTGTGATTGTCCGATCGGAGCTTTTTCTGGCAAACACTTTGAACATGTCCTTTCCTATTGCAGAAAAAGCAAATAGCTTGGCGTGACGGGCAATGTTCACGCGAATGTCTAGTAGCACACCGCGGGCATGATTTCACTGCATTTGTGGGCTGGCGCGGCACACGTGGCTTATAGCGCGGCGGCAGCTGCGTTTGTTTGCGCGAGGGCAGTTGACCGGGCCGCGCAGCTCGCCCGGCAGGCCGGTTAATGTTACACACTGCTGGCGAAGTTTCAAAAGATTCCTGAGCACAGTCAAGTGTGTCTTGTCTATCCAATATGTCTATCACTTGTTGAAGGGAGGGATTAACTAGTTTCAATATTTGCTCCCGTATGCGAACATCAGAAACGTTCTGTGCAATTGCATCACGTACCATCGTATCTGAATAAGAAAGACCACAGTCACAGTCAAAGGCACAGTCCCTAGTAAGTCCTTGCAATGTTGCGACCCACTCCCTATTAGTTTGACCGGCCGTACGTTTTGTACGAAAAAACGTATACCGTTTTGCAACCACATTAACTGTTTCTTTGAAATAGGCATCTAAAGCAGACAAAATTTCCTCGTAGGACAGAGTTGCTACGTCGCGTCGGGCAAACAATTTCACTATCACACGGTAGGTGGACACACCGACACAAGAAAGCAAAAACGGCTGCCGCGCATTACCTTGAATTCTGTAGGCGGCGAGGTGGAAGGCAAACTGGCGGGACCATTCCCGCCAAGTCTCGTGGGTTTCATCAAAACTTCGAAATGGTGGTGCAACGGCAGGTTGTGGCTGCGGTAGCGGTGAAGCGGCGGCGGCCGCATCGGTTTGAATGGCACGTTGACCCTGGACGAGCTGTCCAAGGGCATCCAATAACGCCTACGTCTCCTGATTCTGCAAGCGATAAAATTCGGACAGTACATCTGGCGAAGCCATGACACAAATAAATTAGGGCAAAGTAAAACACAAGATCCTTTGTAGACTCGTCGCCATGTGATGTGTCGGCAGCTGGGCCAACACCTTGTAGATCGAGATGGCTGAAAATGCACGCTAGACTAACGCAGACGGGCGTGCAGTACTGGAACAGGCTACGTAATTAATGCTATGAAGAAAAGTACGTAGCTGGATTAATAGTTATCTTTAATCGATCATTGTGGTACATCGCTCTTGACTATACACAGGAGACTTTAATTACAATCACTGTAAGGCTAATGGCGCCTTGCTAGTTCGTAGCCATTAACTTAGCTGAAGGCTATTCTGTCTCTCGGCTAATGAGAGAGAAAGGCTTCGTACATCTAGTCGCTAGCTAGGTCGTCCGTACAACTGGGGCGAGTGCTTGTTCGTATCACGAGACCTGCCTTGTGGTGGCGCTAGGTCTGCGATCACACAGTGGCGACACGCGGGTCCGACATGTACTAAATGGACCGCGGCCGATTTAATCTACCACCTAGCAAGTGTGGTGTCTGGGGGTGACACCACAGAAACAATTCTGTAAATATCAGAAATTTGGAGGAACCAAATTTTTTATAAGTACCATTATACAGGCATTATTGTATTCCGACTGTATCAACGAGCACCTCAGGAGTTAAAGGTACTTTGAAATAGTAGGGAAATATGATATAACGGTGCAGTTAGGGTACCAGTAGGGATACAGTTGCTTCTAATATTTTTCAGTTTTTTTCAAAATCAGATAATCTTAAAAAATTATGTTGTGGGATATATGGCATTTAAGCCGCATGACTTCTCACGTTTATTACAATTTGTTGGTGTGTTTTAATGAACAGAACTGGAAGATTTTGTTATTGGAGGCTAGCAAGTGGGCAGGATCAGAAGGAAAGGTCATCGAACGACGTGCCATATGGTCACATAGTGTGAGAACGGCCTGGCGAACAAGAGACGTATTTTAATGGAGCTGAGAGGCAGTTGGTTGGTTGGTTGATATGTGGAGCGGGACCAAACAGAGAGATTATCGGTCCCATCCGATTAGGCAAGGATGGGGAAGAAAATCATCCGTAGGAACCATCGTGGCATTTGCCTGATGTGATTTCGGGAAATCATGGAAAGCCTAAATCAGGAGGCCGGAGGCGGGTTTACCGTCGCCTCCTGAATGCGAGTCCGGTCAGAGAAACAGTGGTGACCCACCAATCATGCACGGCGCCAAGAAGTGAATCTTTTTATCATTTATATTTACTGTTGAAATATTAATGTACAGCTCCAGCTGTCCCGATGACGTCACCTGCGCTGAGGACTTGTTAATAATAATTTGAGTATCGGTCATTTTACCGGGAAATAAAAATTACAAATTTTACTTACTCTCAGTACTTCCTAATGAAAAGAATCGACCAATCACAAGTGCGCCCTAAACGGATAGACGCCAAATTGCTAACATAGCTTACTATTGGCCTATAATCGGTTTCCGAGGAGGAAATACATAAATCCGTTTACAAAATATGATCTCATGTAAAGACGGAACAGATTGTTCAAAAATTGCCTCGGATGACGTAGCTGTGTGATTTTGTGTTAATCCATAGCAGTCTACGATCGGTTTTGGAGGTGGCAGCACACAAACAAGTGTGTGAAATGCAGCTCCGAGTAAACAGGGAATTAATTGTTCAAGTTGCTTTGGAAACTTACTTGTGCGGTCTCATGTTGATTCTAAGATCGTATGAACCATTCTTGTTACTTTTGCAATGCTCGGGGACTAATATTTAATACATTTTATTGTTATGAATATTGACAGACTGGCTCTAGAAATCGTTTTTCAAATTTTGTCATTAATCAACTGAAACAAAATTAGTAGGCATGCTAATATATTACGTTTCATATTAAGCTTAGTATTTAGACCTACCCACTTATCACATTATTTTGCTCTCTTTATGGCAAAAGCGTTAGAGTTCGCGACAGACAAAGAAGAACCCAAACGGGTCATCGACCACGGGACGCTTCAGAAGGCGTGAGGCAAGCAAGTTGTGGTAGGGAAAGTGATCGTAGACAACTCTTGCTAAAGCCTACCATGTCACCATATTTGTTAGTCCCGGCACATCTTCAAGTGAGAAGTTTTATTTAGTGTAACCCACCGTGTAGCTTATGGGGGCCAAATCCGTGTTTGCCTAAGACTATATTTTATAACCGATCCTAATACCCGTTACAACGCCATGATATGGTATGGTGTGGTACTGTGTGGTACACAACACGTTAGTCGTGTAGGCTCGCGATATATTGAGCGTCCAGGACACATGGGAGTGGGGCCGGCTGGTGTGGCCGAACGGTTCTAGGCGCTTCAGTCTGGGGCTGCGCAACCGCTACGGTCGCAGGTTGGAATCCTGCCTCGGGCATGGATGTGTGTGATGTCCTTAGGTTAGTCAGGTTTAAGTAGTTCTGAGTTCTAGGGGACTGATGACCTCAGCAGTTAAGTCCCATAGTGCTCAGAGCCATTTGGACCACTTTGAACAACTACATGGCTCCATTGAGATGTGACATTATTACCCTTCCAAAATATGACGTTGCTTATTGTTTAAACAATGGCAGTTCGGAAACTGGATGTTTAATTTATTTATTGTAACCGTTTAAAGAGACAGTTGGAGTATCGTGACAAAACTGGAAATAATTACTATTAAAAACAGTGTTGATCACGATTTATTTTATAAGGTGACCGGTTTCGACCACTACTGTGGTCATCTTCAGACCATTGAGTGGAAACCCCTTTCTGTTGGAGAATCCAACAGAAAGGGGTTTCCACTCAATGGTCTGAAGATGACCACAGTAGTGGTTGGAGAATCCAACAGAAAGGGGTTTCCACTCAATGGTCTGAAGATGACCACAGTAGTGGTCGAAACCGGTCACCTTGGAGAATCCAACAGAAAGGGGTTTCCACTCAATGGTCTGAAGATGACCACAGTAGTGGTCGAAACCGGTCACCTTACAAAATAAATCGTGGTCAAGACTGTTTTTAATAGTAATTATTTACAAGACATTGATCACTGCTGTTCCCATAATGCATTCAAAAGTAAAACTGGAAATATTAGGTGAAGGATTTGTTTGGGCGATCTTTTATGATTTTCGTAAAGATCTGTGATGTAATCAAGTGAGTGAGGCATCAGGAACTGAACGATAAAACGGACATCGATATTTTCATTTATACAGAAAAATTATTTAAAAACTCTGCCAATAAAAATAAAGTACGCCACCCTTAATTATATTTATTCCACGTATTTGGAAGGATGTCGACGCTTTAATATAAAATTCGGTAAATTCCATTCTATTAACACGGCTAAAGATGTACCTGCGGTTATCTGTGACAAAAATGTTAACTCTTCTCCTTTTTTTATTATGTAGAGACTTGGGGAAATGGGTTGTAAATGGAAGTCGAGGCGTCTTGTGAACCCGAAGACAAAATATGTATTCTTTGTTTTGTTTGTTCAAATTGGGCCGTCAGAATTGGTGAAACGTAGCAGAATACAAACGTTTGAAAGCTCAAATACTTTACTACATTTAATATTTAGAGTGTCACACGATTTTCACGAAATTGTTGGCAGTCAATTTCCCCTGTTCTAAAAGAAAACCTGGAGACGTTACCATGCCTCCAAAGAAGACAACGAAGGCAACATCAGGACAATGAGTGAAATAAAGCTTCACGTTCTCATACATGGATATGCCCCTAGATGCAATTCACTTCAAAGTAATGACTAACTTCCGGTCTTAGGACAAGCTGTTGAATATACTGCATTGGAGAGGCACTTACTATTCCTTCAACTTTGGTTGGTTCAAATGGCTCTGAGCACTATGGGACTTAACAACTGAGGTCATCAGTCCAGTAGAACTTAGAACTACCTATACCTACCTAACCTAAGGACATCACAAACACCCATGCCCGAGGCAGGATTCGAACCTGAGACCGTAGCGGTCGCGCGGTTCCAGACTGAAGCGCCTAGAACCGCTTGGCCACCCCGGCCGGCTCAACTTTGGTAACCATTCGCCCTCAGAAACGGCTGTTTATAATTGCTCTGCAGAATTACGCTGTAGTTGGGCTTCCGTCAGCGTTAAAATTCAAGATGGCTGATCAAATAGGTTGGCACCACGACCAGATGATGGATATAATTGGAAGGAGAAACAGCATTGGTCGTATATTTTTGTTTTATTATCCGCAAAATCGATTTTCGGTCACTTAGTGACCATCCTCAGTGCTGTAATATACAATTAAAATTGTTTGGCACTGGTGTCAACAAGCTTAGAGCGATCACATAAACTCTTTGCATTACGTAATGTCTGCTTATGCGTAGTCAGCGGCATGTAACGTCACTTGCGCGTTTCTGCGGCGGGAGGTGGTGCGTTCGACCTATCGTGTGCAAAGGGCTGCCTCCCATGTACTGTGCGTATTGCCTCTAGTGACAGCATACAAGCATTTGTCAAAATGTCACTTAAATTAGTCACCAGTCGTGTAATATAAAATGTCATTTTATTTTATTTTGAAGGCTACCAGTTTCAGCATTTCACTATGCCATCTTCAGGCCCCATATGCATCTCTCAAAATAAACGAAAATCGCATACACAGCCAAAAATATCTGGATGTTGTGAACTCAATCATTACACTAGCGCTTCATGTTCTGGTGTAACATCAAGCACCGGCACGTCGGCCTGGAACGATACAGCAGAAAGAGATGTAAACGACGTCAGCCGATAGAATGCTGACTGGACGACACCACGACAGAAGCGGTCTCTAGCCGAAGGGAATACAAGCGCCGCTCCAGCTAGCCTCGGCCACACTAGAAAACAGCTTCCTAGGCACCCTACATTAGATGAGTGAGTAGGCCACCACACTTCATTCTACGACTTGATAGCAACTTCATCAAGTCTTCGAATGAAGCACTAGTGTAACGACTGAATGCGCAAGATCCAGAGATATATGGTGTAAGATGGAAAGAACTATGCCCCTTACATGAAGTCATTAAAGATCACCTAACTCACGTTGAGCGAACAGTAGGGCTGAACAAAATGACTGACAAGGCACAATGCATCTTTTAGACAGTATAGTATGGACATATTGGAATAATCATTGTCAGGTGATGGTTTTAAAGTAATTCACACGACATGAAAACCTTGTGGAAACGCGTCGATTTACTGGAGGCTAGTTTATCCCAGGGAAGTACCCAGAAATAACACAGCGCGCGGCTGGGGAGGGGCAAAGGGAAGCAACAATAGGCAGCTTAGGGCGGTTCAAACTCTCAGAAAGCGGTAATGGGGCACGGCCTCCAGCTACCTTAAGATGAGTGACAGTGAGTGGGTGGTTGACCCCATGCTGGTGTACCAGGAACTTGAATGCCTGTTGATAAATGTCCGTCATCCCGTTTTGAGTGAAACATGCGAGAAAGCCGCGCAAAGCTGCGATGGAGCGGTCAACAGGGGTCAAAATATGCGTGTTCATGACTACAGCAACTTCAAGCTGAATTCACGGTCCACAAAGTCTGAAGTAAATCAGGTGAAGAGCGACAGAATGAAATACGCCGGCCTCCAATGGGAACATAGGACCGAGGAATTTGAAGTACTCTCATGGGAGTCAGAATTCCGGTACAATTGGTGTTCGTGCAGACACTATCCTTGATAGGTGGCCTGGGAAGAGCTAAATAGCAGAAGTTGAGAGGAAGGGAAATTTTGTGGGAATTTGTTCACTTCCCCGAGCAGGCATCGGTCAGCGCTGGGAAGCAATCCATAATTAACGCGACTTGCGCTGCAATTGGCGTAAGTGATTTTGCCAGAGGGGAAACTGAGGCGAAGAGCAGACTGGGAGAAGTCCCCATAGAGGTCTTCTGTTCCCAGCTTGCCTAGAGTGCGGATGTGGCGTTCTTTACTCAGCTTGCCTGAGAAAGCGTGAGCATCTCTGCAGTTTAGGACTTAGCAAATGGAACGATTGAGCTTGGAGATAGAGAGTTTTGGTTCAGCTATGTAATGAACAAGATAGCTAGGAGTGAATAGATGAGCACAGCCTTGCAGCATCACGAGGTTGGCCGACGTCCAGACAACGACGCCGCTACGGTCGCAGGTTCGAATCCTGCCTCAGTCATGGATGTGTGTGATGTCCTTAGGTTAGTTAGGTTTAAGTAGTTCTAAGTTCTAGGAGACTGATGACCTCAGAGGTTAAGTCCCATAGCGCTCAGAGCCATTTGAATCATTTAAACCCAAAACTTCTTTATCCTCACTCCTTGTGACCGCCGAGAGTGTTTGAACTTCAGACTTCTTTCTGCCAGGACCTTCTACGCGGGCGTGCTGAAAGGTAATGTCCCCGAATTTCTTATGCGAAAGCGCTTAAGGTCATTATTAAAAAAACTAACTTTATTGACATTCAAAATCTTTATTCACTCAGGTGACTAAAACATTTGTCCCAACGAGAGACCATCGTATTGATACCGTCACTGTAGAATGTTTGCCGTTGTCGACGGAGCCAAAGTCTTACTTCTACTTACACTGCTTGATCACTATAAAAGTGAAGTCCTCTAAGATGATCTTTAAATATTGGAAATGGATGGAAATCGGATGGGGCCAAGGCAGGATTATATGGAGGACGACTGACGACAGTGAAGCCAAGGTGTCGGATTGTTGCAAATGTGTGTTCTGGCAGTGTTATGCTGAAGCAGGAGGTCCTCCATGTGTGGACCAACTCTTGCAATTCGTGCTTTCACTTTTCTGAGCGCCTCCCACCGATCGCCATGTTACACACTACACACCGCCATGCTACACGCTACAATTCTGCGGCTTGTAGCGGCAGAGGGCTGCTACTTACGTCAGCGAAGCGGGATAAAGTTGACTGAGGAACACGCATGTCGTGCAACACCGTAACCGATACTAAGAACACAGTCCAATATTCGGATGCGTTAATTTTGAGCACGCCCTCCTACATATCCGTCCTTTGTCCATAAAATAAAGTTCTACTGTAGTTTAAATGATACACTATAAAAGTTTAATTTACGCTATTTATAACAGATCCAAATCAAACTGAAAGTAAACTGACCTAGATTTCCCACGAATATTCAGTACCTAGCCCTCTAGTCACACATCACACATGCATTTCTTCCTAGACTTTCTTCCTTGATTTCGGAGTAGTGTAAGCAACAGCTTCTTCAATTATGTGTATCAACCCTGGCAAATCATGTGGTAGTGACGGAAGACAGACACGATCTTTGGGAAAATCGCATGGAGTCAGTCCAGGCGAATATGGAGGCCAGCAAACAAGAACTTTGTCTCACTGACTATTACGACCAATGCAAAGGTCAGGTTCTTCGGCGGTCATCACTGCCGTACAGAAAGCATGCCAATAGGGAGGAGCTCCATCTCATTATCAAATAAAATTTTCAGATTCACCTTCTAGATGGAGGAAGAGCTATTATTGCAACGTATCACATAATCCCCCCAACGCAACCCCAGTTACGTTAGCTCAGCGGAGAAACTGGTCGGTATACTTGGCGTCGAGGATCTCTTCCATACCTCACAGGTTTATCAGGATGTTCTGACCCCCAGTTATGAACATTATGGGTATTCAACTTCACACCTACATGAAAAGTTGCCTCATCAGACAAAACCACACGATCAAGAAAGTCATCTTCGGGCTGTAACACTTTACTTGCAAAATTCTAATGTACACCATAGTCATCTAGCATAAAACTTGTGGGTTTTTAACTGCAATCGGTATGAATGCGTGCATAAAAACTTTCCACACTTAAAGCCTTACGACTACGAAGCTAACTTGCCCTGGCTCAGTCGACATTCTCTTCAGACACTTCTGTTGTCCCGTGCCTGACCCCTTACACACACACTCTTCGTTTCGAAATGTCTAATCCTCAGCTCGTGGTCACGCGGTCCCGTTCTCGCTTCTCGATTACGGGGTCTCGGGTTCGATTCCCGGCGGGGTCAGGGATTTTCACCTGCCTCGAGATGTCCTCATTGTTTCATCATCATTCATGAAAGTGGTGAGACTGGATTGAGTCAAGGTTGGGAATTTGTACAGGCGCTGATAACGGCGCAGTTGAGCACCCCACAATCCGAAACATCATCATCATGATCATCGAAATGTCTATATCATTGGCGGATGTTTGTGCCACTTGGGGGATTACAGTTTAAATTGAAACAAAACGCACGTTTAACTACAATCACAGATCACAAATCGCTTTATGCTCAGGAGCCATTTTGCGAATGTGGCATATGTGGCGCTGCGAGCGTGAAAACAATAAAACAGTATTCGCACATGCTGTTATCTGAAACTGTTTGAGTTGCTCTTTAATAGAGATCTTGAACCAACACTCTGTAACGCTTACAACTGATTCTTTTAGCATTTATATCTGTTTTGAGTGAAACAGGTCTGTGGCAGCAAGTCTGGGGGAATGAAAACAGTCGTTCAATCGGTCAGACAACTCAGTCTTTTTAATGAAACCGGTATGTAGGAACAAACGACTCAAAACATTCGTATCAGTCGGTTTAATTTTACCTCTCTAGCAGTCAGTGGTATCAATCAAATCCAACCATTCGACACATTGTAGCTTTGCATATTGACTCAATTATTCATTCTTTCTTTTCAAGTGAAAGCAGTTAGTAGTTGTTCTGATGGTTGGACCCTGTGTCCATTCTTTTAACTGAAAGCACTCTTTAGTGTTTTGGATATCCTAGCTATCCATACACTCATCTGAGTGAAACCAGCCTGCAACAGTTTAATCAGTTCAACTAAATCAGCGCTGCATTATACTGACAGAGAGTGATACTAAGTGAATACGTATCTCAGGGCTATGCCAAACTTAAAATAAACAGTATGCACGTTCATTTAATTATGTACTGAATGGAGTAATTTTTTCATCATTTACAACTGATTCACGTGGTGTTGTGGATTAATTTGTGCCATTAACGCGTAACCAATTAACTTGACGAGTCGCTGGGATAGGCATGCCATCAATTACATTGCAGACAACACAAAAAATTGCGAAAACTTGTCGGACAAATGGGATTATTTTCCAGAACACAAAGAGTATGTAGACAGTAAGTTGGTCGTTTGCCACGATGTTGCGCGGGGAGCCGAGACATGAAAGGGGCAATGTTTTGTCGCTTGCGTTTGAGTGCCGACAACGCCAGCGGGTGCACGCCTCCATCGGACCATCAGATTTAGCTTACACGTGAGAGTAACAAAGATTTGTGACAGCGCATTGTAGAGACGTTCTTGTTCAGACGTAGTACAAATTTGCAGTAAGGAATATGAACGTAAATGAAATCAATTTTATACAGCGCAGTGAGTAGAAGACAAATAACTTTTAAGATATTCAGCTGACTGGCAGGCGGGGCGGCGTCGCGGTGTATGAGATCGCCTATTGTCGGCGGTTTCTCATAGTCAGAGGCTTCCCACTGTCTCAGTAAAGGAGTATGGAAAATACAGGGTGTGCCAAAATTGTTTTTACAACTTTGATCAAATATACGTCAGAAATGGTAGTAGGGTAGTGGGGATGTCACTCCACTTTCGACATAATTGATATGCAAATTAAATTGATAATTCAATCACCCCCACCCCATTCTCAGGACCGACCACACTCACGCCCACACCCAGATGTCACATGTTTCTCTCAGCAGCATATATGTTCCAGCCTCCTCATCCACCTACACCCCCCCCCCAACCCCACCCACCAGCCTCCTATATTGCCAGTAATTTCGAATTTTGGAGGGAATTTCGAATTTTGGCGGGAATTTCTATGTCCCAGGGCTGTCCTGGATAGGATGGTCGTATGTCTTTATTTAAACAGTCTCTGTTTAAACAATCTGAGGCAGTGCCTCCATCTGGTGTGTTCACCATGGGGTCCAGAGTCCAACTCACCTAGTACACAGCACTGCCACCAGAGGGCACCGTCTTCCCTCCCGTGATGTAATCCAAGATGGTGCTCTGGAGGGAAAAATGGCGGGAAAAGGGCCAAGCCTGTTCCGGGCTGCTGGAGAGAGGAAGGAGTGCACTTTTTCACTTTTGGAACAATTTATTCAAGGATGGATTTCATGTAGTTTATTTATTATGTTGATACGAAACACTCGTCCTTACGTGCTTGGGGTCACAATATACAGTTTATAGACCTGGAAACTACTTGTAAATCACCAAAATAATGCAGTACACTGGTGTATAGACACGAGAACAACTCGTAAATTATCGAAATAATGCATTTCACAGCCTACAGACATGTTCACAAAATAATGCAGTATACTAATATGCAGACACCTTCACTACGTATAAAATATTTAATATGATGCATGTACAGTGCTCTGCAATCATGCTCAGAATGCTTAAACAGCCCAAATAATGCAGTGCACAAATACTCACTGCATGTAGAAACACCTTGGAACTACCGTTAAGCAATTCAACCATGACCTATCAGCGATCTGTTTCCTACAGAACTCCAAGGTGGAATGATGTCTGAGTGTGTCAGGTGCACATGCCAGCCCTTCTTGTCCCACAGGCGAGACACGTCTGGGTGTGCATTCCTGGAGAGGATGGTAATGTGTTCTCCTGGCCACCATGACAGGTACAGTGATGCATCACATTTGTAGCTGTGAGTCCAGCATGGATTAGTGTCAACACCAGAAGACATCTCCTCTAATTGCTATGCATGCCAGCCTTTCCACATGTGAGACACATCTAACTGCTGCCCATGATGTGAACAATGACTCATCGAGAAGTTCAATACATGATGGTTCTATGACATGGCCTAATTTCCGAGCGAGACGTTTTCCTAGAGACCCAGCCTTGCAGGCAGGGCGAAAAGGTGGTTAGTGTTATACTGACATCTCATGTATATGTAAATGACAGCCAAGTCTTCCTATGGACACACTATAGAAATCATATCCACTGCTTTCAGAAACGGTCTACGAAAATATCCCAGAATAACACAGGACTCATTCCTCCTAGTGATCCTAATGAGGCAGCCTGTCCATTACATATCACCCCTTCCTGTAAATACAAGGCGCTGCAGAAACAGCTAATGATCATTTTTGTTGTAGGAGCTTTCATGAGTTCTCAGCATGACTGCATAGAGATCCTTGTCCTAAAAGGAAAGCCTGTTCAAAACGTGGGTCTGTACACATTATTAACGTCCCTAAACTAAATAAAAGCGCGATATGTACAGAAGCAGTCAACTGGACACAGTTGAGTCAGTTACATTCCTGCGCACCAAAAGGCCTCCCCATCCAGACACATCCTACCATTAGCTGGAAACGTGAATCATTCCCGCCACAGTTCACTGGCTCTGTGCGCCACACACGCATAGGCACAGAATCATTCTAGAAAACCGGCCACATACATGTTTTATCACTATACTTACAATTAAATATTACGATCGCGGTCTCAATTGGACGACATTCGACAATGAGCAAAGTATCGGAAATACGGCTGTGGCTATGGAAATAGAAATATATGTACCATTCTTATGACTCGACATACTCTTCCATTTGCTGTCACATTATTTCAAGTCAAATCCATACCTTCCCTGCGACTGGACACAGTCATTTTCTTAGCACATGTCGGAAAACAAACTCATACATTATATGCGTGATACTCAAGACGAACCTATCACACCTGCCCTGCTACTAAGTATAGTTCGTCAATAACTGATGCTGGTGACACTAAATAATACTGAGAGAAAATCAAGGATGGGTGGACATGTGTCATAAGCTTTTCTTGTGAGCAGTATCACTGTGTCTTAGAAAGAGAGGCATAATCGTCTTACAAAGCGCCAGAGGTTAATAAACACCACTATGTTACCATCACAAGTGGTATTGCTTCTACAGGTGCATACAGTTATTCATGTTAAAAGCTATACTGGCTTTATAAAACTAAGTGTGGCATTACCTCTAAATGAAGTTGTTTTTTCCAAAGAAATACCGTGACACTAAATATAGATGGTGATTGCCGGAATGTGTAGTATCAGACGAACAGTGCAGTTACAAGAGTTATAAGTAGCTGACGGTGCAACCTCGTAATAAAATTACCGATCTTTGAAAGTGATTCTGTTGAGGAGCGTGGTATGAAACCGGTATTTTCAACTCCCTCACGCCGCCGCCGATAGATATTTCTCCAGTATTTGTAATGCATTCTGTCCCAATGCCATGTCGAGGTCCGGTGAAATATCGACTGGGCTATAGGCGATGGTTGATTGAGAAGGATCACAAACAGTAGTAGATGGTGTACACTAGCTATTCAGATCTCTAGTGCTACACTTTCGGCAGATATACTGTCTGGGATTTGCAATCAAGTCTTTCCATTCAACCCAATATCTGCATTGGATACTATGGAGATGTCCTTTAATGATTACAGCCACTAGTGAATCATATTTGTTACAAAAATAGATTAATTTATTTTTATAAGTACCTTCCAAGATGAAAGAGTGTGAGCAGACATACAATATTCATCAGTGGTGAAAAATTTCCTCAACATATCTGCATTCTTCAACAGCATTATGAAAACATTCAACTTGTGAGAGGCACCCACATGCCTTGCTCATACTGTGGCATCAAGCAGTCAGGCCTGCAAGATGAGTGGTCTGCCAAGCGAGTGGATTCATTCTTATTTATCGAGTAACATGAACTCTCGTACTCACAATTAAGTTACAAATTAACCTCCTGTATGAATAATACGCAACGGAAACGCACATCTGACTATCGGTGATTTACAGAACTCTGACTGTTCACTACGCACTGGCAATACCACATTTTCTTTTTGTCTTTTATTTAACGGCTTTTATCAACACGTGGCCACCGCACTGAATATGAATGACGCACACATTATAAATTCGGGACATCATGACAACATACAATTCGAAGGAAAAGTCCACCAATCTTTTTCTTTTCACTATCTTATTTATTCCGATAAACTCTATTACCTAAACACACAAATTCTATAACCTACAACAATAACACATGAGAAATTCCGCCCAGTGGGCATGGCTTAACATTGGTGATTCTCTACCTTATGGTCTCGTAATTATTTAACGCTACAGTGCACTTTCTGGATAGGATGGTGGATCTTTTATTATTTCTCACACTTCGACTCTCACAATCATCATCACGAAACTTTCCTCCAGACCGAGGAGTACAAAAGGAACACGCATAACCCACTAATCTTTTGAAACTACCTCGCTGCTCTCCCATGCAAACCATACATACCCAAATTACATGACATACACCACACTACAATATGAAATACTACACAGGGAACAGTCACAACATTATCACTTTCAGCTTACCCACTTCAATTAATATTTATCCCAGTTTCACACGACATTGCCCCACTTCGTAATTCTACTTTCCTACTATGAACTCTGGAGATATATGCACGTCTTCCTGTGCAATGCAAGCCAAGTTGCGTAGCTGGATAGACGGCCGACTCACCTTGCTTCTCTCTCAGAGTTTGAATCTAGCGTCACACGGAATCATATCATGCAAAGTAATATTAAGAACGTATTCATCACACACGCGAGTCCTCAACTGATACCATGGACGAGTACTTCTCTTTATTCTTTGTCTCATACACAGATTGAGACTCACACAGTACTCACCACGTGGAAGTACTCGTCTCTGATTTCAAGTCCTGCACACGCCATTTCTTAAATTTTTTAACTTATGGTACACACGCTATTTCTTAAATATTTCAACTTATTGTACACATGCTAGTAATTCAGCTTAACTTAAGCACACGGAAGTATTTCAACTTATTGCTACACGTGGTTTCATTGTGACCGTTGGTCACTTCCGGAGATTACTACAATCCCATTGATATTACCTGCCTGACATTTAATTCTCCCCACAAAAGTTCCTGAAATAGAGAAATTATTATTTCAAACTACTCTTAAATATTCCACATGCATACCATGTCTCCAGTCTTTTGTCTTTACGGAGCACAACTAAAACAGGTCTTAACAGCACAAGATGCAGCGGCAGAGTGCTGAAACATGGCCGTTCTTGAGGTCCTCTCGCACCTCTGCTGAAGTGGGGGAGCACCTTGCTACCGTATTGGTCAGCCACATTTCAGGCGCTCAAAGCTCAGGTAAATTTCATCTCTTTGGTCCCACCAAAGGTGGCCAAAGGATCGTCTCAAAGATGATCATATATTCACATTCACTATCTGCAGTTAGCAGACGACCATACATTCATTCATTTCACAGATCTCACCAAACTGGATGTAGGGATTTACTTTGTGGGAGTGCACATGTGATCAATTAAATAAATAAATTGTCATTCTTTCCTACACTGGTATCTGGCTTCGCTGTATTAATTGAAATTGAGTTATTTTACAAAAAAATGTGTTGTTCTGACAAAAATAATGAAGTATGTTGTACCTATTTTCAATGTCGGGCGGTACTGTACCCTTTCACCACCGGCTACCCATGCAGAAAAAAATGGCATGGTACTATCCTTGCAATGCGAGGATAGTTCCGAATTTTTTTTAAGAAAACTCTATTAGAACAAACGTAGCAAGTCATCAAAATAACCAGGAGGAGACCTTAGCCCCTGGTGACTTCAAATAGACGACCAAATGCTGTTACTTTACCAAATAATTGACACAGTTGTTGCATTATTGTACTATCCACAATCAGGAGTAACATACACATACATATTTACAACAATCCAAATGACAAATGAAACAACACATCATACAAATAAAAAATAGTGGTCAGATGAAAATTGGTTTAGTTACTGGGATCTCCATTATTTTTAGGAGTAATCCAAATTTCAATAATTCTAATACAAATAAAAAATACTAATTGTACTCATGAAATTTTAAATAGCTCACCGTCGAAACACAGAGCAAGTAGTCTGACATTCATAAATTGCAGGGTAAAACCCTTTACACAGCAAAATCTAAATATGAAACAAAAGAAAAACATTGTGTACACTAATTACATGTAGAATGTCAGGCTCCATACCATTACTCTAAAACATACATCAAACATACAGAGAAATAAAACTGAGAAAAAAACAATGAAATATACCACAAGTTACATACTGGTTGTGTAATATAGTCAACTTAAGCAATTGCCACCACTACTCAACTGTGAGTTTAACCTTATCCTTGTCCACCAGTACAAATACCTGCTGCTGAGCCAGTCAGTCCATCAATTTTGATCAATACACGCAGTAAATAGTTTAGCAATAAGTGCTTGAATCCACCAGTAGCTCTCGTATCTTACTCTACTGCTAATTTCTCTGTTGTTACACATTTGGACGACAAGAACTTGTATTTCGACTAGCCTTCGTTACACTTTAATGTGAAATATCACCACTGTGATAATGAAAATAAGTGGCTTCAGTCAACACACCAACAAGATCATTACTGTCCACGACAGCAAAATGCATCAATTAATTCCGATATTTGTTGTGCAATGCAAACTCATGTCCCCTGTGACAACCTTACTGACCTATGCAACAAGAGCCGCTATGTTAGCATTACGCCACTGGCTAATAATTAAAGCATCATTGTACCAAATTTTCTAATAAACATGTTACGTGAACTGGTACCCCAGAACAAACAAAAAAAAACATTAACTATTCTAAACACAAATGTTAATGAAATACAATTACACTTGCTGTCCCTTCAGGAATGAAACATATAAAAAAAATTTACACAATTACAGGTACAAATACATTATTCCCTATCTTGCGAGTCACGCGGAATCATTTCATTCTGTGATTTTCTTGGGGTCAAAAAAGTTGCTGACAGGTTCACTAGAAACACTGTCTCGGTGTCAAAGCTCTCCCATGGTTACCCGGACGAAAGTCTTTAAGTCACTCAAATCGGCATTTTGAACCCGAACTGAAAAGTAACCTGTATCTCACATTAAACACAAATGTCATAGTCACTCACAGCGTACCATCCACACGAATCTGGTCGTCCAGAAATGGCCCTACAACTACTATTATCCACGGTTCTGTCCTTTCAGTTCATGGTGTATTTAAAAGCCGTAAGTTCCAACAAACAGCACTTATTCCCGCACCAATTAAAGAAATGTCTCCTACTACAAATGCAAATGTCAATGTCCCACTTTAGTTTCTTGCGTTCATCCAATAATTAGTCACCAAAGGACAACCGTCCACTTTAAGTATGCCAAGCGTCCCACATGCGATTCCCAAAGCACACTTAACCAGTCACTGCCAAAAGTTTATGGATCCCACCGTTCAGTGGTCAAGACAAAACAAAACGATCGTCCTGTCTGCTAAAGACAAAATCTTTTCCACCACTCACAACGTGGAAACACCAGTCCTTCACTTTCCACCTTATGGAGACATACGAGCAGTCATCTTGTTTCACGGCTCCACAGTCCAGTACTAGTTAATAGTTGCTGGTAACAAATGCCCGCCGGACTCTGCCGCGCGTCGTCCATTCTGCCGTGGCGCCGCCGCGCGCGCCGTTGAGCAGAAGAAACCACCCGCTGTTGCCTCCCCGGGATACTTTCCCCAGTCGTAAGGGTGGCGGAACTTATGAATGGCCAGTGGTACGTGCGTGTCGCCACAGGCCGTTGACCTGCTGTAGCGGGTGTGTGGAGTGTACCCCAACCAGCGGTGGAGTGGGGAGTGCCGCGGTTTTGTCACCTCTCCCATGACGACGTCAGCTTCGCCCCGCTAGCGGTATGGGCGTTACGACACCGAATCAGTCAGACCCTTCAGTGCATCTCGCAACATTACAGACAAAAGGATATTCTTACAGTATTTAAATACTCATTGATTACATGTATGATCTATTAGATACATTGGTAATAAAAGTATCTTTGTTCTAAAAAACATAAAATTATACACCTTAGTTTTCTACACATACAACATCAACATTTATCTCTTTTCTATATACAGCCCACACTTGTGCTATTTATTGTACCTGTCGTCCCTCATACAAAACATGAAAGTGTTAAAGAAAAAGGAATAAGACACAATCTATACAGCTCATAATTACAATATCAAATAGTAGACTACTCTAACATCCTATCACAGTGAAAATATTAGAAACTGTTGATTCTAAAACTACAATATACAGTGAACCTTTGTGCTTGTGACAGACTGAAATTAATACCCCTTGAAAGTGTTCTAACAAAAAAAATAAGAAATAATCTACACAGTTCACAATTACCTACCACAGGTTATTAAATAGTAAACAACTTTAACATTCTAACACAATAAACATTTTAGAAACTGATGACTCTAAATCTACAACATACAATGCACCTTTGTGCTTGCGACAGACTGAAATTAATATCTCTTTATATATTTTATCTTTTTATTATATATAACATTTCTAGGACATGTATGAACCGTCCACATGATGTCAGATCCTGACCTGCCATCGAGGTTCATCCAAATCAAACAATACGCAGTAATGTTTTAGTTACGGATCGGTAGCATCCCCTTTACAGGAGTGTGCGCATTGATCACACTACTCTACGACTCTCACTCACCAGACATCACATTTTCCTTCTCATTCAATCCATTAATACACTAACAGAATAGGTCCAGAAGTCAGCTAACCTTAACACCACCACACTCACGACAACATACCATACCTTTGCTCTCTTATACTCAACCACATAACACATGAAGCTGCTTCGGAGATAGCTTTCCAGTCTCCGAATTCGTCCTTTCACTCTGGCACCTCTCTCCATCGGCTTACCTCCGCATTCACTTGCCTTCATCCTGCTAAATATCAACTTAGAATTGCGACTTTTCATCTAAGAACAAAAAATACACAACTTATTCATCCTGCAAAATAACTGTACACATTCTTAGTACCGTTTTGATTAGTTATACTGGTACCAGGCTTCAACAACAACAACAACAACAACAAAAATTATTTTTTATATAGCAAATGTTATGGTAAGAATTAGATTTACACTTATATTACATCTTACGTCAGTATTCCACAACGTTCACCATCTGGATCTCATACTCCCTTTATGTCGCTTCACGTTGTGCAGTTGTCCTCATCTCTTCATTCGTATTTCGGCTCTCCGTCCGTCGATTACTCCATCATTTCCTGGTCTTCCTTCGCCATTCGCATCAATCTCGATTGCAGCATACACAAGTCTCTCTGTAACATACCTCTAAGACATCTCCACATTATTAGTTCTACTCACCTTTATCTACCACTGTTTCATCACGTCGAATCTCGCTTTATTAATCACACTGCTTCACGTCGCTTCTCTCCTTAAATATCACCTTTATCCACTACTATTTATCACGACGCTTCTCTATCTACCATCTTTATCCACTCATTAATCATCACGTCGTTTCTGCTTGATCCTTATTCATGTGACAAAAAATACGTACATACACCACTCTGCCGACTCCTGTTCATGACTCATTCGACCAGTCTATTCCGTCATACTTCCTGACATCCCGCCTGAAAATTGTTATGTTCGATTTGACCCTGCACAACGTTACACACCACAAATAAATACACTGACTATATACCATAAATTACCTACTTAGATCTATCCTTAACTTTTCCATAATTTAATGTTAGAAATGTGATGAAGCCCACGAGATTGTTTTCCCTTGATCGTCTCAATCAGTACAGCATTTTCATGGACAATCCGCCTCACTCTGAATGGTCCACTATACACCGTAAAGAATTTGCTAGCTAGGAATCTGTGCTTCTTTGATAATCGATGAGTTTTAATTAGAACCTTGGCTCCTACTGCCAATTCGATCTTACGGATCTTTCCTTTCTGCTTCTCCTGCCTATCCTTAGCTGCTTTCTTAACACGCTCTATCGCAACCTTGACAATTTTTGTGTGCCTCTGCTTTCCCGATCGCGGAAAGTCTACCAGCTCCCTGACTCGATCTGGTGGTGGTTCATTCTTTAGTACCGTAATTGGTGATAAACCAGTTGCTCCATGTGGTAACTCATTGAGGATGTCCTGAAAATCTTTGAGAAAAATACTCCAACTTCTGTGTTGCCTTTGGCAATAGATCTTACACAATTTTCCCAGTTCTTTTACCACTCTTTCACTGGGGTTACTTGCAGCATGGTATCGGGATATGAACACCGGTTTTATCCTTCTTTTCTTCAGTGTGGTTAGCCATTGTCTGCATCTATATTGTGGTCCATTGTCAGCTATGAACTTTTCTACAGTTCCTACTTCTCGCAAAAAGTTTTTAACGATCGCTGCTGCCACTGTCCCTCCCGTCGCTCGTTTCAATCCGGTAAAAGTCACATACTTTGACACCAATTCCACTGCTACTAAAACATATCTTATCCCTGCACTGACTTAGGTAGCGGGCCAAACAAATCTGTTGCTCCGAATTCCCTCAATCTACCTGGCACTATCGGAAAAAGCGGTGCTTTGCATGAGATAGTTAACGATTTTGCCTTCTGGCACAATTTGCAACTACCAAGCACGTTCTTGATCCTCCTCTCCATGCTAATGAAATAAACTGATTCCCTTAACTTCTTACAGCATTTCCTTGCCCCGTAATGCCCGTAACTTAGGTGCGTGTACCAGATCAACTTGTTGACTATTTCATTTGGTATACTCAACACCCAGTCCTGTGTGTTCGGATTTCTACGGTAGAAAAGGACCCCGTTCTGAATTGTATAAAAGTGCGCCATATTGGCATCTAAGTTCGCTCTAACTGTGTCCTTCACCATTCTCCATGACGCGTCTTTATCCTGCTCTTTCGCGATATTTGTGAGTACCGCCCCTATGTATTTCTCGAACGGCACGCCCTGCATATACAATATATCATATCTGTTCTCGTTTACCTCCTCATCAAACCATTGACCATTACCTACTGGGTTCCTTGACAACGCATCTGCCACTATATTCTGTGGCCCAGGAATATACATGACCGAAAACTGAAACTCCTGTAAATAGAGTGCCCACCTAGCGAGTCGTCTATGGTTAAGTTTGGCCGACATCAGAAACTGTAGTGACTTGTGGTCAGTATAGATTTTAGTATGCATCCCATAGAAATAGTATCTAAACTTACTAAAACCCCATACTATTGCCAAAGCTTCAAGCTCAGTTACCGTGTACTTTCTCTCAGCTTTGCTAAGCACTCGGCTCGCAAATGCAATAGGTTGTTGTATTACTTCTCCTTCTTGCTCTTGCTCTTGGAACAATGTTACCCCAAGTCCACTACGGGAACTGTCAGTGGCCATACAAAACTCTTTCCCTAGATCTGGATGCCCGAGAAGAGGTGCCGATAGCAGTGCCTTCTTTAACGCCTCATACTCTTCCTGTGCGACAGGGTCCCAATTCCATACCGATTTTTTTCCAGTCAGCTGACATAGTCTGGGTGTCGCTGCACCCCCAATCTTAATGAACCTCCTGTAAAAACTGATTAATCCTAAATAACCCCGTAGCTGACGTTTTGTTCCTGGCACCGGAAAATCTCTGATTGCTTAGAGTTTGTCTGGATTTGGTCTTATTCCCTCTGGTGTCACAATGTGACCTAGAAACTCGATTTCTTTTCGTCCAAATTCTGACTTTCCCAAATTCACGGTTACCCCATGTCTCTCCAATGCACCGAGCAATATGCTTAACGTTCTATTGTGGTCTTCCCAGTTTCTTTCTGCTATCAGGACATCATCCACGTACTGTGTTACCTTATCTTTTATTTCATTAGGAATGACAGTATTTAGCGCTCTGATAAATGCCGCGGATGATACATTTAATCCAAATGGTAGTTTCCGGAATTGATACGATTTCCCGTAGCACAAGAAAGCAGTGTATTTTCTACACCTCCCATCTAACTCCACCTGCCAGAAACTCATTCTCAAATCAACTGAGCTGAGAACTCTGATCCCGTGGAACTTTTGTAGCAATTCGTCAAGTGTCAGTGGCCGATCTGTCTCTGGCTCTATTATCTTATTAATCCTTCTTGCGTCCAAAACTAATCTAATTGACCCATCCTTTTTTCAACACAAACTAAAGGGCTGTTGTACGGACTGGATGCTGGTTCGATAATCCCTTGTCGTAGCATGCTTTCGATCTCAGCTTCCACTCTTTCTTTGTACACAACAGGTATCGGGTACACTTGGGCCCTAAAGTGTTTATGTGGCTTGACCTTGAATCTATACACAAAATTTCTTATTGTACCCACAGCATGTTTAAATACCTTTCCATTCTCGTATAAAATTTCCTGCAATTCCCCGTAGACCGTGGTTCTTCGTAAATGCCAGATTTTCTCCCTGGTCTCCTCCTCCAAACGTTTATGAATTTCCTTCTTCTCTTGTTCGAACCCCGTATTCTGTGCCTGTCTACCGGACTTTACCGCCAGACATAATGCTAAGTGTGCGTTATCTTTAGCATATAAGCAATCGTTGAATCTTAATGCAATTTCCTCCGAATCTCGTTTCAACCCCATCGAACCATTTCTCATGTTAACGACTGCTTTATATTGGTTCAAAAAATTAACGCCTAATATCCCTTCAACAGTTAGAGATGACACAATCATGAACACTGTACTAAACCTCTTCACCTGGCACACAAAGTCTACCTGCGCTTGTAACTTCACCTCAATTCCCTTTCCTGTAATTACCCCTCTCACTGTTGTCCTTTGCAATGGCAACGTTGGTCATGGTTTTGTAAGACTACAACACTTAAACACATCTTCCCTCAAAACACTCATTACACTGCCTGTGTCGATGACACAAGGTACTATTATATTATTTATTTCTACGCTAATTATTGGGTGGACTTCACTCCCCACATCTCCTACCTCCTCTCACAGATTCTCCCTTAGTTTTCCGTAATCGATATACCTAATATTTACATCATTAATAGTCCTGGTTTGTACCCGTTTATCATGTAGTCACCTTCTTGTCCCTCCGTCATTGTGACAGTGATTGTCCTGTCGTGAACCCAATGATTGCCTATCCTCTCTTCGCCCATGATTTTCATTTTCCCTTCTTCTTCCATCTCCGTCCCATTTTCTTTTTTCCCGGTTTGCTGGTCGATATCCCCATGAATTCTGCCCCCTATTTGCTCGCCATCTTCCATTTCCGTCTTTCCTCTGATTCCATGCTCTCCTGTCATTCTGATGGTTTCTGCCGTTCCTATCCTCAACTCTGTCTGACCTGTGAGTCGTGTCGCCGTTCACAATGTTGCTCTCACTACCCAGTTCCTGTAACAAGTGCTGAAATGACGCGGAATCGTCTAAGCCTCTGCCTGCTATCTCTGCGCAATCTCACTGGCAACTTCGTTATACAGATCCTAATGAGCTCCCCAGGTTGGTATGGCACATCCAAATACCTATTTCGTCTCAGCATTTCCTGACAGCACGCCACTGGATCTCTTATACTACCTTCGTTACAATTTGGCATTATCAATATGCTTTGCTTAACCTGGTCCTGCTTACTTTTCGGCCAGAAGTCATTTAAAAACTTGTCACAAAATATCTTGTAGCTACTACAGTCTTTACTAACTTCCTGCATTTTTGCTCTAGCCTTGTCCCTCAAATGGTTACACACAAACTTCATTTTGATGAGTGGTCCCCACGATGCAGGTAATGAATCTTGAAACTGAGACAGCCACAGACATGGATGTTGGTAGTTATCAGGATCCGGAAAACAAGTGAACTCTTGTACCAACACGAAGTGCCTCCTACATTCTTCTTCCGCATTTATGTTTTCCGACCTTGGGCTATACCCAGTTGGGTTTGCCACCTGTTTTATCCGACACAACCGTTCATCTAACTCTCTGAGTTCGTCTTTCTCTTTCTGCCTATTTTCTTTTTTTTAATTTATCTCCCTCTCCCTCTGCAATCTACCTGGTGGTGTGTCACCTCCGCTGCTGCATGCTAATTGCAACTGTGCTAGTTCTTCCCTATGTTTCCTATTTATTTCTAATTGCGCCTCTTTAAACTGTAATAGTGATTGTTTCTCTTCCAGCTCGGCATAAACCTCTCGCTGCGTACTGTCAGAGACTGTCTCACCTCTTATACTGACCTTTTCTGCATCTGCACTAGTTGTATTCATTCTGACCACTACCTCCGCAACTTCATCCCTGTATTTATTTAGCGCCACTTCCTGCCGGGTGACTTGAGCTTCCACGCTGTCTAATGCCCCTTGTTTATCTGCAAGTATGTCCTCCACTATCTCTTTGATTCGCTCATCCAGCAACACGTCCCTACGTTCTGTAATATCGCTCTCTATTGCACTTATTTGTCCCTCCAAATTATTGGCTTTTCCTTTCACGGCGTCACATACTTGCTTCAACACACCCAGATTCTTCTCCCCCTCTCTAACCGATTATTAACTGTGGACAGACGCTCATCGATAACTGAGAGTAGCTTCCTCATTCCCTCTTTATTTCCCTTATCCATTGCCTCCAATCTTTCCTTCTTATCTTTATCCATCACTTCCAATCTTTCCTTATTATCCCTATCCATCACTTCCAATCTTTCCTTATTCTCCCTATCTCTCTCCTTATTATCTCTATCCATCCTCTGTAAAAACTGCAGTAGCACTCTCGACGCGCTCACCTCGTTCGGCTGTGAAACCATAGCTTCGCTAAGGGTAGTTGCATTTTCACTGCATACCTGACCTAGTCCCGGCTCGCCCGCGTCGTCGGGAAAAGCCCCCGTTTGTGGACAAAGCTCGCCGCATAAAGGATCACCTAGCCGCGGTCCGCTGAACAGTTCAGCCCCTTCCGAGTGTTTGTCGTTCTCGCTCATTACCCATGGTCAACAGCTACCTCCTGCTGCACTACTATGTTCACCCTAGAATCACTATTCTCCATGGTGACTACACTTAACGACTGCGACCTAGTTACCATGGACATTACGCAAAAAATTATACATCAATCTTCCAGCCTTGTGCAATATAGCAATTAATTACATAAAAAAATGAAAGATCCTCACCAATCCAGAAAGAAATTCCAAACAAAAAAATTTTTACTTCTTAGCGTTATCACAATATATTCCATCAAATAAAAAAAATTTTAACAGCAAACCCTAACAGCAACATATCCTGGTAAAATATCCTGGCAAAATATCCTGGCAAAATATATCCTGGCAAAATTATCCTGGCAGGGTCGAAATTATGAGAGGCACCCACATGCCTTGCTCATACTGTGGCATCAAGCAGTCAGGCCTGCAAGATGAGTGGTCTGCCAAGCGAGTGGATTCATTCTTATTTATCGAGTAACATGAACTCTCGTACTCACAATTAAGTTACAAATTATCCTCCTGTATGAATAATACGCAACGGAAACGCACATCTGAATATCAGTGATTTACAGAACTCTGACTGTTCACTACGCACTGGCAATACCACATTTTCTTTTTGTCTTTTATTTAACGGCTTTTATCAACACGTGGCCACCGCACTGAATATGAATGACGCACACATTATAAATTCGGGACATCATGACAACATACAATTCGAAGGAAAAGTCCACCAATCTTTTTCTTTTCACTATCTTATTTATTCCGATAAATTCTGTTACCTAAACACACAAATTCTATAACCTACAACAATAACACATGAGAAATTCCGCCCAGTGGGCATGGCTTAACTTTGGTGATTCTCTACCTTATGGTCTCGTCATTATTTAACGCTACAGTGCACTTTCTGGATAGGATGGTGGATCTTTTATTATTTCTCACACTTCGACTCTCACAATCATCATCACGAAACTTTCCTCCAGACCGAGCAGTACAAAAGGAACATGCATAACCCACTAATCTTCCGAAACTACCTCGCTACTCTCCCATGCAAACCATACATACCCAAATTACATGACATACACCACACTACAATATGAAATACTACACAGGGAATAGTCACAACATTATCACTTTCAGCTTTCCCACTTCAATTAATATTTATCCCAGTTTCACACGATATTGCCCCACTTCGTAATTCTACTTTCCTACTATGAACTCTGGAGATATATGCACGTCTTCCTGTGCAATGCAAGCCAAGTTGCGTTGCTGGATAGACGGCCGACTCACCTTGCTTCTCTCTCAGAGTTTGAATCTAGCGTCACACGGAATCATATCACGCAAAGTAATATTAAGAACGTATTCATCACACACGCGAGCCCTCAACTGATACCATGGACGAGTACTTCTCTTTATCCTTTGTCTCATACACAGATTGAGACTCACACAGTACTCACCACGTGGAAGTACTCGTCTCTAATTTCAAGTCCTGCACACGCCATTTCTTAAATATTTCAACTTATGGACACACGCTATTTCTTAAATATTTCAACTTATTGTACACACGCTAGTAATTCAGCTTAACTTAAGCACACGGAAGTACACTCCTGGAAATGGAAAAAAGAACACATTGACACCGGTGTGTCAGACCCACCATACTTGCTCCTGACACTGCGAGAGGGCTGTACAAGCAATGATCACACGCACGGCACAGCGGACACACCAGGAACCGCGGTGTTGGCCGCCGAATGGCGCTAGCTGCGCAGCATTTGTGCACCGCCGCCGTCAGTGTCAGCCAGTTTGCCGTGGCATACGGAGCTCCATCGCAGTCTTTAACACTGGTAGCATGCCGCGACAGCGTGGACGTGAACCGTATGTGCAGTTGACGGACTTTGAGCGAGGGCGTATAGTGGGCATGCGGGAGGCCGGGTGGACGTACCGCCGAATTGCTCAACACGTGGGGCGTGAGGTCTCCACAGTACATCGATGTTGTCGCCAGTGGTCGGCGGAAGGTGCACGTGCCCGTCGACCTGGGACCGGAACGCAGCGACGCACGGATGCACGCCAAGACCGTAGGATCCTACGCAGTGCGTGGGGGACCACACCGCCACTTCCCAGCAAATTAGGGACACTGTTGCTCCTGGGGTATCGGCGAGGACCATTCGCAACCGTCTCCATGAAGCTGGGCTACGGTCCCGCACACCGTTAGGCCGTCTTCCGCTCACGCCCCAACATCGTGCAGCTCGCCTCCAGTGGTGTCGCGACAGGCGTGAATGGAGGGACGAATGGAGACGTGTCGTCTTCAGCGATGAGAGTCGCTTCTGCCTTGGTGCCAATGATGGTCGTATGCGTGTTTGGCGCCGTGCAGGTGAGCGCCACAATCAGGACTGCATACGACCGAGGCACACAGGGCCAACACCCGGCATCATGGTGTGGGGAGCGATCTCCTACACTGGCCGTACACCACTGGTGATCGTCGAGGGGACACTGAATAGTGCACGGTACATCCAAATCGTCATCGAACCCATCGTTCTACCATTCCTAGACCGGCAAGGGAACTTGCTGTTCCAACAGGACAATGCACGTCCGCATGTATCCCGTGCCACCTAACGTGCTCTAGAAGGTGTAAGTCAACTACCCTGGCCAGCAAGATCTCCGGATCTGTCCCCCATTGAGCATGTTTGGGACTGGATGAAGCGTCGTCTCACGCGGTCTGCACGTCCAGCACGTACGCTGGTCCAACTGAGGTGCCAGATGGAAATGGCATGGCAAGCCGTTCCACAGGACTGCATCCAGTATCTCTACGATCGTCCCCATGGGAGAATAGCAGCCTGCATTGCTGCGAAAGGTGGATATACACTGTACTAGTGCCGACATTGTGCATGCTCTGTTGCCTGTGTCTATGTGCCTGTGGTTCTGTCAGTGTGATCATGTGATGTATCTGACCCCAGGAATGTGTCAATAAAGTTTCCCCTTCCTGGCACAATGAATTCACGGTGTTCTTATTTCAATTTCCAGGAGTGTATTTCAACTTATTGCTATACGTGGTTTCATTATGAACGTTGGTCACTTCCAGAGATTACTACAATCCCATTAAGATTACCTGCCTGACATTTAATTCTCCCCACAAAAGTTCCTGAAATAGAGAAATTATTATTTCAAACTACTCTTAAATACTCCACATGTATACCATGTCTCCATTCTTTTGTCTTTACGGAGCACAACTAAAACAGGTCTTAACAGCACAAGATGCAGCGGCAGAGTGCTGAAACATGGCCGTTCTTGAGGTCCTCTCGCACCTCTGCTGAAGTGGGGGAGCACGTTGCTACCGTATTGGTCAGCCACATTTCAGGCGCTCAAAGCTCAGGTAAATTTCATCTATTTGGTCCCAAGGTGGCCAAAGGATCGTCTCAAAGATGATCATATATTCACATTCACTATCTGCGGTTAGCAGACGACCATACATTCATTCATTTCGCAGAGCTCACCAAACTGGATGTAGGGATTTACTTTGTAGGAGTGCACATGTGATCAATTACATAAATAAATAAATTGTTATTCTTTCCCACACTGGTATCCGGCTTCGCTGTATTAATTGAAATTGAGTTATTTTACAAAAAAAAGTGTTGTTCTGACAAAAATAATGAAGTATGTTGTACCTATTTTCAGTGTCGGGCGGTACTGTACCCTTTCACTTGAATTTCATCATAATTCACTATAGTCACTACCATTGGGTTCGTAGTTTCTACAACCAATTGTGTTTCGTCGCTGCACCATATATTACTCTTCCTGGAAAATACTGTTTCAATAAGAGCATACCGATACAGACGAAATGAGCATATAATTTGGTAAATCTTTATATAATTGTTAAATGCAGGGCGAATGAGTTTCCCGAAATACTTTGGAAAACGTCTGGACAGAGCTACGAAAACCGTAACTCACGAAGAAATGGGGGTCGGGGGGACGGTTGGCCACCTAAAACGCATGCGCCGTCTGTAGCTCGCAGGTTATCTAAGCGATATTCCAGGTCCATGTCGGGCGCAGGATGTCCTCATTACAGTGTGCCATCACTGCTCTGATGCGAGCTCACTGTTCGCGCACATCCCGCCCGAAGAAAAAAAAAAGAGTGATTGGTTTGCGCAGGACTTGGGTGTCAGATCTGGTGTTTACCAAAAATTCCACATACTTAGCGAAACGCTGAAATGTGGCTAGTCAATTACTAACATGGGAAAATAAGAAAAAAAAATGTCAGCTTTAGGTGTGTGTGAACATACGCCGTAAACCGCAGGTTTCTACATATTCCCATTTCTAAAATATATCTTAACAAATATTTTGAACACGACTTCACTGCAGCAGGCCCGTAGAAGCGAGGGCTTTTCATACTAGTGAAAACAATCACTTATAATAACAGACAATGTTAGTAAGTATACATCCGCACAGTTTTCTGCAATTGGTCCTTTATTCCTGCTATGTGATCGATGGGAAGATCACACAACTAATGAGGCGGTATTGAATAGAATTGGGAAGAAGAGGAGTTTGTGGCACAACTTGACTAGAAGAAGGGATTGGTTGGTAGGACATGTTCTGAGGCATCAAGGGATGACCAATTTAGTATTGAAGGGCAGCGTGGGGCGTGAAAATCGTAGAGGGAGACGAAGAGATGAATACTTAAGCAGATTCAGCAGGGTGTAGGTTGCAGTAGGTACTGGGAGATGAAGAAGCTTGCACAGGATAGAGTAGCACGGAGAGCTGAAGACCACAACAACATCAACATGTGATCGAAGCTGTAAAGAACATTTTGGAACATACTTTATGAGTATATGAGGTCTGATGGTTGCCGCTGCAATATTAATAGATTAAAAAAACGAAGAAATACCTATGGTTCGGCCCTCCTTTAATGAATTTAACTGAGATATATTACATTCTATTTCTAATCCATCGAATTTCCACACACACGAAAAAAGGTCCTGGACAGTTGTATAGAAATCCCTCCTGCATGCCTCTGGACGCCCTCAAAATTAGGAGCAATTCGTGGAATTCGGATGTATTGCAGTCCTCATTGGGAATGCAAAGATGAGCGCGATGGTTCCCTGAATGATATATGAAGAAGAAAGGAATCTTGCTTCGTTTTAGCGACAGTTAGCATTCTGTATTAGAGGCAATATGTGATGATGGCCACAAATGCGAAATCGTTTGAATATTCAGCCATTTATGTGTGCGTAAGATAAATATTTTGTACAAAACGTTACATCAAAACGTTACATCACGAGCCACATACGTGACCCCGAAGTTTTCAGTTTTCCATGTAGTGTCATAGCTATAAAAAAATTCACAAGCATAGATTTTCAGGGCCATTGGGAATCTGTATGAGGCTAGGTGATATTATTTAATATTTGTTAGTCCGTTTTCAAGCAATTTTTATATTAAAAAGTTTCTCTATTTAAATAGTTATTTCCTGCTTTTTTAGTCTTGTGTGTGTGAAGTTTTTCAACTGATTTAAAACATTTTGAGGAGACTGAAGCAGAGACACGTCCTAAATTTCTATTCAACTGAGTTGACCAATATATTGCTTCCTCATAGAAATATCTCGCGAAAAGAGAGAAAATCTATCTCACAGTAAGCTTAGCATCAATCGATCTTAACGGCGAAACGTTTGCAACTGGGACGAGTAAACAAGGAAATAGCAGTGATACACCAAGTATCCACTACTCGCCACACACCAGAAGAAAAGGCGTCGTCGACACCTGAGCTATGTTGAAAGTTTAAAGTCTCTAGCTTATCGGATAGCAAGTTTAAAATTAACTGCAAAATTTTTACCGAAATAGCAGACAAGAAACTGACCTGATACTAACGTGTTAAGAAGTGATTCTTCATTTATATTTGCACATATCCTTAGTGCAACACCAGATATTAAGTCTTAGAACCAACAGAAATTCGATATTTCATGTCGTAAGTACCCAAATTCGTATTTCCGTAAGTAAATACATACATTTTGAATGTACTTTATTTTTAGAAATATTCTTTTCATTCACATCTCCATGAAATAAGATATTTTATTTGTCTCTAAAAAAGTTGTCAACCCTACTCAAGTTTCATGCATAACCGAAAAGGCTGAAAAAGAAGTAAGAAAAACGATTCAAACACGGTGAGTGAGTGAAAATATTCATATAACGGCCGCAACCGACGGAGACTTCCTTCAGTCGATTGTCTCACACTGAGCAAAATACTCAAACGCAGTGAGTGAAAACATTCAGATAACTCACGTTGCTGCAGAGACTAGTTTCGTTCGGTTATTTCATTCCACCGAGGAAACCGACTGAACGAAGAAACAATCGACTGGGCAGTCGATTGTTAAAAGCAGTCGGCGGCCGCATCACTAGACTGGTCCCAAACAAGGGCTCATGGTGTGGGGTGCGATAAGCTACAATTCTTCGGTGTTTGTGGAGCGGACGCTAAGCAGAGCTCGGTACGTGTAGAGAGAGTGCTGTTAGACCCGTTCTCTTGCTCTTGCCGTTCTTGCAACAGGAAAGTGGTGTGTTGCTCCAGCAGGATACTGCTAGCCCACACGCTGCCCGTTAAACTGAACGTGCTCTTCGAGACGTGCGGCAACTTGCCTGGCCCGCAGGATCTCCGGCCTCGGCTCCAGTCGAGCACGTGTGGGACGTGACGGGACGAGGAGTGACTGGTGAGACTCGTCGACCAACGACTCTTACAGAACTACGTGAACAGGGCGAGCAGGCGTGCCACAGCGTGTCCCAGGACAGTATTCGCCATCTGTACGGTCGACTGGACGTCAGAGTCAGCGCCTGTATTGCCACCAATGGAGACTACACCACCTACTAATATGGGTGTTCCAGCATGGATCGATGTCTGGTACCTCAAAATTGCTTGTGCTACTGATAAGTAAATATACTCATTTTATATACTCCGTATACACTGTTGCACCAATAAATCTTCAATGAATTGGAAAGGTTTAAAAGAGTATTCTAATTTTGTATGGTAGTGTGTTATATCTCGGTACCGCCATGGGCTACCAGTCAAAATATTTTCTTCAATATATGTCGTTTCATTGACTAGATGACACTGACGATGTTAATGTGTCTGCATTGCACAGTGCTTCTGTCTTATAGTGCCGATTTTTTGTTTTTATATAGTTTTACTGCTCAGATTTTAGTGACTGCTTTCTCGTTGACAGTGTTTCTGATAATTTCAGCTAAGTACCTGAAGCGTGTCACCTGTGTGAAGTTGCCAAATCTCGTCACGAGAGTTCGTGGTTTCTCCTTGACGTTACACATGTATCACTTACACAGGGTCTTTATAATCAATGAAACTGTTTCGCCTGTCTCTTATAACAGCACCTGCCAGGGAGTAACGAAGCCTGTGCTTTGTTTCGGAACACTGGTATTCAGTACGTCTCGCATTTGAAGAGATTCTTGTTATTGTAGACTCTAATATTCCACACATGTAGCAGGTTCCTGTATCACCAACATAAAATTCACCCTGAACAGCGACTACGAAATTCTGCTCTCCAGATAAGATCACGAGTTCATTCAACTCTTTCAAGATTATCTCTTTGCTGTCTCAAATATTTCAGCGATGAGGATAAGCTCAAAAAAAAAAAAAGTTCAAAAGTGTGTGAAATCTTATGGGACTTAACTGCTAAGATCATCAGTCCCTAAGCTTACACACTATGTAGCCTAAATTATCCTAAGGACAAACACACACACCCACGCCCGAGGGAGGACTCGAACCTCCACCGGGACCAGCCGCACAGTCCATGACTGCAGCGCCCCAGACCGCTCGGCTAATCCCGCGCGGCGATGAGGATAAGGAAATAATTCATACGAATATTTAATAACAGTTATCCATGGTTTTATTCAGAATGAAACTTACATTCCCTTACAATGTATTCCATATAGCTACATAGCGAAGATAAATGAAGCTTTTCTCGTGAAATAATACTCAAGATACGATGTGTATTATCTAATCAATTCAGTAAGCTCTGATACTCAAGTAACGACTAGGGAACAATGTGTCGCAGAAGAGGGTTCATAACATGGCGGGCTTGCCTTTTGTATTTTCAAAGAGTCAGCGTACAGAACGAAAATGACTACAGCGATGTACAGCGCGGAATCGTATCTGGAATCTAACTTGACCAATACTCCCAACGCATGGAAGAGGCTTAAAAAGACTCCAAATAAAGTGATATACTCTTTGGATGGGTTAGCAAAAACAAATTAAGTAATAAAGTCAATAAATATTTCGATTTGAAACTTGTACATTACCGTAGTGCAATGTACGATAGCTGGAGATAGATAAATACATCGGGTAATAGAGGATAGTTTTTCAAGTCTCCCACGTCGGGAAATACGCTATAGCTGCATGCTTTAAAGAATTCTGCGCGTCAATAGACACGAGTGCATTCTATCCCAGTGGCGCAGCTCATGCATACGCTATCGCGCCGGTGCGACTTTGTTGCACTACAACATCGAAGAATGCTCAAGGGTGGCTACACGAGAATATCATGCTGGTATACCGGTTCGTTACGTCCGGCATTTTAATTTAAAAATACTCTGCGCGTGACCTTAAAAGTAAAAAAGGAAATTTCTGCTGCGAGGTACGCAGTCTGCCACTGACGCATTCCAGCGCAGTGGTGCAAATCTTCAAATCTGACGACACTGCGCATACACCACACATTTCGCGACACGGTAACGTGAAAATCAGAATAACACAATGAACTAACCATCACCTTTCATAGCTCAATTTTATTTATGGTTCAAAATTATACAGTTTGCCGTCGTTCTGCTACGTAAGGTGGGGTGAAGAACCTAGTTCTGTTCTCTCACGACCAGTGATGCGTAAAATACCATTATGTTTCTTTCTCGTGACAGAAACAATGCTCGATGTTGTTCTAAATCTAACTATTAAAAAAAAGGAAATGTAACAGACGATTATGCACCATATCTGCTAACAAAACGTAGTTTTATAATAGACCCATAATTATCAGAGCGACATGACCGGTTTTATATTCATAATTTTGCAGAGACCAGGTAAAAGCTGGTTAGTACTTCATTCCATCAGATGTGGTACCTTGTGTGCACGTTCATTTTTTGACTTTCATTGCACAGTATGGAGAACTGAAGACATTCCATTCAGCACGGCTTACACAGTTGTGGCACTGACGGTACAGTGATGAGCCAAACATTACGACCACCTGCTGAATACCTTGTTTGTCCGTCGTTGGAAGGAAATACATCACTGATTCCGCGTATCAGGTGTAGGACAGTTTGTTGGTATGTTTGTGGAAGTATGTGGCATTACATGTCTACGAACAGGTCATGTCAGTCGAGTAAGTAACTGGTCGCCGGGACGTCAAAGTGAAATCATTATAATGTTTCTCAAATCACTATAGCACGTTTCTGGCTCCGACACACGGGCAATTATTATCCTGCTGTAATTTTTGGAAATTTGTGGAAAGATACTATGGGACAAAACTGATGACGTCATCGGTCCCTAAGCTTACACACTAGTTAATCTGACCTAAAAGAGCTTACGGGAAGAACAACACACACACCTATGCCCGAGGACAAGAACTTCCGACGGGGTTAGCCGTGCGAACCGTGACTAGGTGCTATACTGCTGAAAGATGACATCGCCGACAGGGAAGACATCAAGCATGAAGGGGTGCAGGTGGTTCGCAGCTGTCATCTGTTCTTCGATTACTACCACAAGTCCCATGCAAGCACAGGAGAGTGTCTCCCGCAGCATAATACTACTCCCGCCAGCCTGCGTCCGTGGCGCGCTGCACTTTACGAGCCCACGTTCACATCTATGACGGCGTTTGTGGAGGCGACTATCGACACAGTCTAGCCAAAATGTGATTCACCGGGAGAGCCGACACGTTTCCACTGACGGACGGTCGAATTCCGATGGTGCCGCGCCCACGGCAGTCGTAGTTGACGATGCCGTTGGGTCAACATCTGAACACGTCGGTGTGGACTGCCACGGTGCTCCATGTTCAACAACGTACGATGGACGGCGTCCTCTGAAACACTTAGGCGCTCACCAGCATTATGCTCTATTGGTAGAAATGCCACAGATCACAGTCTACCTCAATTTACAGGGCAGACAAGCCTCTGAATCGCACGTTCTGTGAAAAGTCATGGACGCCAAACCGTTTAGCGCCTAGAAGTATTTTCACTGTCCTTCTACCTCTTTTCATAGGTGCTCACATGAAATTTCGATAAGCTTCGCCGTTTTCGATAGCCAAGTTCACAGGCTCTGCGTAATAATAATCTGACCTTTGTCAGAGTCACTTGTCGCAATGGATTTCCCCATTTGCAGCCCACATCTTCGCTACGGTTATCCCCCGACAGTGTCTGTTCCGCTTACGTACTTTCGTGACAGGGTCACATGCCCGAAACGCCACCGGGCGGCACACAACGTTGCGGTGAGCTGTGTTCATAATTTTTTAGCTCATCGGTGTATACGATGTAGACGCTGCCAGCATAGAGTACCAAATGAGATTTTCCAGTAACATCTGAATAACCTAAACTATCGTGTTATTGTCTGTCAGTACATAGGCCGGTATGTGATGTGATTCTAGAATTGTGCCACAACTATTATAGAAGCTGGTAGTGGTTCCAATTAATAAAAAATATCCGTACATTCAGATTTGGGCCATCTCTCTTGTGTTATGTTTTTAAAGGCAACATGTAATCTTCTAACGAGACGGGACAGTCAGTACGTTTGCTTGCGGTTCAGAAACGCACTGCCTCATCTACAATGATGCCTCACTACGAATGCTCTTTCCTGATGAGGGACATATTAGCTATAATCAGCTATTAATCGCACTCTCTCTTATCAAACTATTCGAAGCTGCACCAGATAGTTGTGACGGGCTAAATACCAGTAGTGACGTACCGAGAGTGCTGTACCAGTGGGACCTCAGTTACAATCGTTTGCAGTTGATACTGTCTCGTCTACAGGAAATATCCACTGATCAGTCACAACATTATGACCACTGACCTGCTATCGATGTAAACCGACCCACCTGATAGCAGCGTCACCTGGCCAGGAATGACTGCTAGTCAGTTACACGCACGGTGTATGTGAGCGTGTTATCCGTGTGTAGAATGGGGAACGCGTTTGACCGGGGGGCGATTGGGGTGCCCCGGAGGCATTTCGGAACCTGCACGAGTTGTCGGTTGGTCGAGGATTGCTGCGCTGATTCAGTTCAACACGTGGCGGAAACCATCGTGCAACGACGTCCTGACATTTTGGGGTTGGCCTAGCAGCCCTCATTGTAGAATTCGGACATCGTAGGCTGGGCAGACTGGTAAGACAGGACAGGTGGGGAACTGTGGCGGAACTAACATCAGACTTTAGTGTTGAGCAGAATACAAGTGTGTCTGAACACACAACGCACTAAACACTCCTAACGATGGGCTTCCGCGGCCATGCACGTGCCAGTGTTGACACCACGGAATCGTCAGCTGCGAGTGCACTGAGCACGGACCATCGGCATTGGCCGCTGGCTCAGCGACAGAGCGTTGCATTGTCTGATAAATTCCGATACCTTCTTCACCATGCCGATGGGATGGCGCTATTCGTCGTCTTCAAGGGGAAGAGGACCTTGACACCTGTACTGCGGGACTGGAACAAGCCGATGCCGGCTCCATTATCCTCTGGGAAACGTTCATGTCGATATCCATGGGTCCAGTGGAGCTCGCGCAAGAACTACAGCCCATGTTTCCCGATGGAAGTGGTATTTTTCAGCAAGATAGTGCGCTTTGTCACAAGGCGAGGTGTGTGATAGTGTGGTTTGAGAAACACGGTGGTGAGTTCCAGTTGATGTGCTGAACCCCTGACTCACCAGATCTGAACCCATTCCAACACATCAGGGATGTGGCGTCAGAGCTCATCGCCTCTCTTCCCGGGATTTAGCGGAGTTAGGTGACTTTTGTGTGCAGATGTGGTGTCAGCTGCCTCCAACGACTTAACAATGCCTCATTGCATCCATTCCACGACACGTCGCCATTGCTATCCATTCAGAACGTGCATATATCGGCCATATAGTAGGTTGTCGTAATGTTCTGGCTGATCAGTGTACATGCAACCAACGCTCGTCGACTGCAAGCTGCGTGTCAGTTGCGTGTCTACGCGTCTTGCACAGAGGTAGTCAGGGACCAGGGAGAGCTCTGGGCGAATAGTGGTACCCATCAAGGAAATCGCAGGCAGGAATGCGAAGGAACACCAGATGCAGTCAGTGTATACGCTTTTGTGCCTCATTCAGCACGTTGAAGAAGCCATTGAGGGTATAGTCTGTAACTAACTGCATATTGTAGTGGAAGTTGGAATACCTGTTACTTTACATCTTTGCACCAAGGCCACGCTTCGATCATTTCAGCGACTGGCAGGGAAGGTTGAGAATACCAACCTTCCTTATGGAGTTTCAACGAAGTTCATAGACTGCAGCAATGTTCCCTGAACCGTTCGGTGTCCCTGGCATTGAAATGAGTGGGGGGTTTGAACTAGATACTTCGAAAGTTGAGTGACAATATAGGCTGGAAATTTCTAGATTTACGCCACAAGGCTGAGCATCAACGGGTCCCACGAAATGTTTCAGGCATCCACAACACATTTCAAGCTGCTTGGTTCAAATGGTTCAAATGGCTCTGAGCACTATGGGACTTAACATCTGAGGTCATCAGTCCCCTAGAACTTAGAACTACTTAAACCTAACTAACCTAAGGACATCACACACATCGATTCCCGAGGCAGGATTCGAACCTGCGACCGTAGCAGTCTCGCGGTTCTGGACTGAAGCGCCTAGAACCGCACGGCCACCGAGGCCGGCCTTCAAGCTGCTACCAAGAATGCGAACTACTTGTGGGTTGCACACAGTGGTCCTCATTTTTTTTATATTTTAGATAGGGGAGCCTCCAGACAGTCAACATAATAGTAGCTGTAGTAGGCGGTGAAGTGATGGTATAAGACAATAAATAAGACCCAAAGGAATGCATAACACAACAAGGACTCTTAGAAGTCTAGACAACAAGTACCGAAGTAGTCGTGAGAAAATGAAGTTCGAAGCAGTTATAAACATTTCTGGTGCTCACACAATACTGGGAACAGAAAGCTGGCTAAGACTTGGAATTGACAGCTGAGACTTTTTCTGCGTAAGCCTAACCGTATATGGAAAGGACAGACGAAAAGTAAACAGAGATGGTGTATTCCTTGCATTAGACAAGAAACTCTAAACCAGCGAGACAGAAATCGAAATTGCATGAAATAGCTGATACAATTGTAGTTGGATCATTTTATCAAACAGCAGACTTAGGTTCACACTCAGTCATAGATGCATCGGAAACTTCAGACGAAACTGAACTCACTAATACGTATCCTGCTCAATCATTCTGTTATCACTGGATGAGAGTTTAATCATCCAACAGTCGATTGCGACAATAAGAATCTTCTAAGAGGTGATCGTGGGACGATATCCTGGTACCAATAAAATGTTTTCTGTGAAAAACGCATAGAAGAGATAACTGGGCTACCCACTCATCACACATATACACTCCTGGAAATTGAAATAAGAACACCGTGAATTCATTGTCCCAGGAAGGGGAAACTTTATTGACACATTCCTGGGGTCAGATACATCACATGATCACACTGACAGAACCACAGGCACATAGACACAGGCAACAGAGCATGCACAATGTCGGCACTAGTACAGTGTATATCCACCTTTCGCAGCAATGCAGGCTGCTATTCTCCCATGGAGACGATCGTAGAGATGCGGGATGTAGTCCTGTGGAACGGCTTGCCATGCCATTTCCACCTGGCGCCTCAGTTGGACCAGCGTTCGTGCTGGACGTGCAGACCGCGTGAGACGACGCTTCATCCAGTCCCAAACATGCTCAATGGGGGACAGATCCGGAGATCTTGCTGGCCAGGGTAGTTGACTTACACCTTCTAGAGCACGTTGGGTGGCACGGGATACATGCGGACGTGCATTGTCATGTTGGAGCAGCAAGTTCCCTTGCCGGTCTAGGGATGGTAGAACGATGGGTTCGATGACGGTTTGGATGTACCGTGCACTATTCAGTGTCCCCTCGACGATCACCAGTGCTGTACGGCCAGTGTTGGTGATCGCTCCCCACACCATGATGCCGGGTGTTGGCTCTGTGTGCCTCGGTCGTATGCAGTCCTGATTGTGGCGCTCACCTGCAAGGCGCCAAACACGCATACGACCATCATTGGCACCAAGGCAGAAGCGACTCTCATCGCTGAAGACGACACGTCTCCATTCGTCCCTCCATTCACGCCTGTCGCGACGCCACTGGAGGCGGGCTGCACGATGTTGGGGCGTGAGCGGAAGACGGCCTAACGGTGTGCGGGACCGTAGCCCAGCTTCATGGAGACGGTTGCGAATGGTCCTCGCCGATACCCCAGGAGCAACAGTGTCCCTAATTTGCTGGGAAGTGGCGGTGTGGTCCCCCACGCACTGCGTAGGATCCTACGGTCTTGGCGTGCATCCGTGCGTCGCTGCAGTCCGGTCCCTGGTCGACGGGCACGTGCACCTTCCGCCGACCACTGGCGACAACATCGATGTACTGTGGAGACCTCACGCCCCACGTGTTGAGCAATTCGGCGGTACGTCCACCCGGCCTCCCGCATGCCGACTATACGCCCTCGCTCAAAGTCCGTCAACTGCACATACGGTTCACGTCCACGCTGTCGCGGCATGCTACCAGTGTTAAAGACTGCGATGAAGCTCCGTATGCCACGGCAAACTGGCTGACACTGACGGCGGCGGTGCACAAATGCTGCGCAGCTAGCGCCATTCGACGGCCAACACCGCGGTTCCTGGTGTGTCCGCTGTGCCGTGCGTGTGATCATTGCTTGTAGAGCCCTCTCGCAGTGTCCGGAGCAAGTATGGTGGGTCTGACACACCGGTGTCAATGTGTTCTTTTTTCAATTTCCAGGAGTGTAGATATAATGGTGAGAAGCTTATCTGATCTCTCTGAGGCTGTCCGCGTTGCAACCGATATCAATGAACACGAGGCGAGTGGAACAACAATGTTTACCAGAAGCGCAAAGGGCAACTAAAATGTAACTAAACTACGTGGAAAGATACGTACGTTGTGTAAGTTATTTCACAACCCAGTAATACTGTATCTGTTAGAAGAAATCCTGAAACTTAACTGTAGGCACGTGTATGTAAATGGACTCTGGCACAAATATAGAAGCGTGCTTGGCATAGCTCATAACTGGAGTCACACTCGATGGTGTACAGTATCGCTAAAGAAATTTAAAAATGTAAACAAACGACTACTGTACAATCCATGTGAAACAAACCATAAGTAGAAAAATGCTGCATGGGTGGTGACTGAACGTCAGAAGGTCAACGTGAGGAGCCTTCAATGAGTCCCATAGTGGAAGGACTTCTCTCCAAACCGAAAGAAACTGGGTCTATATGTAGAGCGAGTCCGTAGAATCAAAATTACTGTCCAACGCACTTACGCATGACACAGGAACCGCAATTCAGATAGCAAGAAAATTTAAGAAAGCGCATTTGGAATATTTTGCAATAATTCTTTATAAACAAAACTGCAAGAGTGCTGACCCCGTTTCGTTTTCACAACGCTGAAATAGATATTTGTGCCTGTGGCCTTTAGTAAGTAACAACATCGGTAACATTAAAGAACTCGTTGGGCCAGACGAAACATCTATTAAATTCTAAACGGAATTTCCAGGGCCGTTAGCCGCTATTTTAACCATAGCATATCATGTATCGAGTGGATGGAAGAAAGCATAGGTTACATTCGTCTACAAAGAGGGCTAGCAAACGTTATCCATATCTGATATCTGACTATTGTAGAAATCTTTGAATAATTGCCTTACAAATCTTCAGAAACCAGTATTAAGTGGGGAATCTCAATTTCTACTACAGTACCCTGCGTATCGTACCAGTAGCGGTCCAGAGGGGGATTAGGTTACCTGTACCACGCACACAGATTTTTAAGCAGTTGTTCTTAGTACGCTGCACACGATAATGGAATGGGAAATGACCCTAATATCTGTGACACTGGGAAGCACGCTCTGTCATGCACTCCACACTAGCCTGCAGACTGTAGTAGTAAACGTACACTTGGAAACGCCGTAGGCTGTAATCGTGGACATTACTGAACGACGAATTGTGTTAGCCGTACGGAAATTAGTTATGAAAGCTGTGACGCAGGCAGTGACAATTATCAGAATAAGAGGAATTATTGCTGTTACAGTAATGGTCACAGGGAAGAAGGCGTAACTGATATTGTGAAAACTGCTTGATAAGATTCAAGAACAGATTTCCTACAAAACCGCGGACTTTGCGTTTCCCACATCAGATGACTTCGCTGGATGGTCAGAGTCGATTTGCAGTCAACGAAACATCAACGAATCGAATTCTCTGCAGGTAAATTTAATGTTGGTACTGAGGGTCAATGTGTAACTGTTGGTTTAATTACGTCCACTACAGGCTACTGAATATCTAACAGGCAGGTAAGGGTACAAGTTGCAGGAATCGATTTGTGATCACGATGTTACATTTCTTCGAATAGAAGTGAGGTCACGAGCGTGAAAGCAGTAATGGGTGGTTAAGCAAGGCGACCAGTTTGTGAAGATGGTAAGCAGGAGCTACAACTGACGTTGATCAACTGCTCACTCAGTCTGAAGAAGTACCTGGTATAAGGAAACGGTGTGTAGGAAAGACCTTTCTCAAGATCATTCAATATAGAATCACAGCCAAGTGTAAAAGGTATATGAGATATTCACAGTTTGGATTCAGACGGGGTCCAGACACGACGGGAGCATTGCTACCGATTCAGGAATTTGTTCAAAAGTGTTACGATCAGAGGAAGGACGTAATGCTGTGCTTCATAGACTATGAAAATGCGTTTGACAGAGTGCAACACCATAAATTTGTACAAATTTTGAGAAGACTGGAAATAGACGGAAAAGATATTCCTTGTACAGAAAATATGTACTGGAATAGAACTGCTGAGGTCAGAACGGGCGGCAAATTGACAGAAGCACAAAAAATCTGTAGAGGAGTTAGACAAGGCTGTGTACTCTCATCACTCCTGTTGAACATGTACTCAGGACATATATTCCAGGAGGCGCTTGAAGATTATGAGATAGGTATAATAGTAGATGGGGTATGGATTAACAACATAACATACGCAGATGACACAGTCTTAATTGCAGATAACACGAACGATCTGCAAGTTCTTCTGACTACAGTGTGAGAACACAGCAGCAATATGGGTCTCAATATCAACAACAAAAAGACGAAATGTATGATAGTCACTCGCAATTCAGATGAGCATCAAAATACAGAATTAATGCATAATAATCAGCCCATAGACAGGGCAAATAGATTTAACTACTCTGGGACGTAGTTGTGCGAAAATTGCTCATCGGACACGGAAATCAGATGCAGAATAGAGAAGGCCCGCAGTGCATTCATGGATTTTAACAAAGTGTTCATTAGCATTGACTCTGATCTTAATCTCAGTGTTAGATTTATGAAGAGCTATGTGTGGTCAGTGCTTCTGTATGGCGCGGGAAGTTGGACGTTGAAAGCGAAAACAGTGAACAAGTTGGAAGCATTCGAGATGTGGTTGTATCGAACAATACTTGAAATTGCATGGACAGCAAGGAAAACAAATGAAAAGATCTTGAGAATAATAAAAAGAGACCGCGAACTGCTAACCACAATCAAACGTACGAAAACAGTTTACTTGGGCAATGTGATACGAAATGAAAGTAATCACCTTCGTAAACTGATAATCGAGGTTAAGACTGAAGGCAAAAGAGGAATTGGCAGGAAAAAAAGTCATGGCTTCGGAAAATCAGAGAGTGGACAGGAATAAGAAACGACGGCGACTTGATCCATGCTAGAAAAGATAGAGAAGACTGAAAAAATGTGAGCGCAAACATCTATTAGTGGATATGCAGCAGCAGCAGAAGAAGAAGAAGATGAAGAATGAAGGAAAGCTTGAACCGTTTACCCCAGCTGGTGAGAAGAGGTGATGTTACAAGTTAGTGAAGCTTTGGTAAAACCCCATCTGTTTTAAGTTCTTCGGGGAGGAACACAAGATTAGGAAAGCTACAATAGTACTTGAAAAAGACCGCTCAAAGAAAGACGTATTTTGACCGGAAAGAGGCAAAACTGCAAGAATATCTTGTTACGAATAACGTGCTTATTCCAAATCATACAATGTCGTCATTGGTGATAAAACGAATGAGAAAATGACAACTGTTGTAATCAGTACTGGTACTGCTAAAAATCACACTTGGGTCATACTTGCTATATTTACCAGTTAAGGGAAAAATTAAAGATCAGTTACTAATATCAAATGGAATAACGAAACTATTGTTTCAGTCCCCAATTTTTAGTTTCCAATGTCTTCTTTGGGGTTGCTGTGTTCTTTTTGCCCTCGAGTGCAGACATAATGTAGTACAACGTTATTTTTCATGCAATTTCTATTGATGTGTTTTCGTTGGGTCGTCACTGCAAGTTTTTCACGTGTTTTTATATTCGTAAAAAGTCTTTGTTGCCTCAAAGGGCAGATTAACTTTTAATGCGAACACTGGACTGGTTACAGTAAATTTCCATTCTGCACATGGATAGTATTATCTACAACCACCGATTGGATTCGCAATCAGATGAGCAGATTTTACTAAAAAAGCGTCAATTTGCAATTATTGTCGATAATTATCCGACACACTGAGATAACTAAAACCCGTAACTTTTCTATCTCTGCCTTTGCGCACTACGTAAGTTTTATAACCGTGTCATCTCGAAGTTACAGAAACTTGAAATTTCACTATCGAAACTAATTACTCCCAAAATATTTACTAGCCATCACTTAATTAGATGCCTTTCGTAAGCTGCACTCTGCATGCAATTTGTTGACACCGAATTCGACAGAAAAGTATTTTCGCCATGCAAATTTTTCCAATGTTCCAGGTTCTTTAATGCTCCAAGAATCACTGGATACTGGAACTTAGCCTTGAGATAATTCTGTCCTACAGTATCAGTGAATGATTTTGCAGTGAGTGATGATTACTGTAAAGTCCAGCTTCTGTTAGAGGAAGACTCTGGAAATTGGTCAGAACTGAAAACCTCGATATAATAGACGACAGTGAAATTGACGAGGTTAACTTTGCAGGAACTGCTCAACTACATCGTCAATGCGTACCAACATCAGAAATAGGGACGGTTGCTTAGATGCACATTGGAATGGCGAAACAATAAAAACGATGGGCGTTACCGAACACTTTGTGGTTGCTAATGTAGACGCAGTAAGATACAGTTACAGGTGTATCGTGAGAAACAACAAAATGCTTTATATAGATTTTAGAAGAACAGTATGTAACAATAGAAGTATGTTTTACCGGGGAATTCAACTACCAAATTGCTGAAAGGAGGCGGTGTCTGTGCAGCATATGACCATTGTCTAGGTGTTACGCAAACTTCTCGATGTGTGGAGATGAAACAGATACTTGGTTCTGTTACGTATAATCACAGAGGTGGGCGTAGTAAAGATGGAGAGGATGCGGATATCTAATGGGATTCTTCGCAAATGAAAGAGTTGGTTAAAAATTAAGAAGAATGCATTCAGTGCACGTGGCATACATGGACTCGCCAAGTTTGCTTTGCAAGCTTTTTTGCCAGACATGGCGGTCATAAGACGACGTTAATTTGACGACATCGCAGTGTCGGTGTTATTCTGATGACGATGCACTGCGACGACCACAGCCGTTACTAAACACATCAGATGAATTCGTAATTGCGAATAATGACTATCATCAGCTGTAGAATGGAATGACAGCAATGAAAATTTGTGCCGGTCTACAGCTGGTGGTAGTCATTATTCGCAATTGCAAATTCATCTGACGCTAATTTTGCGTCGGAAAACAATCCGAAAAACAGAGTAACGAGAAGACGAGACGCCAGGTAGTCGACTGCGTGAATTCTGTCTAACGCTCCCTACTGGCTACCCACAGCAGGGGTGTCACGTTCCACGAGCGCAAACAATCTTCGCTAAAACGATCGTCCCACTGGGTACGTGGCTCACAAAAAATTATACCTGAGTATTTCAGGAAGGATGGTCTCTGTGAGAGTGTGCACCAATGAGCCAACACATTATTACCAGCTTCTCAAAAGCGTGTTGGTCCACTTCTGGAAATCAGTTCAGCAGTGATTCCGTGTGCCATGCATTCGACTAGTACTTGAGAGGATTTGAGACGTATGTGACACCAGATGCCTACACACAGGTCACACAGTTCTCGTAATTTACGGGTGGTCGGTTTGTGGACGCACGGCTGGCGCCCGATAGCGTCCCAGTTGGGTTTCATCGGATTCAGATAAGCCGAATTTGATAGGCAAGATATCAATGTCAGTTCACTGTCATAATCTTAAAACCACTGCAGCACATTTCTGGCCTTGTGACACGGACAGTTATTGTGCTGGAAGATGCCATCGTTGTTGGGGAAGACATCAAGCATAAAGGGTTCCTAACAGTGTTAACGTAGTCCACATCTGTCACGGTGCCCTCGATTACTACCGCAGGTCCACTGGAAGCCCAGCTGAATGTCCCCCATGACATACTGGTGATCCAGCCGGCCTGCGTCCGTGGTGAGCTGCATGTTTCGAGCAACAGTTCGCCTCGAAGACGGCGTATGTGGGCTCACCCATCGACCTGGTTTACCAATAAACAGGATTCAGCCGACCAGGTGACACGATTCCATTGATCCGCGGTCCAATCTCGATTATCCCGTGCCCACTGTAATCATAATAGACGACGTTGTTGGGTGAACACGGGAACAAGTAGGGGATCCTCTGCTGGACTGGGGTGAACGGTGTATTCCGAAAGGTGTGTGCGCCAGCCCTGTACTGCGTCGTCATATCTGCCACTGACTGCCGCCTGTCACGCTTCAGAGACCGGGCAGGCCTCTGAGCCCTGTGTTCTGTGATGAGATACGGACGTCAACTTCTTGTCACCCACTCGTGGCTTCAACATCCTTCAACCACTTTCCACAGACGCTCACGACAGGAGGACGAGAGCAGCCGACCAGCCTCGCCGTTTCCGAGATGCTCGCTCCCAGGCACTGGACCACGACAGTCTGGCTTTTGTCAAAGGCGCTTAAGTCGCCGGATTTCCGCATTTGCGCCACTTATCGTCGATAGAACGATTTTGCCATTTATCTCCGCTGCGCTCACATACTTCTCTTACCCTGTCACGTGCCCTCAGCCCTACCAGGCGGCATACAGCCTCGCGGTGCGCAGTGGTCATAATGTTTTGGCTCATCAGTATATATCTCTGCTGCCTGCATCTCCTTTACTTGTGATTTCCGAGACGAAATGGAAGAAGAAGTTGAAAGCTACTACATTTCAGCTAACACGTTTACTAACAGCAGACATATTAGAAAACAAATAAGGGGAGTACGTATGGCAGAATTGGTCAAAAAGTGACATTTTCGTATTATTATCTCTTATTAATATTTGATCTCTCCTGAATAATTTGATGCATTATTTGTTGAAAAATTCCAATTGGAAGTGTAGTTTTTATCATTTCAAAGTTAATAGTGCGTGTGTAAAATTATCCGGTCGTTCTGCACTGACTTGCCTAAGTATCTCTATCTCTTGAACTATTCAATCTAGAAGGCTGTGGTTTTCAGCTGTTTATTCCTTGAAATCATGTTCGTGTTAAGACGTTGGATGCACTGTGTAAACAGAAATGGCGGTGTAGCACATGCATTTTGTTTATTTACTTTGTGGTTGTCGTATTTCATAAGTTTGGAACTGAAAACATAGTGGTTTGGTGTGTTATTATACGCTCTTATACCTCTTTTCAACATGACGAAAAGAAAGGGTTGTTTTAAGAAGCGACGTTTCCATGGAAATCACCATATCATAAAATCTGAATCCAGTGTTGATCCTGAAAGAGATTTTTCGCAGACACGTGATAAGGACGCGCCTACTAGTGCTTCGAAGAGGAAACTTGGAGACCATGAGGATTTTTTTATTGGCAAAGATCAAAATAGTTTAGGTTATTTTCTTTTAGATTTGAGTGTATTAGGACAAGTTTTGCAAGATGCTGTGTCATGTAAGGTTTGTGGTGGGCAAATTAGCATCTCTGAGGACTCATCTGCAAGGACTGGACTGGCTAACAAACTTGATATTCAGTGCGAAGTTTGCAGGCTCTCTACATCATTTTGGACTTCTGAAAAGTGCAATAATGACTTGTTTGAGAGCAATGTTAGGTTCCTGTATCGAATGAGATGCATTGGGAAAGGATTGACTGCATCTGAAGTGTTATGTGCAACGCTGAAATTGCCAAACCCACCATCCAGATCAAGTAAGTACACAGAAGCAATTAGTGAATGTGTCAAATCTGTTGCTGTTGCTTCTATGAAAGCAGCTGCTAAAGAAGCAGTAGAATTAAATGACAACAGACTTATCTGTGGCAGTTGATGGCATATGGCAGAAGAGAGGTCACACATCAAAAAATGCAGTTGCAACTGTCACTAGTGTTGACAAAGGTAAAGTGTTAGACGTTGAAGTGCTAACTAAATACTGTCATCAGTATGAATCAGTTGATGAAACAAGTGAAAGCCATAAAACAAATTTTGCTAAGAATTATGAGGGAACTAGTGGGGGTATGGAGGCTACTGCAGTTGTTTCTATGTTCAGACGTTCACAACAGGAGAGAGGTGTGTGTTACACTGAGTACTTGGGGGATGGTGATTCAAAAGCTTGCAAATCAGTAGTGGAAAGCCAACCTTATGGTAATAAGCAGATTGTTAAGTTTGAATGCGTGGGCCACGTTCAAAAACGGATGGTAGCACTTCTCCGAAATTTGAAGTAGACAAAAGGAAAAGAGAAGTTATCAGATGGAAAGACTCTAAATGGTAAAGGAAGACTTACAGACAAAAACATTGATGAACTCCAGCATTATTATGGAATGGCAATAAGAAACAATACACATGACCTACAAGGGATGAAACGAGCAGTGTGGGCAACATTCTTCCACAAATCTTTCACTGATGATACACCTACACACGGTCTTTGCCCACCTGATGCTGATTCATGGTGCAGGTACCGCAAAGCTCAGGCAGTGGGTAGCGAGGAACAATTTAGGCACAAATATAGCGTACCATCTGCACTGATGGAAGCTATTAAACCACTATATAGAGAATTAGCTCATCCTGACCTTCTTTCCAAATGTCTCCATGGTCGAACGCAAAACCCGAATGAGTCTTTCAATAATCTAATTTGGACCTGCATACCAAAAAATGTCTTTGTAGGAAGGAAAACTCTATTCTTGTGTTTGTGATGCTGTGATAACGTTTAGTGATGGTATAAAGGGAAGAATTGGGGTACTAGAGGAACTTGGTATCACTCCAGATGCCAACACACTGCAAGCCTTTCAGCGAATGGATCGACTTAGCGTGTAGCAGAGGAAATGACTAAAGAAGCAAGAGGCAGGAAAAGAAGGAAGCTTCTAGGTTTGCAGGGTAGTCAAGAATAGGATCCAGATAATGTTGATTATGGGCCTGGCTGTTTCTAGAAGCTGGCATCCCTCCATATCAAATAAAATGTTTGAACTTGATTTGTCGGAAATGATATTTTTAAAATTATTTGACCCATTATCTCAGGATCTATTACAGATACATATCTCTAATTTTACACTATGTTACCACTTAGTGTACTGCAGCTACTGAACCTCCCAAAACATCTCTACCTCTAACGGTTTTTTACTTACAGAGGAAAAAGTGGACTTTTAAAAGAAAATATTGAACAACATTTAAAAAAATCATAACTAGCTAATTATTTCTCTGTACATTTTGATTCTGGTTAATCAGAAAAGGAGTGATACTATACATCTCAAAAATTTCAGATCTCTATCTGCCACAGGTTCTGAGATAACGGGTCATCAATATTGCAAATTTAACACTGTGGGCATAGGACGTACATACTCCCCTTAAGACGTCATATTATCCATTGCAGTGGAAAGCTTTAAGAAAATTAAACGTGAGTTCGATTGAAACACCACGGTGTTCTGAGTTTGTTATTTCAATATTTCATTTTAACATCAAATATCCTAATACTGCTTGTCCATGTTTCCATGTGCAGAGAGACAGAATAAATTAAGTTATACTGGAGAAAAGAGTAGCGCAAAGCAAAGACAGACATAGAGGCAAGGAAGGTTATTTTGGGCAGTTTATGGAATTCAGCGATGAGAGAAATTTGATGAACAAGTTGAGCCTGCGTCAATTTAAAATAATTTCAGCGTGTACATGGAACAAAGTATCGTAAATATGCTGTCTGAGGAGAGATGTCAACAGACGCACGCAACGATTAGACTGCCTGGCGGAGTGAGCGGCAGGCGCTTAAATATGTGATCGGGGACGGCGCTATTGGCCGCTGCGCTGGGATCACGCGTTTCACCGGGCCGCCCTCGCGTGAAACGTGGGCCAGGAGGCGCGCGCTGCCGCGGCTTACGGCGCGGTGGTGCAGACACCTCTATGGGTCTTCGACGTCCAGGCCGTCTGGCGCGGATTCAAAACCCGCAGCGCGCGCTACGAGAGCATTCCTGGGCCCCTGACTATATGGGCTCTACCCTAGGCGAATGGAAAACCGTGGGTAGGTGAAATTTATCCCGATTTCAGTTGGAAAGAGCTGATGTAGCTTTCGAATGTGGTGCAAACCCCAAAAAGGCATGGATTGAACTTGTCAACAAGACACTGTGAAAGCTGCTGGTGGTTCCATAATGCTGCAGACTGTTTGCGTGAAATGGAATGGGTCCTCTGGACGACCATTGACTGAAAAGTTTATGTTCGCCTACTTAGAGGGCATTTGAAGCTTCATGTTCCCATAACAATACGCGACGAGAACGAGCCAGAACTCTTCGTGATTTGTCTGAAGAACTTTCAGGACGTTTCGAGCGAATGATTTGGCAATCTAGATGCCCGACAGGTTTTTCATCGAATATTTATGAGACATAATGGAGAGGTCAGTTGGTGCACACAGCATCCTGCACAGGGAGCCCTTTGGCATTTAGGCACAGCTACAGGGGCAGCACGGGTCAGTATTTCTGCGGGAGACTTGTAGTGCCTTGTGACCCAGCCACGTCGTGTTGCTGCGCTGCACCTTTCAAAAGAAGTTCCGACACGATATTTGGAGGTACCCAGTTACTTGTGTCACCTCGGTGTATTACGCGAATCACTAGTCACAATATTTCGCTAACCTGCATAGGGATGTAAAAAATACTGACGTCCACTAGCTACTGTTTCCGCATAGTCTTTGAGATCGAGGATTGGCTAGTTACAGCTTTGTTTCTTGTACCTTTCCCAGTACCCACTTAAAAAATGGATGACTTCCCTCATTCGCAGAGCACAACATAGCAAACCCATTACGTACAGGGTCACTTTAAATCTCTCTGTTAACTAAATTCGCCTCAAATATCAAATATTGTTCAGCACTCCACATAGGGTATTGACTGTTCCCTGCTGTCGTTCTCCGCACTTGCCTCTAACAAAGGGACTGCCCCTAACCGTCATCATCGATTTAGACCAAATTTATGGTACATGGAGGGCTGGACCAGAACTGAAAGTGAGAAAAGTGTGAGCTCCAGATGGCCAAGCGTTTACAGGGAGAAACAGTATTTTTGGCTCGGGTCGATCGGGGCCGAGCCGTTTATATTAGCATAGTTTCTACGCAGCGGCTGGCGCAGCGGAAACTCATATAGTTCATTAGTTAGTCTCACATATTAAAGATCATTTAAACGGTTCTTTAACTGAAATGATGTGGAACGGGTCAGTCTACAGGATATGTATCCGTGAACATGAATGAAAACGTTGTTATTTTTAGTCTAGACTTCGGAACGGTAATACCACAAATAAATTGAGATAATCCTGAATGTATTGTATTTCTTAACATTTTCAAAAAAGGCACGAAAAGAAAAAGCAAAGGAAAGTTTGCATTCGCAAATAATTTTCCAGGAAAGGGTTGTAAATTTTACACGAGAAATTTGTATATATATTATGATACTTTTATTTTACAGTTGATGACATACACGAGCTGGTGTAATACTCATCGGAAACACAGGAGAAGCATAAATTTCTCCGCAACTTGCACACGTCATAAACGCCTCACTTTACAGTTACATGGTTGTTTCAAATTTTGTACAGAAAAAAACGTTGTTCACATCCCTTAAAACGTTCTCTCTCATCGCACAGTTTGGCAGAAAACGCTGCGTAACTCATCATTTCGGAAAATATTGGCGATGATAGCCAGTGATGTAAATTGGAACGTAAATTGATTCAGTATTGTCGGGATGTGATTTCTTTTTCTGTCTATACGATAAAAATAGATATTGCAGGGATGTTCCATCGGAGTGCATTTGGGGCGGAGTGGTCACTTTAATACAGCTAGACGGCAATCGTTCTTCATCTCGAAAATTTTCGCCATATAACTGTGTATTTCTTTGTCCTCCCCACGAATCAACTGGCAAAAGAAATTTGTTGTATCCCGGATATCATCACATCAAGAACAAATCATTGAACTTTGTTTCGATTTGTTTGCAGGTCGAAATCGGTGGTGAGTGTAGGTGCGTTCCACTTGTAAGTCCAAGAGTCCAAGACTGGTGCAGAGTGAAGTGGCGCGGCTGGGGTTGGGAGGTAGGGAGCCTTGGGTGGCGGGGGTGGGCGGGGGCCTGGACTTGCATTTCCGAAGTTGGCGCTTCTGATCCCTGCTTAGGTCTTCCGTGGTAGACCACCATTCAGAGTGAATTCTGGGGTGTTTCTTCAGATCTTTCATAGATTTGAGCTTGTATTCAGTCTATAAAGGTCTCAAGCCTCAAGGAAATTAAAGACGTTACCTGCCAGTGGGCACTGATTTGTATTATAGTGGTGGAGCTGAAAATTTGTGCCGGTCTGGGGTTCTAAACTGGGTATCCTGCTTGCTATGCAGATGCGCTGGACACAGTCAGTGGTCACCACATCTACATGGACTGCCCTAACACGCCTCCCGCCAGACGCAAATGTTCAACGTGCACCACCGCTAGTGATGTAGTTTCCCTGCTTATCAGCCTCATTACTCTCGGTATCTCGCCCGTTCCCGTAAGAGTTCGAGGTTGGTGGCCATTTGCTCTAAATGGATCACTGGCCATCATCGCCGTAGTTATAAAAGGAGTGTCCAATGATCCCTTCAGTACAGATGCTCACCAAGCTCGAACTCTTACGGGAATCGGCAAGATGTCGCGAGTAGGAGGCTAACGAGCAGGGCTACTGCATCAATAGTCTGTGGTATAACTTGAGAAATTGGATATGACAGGAGGCGGGTAGGATAGTCCATGTGATTGTGGTAACCATTGTGTTCGGAAGGCGTAGCGGTCACCGCATCTGCCTGGTAAGCTCGAGACCCGGATTCGAGACTCCGTGACTTCTGCCTTACTACTGATACAGACCCGTCCAGGCAACAGCACTGGGCGTTAGCGCAGTGGCAGCACATTGCACGGTCTGATGAATCGAGATACAATGTTCATCAGGCCGATGGGAGAACGCAAATCCGTCGTCTTCCAGGGGAACGGCCCCTTAACATCTGTACTGCGGGACGGAGACAACCTGGCGGCGTTTCCATTATGCTGTGGGGAACATTCACGTGGGAATCCATGGGCCCAGTGGAGGCCGAACAAGGCACCATGAGGGCCAAGGAGTACCGTAGACTGCTTGCAGGCCACGTACACCCCATCATGACAGTCATGTTTCCCAACGGCAGTGGCATTTTTAGACAAGATAATGTGCCATGTTACAAGGCCAGCAGTATTATGAAGTGGTTGGGAGAACATAGTGACGAGTTCCAACTGACGTTCTGAACCCAACGAACACTCACGGAATGTGATTGGACGTGGCGTCAGAGCTCGCAGCCCCCTCCTCGGAATTTACGACAATTCAGTGACTTGCGTGTGCAGATGTGGTGCCACCTCCCTCCAGCGATCCAGCAAGGCCCAATGAGGCGTTCCGCGCCACGACGTGTCGCCGCCGTTACCCGTGCCAAAAGTAGACGTACCAGCTATTCGGTAGGTGGTCATAATGTTCTGGCTGGTCAGTGTATATAAAAATTTCCTTATCGTGGTTGATAATCTTTTCCCCTCCTTCCTTCCTTCTAAGGCTTGGACATCATCGGAATAGAAACCAAAGTACCAGTTTCTTGCACGAAATTCTTTTGGGTAGTTACCTGTCGGAATCTGAAGGAAACTGGGGCGATCACATGGAGAAATCCAGTCTCTATTGAAACTACATTGGTGATGCTGTGTTAGTTCAAGTGCAGCTACGGTTAGTCTGTTGTCTCCGCTCCATCAGCTATAATCATGTCGGCTGATGTTAGTGTCGGTGACTGGCTACGGTACGGAGAAACCCCACACGATTAACGCTGCGTCCTTACCAGAACTGCCGGCCGCCTGCTACGCCTGCTCCTCCTGGGCTGCTGGCGGTGTACTCAGCTGCCGTCTGTCAACACAATCCACCAGATTGCCACTCTCAGCCTCGCTGCCGCCTCCTTCAATGCTTTTAAGAGAGCAGTTCCCATCCATCGTTTATTAGCTCTCCCCGGTGTTCGGTCTCGAATAAGCTTCCTGGCAGAGGCCTGAGGTGAGGATGGAGTTCCTAGGTAACTCAGCGTCACCCTTACACGCAACTATCGATCGGTAAACATCCTTGTGCTTCTTTCTTTGAAGATCGTCCTTTCTCACAATGAAAAGAAAGATAAACATGACCAACGAATAGATATCTAGTCTCTCTTTCAGAGAATTTATAGAGCACTCACCCATGTTTCGAATGGTTTATCACATACCGTTGGAAAGCCAGTTTTGCGACGGGATTCGTGGTTTCCTGTCAGGAAGGTCACAGCTCGTAGGACAGACAGAAAGTCATCGAGTAAAACAGAAGTAATATCCGACGTTCCCCAAAGAAGTGTTACAGACCCTCCACTGTTCCTGATCTATATTAATCTGAGTAGCCCTACTAGATTGTTTGCAGATGCTGCTATCATTTACCGTCTTGTAAAGTCATCAGATGATAAAAATAATTGTAAAATAATTTAACCACTGGTTGCCGTTGCTGCTGCATTCTTATCGTCTCAGTACCGCTGTGCCTCAGTGCGAGGCAATGGATAAATATGAAATACTGCTTGTGGATTCACACTGGATTTAAAGTCAACACAAAGACGAAGTCCTCCAGAAGGCTCTGGTGAGATTTCTAAGGGAGAAGCCCACTGATTAGTCTGGATAGGAGCAATAACACCATCGTCTTGCATTCTTTAAATTCGTTTGCAGTTTCCTCTCTGAGTGCTTGAGGGACAGGACGCAGCACTAAAAACTTAGGTTGCCCATTTTCCTTCACTGTAACGTGCGCCACAAAGTTATTTGCTCTGCCATGTCCTCTAGTAAATAAATCACGAAACTCCTCAGCTAACTGACTACCATTGTCTTCTTGTTCCAAAGCAGGAACAGAAACATGAAGACCAAACAAATCAAATGAATCTAACAAAAAATATTTCCACAGTATCACAACGCAAAATTGTAGATGTCACTGTTCTGATGTGAGACTGGAGTGTGACAGGCAAACTACAAGTACCAAGCACTGGAATATCCTGACGTTATATGCAGTAATTTATGTGCAAGATTTTGTCAGCTGTAGTGAGTCCAACTGCTCATAAGTGGCACGATTAAGGAATCTAAAGGAAGTGCTAGTGTCTAACTGACGTCGCACTGAGTCCCGCAATCATTCAGTACACAAACACTTGTTCGACTATCGCTGCATAGCACCTGGGCCGGATGAAGGCAAATCCCGAATTTTGTCGCTACTAGCACCGATAGCAAATCTATATTCACTGAATGGGAAGGTGCTCCGCACTTACAAGAGCAAATGTGGGTAGAGTTGTTTTTTATTGCAAGCACACAGACGGTACATGAGCTGGCTATCCACAAGCAAAACAAGTCACATTCTTCAAAGGTCAGTTCTGTCTTTTGTGCATGGAGAAGCAGCGGGGACATGATTTCACAACAGACACATATGTTGACACTTGTTTATTCTGACCACAGCATGGTGACCTGTTTGTGTGTGGTGGATAGTCGCAAGGCCGTACCCGTCTGCTACTTTGCATTACACTGCAGACGAGAACTAATTGAAAGTTTTCCTTAGCACTATTACAAGAGTCCTGATGTTCAGTAATTTGTAACACTTGTTCCAAAGTAAAATCAGAATGTTTGAGAATTTGTTCACGAATCCTACTGTCAGGTACATAGTAAGCAATTGCATTAAAAATTGTTGCATCACTATAGTACCGCCCACAGTTATACTGAAAAGGGCACTGTTGTGTCAAACCCTGAAGTGTAGTGATCCACTGATGGTACATCTGTTCTGGCTTTTGCAGTAACTGAAGGAAATTGTAACGAACTGCAGCAACCTGCACCTCATCCTCATAATACTTAGTGGGAGTCGTCTCCAAATTTTCAAAATCTAGCAACTCAAGCCTATTAATCAGGAATAACACCTGAGTGAGGCGGAAAACACCTGTGCCAGCCGGAGACAAGAAATAAGTAAGTTTCACAGTAGCATGCACTTGATATGTAGCACAATGAGTGTCGAACTGAGCGCAGTACTCGTTCCATTCCTCTTGACGTTCATTTGAAGCTCAGAATGGTGGAATGCATGGTGGTTGTGCCGTGCGTGTGGCCGCCTGTTATGGCGGAGTTGATGTGGCAAGGGCTTGTGCATTGATGAGCAACTGGACCGCCATCATCAACTGTGACGTTTGGTGGTTCTGAAACTCAGTAAACTGCATTACACCAGAGCCAGCAGCGTTCGGAAGCATAGATGCAGGTGGTGTAGGAGGCGGGTTAGAGGCCATTCTAATGAGAGGAGTGGAACGCTTTTTCTTTTTGAACTGCAAATTCCTTAACCCTTACTATAAAGGGAGTGGAAGGACTTGACCCATACAGTGACCATTTCATTTCAACATATTTATTTGCATCATAGATAAATCATTAAGAGAATTACAATCATAAATCAGACAATAATTTCCTAAAGAAACGTCTCTCAGGCAAACATTACAAACTGCTTGTTATAAAACCACAGATGAATTAATCTCTTTGAAAACATTTAAAAACCCGCCACTCAGACAAATTTTATAAACTGCTTGTTATATGAAACCACAAGCGAATTAATCTGTTTGCAAACATAAAAAAACTCTCGGGCCAAGTAAATCATTTAAAATAAACTTTACATCAATTAACCAGGCAATCAGTTATTATTTCCACATAGGTTGAAAAGCACCCCCCCCCCCCCCCCCCGGGCGAGATATTACCAAACAACTTCACAAGGTTATAGACAGTTTGATCAGTAATAACCCAATTACTTCCCCATCAAATTTGACATACACCACTAAGGCTGAATTGCACCGCATTTTTAAAAAACGGTTTCCATTAAGACACATTCTTCTAGAAATCCCTCAAAATTCTTAAGAGAAATATTTAAGACATTTAACCCGGGTAACCTTGCAGAGCCACCACAAGTTATAGAAAACTGCAGCTTGTACAATAACCGAGGCCCGAGATTGTGAGGCCGCGTCTTGGCCACGAACGGTGGAGGCGACTGAGTATTTATCTTCGAATTAAGATGTGGACTCCGCTTGTACTCCCACCCCGTTCAGAACACCGAAATCGGAACCAAACAGCACACACGAGCGCAGGCGAAGTCCACCGCCCGTACGCCCGCTAGTAATTTAAAAGGGGAGGCTCTGCACTTCAGTTGCCCACTGCTTCCGATCTCTGAAACATAATCAGAAGCGACAACAGGGAACCAAACAAACTACTTCGATAAAATTGACAATAATAAAACTATTTTCATTCCTTCAAGCAGACTCACGTACACTAATGATGCAAACGAAACTGGCTCATTAAAAAAGTATCACGTGGAGCACCTTATGTGGGCCTGTAAGGTACCACACGGCAATCTTTAGACACAGAATATAGATCGCTCGGTAAGGCTGCGTACACGTCTCAATTTTTTTTTTTTTGGACACTTGTCAGCTGAAATAAGAACAATACTTCAAATGGTTCAAATGGCTCTGAGCACTGTGGGACCGAACATCTGAGGTTATCAGTCCCCTAGAACTTAGAACTACTTAAACCTAACTAACCTAAAGACATCACACACATCCATGCCCAAGGCAGGATTCGAACCTGCGACCGTAACACTCACGCGGTTCCGGACTGAAGTGCCTAGAACCGCACGGCCACCGCGGCCGGCGAGAACAATACTATTAAGGAGCAAAGCACACATTTAATAAGAGGCATGAAATACCACATCACAGTGCTTGCAACAATTTGCTGCCTCAAGAGCAGTCGTCCTTATATTTCACTAATCGTTGGTAGGACTTGAATTACTTAACTTGATGCCAGCTGCTGGATCGATGTGGCGAAGACGCCAGACGTTGCTTAGTCCGATAGTAACAGCGTGTTCCTTCACGGAAGCCAGCACATGCATAGCTTCACGAGCCGGCCCGCTGTTCCTGACCCCAGCACGATCGAGCGCTGACTGCCGCCCCTACTCAGGCACGCCGTGCTCGCTGCCGTCTGTCCAACGTCTCGCTAATACGCGCACTTCAGCGTCCGTGCCCGACGTTGTTCTTCCCTTCTCCACTCGGTACTGCCCGCTATATCCTGGGCCGGCCCAGGTTCCAAGACAAACTTCTGCCAGAGGGAATCGATAGTGCCTAAACAAAGATAGCGCTGGCACCAGTCCCGCCACGGCTCAAGGAGCACTGCAACAAAATCATGAGAAGCAAGTGAAATACACAAATAGTGGCAGCGTTGCTTCTAGTCTGTAAGAAACAACACAGTGAATAGCAGTTCTAGACAGAAAGAAAAGAGATTACATTTTTACAACTTATAACTTGGCTATCTACACGCACATTATTGTTTTACGGGCAAGACGGAACTGCATCCGGACAAATGTGTACCACAAAATTCTATCATTACTTTATACAGAACATCCATTATGTTTGCTTGACTTGGGTTTGAATCAATATGCAGAACGAGACGGTTCGTCGTGTCATTTGAAGTTCATACATATTCTCACATAGCTGCTCGGGGATAACTTAAATTTTTAATGTCATTTTGTGTTAAATAATAAGTACGGTATGTTGCTTTGAAGAGGAAATCATGGATATGACGAACTTACTAGGTGCATTACCTATCTGATGTAATAATGAGAGTGGTAACATTCCAGGTATGTCATTTATTGTAATAAATGTGAGCTTACAAGCTTTAAGGACATTGTGATAAGGAGTTCCCTGATATTTGTAGTATCGTGGTGATACTTTACATCCTCAGTTATTGCGATACAGAGTAGTGTTTCATAGTGGTGACCTGTTGGAACCATTTTCAATAGTCAAACGACTGTACCAAGAAGCGATTAGAGGATCTGCTAGACAGCTGCGTTATGCGGGTTGCATGCGAATCAGGTTAATTGAAATTCAGGTCTTTCGGATAGTTTTGAGCACGAATGTACATTCAGGGGTATATATCGACACTCTCTGATAAATGTGTTGCAAATAGCCGATGCTAAATACATAATAAATTAAAATGACGTATCTGATGCTGATTTGTAAGATAAAAGTTCTTTATGTACACTGTAGTGCATACAGAGTGAGGAAAATTTTTCATAATATCGTTATGAACCATGGACCTTGCCGTTGGTGGGGAGGCTTGCGTGCCTCAGCGATACAGAGGGCCGTACCGTAGGTGCAACCACAACGGAGCGGTATCTGTTGAGAGGCCAGACAAACATCTGGTTCCTGAAGAGGGGCAGCAGCCTTTTCAGTAGTTGCAGGGGCAACAGTCTGGATGATTGACTGATCTGGCCTTGTAACATTAACCAAAACGGCCTTGCTGTGCTGGTACTGCGAACGGCTGAAAGCAAGGGGAAACTAGAGCCGTAATTTTTCCCGAGGACATGCAGCTTTACTGTATGATTAAATGATGATGGCGTCCGCTTGGGTAAAATATTCCGGAGGTAAAATAATCCCCCATTCGGATCTCCGGGCGGGGACTACTCAAGACGACGTCGTTATCAGGAGAAAGAAAACTGGCATTCTACGGATCGGAGCGTGGAATGTCAGACCCCTTAATCGGACAGGTAGGTTAAAAAATTTAGAAAGGGAAATGGATAGGTTAAAGTTAGATATAGTGGGAATTAGTGAAGTTCGATGGCAGGAGGAACAAGACTTTTGGTCAGGTGATTACAGGGTTATAAATACAAAATCAAATAGGGGTAATGCAGGAGTAGCTTTAATAATGAATAAAAAATAGGAGTGCGGGTTAGCTACTACAAACAGTATAGTGAACGCATTATTGTGGCCAAGATAGACACAAAGCCAATGCCTACTACAGTAGTACAAGTTTATATGCCAACTAGCTCTGCAGATGATGAAGAAATTGATGAAATGTATGACGAGATAAAAGAAATTATTCAGGTAGTGAAGGGAGAAGAAAATTTAATAGTCATGGGTTACTGGAATTCGTCAGCAGGAAAAGGGACAGAGGGAAACATAGTAGGTGAATATGGATTGGGGGGAAAAAATGAAAGAGGAAGCCGCCCTGTAGAATTTTGCACAGAGCATAACTTAATCATAGCTAACACTTGGTTCAAGAATCATAAAAGAAGGTTGTATACCTGGAAGAATCCTGGAGATACTAAAAGATATCAGATAGATTATATAATGGTAAGACACAGATTTAGGAACCAGGTTTTAAATTGTAAGACATTTCCAGGGGCAGATGTGGATTCTGACCACAATCTATTGGATATGAACTGCAGATTGAAACTGAAGAAACTGCAAAAAGGTGGGAATTTAAGGAGATGGGACCTGGATAAACTGAAAGAACCAGAGGTTGTAGAGAGTTTCAGGGAGAGCATAAGGAAACAATTGAGAGGAATGGGGGAAAGAAATACAGTAGATGAAGAATGGGTAGCTCTGAGGGATGAAGTAGTGAAGGCTGCAGAGGATTAAGTAGGTAAAAAGACGAGGGCTAGTTGAAATCATTGGGTAACAGAAGAAATATAGAATTTAGTTGATGGAAGGAGAATATATAAGAATGCTGTAAATGAGGCAGGCGAAAACGAATACAAACGTTTAAAAAATGAGATCGACAGGAAGTGCAAAATGGCTAAGCAGGGACGGGTAGAGGAGAACTGTAAGGATGTAGAGGCTTATCTCACTAGGGGTAAGATAGATACTGCCTACAGGAAAATTAAAGAGACCTTTCGAGAAAAGAGAACCACTTGTATGAATATCAAGACCTCAGATGGAAACCCAGTTCTATGCAATGAAGGGAAAGCAGAATGGTGGAAGGAGAATACAGAGGGTCTATACAAGGGCGATGTACTTGAGGACAATATTCTGGAAATGGAAGAGGATGTAGATGAAGATGAAATGGGAGATACGATACTGAGTTTGACATAGCACTGAATGACTTGAGTCGAAACAAGGACCCAGGAGTAGACAACATTCCATTAGAACTACTGACAGCCTTGGGAGAGCCAGTCCTGACAAAACTCTACCATCTGGTGAGCAAGATGTATGAGACAGGCGAAATACCTTCAGACTTCAAGAATAATATAATAATTCCAATCGCAAGGAAAGCTGATGTTGACAGATGTGAAAATTACCGAACTATCAGTTTAATAAGTCACAGCTGCAAAATACTAACACGAATTCTTTAGAGACGAATGGAAGAACTGGTAGAAGCCGACCTCGCGGAAGATCAGTTTGAATTCCGTAGAAATATTGGAACACGTGAGGCAATACTGACCTTACGACTTGTCTTAGAAGCAAGATTAAGGAAAGGCAAACCTACGTTTCTAGCATTTGCAGACTTAGAGAAAGCTTTTGACAATGTTGATTGGAATACTCTCTTTGAAATTCTGAAGATGGCAGGGATAAAATACAGAGAGCAAAAGGCTATTTACAATTTGTACAGAAAGCAGATGGCAGTTATAAGAGTCGGGGGGCATGATAGGGAAGCAGTGGTTGGGAAGGGAGTGAGACAGGGTTGTAGCCTATCCCCGATGTTAATCAATCTGTATATTGAGCAAGCAGTAAAGGAAACAAAAGAAAAATTCGGTGTAGGTATTAAAGTCCATGGAGAAGAAATAAAAACTTTGAGGTTCACCGATGAAATTGTGATTGTGTCAGAGACAGCAAAGGACTTGGAAGAGCAGTTGAACGGAATGGACAGTGTCTTGAAAGGAGGATATAAGATGAACATCAACAAAGGCAAAACGAGGATAATGGAATGTAGTCGAATTACGTCGGGTGATGCTGAGGGAATTAGATTAGGAAATGAGGCGCTTAAAGTAGTAAATGAAATTTGCTATTTGGGGAGAAAAATAACTGATGATGGTCCAAGTAGAGAAGATATAAAATGTAGACGCGCAATGCCAAGGAAAGCCTTTCTGAAGAAGAGAAATTTGTTAACATCGAGTATAGATTTAAGTGTCAAGAAGTCGTTTCTGAAAGTATTTGTATGGAGTGTAGCCATGTATGCAAGTGAAACATGGACGATAAATAGTCTGGACAAGAAAAGAATAGAAGCTTTCGAAATGTGGTGTTACAGAAGAATGCTGAAGATTAGATGGGTAGATCACATAACTAATGATGAAGTATTGAATTGAATTGGGGACAAGAGGAGTTTGTGGCACAACTTGACAAAAAGAAGGGACCGATTAGTGGGACATGTTCTGAGGCATCAGGGGGTCACAAATTTAGCATTGGAGGGCAGTGTGGAGGGTAAAAATCGTAGAGGGAGACCAAGAGATGAATACACTAAGCAGGTTCAGAAGGATGTAGGTTCCAGTAAGTACTGGGAGATGAAGAAGCTTGCACAGGATAGGGTAGCATGGAGAGCTGCATCAAACCAGTCTCAGGACTGTAGACCACAACAACAACAACATACTCACCTTTAAATTTTGGGAAATGGGTGGGGGGGGGGGGGGGCAAAGATGGTGTGCTTGTCTTGCTCATTTGACTTGTCATTATTCTTCTCCAGGCCATAAACGTGAACCGATATTCCGGTATTCTGAACCTCAGATTCAAGTATGTCCTGGATGTTGATGGGGAACTCTATACCATAAAAGTTATAACTTGTATGAGTATTATTACCTACATGGTATGTACTCGGACGCTTAGGATTATCTCTGTTATTATTATTTCTCTCACAAGCCAGAATTGACCATCAAAACAGGCATGATCCATTCTATTTTCGACATTAATGCATGCCTTCTTGTTAGCTGTATCTTTAGGGAGCTTAATATAACTGGACCCTCCATCTACTAGATCATAGATATGTATATGGATGTCAAGGTGTAGTACATTGCTGAGCACCTTAGCAGATCCTTGAACTTTCATCTCAGAAACCCAGGTCACAATAGCGCTCAAGATGGATTCATGTTACCACTCAGCAATGGATGTGCTCCGAGATATAATGCCATTATTACCCATATATAGTGCAGGGTTGTAGCCTCTGCATCACCTGGATGTTTAGGGGGCGTGATTCAACTCGCAGTAGAGTACAGCGCTGCATTTAATAGCGTTCTACATATACATCTACATCCATACTCCGCAAGCCGCCTGACGGTGTATGGCGGAGGGTACCTTGAGTACCTCTATCAGTTCTCCCTTCTGTTCCAGTCTCGTACTGATCGTGGAAAGAAAGATTGTCGGTATACCTCTGTGTGGGCTGTAATCTCTCTGATTTTATCCTCATGGTCTGTTCGTGAGATATATGAAGGTATGTTCTCGAAACTTATACAAACACCCATACCGAGCTACTGAGCGTCTCTCTTGCAGAGTCTTCCACTATCATTGTAAGGTGGTGTGCTCTCCTGACCTTCATTTCTTACGTATTCCGACCTCACCATCGTATTCTGCGTTTCAAGAAGTTTCATTCGAGCCCAAACTCGATAGGGTAGAGTCAATTTTACATATTTCCATTTAATCGATATGCAGGTCTAATAAATGAATCGCAAGTGTGCACCGAGATTAAAAAGTCCAGGCTGGCGTACACAAACATTCAAGGCACAATTGGCACAGGAGATTTTGTTCGGTGGAGGCCACCAGCCCGCTGGAAAGTCCATAGAAGGGTGAGTTAGCACGCAGCTGCACAAGCCGGCCGATTGCCCAGGGACCAAAACAGTTTTCTCCAGGGAAAAAGGATAATGGCCTGCATGTTCACCTTAAAAGCAAAACCCGCTGTATTGATTGGGAGAGCCCCAGCATAAGCATTTTTTGACCGACTAGTGTACAGTTTCAGAATGCTCACAGGTGGACAGTAAACGCCTAACGCAGATGCTATATATTTCTGGGTTGGTTGGCTTAAACAGAGCGCCATTCTCCCGTTTGTAAGAGTAACTCTGATTGGCGGACTACTTCTGATGCAATGAGCCGGAGGACTGAGGGAAAGACAGCAGACAATATACACTTTCGCTTTTTGTGTGGAGAGGGGTCGTTCCGGTGACGCTCTAGAAGCAGGAACACATAGCAGGTGCGAGTGCGCTCGTGTGTGTATGCAGAGAGCGAGGAACAAAGTCTCTACTCAGTACTGCACTGAGAGAGCACCTCTGTTGCTAGCGAATCTGAGTGATACTCTATATTGAGTCGCTCGAGATTAAAGTTTGTTCACTGTGTTGTCTTCGATACTTAATGTGCGGTGTGAACACAGAGTATTAGTTAGCACCTGCAAGCGAACATTGAGTGGCATTGTGGTGGACTGGTTATCTGACCAGTGTACCACTCCAATAGTTAGAATAGGGCAGATAGGAGTCCTTGACTTCATCAAGGCGTAGTGAGAGTTCGATTGGCGAAGGTCAATCCAGACAGAAAGAGATAGTTTTGTTATTTTTCAGTGGCGAATGATGCAGGCAGCAGCCATCACAGCTAACGGTATTGTCCGCTACAGCACAGGTGAGCCCCATCTTTCCTCCATTAGAAATAACATACTTCATTCACGTCACTCCATTACATTTCTCACAAGACAGCCTCGACCGTACTTAGAAAAATTCACTCACATAATTATTCAAGTTGAGTAGGAGTGGCTCGCAGCCATTCTGCCGACTAAATTTCTTAAAGAAAAGGGATAACAGAGCTTTCCCACACTTTGTATATAAATTTCATTAACAGGATTCCTATGCATAAGAGGTAACCTCCAATTCCGAAAAGAACCCGGAAATTTGTGTATCAGTTTATAAAGAGAAATTTCTCTTAATTTTCTCAGATTTTGCGATAAATAATATTTTCTGTTCATTTAATGTTTTTCTTACGCTAACTAGCAATACTCCAGTACCCAAGTATCCCAATAGTTACATAAGAAAATAAAATATTTTTGTGTCTTTTCCTTACAGCAGACGACTACAGAAGACATTTACTGCTGGAAGTTTTTTTAGGCATTTCTTTTTGGTGCGTTAGGACTGTATGTCTGACTTCTGTAGTAGTGTGGGGTGGAAATTGCTTCATTCAGGAGCCAAAGGGTACTTGTCAGATGAATCCGTTGTGCAACTCGTCAACATAACACCCACATACTGACATCATCCCTGTAACGCTATTGCAATTACTAAATGTTCCTGTAATGAAGCTCGCTTTTCTCCATTGTATCTGCTCTATCTCATCTATCAACCCTATCTGGTACAGATCCCACGGCGATGAGCAGTGGGCTAACAAGTGCACTGTAACCTACTTCCTTCGTTTTTGGAATGCATTTCCTTAGGATTCTTCCAATGAATCTCTGTCTGGCATCTGCTTCACCGACGATTAATTTCATATGGTCATTCCATTTTAAATCACTCCTAATGCCTACTTATGGAATTAGCTGCTTCAAGTTGCTGACCTGCTATATTGTAGCTAAATCGTAATCGATCTTTCTTTTTATGTATTTGCAGCATGTTACACTTCTCTACATTGAGATTCAGTTGCCATTCCCTGCACCGTGTGTCAGTTCGTTGCAGATCCTCCTGCATTTCAGTACAATTTTCCATTGTTACCACTTCTCGATATTCTACAGCATCATTCGCAAATAGCCTCAGTGAACATCCGATGTTGTGAATTTTAAAATTTTCCCGGCGAATTGACTGTTCAAACAAATTTCGGGCTTGCAGCCGGTCGTCGTTCAATACTTCGCACGATATTTCAACTGGGCACCTACCAGTCATCTTCATAGCAACGGTCCTACGACACTCCCCTGTGGCACACCTGAAATCACTCTTACTTTGGAAGACTTCTCTCCATTGAGAATGACATGCTGCGTTCTGTTATTTAGGAACTCTTCAGTCCAATCACACAATTGGTGTTCATTAAACGACTGTGGGGATCTGTATCAAACTCCTTGCAGAAGTCAAGAAACACGGCATCTACCTGGGAACATGTGTCTATGGCCCTCTGAGTCTCGTGGATGAATAGCGCGAGCTGGATTCGACACAATCATGTTTTTCGAAATACATACTGATTCCTACAGAGTAAATTTCTAGTCTCCAGAAAAGTCATTATACTCGAACATAATATGTGTTCCAAAATTCTACAACTGATCGACATCAGAGATATAGGTCTATAGTTCTGCACATCTGCTCGACACCCCTTCTTGAAAATGGTGATGACCTGTGCCCTTTTCAAATCTTTTGGAACTCTACGCTCTTCTAGAGAGTTACGGTACAACGCTGCAAGCGTTAAATCTCGGATCATCTAGGACTTTGAGGAGCTCAGTCTCCAAGCTTCTAAAACCCCAAATGGGTCGCGATACCTTCTGTTGTGTCTAGACAAGACAGCCTAGACACAATGAGAGGAAGCCGAAAGGCACGCGCTGTAAGCTCACGCAGGATGGCGTGAGGTCTGAAACAGGATACGTAATGAATGCTATAAAGAAAAGTACGTAGCTTCTGGAATACTTAACTTTAATCCATCCTTGGTACATCGCTATTGACGATACAAGTGAGACTCTATAGTTTCAGACAATATATTGCTAATGGCGCCTTGCTAGGTCGTAGCCATTGACTTAGCTGAAGGCTATTCTAACTAACTGCTCTGCAAATGAGCGAGGCTTCGTCAGTGTGCATCGCTAGCTACGTCGTCCGTACAACTGGGGCGAGTGCTAGTCAGTCTCTCTAGACCTGCCGTGTGGTGGCGCTCGGTCTGCTATCACTGAAAGTGGCGACACACGGGTCGGACATGTACTAATGGACCGCGGCCGATTTAAAGCTACCACCTAGCAAGTGTGGTGTCTGGCGGTGACACCACACCTTCCTCCCAGATTCTCAATCCTTGTGAATGAGATATGCCCCTCAAAAGCCCTAGCAACTGCAGAGTATTCTAGAGGGGTCATTATACCGTTATTCTGATGTCCTATACTATCAATAGGATGGGGGAGAGCACTACTGCTAGCCATAGAATAATCAATATTACTATTACTACTACTATAACTAGGAGTCCATCTTGTCCATGATGGGGCTGGTGAGGGTGTGCCAGCTGTAGGGAGGGGTGTGCGCTTTGGTACACATACATTTCGCTTACAGCGGGGCGAACTGTCTGAGGAGGCAGAGGCGGTGATGGTCGGTGGGGACAACCGAGCTGCGGTGGTGGTTCCTATGCTCTGATGTCCCCATTACCGACCCATGAGGTGGGAGACAAATGCCCTCCTCCGTCACCTGCCGGCTGAATTGCCCACGGGTGCCAGAGGCAGTGCAGGGGCAGGTGCTGCTGCCACCCTCTGGCAGCTATGATCGGTGGTATGCATGGTGTTGCATGACTCTGTGGTGTGCGGACAATTCCTGCCCTGTAACCACCACTCTAGACACACAATGCACATCATGTGATATGCCTGTTGCATAAGTTTAATGATCTAGATTTAAAAAAAATAATAAGACTAAATAATGGTAATTGTTTGTTCTAACGATAAAATTCGAAAACATTCACCTCCTCCACTTTGGTTCCATGGTTTAAGCAACTCATCAGCACATTCAGTAAGGTCTCCTACCAACTCCAGCATCTCCTCCGCCTCATCTAAAAGGGTCATACGCTTGCACCTTTCGGATTCTTCTTCATCCACAGCCGCCGCCATCTCATGAACCAAATCAGGTATTTCGTCCCCGCCTTGCTCTGATTGCATGACACCCTTAGTGACTTCCTCCCTATCCGTAGAATCATCCAGAAAGAAAAGGAAAGAGTATGTCTCAGACAACTCAGTCTAGGCACTTACAAAACCAATATATTTTATACAAAATTAATTCATCTAAGAACTACATTTTACAAATGTACTTACATTCATGCTGTGCTCCAGCACTCTCAACCTCTAGCTGATGCGCTAGCTCAGGCAACATATCAGAGATGAATTCTAGAAAGACTGAGTATAGTGTCCAGTATGGAAAAAAACATCACTTGTAGCAGTTGCACGCACACACACACACACACACACACACACACACACACACACACACACAGAGTCTATTAAAGGGCGCAGCAGTCTGTGGACTGTGACCCAAACAGATATTTGACAAACACAGAAAACACATAACAGAGACACAATCCGTTAAATGGCGCAACAGTCTGTAGCCTAAACAGATATTTGAACACCGAAAAAGGACTTACCAGGTAATCGATCATCTCTTCGGCTATGGTTGCCACTTCTACTGCTGCTGACGCTGTTGCTACCGTTGGAACGCTTCATGTTGATGATTAAAGCACAGTATGTAGACCTCTTGAAACTCGTAGAAGTACAGAAGCAGACTGAGGGCGAGTTCGATTGTGGCTATGACGTCGAATCACGTCACTGATGCAGTAGGCAATAGGAACACAGCATTCTAGGGGTGGTACGTCATTAATGATGACTGCGCTCCTAGGGGAAAACCCCGAACTTCTCATTTGATTATTGAATCTCCAAGTCATATATTCAGTTATCGAATATCATTAAAATTGGATTGAAATTAGGTAATTCATACGATGGATGCACGATGTGTCACATGTGTTCCGTTAGAACTGCTAGCATATTTCTAGAAGACATTCAGTGATGTCAGTATGCGTGTGTGGGTTAGACGCTGTGACGTCAGCATTCCCGCACTCACGGGCTATACATGTGGCACATGCCCATTAGAATAGCATGAGAGAGAATGCAGTGCAACATCTCTCTCTCAGCACTTCACTGCATGTAGGGAGGGGGGTGACGGGGCTTTCACATACTGTGAACGACGATCTTGGATTACGTAATGGGAGCGCGTTTTGATGGTGTTACTGTGTAATAGACCTCGTGGCCAACACACTGTTTGCTGTCCTCTTGGATAATGGTACTCACGTGATTGGCTGACATCATATCTGTCATCTTTGATTAGAGTACCCTCTGCTGGTATTAGTGAGTACTAGACCTCGTGGCGAACACAGTTGCCCACCATGTTGGTTATTGGTACTCACGTCATCAGTGGCCATCTTCGATAACGTTACCGATGAGGGTGTCTTCTGCTGGTGGTACTGTGTACTAAGTCAGTTGGAGTCCACACCCCATGGTGAACACACTGGTTCGCTGTACTGCATTAAATTGTTTATATAAAGACTTATGTCCAGTAATGGTTGAGTCCTTTTCCCATGAATCCCTACTAGGATGGTGTGGTGGTCAGGTGACTTAAGTTAGTGGAGGTGACCTTTCATTCCTGCCATTTTCTTAGGTTAGTAGAGATAGCCCAATTGACCTTTCTTTACCACCAAAATTCAAACTTGGTACCAGTTCCTAGGATGAGGTGGCGGTCAGATGACTAAGGTTAGTGGAGGTAGCCAAGTGACCTATCTTCCCGCGATTTTTTTAGGTCAGTAGAGATAACCGTGGTGTGATGCATTACCGTTTTGTAATTTGAACTTATGGCCATTTTTCCGGGAGAGGGGAGGTGGGGGGGGTTAGTGGAGGTAGCTCAATTGACCTAATGTCCCACCAAAATCCGGCATCTTGGATGACGTCATGCGCTGTTGCCAAGTCTGCACACTGCCATCTTGAATGTCATCATCGCCGCCATCTTGGATACATCTGCAACAATGGAAACTCAGTAGAACAGGCTTTGCCGCAATACTCACATGAAGAATAAAGACATAAATAATGTATATATTATTTAAAAAAATTTCACATAAATATTGTGGAGGGACTACTTTTAAGCATGACCTTACAATAATCACATTTGCAACAATTCTAAAGAAAAATTTGATACGATCATTAACGGCACAGAATTGACGCATTTGAGGAATTAATGGGATCTTTGTTCATGACCCATCGTAAAAATAAACGTCGTAATGGCAGAGATGGGTAAATTCCCCAAAATCGGCGATTTGAGAAACGCTGCGAACGAGCATCTTGGAAGCAGCGGTTGTGATCGGCCCTTTGCATGCTTATGGAGAGTGGTAGAATAACTGTGGAACCAGGAGTAGGTGACAAGGTGTTGGTCGTCACGTTTCATCACAGAACGCGGCTCTATAAAATAGGGTAGATTGCGGAGTCAGTGACGATTCTGTCTACAGATCTCACTGCTGGTACAGGCAGAAGAATTTCTGAGGATATCACTCAGCGCACAGTTTCGAACACGGGTCTCCGCAGCAGACAACCCCTGCATCTCAAATTACGACTGCAGCGGCGAAGACACCAACGAGATTGTAGCGTGGATCAAGGGAAACATGGCGGCTGGTCGCATGAATCACGTTTTTTGTTACACCAGGTCGACGTTGGGAACGCGCTCTGTGGCACCAGACCCAGTCCAGGCAATGTAACGTTCTCCACATAGGCTTCCAACGGACCTGAGGTGGATACCACAAATACCTTGACAGTTGTGGACTATGTGACCATTATTGTGGCATCCCAAGACGCTTGCCGTCTTCCTTCGCGCCAGTGATATGTGCAAGCAGGATATGTGTCCATGTCACAAGGCGAGAATCGTGTTTCAGTGGTTTGAGAAGCATGATGGTGAACTCACGTTGATTTCTCGAACAACAACTTCGCCTGATCCGAGCTCGATGTAATGCATGTGGGACGCTGCCAGGCAACAGCTCCATGCCCACGGACCACCACACGTTATTGTACTTGAGATGTCCTTAGACGTGCCTTCCGAAATATACGATGCATTTGTCGAATATGGACTGGCATTCCAAACGATACCAACGCGCTATTTAGTACGCGGTCATAATCGATGGGGGCATCAGTGCAGTAGTATCCTTCTGTCGAATTAATTACACATTTTGTTCAACAGTCCAGTATCAGTTACCATTCGCATTGTTGATTCTCATCAGTTCTATTTCTCTATTCAATTTCTTATTGGCGTTCACTACCGTTTCTGAATCGCCACTTTAGCGATATTTTATATGATAAAATGTTATGGTACTCACATGAACTGGACAAGAGTTATTGTAAACGTAGTATATAAATGTTATATCTACCACCAAGTTAATACTTTTTATGTAAATGCCACAAGTAGGATACAATCCTCATACATATGCTGTTGTGTGTAGGAATCCTTCATACTCGGTTCACTACACAAAAATCAGTCATCTTCAGAACAGACAAACATAAGTAACACTTGTGGTCCTAGCAAACCCCTACTAACAGAAGTCTGTAAACACTGACTGCTGCGAACGAGCATCTTGGAAGCAGCGGTTGTGATCGGCCCTTTGCATGCTTATGGAGAGTGGTAGAATAACTGTGGAACCAGGAGTAGGTGACAAGGTGTTGGTCGTCACGTTTCATCACAGAACGCGGCTCTATAAAATAGGGTAGATTGCGGAGTCAGTGACGATTCTGTCTACAGATCTCACTGCTGGTACAGGCAGAAGAATTTCTGAGGATATCACTACCACCAAGTTAATACTTTTTATGTAAATGCCACAAGTAGGATACAATCCTCATACATATGCTGTTGTGTGTAGGAAGTTGTGGACTATGTGACCATTATTGTGGCATCCCAAGACGCTTGCCGTCTTCCTTCGCGCCAGTGATATGTGCAAGCAGGATATGTGTCCATGTCACAAGGCGAGAATCGTGTTTCAGTGGTTGGAGAAGCATGATGGTGAACTCACTGACTGCTGATCTCTACCCGAGCTATGTAGAGATTGCTAATGAAGAAGCTACGATGCGTTGGCTAACGAAGTGGTTAACGTTGAAGCTGCAGTCGAAGTGGGCTGCCACCAGTTGGGCGTGGCGCTTATGTCCTCTTCACCTAAGGGCCGATGCTGTCGCGTTGTCGTCCTGGTCAGTCAGTGTATGATTGGCTGACCTCCTTTGGGAGCCGTCTCTTCCCGACTGGTGAGCCAGCGCTGACTTTACGCCGAAACATTCCTTCTCCCCCCCCTCCCCCTCACCGAAAGCGGCAGTGGTCGTCGTGTATGAACCATGACAATGGGATGGCGGAGGAGGGGCGGGAGAGGGGGTGGGGGGGTGGGGGAGGACAAAGCGTGGACGCTTTCATGGACTCGAAGCTGTGGCTGCAGCGGACGTCAGACTTCCGGTCGTACCCAACTATCCAGCCTTCGTTCTGGTGGATACGACCCCCAGAAAACGCCCAGAGCCGCACGTGTCCACCTCCTAAGGCCCATACCATGATGTAGAAGGTGGCTGCCGCTGTGGTGTAGGCGGGTCCAGCTCCATCGGTCGGACGAGAGGAGGCTGAGGAGGAAAGACTCCGTATCCTCGGGGTCGTCCCGCGGTGTCGTGATAGCACCCTCTTGCAGCTGCTGTGGCCGCACTGTCCTCAGGTTCCGTGGATCTGGGAGAAGAGATACAGAAGGATCACCGTGCACATGACAGTGGCGAATTTGATTGTGATGTTGGCGCTGCAATCCTTCTTAGCCTGAAATGAGATACATGCACGCGACATGTCGACGAAAGGTCTCAACTCGTGCCCGCCGTCTTCTGCCGGTAAAAACATTGAAAACCACATTATAATGCGGCACGAAGCGGTACTTGTGGCCTTACTGTGGCGCCGGATGCTGAGGAGGGTGGGACAGGTGGTGCAGCGTCCGATGGCGGCGGCCGTGAAGCAATTCCGCTGGCGATGGTCCACCTCCTGGCTGCGACGCTTGATCCCTGGTGTGTGTGTGGTGCGAAGTTTGGCCATGTGCTACTTGAAGGTTCAGACAAAACAATCTGCTTTGCCGTTTGACTGTGGATCGATCAGTGCACTAGTTACATGCTGGATGCCATTGCGTTCACAGAATGTCTCTGTTATATCAGCGTTCAGTACCACACATGTCAGGGCTTGCAGTTATCGACCGCGGTCCGTACTAGTATCGCTGGACCGAGAGTTGACACTAGCGCCGCTGGCAACAAGTCTCTAGCGTGCCCTCAGCCACTCTCGCTCGGGACGTCAAGTAGGAAAGTAATATAGCTTTCAGCTGATAGGAAGCAACCTCTAACAAGCCGCTTAGTTAATGTATGGCCTATGTGATGTCTCTATAGCTCTCTGTTTGTGAAGAGTCCTGTACCACCATTTAAGTACAACATAATTATTTTTTACCAACGATTTCTAATTATTTTATTCGCTATAGACCCAGACCATCCTTCCAGCTCCTTATCGAGTTCACTGACAAACCTGCTGCATATGTAAAGAAGAGATTTGTATGCTTCTATTTAGCACTGGCCACCAGTCATTCGAGAGTAGGAAAAGGGAGAGATGGAAACATAGTAGGTGAATATGGATTGGGGGAGAGAAATGAAAGAGGAAGCCGCCCAGTAGAGTTTTGCACAGAGCATAACTTAATCATAGCTAACACTTGGTTCAAGAATCATGAAAGAACGTTGTATACATGGAAGAATCCTGGAGATACTAGAAGGTATCAGATAGATTATATAATGGTAAGACAAAGATTTAGGAACCAGGTTTTAAATGGTAAGATATTTCCAGGGGCAGATGTGGACTCTGACCACAATCTATTGCTTATGAACTGTACATTAAAACCGAAAAAACTGCAAAAAGGTGGGAATTTAAGGAGATGGGACGTGGATAAACTGAAAGAACCAGAGGTTGTACAGAGTTTCAGGGAGAGCATAAGGGAACAATTGACAGGAATGGGGGAAAGAAGTACAGTAGTAGAAGAGTGGGTAGCTCTGAGGGATGAAGTAGTGAAGGAAGCAGAGGATCAAGTAGGTAAAAAGACGAGGACTAGTAGAAATTCTTGGGTAACAGAAGAAATATTGAATTTAATTGAGGAAAGGGGAAAATATAAAAATGCAGTAAATGAAGCACTCAAAAAGGAATACAAACGTTTGAAAAATGAGATCGACAGGGGGTGCAAAATGGCTAAGCAGGGATGGCTAGAGGACAAATGTAAGGATGTAGAGGCTTATCTCACTAGGGGTAAGATAGATGCTGTCTACAGGAAAATTAAAGAAACTTTTGGAGAAAAGAGAACCACTTGTATGAATATGAAGAGCTCAGATGGAAACCCAGTTCTAAGCAAAGAAGGAAAAGCAGAAAGGTGGAAGAAGGATATATAGGGTCTATACAAGGGCGATGTACTTGAGAACAATATTGTTGAAATGGAAGAGGATGTAGATGAATATGAAATGGGAGATACGATACTGCGTGAACAGTTCGACAGAGCATTGAAAGACCTGAGTCGAAACAAGGCCCCAGGAGTTGACAACATTCCATTAGAACTACTGACGGCCTTGGGAGAGCCAGTCCTGACAAAACTCTACCATCTGTTGAGCAAGATTTATGAGACAGGCGAAATACCCTCAGACTTCAAGAATAATATAATAATTCCAATCCCAAGGAAAGCAGGTGTTGACAGATGTGAAAATTACCGAACTATCAGTATAATAAGTCACAGCTGCAAAATACTAACACGAATTCTTTACAGACGAATGGAAAAACTTGTAGAAACTGACCTTGGGGAAGATCAGTTTGGATTTCGTAGAAATACTGGAACACGTGAGGCAATACTGACCTTACGACTTGTCATAGAAGAAAGATTAAGGAAAGGCAAACCTACGTTTCTAGCATTTGTAGACTTAGAGAAAGCTTTTGACAATGTTGACTGAAATACTCTCTTTCAAATTCTAAAGGTGGCAGGGGTAAAATACAGGGAGCGAAAGGCTATTTACAATTTGTACAGAAACCAGATGGTAGTTAAAAGAGTCGAGGAGCATGAAAAGGAAGCAGTGGTTGGGAAGGAAGTGACACAGGGATGTAGCCTCTCCCCGATGTTATTCAATCTGTATATTGAGCAAGCAGTAAAGGAAACAAAAGAAAAATTCGGTGTAGGTATTGAAATCCATGGAGAAGAAATTAAAACATTGAGGTTCGCCGATGACATTGTAATTCTATCAGACAGCAAAGGACTTGGAAGAGCAGTTGAACGAAATGGACAGTGTCTTGAAAGGAGGATATAAGATGAACATCAACAAAAGCAAAACGAGGATAATGGAATGTAGTCGAATTAAGTCGTGTGATGCTGAGGGAATTGGATTAGGAAATGAGACACTTAAAGTAGTAAAGGAGTTTTGCTATTTGGGGAGCAAAATAACTGATAATGGTCGAAGTAGAGAGGATATAAACTGTAGACTGGCAATGGCAAGGAAAGCGTTTCTGAAGAAGAGGAATTTGTTAACATCGAGTATAGATTTAAGTGTCAGAAAGTCATTGCTGAAAGTATTTGTATGGAGTGTAGCCATGTATGGAAGTGAAACATGGATGATAAATAGTTTGGACAAGAAGAGAATAGAAGCTTTCGAAATGTGGTGCTACAGAAAAATGCTGAATATTAGATGGGTAGATCACATAACTAATGATGAAGTATTGAATTGAATTGGGGAGAAGAGGGGTTTGTGGCACAACTTGACAAAAAGAAGGAACCGGTTAGTAGGACATGTTCTGAGGCATCAAGGGATCACAAATTTAGCATTGGAGGGCAGCGTGGAGGGTAAAAATCGTGGAGGGAGACCAAGAGATGAATACACTAAGCAGATTGAGAAGGATGTAGGTTGCAGTAAGTACTGGGAGATGAAGAAGCTTGCACAGGATAGGGTAACATGGAGAGCTGCATCGAACCAGTCTCAGGGCTGAAGACCACAACAAGCATTTCGTCGTTATTTAATAGTGTTGACGACGTACAGCGTATATCTCTTGTTCGTTTCTTTTGTCGTTATTTGGAAGTGGCGACGCTGATTATTTGGAAAGCAGAGCAGTGACGGCTGAGCTGATTCAAAGATACATCGGAGACGAGACATTTATTTCGTTTGTGTTTACACTGGCTCTATTTTTGTATGTTTACAGACTATCTACCTGGCTGCGCCACCCATCTTCTCCCATCTTCTTGTGTGACTGGAGAGTGGAACTCATTTTTTCATTCTCCTATTTATGATTATTAGATTTATTTGTGATGGCAAATCCGGAGGAACAAAATGTACTGGCAGACCTGTTACGATTACAGGATGAGCAGTCCAACGCACTACTGCAAGCCTTGGGACAGCTGGTCCAGGGACAACAACAACACGCTGTGCCACAGGTACCAGCTGCACAGGGGCCGACCGTCCAGCGGACCACGTCCCCGCCGTTTCGAGCGCTCGACGCCAGCGTGGAAAGCTGGCAGGAGTGGCACGCGCAGTCTTCACACCACCTTGCTGCATATGACATCCAAGGTACAACAAAGCTGCATGCGTTTTTATCTTGTGTAGGAGTAGCGTCGTACAGAATCCTCCTCAACCTCTTCCCGAGAAGTTCTCCAGATCAGCACAGTTCCGAAGAACTTGTTCGGGCATTAACCAATTATTACAAGGAAAACATAAATATTGTGTCTAAACGGTACGCATTTTTCCGCACAACACGTGCGGCAGAGCTACCGTGAGTGGGTTGCCACTTTGCAAGGCCCCACTCGCGACTGTTAATTTTCATGTTCTTTTAGAATATCATATTCTGTCATAATGGTACGAGACACAATTGCGCAAAACGTGTATTATAAAACAAATTCTTAAATTATCCAACTCCACTTTAGAACAAGTGTTGGACATCTTGGACAGACAGGACACTTTGGACTCTGCTACAAATTCTTTCGAATCGCCTCCTTCTCTCTGTCAGGTTAGAAAGCCGGCTACGCGCGCATCACACATGCATGCCACTGTACTGACTCGGCGCGCTCCTGCCCAATTCACTTCCGGAATACCCACATCTGTTATGCGCTGGCAGCAGCCCCCTGCCTTGTGCTCATGCCCGCAGTGTAATTCAAAGCACTCGCGCCAGAATTGCCCATCGCGCAAGGCCGTGTGCCATTTTGCAACAAGAAGGGCCATGGCCAGCCAGTGTGCCTCAAACGACAAAAATCTGACACTCAGTATCACGTTTCCAGACAAAGCAGCTTACACTGGAACGGTTCCCAGTATAAGACTTCCTATTACAACGAGCCACAAGGAATGGAAATAAATGATGTAATTTCGCGTCTTGTACAGGTGCCTTTGCCAGATTGTGACAATTTTGCTTGCGAGGCTTGTGTACGCCGACGAAAGACATCCCGCCACGTCCGATCTGCATGTCCACATTTGCCACTGAACATGGCTTCTCAGACTAACATATTTCGCCGACGGCAGAACAAACTTTCTCTCGACTTGAACATTCAGAATCAAACGATTCCTCTTCAGTTGGACACTAGAGCGTCTGTTTCACTAATGAATCGTAGAACTTACGAATTGCTTGGTTCACCTCCACTGCATAGCGAAAATGTTACGTTAGCTACCTACAGTGGTCAAAGTATCCCGGTATTAGAACTGTGTAGTTTACCAGCGACATACCGTGGACAAACTCAAGTGGTTTCTTTTCATGTACTGTGTTCACCCTCATCTTTAAATATTTTTGGTCTTGATTTATTTGATGTATTCTCCTCAACTGTGCGCGATGACATACTAGCCGTCACTAAATGTGTTCCCAGAAACAGTGTTTCTGAGCTATGCGAGTTCGAATCCTGCCTCAGTCATGGTTGTGTGTGATATCTTTAGGTTAGTTAGGTTTAATTAGTTCTATGTTCTAGGGGACTGATGACCTCAGATGTTTAGTCCCATAGTGCTCAGAGCCATTTTTGAGCTATGCGAAGAGTTTTCTGACATTTTTTCGTCAGGTTTAGGTTGCGCGAAAAATTTTCAGGTGCATATTGAATTGCAGGACAATGCACAGCCTAAATTTTTCCGCGCCCGCACAGCGCCTCACGCGCTTCACGACGAATTTACTAAAACATTGCATCAGCTTCAGGATCAAGGAGTGATTGAACCAGTGACAGCATCGCTATGGGCTTCATCGTTGGTTATCTTAACGAAACCATCAGGCAAATTGCGACTGTGCGTGAATTTTAAAGCCACCGTCAATCCTCAACTTGTTTTTGCAACATTTCCTTTGCCATCTCCAGAAGACTTGTTTGACAAATTGTGTCTATGTTAGATTTGCAAGACGCATATCTTCAAATTTCTGTGAATGGAGAATCCCAGAAGATTCTCGTCGTGAATACCCATTTAGCTGTCTACAAATTTACGAGACTTCCGTTCGGATGTGCCTCTGCCCGGCACTATTTCAGCAATACATTAAGACTCTTTGTGAGTCGATTCCTTCGGTGTGTAATTACCTAGGTGACATCGTAGTTTTTGGCTCTATGCAGCAGCAACATTTGTATAATTTGAGACAATTATTTGAAGTGCTACGTGAGAACGGACATAGACGCAATAGGGACAAGTGTATATTTTTCTGAACAATTATCCTACTTGGGACACGTAATAAACTCTCAAGGCATCCATCCAAGTTCGGATGATTAAGGAGCTACATCAGAGTTCCCAGCACCCAAGACCGTTAAAGAATTACAATCAGTCCTTGCAAAGCTCAATTATTTTCACAAGTTTTTGCCTAATGCATCATCTCTTGCCGCACCAATACATCGACTACGTCGAAAGAACGTTCCGTTCATTTGGTCACCTGAATGCGAACGTGCCTTTCAGCAGCTTAAATCTGTGTTGTTATCTAGTACATGTCTTCCACCCTTCGATCCCACAAAACCTCATGTCCTCATGGTTGACGCTTCAAATTTAGGGATCGGAGCTGTTCTTGCTCACAAGTTTGGCTTGCGCGATCGTTCGATCACATTTGCATCGAAGCTACTCTCCTCTTCACAGCGTAACTACTTGCAGATGGAGTAAGAAGCTCTCGCTTTGATGTTTGGAGTTACGAAATTCCACGAATTCTTATTTTTTCGCAAGTCCGTCCATAAGACTTTGACGTCTTTGTTTCACCCGCCAAAGCCCGTGCCTTCCCGTACGGCTCAAAAATGATTCGTTGGTCACTATTTTCATCGTAATACCATTACGACATCTTGTATCGGTCTACTGCCCAGCACGGTAACGCCGACGCGTTATCCTGATTACCAATAGTTACAGACACGCTGTTTGACTCTTCCGAACAGTTCATAGATGTGCAAAATGGTGATGTTGTGGAAAATTTTGCTGTTGACTTTCGTCGCATAGCCACAGCAACAGCTAATGACCCAGAATTAAGTGTTGTTTTGCGTCATATCACTACGCAATTGCTTTTGTCTAAAAGTCGCATTGACGTTCCGTTGGTTTGTCGTTTCTTTGTGCACAGACAACGACTTTTTGTCCATCGTGGTATGATCTTACTCCGCACGGAGAACGATCAGTCTCGTGTTGTTACACGTTGTTTGCAGTCGGCTGTGCTACGACTTCTTCAGCACGAACAAAACAGTTAGCTCGCCTTCACTGTACCTGGTTTGGAATTGATGCTGACATAATCAAGATTTGTTCTTCTTGTTCTGTGTGTGCAGAAAACCAATCCGCACTACCAGAGAAAACTTTCTCTTGGCCTAAGAAGACTTTGCCATGGAATCACATTTAGATTTTGCTGGCTCTTTTTGGGACAGAGCCGTGTGCGGTTCGTGTTCATGCCGTTTGTTCTTTGGAATTTTGTCACATCGAGTGTCATCTTGTTTCTTCCTTACTTACTGGCGTAACAAGGTTGCTGACTTGCCTCCTTGAGTGGCAGCAGCAACGCTTATCGATACTAGTATTGTCGTACTAGCTTTGGTGTGACCGCTGGTATTTCCGGGTGGTGTGTGTGTGTGTGTGTGTGGGGGGGGGGGGGGGGGGGGTTAGTCGATTGGGATAGGGCAACGAGGAAGGCTCCGCAGTGCGAGGCCAGGCTGGGACCGTTGGTGGCATGCACACTCTGTTGGGTCATGAGGCGCTAGCTGCGAGAGCGACGAAGTTCGTTGCCCTCAGAACCTGGACGCTGAAGTAGAATGATCAGTTAACCTGTTGTGAAACCTTAACTATTGTAACATCTCTTCATTCATTTGTGGGTTGTTGCTCCCTGTGCCGTTCGGGCTAGCGGCAACGTATGATGTACTGTAGTTGGCGAAATCTTGCAGCCATGTTCCTATATTGTGATGAATTATTAAGTTAACTGTTACTTGCCACTGAAGTGTACCAGTGGTATTTTCTGCCCTTCGGCTGTTAACGCCCCAGTTACCTGCCCTGGCCGTTAGTGTAGTTTTCCAGCAGTGTGCCTTTCCTCGTCGTGTTGATGCTGTCCGGCACGGCGTGTAATTCGACAGCCTTTTAAGTTGTTTGGTTCATATTTTGCTTAGAGTGGTTATTGATCCCATGGCTGTTTTCAAACGCCAGTTTTTAAAGATCTTGTGCTGTTCGTATCCTCGTCCTGTGCCGACATTTTCCATTGTTCTTCAAATGGTTCAAATGGCTCTGAGCACTATGGGACTTAACTTCTGAGGTCATCAGTCCCCTAGAAATTAGAACTACTTAAACCTAACTAACCTAGGGTCATCACAAATATTCATGCCCGAGGCAGGATTCGAACCTGCGACCGTAGCGGTCTCGCGGTTCCAGACTGTAACGCCAGAACCGCTCGGCCACTCTGGCCGGCTTTCATCATTTTGCCATTGGTCGGATGGAAGGGAATTGGTTAAATTGTTGGTCAGTCCTTGGGACGTCCCTTGTTTGGGTTGCCATCTGATTATTTAACTTCAACTCTTGGCTACCTGTCTCACCTCACCTTACGTTTGAGCTACCTTCTCAGGCTGACCCTTGAAACACTTCTCAGCACCACCTGTTCTGTTTGTTTTAGATTGTGATTTTCATTTTAGTTTGAAATATTGTGTGAGGCCTTTGGCCATTTTTAATCCAGTTCTTTTCAAATTTTACATAAGGGATTTCAGCCGTATTAAATTAAAGTTCTGATGATTGATTTTAATTTAAAAAATGTTTTTTCCTTAAAATTAGTTCTATCTGAAATTGTTTGTAATCCAGGCCCTAAGCCGTTAGTTGTTCAATGTGTTATGTGTGGCCTTCAGCCGAGGATTTACGTACAATCCTTTTAATAAGGCCTTCAGCCGTGTGTGTACTTTAAAGTAAATTTTTTTATAAGAAGGAAGACGTTTGTTTTAAATTGTTTGTCTGAGTTGTTGTTAAGGCCTTTAGCCATTGTTTCAAATTTGTTTCTGGCCTTCAGCCGTGAAATAAGTTAATATTTTTTTAATTAGGCTTTTATCAAAACTAGTCATGATTGTCTTAATGGGAATTCCGCGATCGTTCATTGAATAAAATATGGCGTTTCAGTCTTCGATCGCTATCGTTTATTTTCAATTACCGTTTTCGGGCTAGCTGCCCATCTTCAGATCATATATTGCAGTTACAGAGTAACTTGTCCGTACAGAAGAATCGGTTCGCTGTCATAAATAAAGTAAAGTTACTTCACTTATGACAGCGAACCGATTATTATGTACGGACATGTTACTCTGGAACCCGCCGCGGACCAAATCTGTGGACAAAGAACGAGCGGCAGAATCCGGGCGGCCAGGGCGGCGCAACTGGTTCTGATGCTTCCTGTGCACCCCAGTAGCACTTTGAACAGTATAAAAACCGCGACCCTGGACACTTATCACGGTACCACGTTCCCAAGGACGGCGACCGTGATAAACTCTGAAAAAAACGGCGTCGTTGCGCTAAAAACGCGTGCGATGCTCAGAAGCGGCGGGTCGATCCGGGGGGTGCAACAACCGTAGTAGGGTGCGATGACGACGGCCGTGGAGAAGCTCCGCAGGCGAAGGGCCGTCGCGTGGCGTGGTCCGGTACGACGACAGGAACGTGATGAGGGCCTGCTGACGAGAGTGCGTAGCACGAAGGCGGTCCATATGATCCTTGAATGTGCGTACAAAACGTTCCGCTGCACCATTCGATTGAGGGTGGAACGGCGGAGTAAGAACATGGCGAATGCCATTGGCAGAACAAAAACTTTCAAATTCAGCAGAGGTAAATTGTGGACCATTGTCAGACACTAAAACTTCTGGAAGACCCTCAATACAAAAAATTGAAGTCAACGCCTGTATAGTTTGTGCAGACGTTGTAGACTGCATGGGCACAACAAACGGAAAATTACTAAATGCATCTATCACGATGAGCCAACGAGAATTCCAATATGGACCAGCGAAATCAATATGTACTCGCTGCCAGGGACCGGCAGGGCGTGCCCACTCAAAATAGCGTTGAGGCGGAGCAGCTTGGTGTTCGGCACACGTCGAACAATCTGTAGACATCTGCGTAATCTGCTTATCAATGCCGATCCATGTACAATGCCGGCGGGCAAGCTGCTTGGTGCGGACCACTCCCCAATGACCTTGATGCAACAAGTCGAGGACCTTGGATTGGAGCACTTGGGGAACCACTACACGAAGGTGGTCATTCTCGGTGCGTAACAGCGACACTCCGTGAGAAACAGACAACAGATGACGTTGCGGATAATAGCGACGAACCACAGGATCCGATATGTCCTTTGCCTTGGACGGCCAACCACGTTGAACAAAACGTAATAGTAAACTCAGATGAGGATCCGTAGCTGTCTCACGTGCCACCTGACGATAATCAATCGGAAAATCCCGGAGGGATTGATGCTCATCGGCGTCAATCTGATGGCAAGAGTCGTCAGAGGAATCGAAGACATCATCCGCAGCAATCGGCAATCTAGAAAGCGCGTCAGCGTTTGCATGCTGAGCTGTAGGGCGATACAGTATCTCATACTGGTATTGTGATAACAAAAGAGCCCAACGTTGTAGTCTCTGAGCTGTCCGCTGAGGAACTGGTTTAGACGGATGAAACAGTGACGTCAGGGGCTTGTGATCTGTTACTAAATAGAATGGTCTACCATAGAGGTAGTGATGGAATTTTGTGACACCGAACACAATAGCCAACGCTTTCTTGTCCAATTGGCTATAATTACACTGAGCTTTGTTTAGCAATTTAGATGCGAACGCAATAGGACGTTCGGTGTTACCGACTCGGTGAGACAACACAGCACCGAGGCCGAAAGAAGAGGCATCACAAGCTAACACCAGAGGCTTGTTAGGGTCGTAATGGACCAGACAACGATCATTCAATAAAGTCTCTTTAAGCTGCTGAAAGGCTGATTGGCAATCAGCTGACCACACAAACGGAACATTCTTACGGCGGAGACGATGCAACGGTGCAGCAATCTGTGATGCATTAGGTATAAACCTAATATAATACGTCAATTTGCAAAGAACTGCTTGCAATTCATGCAGATTGCGAGGGGCGGGCAAATCACGAATAGCTGCTAAATGTGACTGGGAGGGATGAATGCCTTGAGCATTAATAACATGTCCCAGATACTCCATCTCCGTAAGGAAAAATGAACATTTATCGATGTTGCAACGTACGCCTGCCTGAGACAACACTTTAAACAAACACTCCAAATTACGGAAATGTTCAGCAGGCGTCCGACCGGACACAACAATATCGTCTAAATAGTTGCAACACGATGGCACATTAGCCAGAAGTTGTGACAAAAAACGCTGAAAAACAGCTGGAGCTGACGCACAACCAAAAGGCAAACGCAGAAAACGGAACAACCCCAACGACGTGTTTATGACAAAATACTGTTGTGATTGCTCGTCGAGGGGTAATTGCAAATATGCTTCACGGAGATCAATTTTGGAAAAGAAACGAGCTTCCCCTAACTTATCCATCAGCTCGTCCGGTCTAGGCAAAGGAAAAGAATCAATGACAGTCTGAGGATTAACTGTCGACTTAAAATCAGCACACAAACGTAACTTGCCAGACGGTTTCTTTATAATAACTAAGGGAGAAGCCCACTGGCTCGCTGAAACGGGTTGAATAACACCGTTGTTTTGCCAACGACGAAGTTCATCTTCTACAGGTGCCCGGAGGGCGTGAGAGACTGGACGAGCACGACAAAATCGAGGCTGAGCATTATCTTTTAACGTAATATGAGCGGCAAAGTTCGCAGCACAACCTAGCTCGTCTTTAAATATGTCACTGTATTGTTTACACAAATCGGTTATGCTGTCTTGAGGAACAACAACAGAATTAATTTGCAACACATTGTCTTGGATAGACAGGCCAAACAAGTCAAAACAGTCTAATCCGAAAATGTTTACACTGTCTGTAGCGCGGAGCACTGTGAATGAAACTGTTTTTGTATTGCCACGGAATGTGGCTGGCACGCTACATACATCTAACACAGGAATTTGTTCTCCACTATAAGTAGCCAAAGAATGTTTTGCCGCTGAAAGTTTAGGGCGGCCGATAGCCGCATATGTAGCACTATTGATGAGAGTCACAGACGCACCAGTGTCTAATTGAAAATTGAGGGTCTTATCCTGGATGCGTAGCTACACAAATAGTTTATTACACTGTCTCTGGATCGGTGCAGTGGAGGCGGAAGACACAAAATCAGCGCGTTTAGCGCGTGTTCGCTGCGTACGACAACTCGTGGGTTGGGCGGGTGGAACAACAACTCCCGCTTCACTTGCAGTCTGTACATTACTTTTTACAGCGTTGGAATTACGCTTGGGTCGCATAGCAGAGGGCTGGGTGGGTGGCTTATTGCGAACAAGTTTATTACCCACACGAACCGTGGAAGAGTCTTTAAACGCGACCTTCTGGGCGGGCTGGCTTTGAAGAACATGAATATCCATGGGCTGGGCAGCACTAGAAATGTTCTTGCGTTTACGCAAACAAACAGTCTGTATGTGTCCTTTCCTTTGACACAAGTGACAAACCGCGTTTCTCAACGGGCAACGTTCACGAGGATGAGCAAGAACACACTTAGGGCAAGATTTAACTTTATCATTTTGCACACACGGCTGACGAATGTGTTTAACATGACGCGGCCGGCTAGTGTTTACAGTCTGACTCTGCCGGTGGGGCCGCGGGCGTGACATAACTTGCTTAGCACAGGCAATTTGAGAAATACATGGCTGATCTAACTCACACTCAGCATAGTCAAAAGTATCTTGGGCTTCAATGATGTTCATCACAGTCTCTAATGACGGGTCAGGCAACTTTAAAATAGCAGCACGAATACGAGAATCTGCAATGTTTTGAGTAATAGCGTCTCGTAACATGACATCACTGTAGGAAGCTCCACACACACAATTAAATCGGCACTGACGGGTGAGGCCCCGTAAATCTGTTAACCACTGTTTATTAGATTGATGTGGCAGTTTCTTTAATCTGAAGAACTTGAATCTGGCTGCTGCCACATGAACTCGCGACTCGAAATACTCAGCAAGCTTGTTAACAACAACGTCATAGTCTAAAGCTTCTGGCTAGGATTCCGGGAACAACTTACAAAGTAGTCGATAGATGCCGCTCAGTACCTGTGATTTTGTAGACTGTCATGTGCGCCTGCAACTGCGCGAAATATTCTCGCCATTCTTCCCTTGATGCATCAAAAGCAAGGAAATGTGGTGCTGCTTGTGCTTGTTCTTTTTGTGTTGGAGGATTAGCCGCTTGTTTGGCGATTGCTTCCACCAGACTTTGTATTTGCTGACTCTGTAACAAGATCAACTGTTGTAATTCGGCAGACATAGTGAACAAAAATTAAACCAGCCCCCAAAATTTTATCTCTATAATCAGTATAACAAGAACAAGTTGAACCAGCCCTGCACACGAGTTCGGAAGACCTCGTCGCCAGTTTTGTGGCGGTGTTCGTAGCGACAAACAATTCGCTGTAGAAACGGCTTACGAAGTCACCGCCACACTTTTAATAGCGGGCCGACCGGCCCGCTGGAACAGTGAACAGAAAGATGAAAAAACCCAAACACTCTGATTGAATAAAAGTCGGTACTTATCTTTATTAACGAAGATACAGAAACACAGTAGTGAACTCCGTGTCTACAGAGATCTGTCTAGTTCGAGTCGGAGCGGCTAGGTCAGCGTCGGCTGACGACAAACAACAACTCTGCTGCGATGAACACACAACTGACTAGCAAGTACACAATTCGGTGGCGAGTATACAACTGAGCAGCGAATATAGAACTGTCCTAGCGCTCGCGACTCCAGCGCTTAAGAAGCCAGAAGCCAGCGGTGGCGCGCGCAGACTTGCGGCGATTTCCTGTCTCGCTGGCGCTGCTTATGCGGACGGCGTCCGGACTTTGATGCTGCCAACCTTTTGGCAGCGGGCTCGGGTGGCATTACTGGATAGGATATAACAGTTCGCGTGTCATCAACGACATTGTCTGCTGTCATCAAAGCTTTGTCTTCTATATTTTGCATAGAAGGATTGCCACAAGTCATTGTCACCGACAGTGGACCTAAATTTGCGTCTGCAGAGTTCGAAACCTTTTGTGAATCTAATGGATTTCAACATTTAACTTCAGCACCGTTCTTTTCTCAGTCGACCGGAGCCGCTGAAAGATTCGTTCGGACTTGTAAGTCGCAGATGTCTAAATTGCGCTCCTCTCATTCTCGCGAGGAGGCTCTTTTGTTGATTTTATCTTCGTACCGATCTCAGCCCCGCGACGGTGCTTCGCCGGCTGAATCGTTGCATGGTCATCCCCACAGAACTCGAATGAATTTGTTACATCCTCCGCACCGCGTTTCTTTGCAACGGGAGACCCACAAATTCTGACCAGATAGTATTGTCTATTTTCGTCATTTCCGCGGCAATCGCCGATGTTTGGAAGGGCACATTCTTCGCCATCTTGGCCGCACTATGTTTGTCATATCAGGTCCGTCTGGTGAGATGCGCCGACATCAGAATCAGATGCGCCTCTTTCGTCGTGGGGTCTGTGTCGCTTGCCCCACGTTGCCAATGTCGGCGCCGACGGGGCTGCCCCCGCGAGGACCTCTTCCTCGCTGTTTTCGCCCCTGGGTGCAGCGCCCGTAGCTTCGCCTTTGCCACGCGACAACGGGCAAGCGCGGACGCCATGTCTCGCGCCGGAGTCGCCCGCAGTGCGAGCGTTGCTGCGACGACAGGGTGACCATATGGACCAGGCGCCTCCAGCTGTGACAGGGCACAGTGAACTTCCGATTACGACGCCTCCCCCCGCCGCAGAACAGTCTGCGATTCCGGGTTTCCAGTCCTCGTTGGCGATGGAGGTCAGCCCTTCGGTTCCTCCCCTAGTTGTAGACGCGCAGACACCACATGTTGACGTGCACCCTGGAGTAGGTTTCCTGTCTCCCCTCGGGCCGAATGGCAGGCTGCGGTTGGGGGCATGCCTCGCCTGCAGTCAGGCTCCCCGCCGCCTCGACTAAGTCAGCATGAGGTCCGCCACTCTGCGGTGGTAAACAATATTCAGCTGCCGTCGCAGATTTGCGGGGGAGGAATGTGGTATCAACGTTTGATACCACACTTATCGACCGCGGTCCGTACGTAATGCTGGACCCGCGAGCCGAGACTAGCGCCGCTGGCGGCTCTCCGCGGCTTGCAACAAGTCTACAGCGTGCGCTCCGCCACTCTTTCTAAGGACGTCAAGTAGGAAAGTAGTACAGCCTTCAGCTGATAGGAAGCAACCTCTAACAAAGCGCTTAGTTAGTACATGGCCTATGAGATGGCTCTATAGCCCTCTGTTTGTAGTTATATTCCTCCTGACTGTGAAAAATCCTGTACCACCAGTTAAGTACGACATATTATTTTTCTACCAACGACTTCTAATTATTTTAGTCGTTGTAAACCCAGATCCTACAGCCAGCTCCTTATCGACTTCACTGAGAAACCTGCTGTGTATGCAAAGAAGAGATTTGTATGCTTCTATTTAGCAATGGCCACCAGCCATTCGCATTGGCGACGGTTCGTTCGTTGTCATAATAAAAGTTTCAAATTCATATGACGTTCTAGCAGTACAGTAGTTAACGCTCCATAAACAGCCGGTTTCGCTGCTCTCTCATACCAAGAATACAAACTAAGACGGCTCTGCTGCCAGTTCACCGCACGACGCGGCCGGCCGCTGTTGCAGCGAAACCTCATGCGGACGGATGTTTTCATTATACATATTTGCATATGTCGGCTATAATGTTTTACTTGTACTTGAATGCAAATCATGCACGTGAACATTCCTAATCCTCTTCCAATATTTCCATAAAGCGTGGCCAAATACTAGTTGGGAAACTATAGTATAGCAGTGCAAGCCTTACTCCTGGATGGGGTATCAGAGGTGCAGCACAGGCAGGTCGAAGTCAGAGACGTTTCAGTATCATAAGACAGGCGGTGGAGAGGTTCGTCACGGCCAAGTGGTTCGACCATCCCCTCCACAGATACCCACGAAGACCTCCGGGTGCCTGCCATATTCTAGGAGTTCTACAGAAGACGGATAAGTGAGCAGACGTGCTCTCAGTGCGTGTGTCTCGATGTTTACAGGAAGAAGGGTATATGATTATTTGAAATTATTCCTTTCATTTACAGCTTCAGATTATGTAGGGAAATGAATGTACGCAATGATTACTTTCTCGTTTATTTCGGAAATTTTGTGTGGAAACACAGTGAAGCTAGGTTGGCAGCTACTCAGAGAGCGCACAGGATAAGGTTACGATTGTGGCTGCCGCCGTAAACAGTTACTGTGAGTTGCACCATCAAACACACAACTTTATTTTTCTAAGAACCAGTCATTTTACATTGCTTTAGAACAGGGCCGGCGAGAAATTCTGCACGCGTGCGGTGCTCCTGCACACGTGCAACTTCCGGGCCACAGCGTGCACGCCGCAACCGTCAGCGTTCATGTTTCTACGCACAGATGTCGCCTTATCCACTTGCTGGGATACTCTGAACCGGCGCATTCTAGTGCTCTTTCCACGGCTTGCAAGCCAACCATGGGAAGGTATTTCGCGTATTAAACATTTAAAATACTGTCACAATCTACTCATTGAGACATCTACTTTTATGTTAACTGTTTAACTCAGTAAGACAAGTAATATAGTTAACAACCGTGGGTTTTTATTAAGACAGCTTGACTGACGGCACGTACATACGCGTAATGTTTTTGATCTAGTATTTAAGAAAGAGAGCACTTAGCGACTTCCAACGAACCTTATTCATTATTTCAAGTAACATTAAACTAATGCAAGGTTTCCTATAACTAATTCTCGGTGCCCTCAGTTACACCCACATAATTTCTGTCTGACTGACCTCTGAACAGAATGGTGACCGCAGACCCCTCGATGATCACCTGTTATTTCAATACCATTATTGCTATATGATTCATTAGTTCCGACTGAAATCTGCATAATAACCGACAATTAGGTGAATGTTATGTTTATCTACTTCAGCCGAGCGTAGGCCTTCACAAATTACAAAAAACAAAAAAAAAAAACACACCCTAAATGTAAGTATCCATTGGAACAATCGGTTTAATGACCAATTTTCCTGATAATGGTTCAAATGGCTCTCAGCACTATGGGACTCAACAGCTGTGGTCATAAGTCCCCTAGAACTTAGAACTACTTAAACCTAACTAACATAAGGACAGCACACAACACCCAGCCATCACGAGGCAGAGAAAATCCCTGACACCGCCGGGAATCGAACCCGGGAACCCGGGCGTGGGAAGCGAGAACGCTACCGCACGACCACGAGATGCGGGCTTTCCTGATAATAAAATAACATGGAGCAGAATGAGACAATAATGCACAGTTAGTAAACAATAATTTTTTTAATTATGAAAGGAATAAATCCAAACACGTTTATCACTGGTCATGAGAAATTATATAGTTAATATCGGGCACAAAAGCACGGCTCATTGACAAATGCAAGCAGTTGCGATGATTTTCATCACTTATGCTTGATCGAAACCTTGATTTATCCATTTTCATCACCGAGAAAAATCTTTCACAAACTTATGTCGATCCGAACATGGACATAACTCTCGCGGCTTCTCGATACAGGCGTGGAAATTCTTGTTGTGAAAAGTTTTCGCACTGCAAATAACTTGTCCTCCAGTCTTGTATTGCACTGCAGGTCGATCAGTTCCATGTGTAGATCATTCGGAGCATCTTTAACTGACGACGAGAATGGTCGAGCTAAGAGGCGAATGACAGGAGACATGGACCAGTCCAAGAGTCGGGAAATGTGCAGTATTTTCTGTCAATAGCTGGCTCTTCCAAAGCGCAAGCTTCCTTTCAAAGGCAGTGCAAACTGACGTTCAGGCTGTTTATGTGACACTCAATGTCCACGAGATATGCAAAGTCTCATATCCTACAAGGATCTTCCAACACAGGTTCACTAGCTCGCAGTGAAGATTTAGTGTGGTTGTCATTCTGGAAAATTGAAAACAGTACATTGTACAGCGTACAGTAAAATAGACATAAATGTAACACAAGGGACTAAAAGTTCAAGAAGTATCGGTTACTTTGACGTACAGTAAAATCGAGTTGATGTGTCTCATCCATTTTCTTAAGGACACTTAATTTTGCTTGCCGTTCTTCACTGTTGAGTACACTACACTCGTCTTTGTGATATGTATTGTAGTGTCTTTCAATTGAAAACTTACGCTGGCCGCCTATTATTCGGCGGCACAGCAGTCACTGTTTGTTTTCGCCAACGGCTACAAAAAAGAATTGCAGGAACCAGTCATTTTTAAACGACTGAGAACATAGATCTTCCGTCCTTTGCTTTTTCACGGTACTTGCCATTTCTCAGTACTTCTCTGTTAAGGTTAAGGTCACCAGGGTTAATCGGGACTGGGTATGTTGCGCTCTTGCTTGTACCACATAAACAGGGAAGTGGAGCCGCCGCCGTTCATTTAGGACACATGTCTAATAACAGATGTCGCTGTCGCTCGCTGTCGCACACGTGCGCACATGTGCAGCACTTCTGCACGTCTGCACACTGTGCAGCGTTTGGCCGGCCCTGCTTTAGAAGAACACAACTAAACATTACGACTGAAGACATAGTTAAAGAACTTGAGATACTTGCTGGCCTGAAGGCCCAAAACCACACCAAAAACAAGAACAGCTGAAGGCCTGGCTTAGAAAGCAAAAGCAATTAAAAATGGAAGGTCATTTTTTTTCTTTTGTTTAAAAAAAGAACATGCAACTGAAAACCATTAGCAGCTGAAGGCCTACACTACACATCTGAAGAACAACTCTAATTAAAACACATTATTAAGCAATTTTTCCAACCAAGAAATTTCTTTCCAAGCTAACAATAGAACTGCCAAAAGCCTAATTAAAGAATTATCAACTTATTGCAAAACTGAAGGCCACAAATATATTTGAAGAATGGCTGAAGGCCTGAACAACAAGTCAGACAAACAATTTAAAATAAACGTCTTCCTTCTTACACAAAATTTTCCTTTAAAGAATACACACGGCTGAAGGCCTAATGAAAAGGGTTGTACGTAAATCCTCGGCTGAAGGCCACACATAACACATTGAACAACTAACGGCTTAGGGCCTGGATTACAAACAATTTCAGATAGAACTAATTTAAAGAAAATATATATATTATTTAAATAAAATCATTCTTCAAAATTTTAATTGAACACAGCTGAAAACCTTTATGTAAAATTTAAAATGTACTGAATCATTACACGAGCAAAGCCTCGCACAATACTTCAAACTAAAATGAAAATCACAATCTAAAACAAACAGTACAAGTGGTGCTCAGAAGTGTTCCTAGGGTCGGCCTGAGAAGGTTGCTCAAACGTAAGGTGAGGTGAGACAAGCAGCCAACAGCTGAAATTAAATAATCGGATGGCAACCCAAACTAGGGACAGCCCAACGACCGACCAGCAATTTAACCAACTCAGTTACGTCCGGCCAACGGCACAACGATGGAAAATATCGGCCGAAGATGTGGATATGAACAGCACCACCTCTTCAGAAATTGGCATTTGAAAACAGTCAAGGCAACAATAACCATTCTAAGCTAATATGCACAGAACAGCTCAAAAGGCTGTCGAACTACACGCCATGCCCGTCAGTATCAACATCATGGTTTAAAGGCACATTCACGGAAATGTACACTAACGACCAGAGGAGTTATCTGGGCTGTTAGTGGCTACAGGGCAGAAAATACCGCTGGCACATTTCACTGGGGAGTAAAAGTCAATTTAATAATTAATCACAATAAAGGATGATGAAGGTTTCTCAGGTCTCCAGCCTGGTGGAACCGTTGATATCTCGCGACGTTTCGGGAAGTGTCATACTACCCATTCTCTGGCGAAGTGTCGAGATTCTTTTTAAAAATAGAGATGGTGCCTCCACGCGGGCACCAACGTGGTGACCAAACCAAAAGTTCAACTGTCACCTCCGTCAACATGTTAGTTATCTAATAGGTGGATTACAGGATGCTGGGCTGTGATGTTATCCGTGCGTCTGGGTAAGACTACGTTTTATCACGGTCCATCATGTGATAGATTGTTGGACGAATCGCGAATGAGGGTAGCGATTTGAAGAGCAGAGGGAATAAAGTGCCAAGGCTTGTGCCGTAGGAAAAAAACCTCTGCGACAGTGGGATGGGTAGTAAGGGCAGTAGTGGCTTACAAGCTGCGATAGTTCATGCAAGGTTGGGTTTGTTAGTTTTGGTATGGTGCATCGTTACCGTGGCAGGCGGTGTCGATGTACCCCGGTTTGCTGCAGCCGCTGCAGTCCTGGAACAATCAGGGTCGTCATATATTAGTGGGAGATCGGCCATAGACCATCTCACTGTGTTGGGGGGGGGGGGGGGGTGTGGAGCTTGTCTGCATAGAGTGTACGGTACGGCTCATATGCGTGGTGCCAGTTATTTAGCAAGTGTGTTCCAGCTGGATATCCAGTAACGGTGGCTGATTAACAGGGGCTCACCTGTACTGTTGTGTTTGCGTGTACTTGGCCATAGATGTTAGGTCCTGGGAAGTATGTCTTTTGGTCTTTTATGCTTTCATCTATGGTTGTGGTCGTAGTTCCCCAGATTCAGAATAAACAGGTTCTACGAATGTCTAGAGTTTCTGTATAGTCATGTGGTGAGTCCCAAGCCGGTATTCCCGGTGAAGGTCCGCGATGCGTGTGTATCGTGGAGCATTGCTTATGATTTTGAGTACTTTGTTTTGTATGATCTGCAGATGGTGCAGGCGTGTGAGGGCAGCGTATCCCCAGACAGAAGTTGCGTACGCCCTCAGGGGTCGAATACGTGTCATGTACAGTCATGCTCAAAAGTATCCAAACGACCTGAATTGCATAACGCCTGATTCGCATGCAACCCGCATAACTCAGCTGTGTAGTATGTCCTCTAATCGCTCCTCGCTTGGCTCGCCTTCTTCCTGCTGGTACTGTAACTGAGATTTGGCAACGAGGCAAGTTAAGTTCGACAACACTGTGATCGACGAGTTACTTTCTGGTGCGTATGGAATTGAGCCTCAATGTTCACTTGATTTTTCCTGTGATTTCCATTGAATAATTTGAATTATTATCGTTTGTGGTGTAACAAAAGATTGTAAATTTACGGTTTCCAGCCCAGGAAAGTCGTTGCACGTGGAAATCGCAACTAATCTTGTCCTTTAAACAGGGGTTTACGAGTTCTAGTCACTATTGACCTTGTAAGTGGAACCCCAGAGACGTATCTCTTTGCTAGCTCTGTGTCACAGTTCACCGGCGTGGAGGTAGGACGTAGTATTGTGTGCGCTGCGCCGTCTGTGCTTCCGCGTGGTAAGTCTTGCTCTTGCTGCGGCTTAAAACTCTGTTTATAGAACACTTCGAGAAGTAATAAGTAGCATGCAGTGATGGCTCAACCAAGTCGAAAAGATACGTTGAAACTTACCTTTGATCCTCGATATGCCAGACCCAAGTCGTTTGAAGTAGAAAATTGGGTAGAAGAAGATGTGAAGCTCTCCTTTAACGATGCAATTGGGATCCACCTGTCGATTGTAGCTTGTGTCGTGTTTGTTAAAATGCGTAATTCCGTGTTGTGCGAGAAAATTGTAGAGTCTTCCGGAGGTGTCACGAAATTTAAGCACTCAGATGGAAACGTTGGTGAAATCACCCTTGCACATGCTGGTTTTGGCATTCGCACAGTTCGAATCTTCTAGTTGCCTTTTGAGATTACAACAGACCAAATTAATGCCGTAATTTCACCCTTCGAGAAAGTGCTCAGCAACTTTGCCGAGAAATGGTCAAGCTTGCATAAATTCCCAGAACTAAATGGAGTACGGCAGCTTCGAGTAGAGTTACAAAAGCACATCCCGTCGTACATCAATGTCTGCGGATGTAGAGGGATTGTAATTTATGACGACCAACCGCGAAACTGTGCCGCCTGTAACAAGCCTGGGCACGTTCGCGCAGAATGTATAGAGCGGCGCGTTGCACAGCTGCCGGCCGGTGACGCCACCAGGCCACCGGCGGTGACAGCACTTCCGGGAACTTACGCCGCCGTGGCACGCGAACGGCCGACTGCTTCCTCAGCCCCTGAATCGTGTGCAAATACAAATTCTCCAGACACTGAAATTCCGATGGACGTCAGTGCCGTCATAGCTGACGAACTATAAGAGTCCCGCCAATCTACGAAAACAGTTGAAGTTCCACCGAAACAGTCACCTGCAACTGTTAAGGCAGCAGATCCGCCGGAAGTTGAAGACCGACACACCTCGCAGCAAAGACAAACTAACTTGTATACTGAAGTAAGTCCGTCGAGAGGCAGTTCTCCAAAGGAAAATAAGAAACGCCGGCTGGCGCGCAAAAATGCAGAGGAGACAGCTCCCAGACTCCGTCAAAAAGCGAAGGAAATAGGTAGTACCTTAAGCCAACAGATCTATAGCAACACGAAAGCGACACCAGTTTCTGAGGAGCGTTCCCCTCCTGCGCTGGAAAAACGAGACGTCCAAGGAAAGCTAACAAAGAAAGCATCCACCAACCCCCAAGAAACGAGTCACTCTCCTGAAGCTTCACTCGTCCCACCCACAACGACAACCTCAACCAGCTGGGCAGACGAAAGCGACCATAACAGTACCGACGAAGAAATGACAAAAGTTTCAGAAACTAAGACAGACTGTAAGCTAGCCCCACAGGCGGCTGATTTCATCAACGAAGACATCTCCGTGACCGGATATTCTAAAGAACAAGGACACACCACTGAAACATTTGCTACCGGTGATTACTATTAAAATGCGTTTTAAAGCTGACGCTTGCGAGACAAAACGGAAGAATGGTTTTTAAAGTTTGATCAAGTAGAACGAAGAATGTCTTACATAGAAGCATACAAAATCTCGACAGGAAACCTTAATAAGATTCGTAGTTCCTTTAAACTACAGAACTCAAAAGATTTTATATATGCTTCTGAGAGTGACATTATACTTTTTACAAGAACTGACAGACATTGAGCTTAGTAACGTACCTGGTTTCAGCGCCATTACAAACCCAGGACATGGAGCGAAAATGGTCACGGCACTGCTCACAAAGGAGGGCATAGTAGTCCAAAACAGGCATAGCGGACACAATAAACAAAATACGACTCATTAACGTGTATGCCCCTTCAGGATCCAGTAACAGGCACCGCAGAACGAAATTCTTTAAAGAAGAAATTGTCTCACTATTTGGAACTCGATATGAACACCTTATCCTGGGAGGAGATTTTAACTGTGCATGCAAAAGACCAAACTCCCAATTTCAACAAGTGTACTGAGCTGGAACGTATAGTTAATGACTTAGGACTAATAGACTCATGGGAACATATGTACGGTGCAGCCCTGGCTTCACCCACGCCACAAGTCACTCAGCGGGCCCTCTCGACAGGATATATGTAACGCACAATTTGAAACACCTCATTTTGCAGTCCGAAGTATGGCCTACCGTTTTTTCGGATCATGCTGCGTACATATGCACAATCAATCTGATAAAACAAGGGACCTACCGGGGTAGAGGTACATGGAAGCTCAACGTGTCACATCTGGAAGGCCATGCTTGTCAGGATGCATTTTACAAGATATGGAGAGAGTGTGAAAGCAAATTTAGCTCGTACAACTCTGGCACCGACTGGTGGCTGAAACATGCCAAACCAAAAACACGGAGGTTTTTCAGAAACTACTCAAAGGACAAAAACTTTTGGTACAAATCAACTGTAGAATTCTACTTTCAATGTCTAAGGGATTTGTACAAGTCCGATGCAACAGCTGTGGACAACTACGAAAGAATTAACAAAATTAATGCAAAAATTTTAGTACTTCGGCGTAAACAACTGGAAGGCTACCAAATAAGGTCGCGTGCCCAGAATATAGCACAGCACGAGGTCACTTCCATTTATCATGTCATTCGTGAAAGCAAAAGGGCGTGACGCAAAGATATTATCTGAAATAACAACTGATGTTGGAAGGGAGCTGACGAAGCAAAGAGAGATTAAAGAGGCAATCGTACAGCATTTTGAATACTTAATGTCTAGTCAACCAGTTGACGAACAGCTTCAAGACGAGTTTATGATCAACCTCCAGGGCAAAGTATGCCACGCGGAAGCACAAACTCTCATCTCGGAAGTGACTGAAGTAGACTTCGAAGGAGTTATATACGGAAGCGTGAAAAATAAGGCTCCAGGGGCAGACGGAATTCCGGCAGAATTTTATCGCAGATTCAGTGGCCTCGTAAAAGGCAAGTTTACTCTTATCTGCAACGAACTGCTAAACCCTGAAAATGACATCTCGAAAGAATTTCGTGAGGGACTCGTAGTGTTAGTGCCAAAAACTACCAACACGAAAACTGTCAGCGCTCTGAGGCCAATTACGCTTTGAAACAGCGATTACAAAATCTTTGGCCGCATCCTCGCTCGCAGGCTGAAAACCACAATGACCAGCGTCACTGGCCCTTATCAAACAAGTGTGGACAAAGACAGAAGAATTCTCCAGACCGTCTGTGATTACAGGGACCTAATCTCAACGGCCGACGTCTGCAAAATAAAATGTGCACTCATCTCACTCGACTTTGATAAAGCTTTCGACAGGGTTAATCACAGTTTTCTGCTTCGCACCATGGGCGCAATGGGCTTCCCTCCTAGATTCATTGCAATAGTAAATACATTAACAAACAACTCAGCCAGATTTGTCATTAGCCGCCCGATTGACGTCACCAGCTCCACTAGGAAAGGGTGTCCAATGTCTATGGCACTCTTCGCGATCGCCATCGAGCCCCTGCTTGTCTTCCTTATGAAACATCTACAAGGACTACAAATACATGGAGAAAAGATCGTGTGCAAGGCGTACGCTGCTGATGTTGGCTTCCTAGTCGTGAATGGCACTGAAGTAGAGAGCGCACTACGAACAGTAACAAAATATGAATAGGCATCTGGTGCAAAACTTAATAGAACAAAGTCGGGGATTTTCAACATCGGCCGTGGAATTGGGACGCAAACGCAGGATCTGTTACGCGAGCTTGTAACCATGAAATGTCTCGGCATAGATTTTAAAAGAAATATAAAGCACACTATTGCTGTGAATTATCGAAAATTACTTAACAGCATACGCGCCTCTGACCAAGCACATAGTATTAGGAAACACGATGAATTTCAATAAGTAGCAGTGGCAAATGTATACATCACATCCAAAGTTAATTACGTAGCACAGGTTCTGCCACCACCTGCGACTTTGTTGAAAACCATCGCGTCTGCACTAGGACACTTTGTGAGCCGCGGACGTATTTTCAAAGTCAAATATGACATTCTGAAGCTCCCTTCGAAATTTGGTGGGTTAAATCTCACCGATGTCAGCAAAAAAAGCGAAAGCCCTATACCTTTCTACCCCATACAAACAATGGAAAGAACCAAGTGGTACTCTTGCTGCACATTTGTTAAACGAAATAGCTCCTGCTGACGTCAGTGCACCTATAAATGTCCAACACATACCCATTTGAAATACTTTTTCGTAGAATACAGCTACATACAGGCAACGATCCCTGAAAAAGACATCATGAAAGTAAAAGAACTTTACAATAACTTGATGAAAGAGAAACCCAGAAACTACGTAGAACTAAAGTACCCTTGTTATAACTGGAAAACAATATGGGAAAATATTCACTGCCGGAACCTGCCAACGTATGTCAGATCGACCTGGTACTTTGCTGTAAACAGAAAAATTACGACGAACTCTAAACTTCACTCTATTAGATTGCTCGAATCACCGGTGTACATTATGTAATATACCAGATACCGAAGACCATAGATTGCTGTGTGATACGGTAAAAGAAATATGACTCTACATAAGACAAATGATTGCGAGCGTCAGCAGAACAACGCCCAACGCCGTTACGACTGCTGAAGTTTTAAACCCTGACGCTATACCTTACTCTAAAACAAAACGAAACGCAATTAACTGGTTGAAAGGCCAAACGATGCATTACATCCTAAAAAAAGAAACAAGCAATAGGGAGGACTTCTGGGTATACTTTACAACTGAGCACCACACGTTGATGTGTACTAAAAAATACGCAATTTTTATCTAAGACAATACTGTAACCAATAAGAATGCTTAATGTACATTACACATCCAAGCATTTCATATATTAGACGAATGATTTTTGGTTAAAGTTTGTACGTCATGTAGCAGTAGGAGGATTTCCAACAGAAAGTAATCAGAGAAGATCATCAGTATAGACCAGTTGAGCCTATGTGTATCTATTGCTTTGTTTTGCGGGAAGCACAGTGATGAAACTGTATATACCCTTTATTTACTTTCTGCCTTTCTTTCCTTTTCTTTTCACAGGAAGACACATTTATGTTAATTATGTGTAAAATCAAGCAGAAGAAGCCTACTTTACTTCATTACCTTCTGAAGAAGCAAATTTTAACTATCAGCAATAATGAGTTTGCATCTTTCCATTTTTCCACGCACGGAGAACGAAATTTATAGATGCAGCTGCATTTCCATAACAATTATGTGACTGCCTCCTCAATGGAATTTACATTTATTTTTATTCGAGCCATCTTGCAAGCAAAGGCAACAGAAGGGGCATACTTCGTTTGTCTTTAAAAAAATATGGTAATGTGCTGACCTCTAAAAAGCGTCTGTTCTGGTTTGCTGTTCAAGTGTCGATGAATGCAATTTTTTTATCCCTTCTGTGAAAGAGCTAAAAGCAGTCAGATCAAACATCGATAAGTACATCGCAAGAAAATACTTTCGGCTCATTGTGCAATGTCGAAAAACTTGCTGTGCAACATGTGACACCTCTTACTGTTACAAGCAAATTTTGGATTTCTAGGGATATATAACTTCATTTATGAAATCTCACATTTTCGTACCACTTGAGTATGATACAGCTTACCAATTAAACACAGACCCAATCGAAATCTAAGTGAGTAGTATTTTACTAATTCGTCCCAATATAGGCACGCTTGTGTACAGATACTCAGTTTTATTAGACAGACTTTCGTCATAAGGTTATCGTGGGTAGTTTTATTTCATTTCTTATATCACACACAATTTTCGTAAGGTTTCTTTTAGTGTTGTTAAAACAGTAGTAAACATGAGAGAGAAATTAATCATCAACGATATATGCGAATTCCCTGAAGTTATCTATAACTGTCTGACAATGCACATGCAGTTTATTGATTACATGCATGTAGAAAACTTTTTCTGAGTTAAAGATGTCAAACAAGGTTTGAAGAAGAATAAAATGCCATTACCACACGGCAGCTAATCTGACGTATATTGGCACGATGCGCTCTCCCCATACATAATACAAAAGTTTTGAGATGCATTAGTTGCCTGGCCGTCTATTAAACCCAAAAGTAACAAAATGTCACAGAAGTTAGCCAATTTTCCACATGCGACTAGCTCATGGCGATTCGGTCAACCAAGTAAATGAATGTACTGAACATGCTGCAAACCACTACAGGGAGCCTGTGTGTCAGAATTCTCATCCAGTGCGGCGTAACAGCGCTACGATAGAAAAATGAACCACAGAGAATAGGATTTGGGGGTCTGTTGCATTGATGACAGGTTCATATACTTATGGTGTGGGTTCGATTCAGACTTCTGCTGATGGTTTTTGATAGGAAGAGACAGATTCTTTTCTCTTCTGGCTACGCCAAGTGAAGAAGGTATAATGGCATTGTGGTCTGAAATTCACATTAAACATGATATTCCTTCTCTACCATATAGACATTACGTTGAACCACAATTAAGCAGGAGTGGTGACATATAGAAACTCAATCACAGTAACCTTTCTTATACTAGTTATTTATTTCTAGTGACGAAGCAGTTGCCTTGTAGGGTCACAGAACACTTATTCCATCTTTTATTTGGGCTTCTGTATGTGGGTAAAACTAGTTCTGAACTGGGAATGCAACTCAGACCGCCCATAACGCGGAATTTGATCCCTTCGTGACAACACAGCTCAACTACAATTTGTTGTTTGTTGAAAACTGCAGATTCTTCAACCTCTCTACATATTGTGCGTGAATGGTTTCGAGTCCTGGCCCAGCACTAAATTTTTAATTATGTATTATCAAGCTCTAGCATGACAACACCTATCTGCTGGTGGATAATAATTCTGATTTTTCGTGTATTTCCATTCATTGTCAACACTAACGATATCTGGCGTTTTTGACTCCCAGTGATACACAGAACTATTTGCAAGATCACCGTGAGTTCAAGGATGTTTTTCTTACCAGCTGGTAGAGAAAGAATTCGGTAGCTGACGTCTCTTCGTGTGTAGTCAACAACGATATGAGTGGGGTTCGATTCCCAGTCAGCACTGAACTCTTCGTCATATTATTTCTAGTTCAAACATGCTCACATGTCGCTGTCGGTGTAACAAACCCGTATTTAACGTTTGATTTCTCTAGAATATAACAGAGATAGGTGCCGGGTTGGAGTCGTGGGAAGGAAGAAATTAATGTTTCGTCTCGTCATTTCAGTTAAAACATCTAGCTGCTGCCGAGAAAATCCGATATGTTAACTTTCATTATGCTTCGATAACAATCCGATTAGTTTCTGGGTTCGAATCCCTGTCCAACACAAAGCTTTATCTCACTGCATTTCAAGTAAGTTACTTGTGAAGAAGCAATATTTAACATCTCTCGTAGTTCGTTCAAAATGCTCACGTTATGTAATTTAAAGTTGACATTTGCTAACTGATATTGTCTAAAATCGAGGTATATCACTCTCTGCATGCCTAGTAAGGAATGACTGTTAGTGTCCGTCAGTCACGAAATCATTACTTAGTCTGCATGACCTGGGTTTGAATCCATATGCAGAACAAGACGGTTCGTCATGTCATTTGAAGTTCATACATATTCTCAAATAGCTGCTCGTGTATAACATAAATTTTTAATGTCATTTTGTGTTAAATAATAAGTACGGTATGTTACTATGAAGAGGAAATAATGAGTACGGCGATCTTACAACGTGCATTACCTAACTGACGTAATAATGAGAGTGGTAATATTCCAGGTATGTCATTTATTGTAATAAATGTGAGCTTACAAGCGTTAAGGGCAGTCTCATCTGTGATATGGTGTTTCCTGATATTTTTAGTATCGTGGTATTACTTTACATCTTGAGTTATTGCGATATAGAGCAGTGTTTCCTAGTGGTGACTTGTTGGGACCATTTTCAATAGACAAACGACTGTACCAAGGGGCTATTAGAGGACCTGCTAGACAGCTGCGTTATGCGGGTTGCATGCTAATCAGGCGAAATGCAATTCAGGTCTTTCCGATAGATTTGAGCACGACTGTACAGTCAGTGGTATGTACGGATACTCCCTGATAAATGTGTTGCAAATAGCCGACACTAAAGACATAATAAATTAAAATGACGTGTCTGATGCTGATTTGTAAGATAAAAGTTCTTTATGCACACTGTAGTGAATGCGGAGTGAGGAAATTTTTTCATAATAAAGTTATGAGAGTGCGATCCTCAGGAGTCACAGATCGAAATGTCGAGTACACCTCAAGAGATTCGTTTAATGGATGTTAACCACTTTCATAACACTGGGCTGGTGTAGATCGAAGAATAAGGAGTCGAATGTATGTGGAGTACTTGTGAATGATTCTCAACTTTTGAAGCGCTGTTGAAAGACAATGAGTGTATTGGTTGAGACGTAGGACGAGTTTGCCTTGCAAGGACGATTTGCGTGTTGTAGTTAATATCTGATGCCAGTCGTGAGATGTACTGAGCGCTGAACCAATGTGGATTGTTAGTGTAAAATACACCGGTAGAATGAGGCACCAAGAAGCTGTGTAATAACTTGCCACCTCAGGTAAAGGAATGTGAGATCAAGAAACTGAAGTCGCAAAACTTGTTTCCCTATTTTGTATCTACTCTTCACAGGGGAGGCAACTCTCATCCGGTGGAAGCCCACCTTTGTGATGTTAAAAGAGTTTTACGGCAATACGAATACCACCCTTTATGCAATGGTTTGGCGAGCAACACTATAATGTGAAATATGGAGGTACCTTGAGTTCACAAATACAGGTATGGTAACTACAATACGGAAATATTTTGCAGTTGTAATGAATATCATCATAAAGTCTTATGTATTTCTATAGTATCAACGTTCTGCACATGTACCCTTGTGTGTTTCAGAAAACTTGTACGAGAAGCCAATTTAAGAGAATACTTTTACTCAAAGACAATAAAGAAGAGAAAACATCAGAAGAGAGAGAGAGAGAGAGAGAGAGAGAGAAGGAGAGGGAGAGACAGAAACAGAAAGGTCCACTGTGATAAACAGGTAGTATGTAAATGCAAAGTACTATCTCATTGCTTAGCTGTATGGCGTGCCAGTAATTTATATATCCTAAATGCACAAAATTCGTGCACGAAATTCCGTTTAGCATCCGTGGATACCTTTAGAAAGCTCCCCTAATTTGTCATCTTTCTTCCAGTGAACCTCATTGGTAAGAGTTATAATAGTTTAATTAATGTAGAGCCAGTATTATATTTTGCTCGTTAAATGTTTTCTTCCATTTCTGAAGAGTCCCAGAAGGCTAAGGCCAGATGTTTCAGTTTTAAAGTCCCTGAATTCCTGTCACATTTGTAAAGTAATGGACACTACATTCATCTTATTCATGGATATGAGGCCAAAGGGCCGTATTTGGTAGTCGCATTAAAAAAGGTAACTGTATGTAATGGATTTACGTAAATTTTATTTGTCAAATATTCTCAAGTACTGCTGCTTCAGAGTTTTACAAGTAATATGAGGCACACGACCTGCACGCAAACATGAGGCAGATGTTCTATGTGTGTGTGTGCGTGTGTGTGTGTGTGTGTGTGTGTGTGTGTGTGTGTGTGTGGGTGGGTGGGTGGGTGGGTGGGTTTGTGTGTGTGCGCGCACTCGAGACCAGTAAAGTGATGAGACCTTGACAGACTGACGCCATATGGAGGCTGAACCCTGCAGAGCGACTTGTGTCCAGTAAACACAGCCGTTCTCACCTCAGCTGCCTGGAGAGAGCCACGTATATGTCGGCTCACACCTTCCGCTACCCGAGGTACCAGCTCACCCCTTTGTGACTGGTTCATTGCCACGAGTGGCAGCTCACTTCACTCAACTTGAGACCCCATTGCACCGCAGATGCTTATGGCTTGCTCGACCCATTTACGACGGCCTCGTGCCAACCATCTGTCAGATAACGAGGTTATGCTTCAGAGGTTGTCCAACCTATGGTTGTGGCTATAACTGAGTGAATGATTTGCTATTGTTATATGATGTAATTAATTGTAGATGGATTTGAGTATCTGTCAATTGTGACACAAGTCACCCCATGTGTGTGAGGCCACCATCGCAATCCCTTCATTCATGAGTATTCTCAGAACGCTCAGATTCTGAGTAATATTGTGCGCCTGGTGTTCTTCTGATTATTATTATGTATCCTGAAGTAAATTTACTGTTACACCAGTACATAAAAACGTATGTGAGGAGGCTTGTAGACAAGTGTGCTTGTGTATTTTCTTGTAGTTTACTTTTGAACCAGCTTCACTCTTATAATCGAAGGCATCATATTCATCACACGATGAGTACGTGAAACGGAAAGCAAAAATGAAACCCATGTCCCAATTAAAATGTCCTTGACGAACTTGTGCTGCAGGTGAAGCTCAGCACAATTTGTCCACAGCTCGTGCTGCGGTGGTTAGCGTTGCTGCCTCTGGATCACGGGTTCCAGATTCGATTCCCGGTCAGACTGGGAATTTTCTCTGCCTATGGACTGGGTGTTTGTGTTTTCCTCATCATTCCATCGTCACCATCATCATTCGTAACAGTGGCTTGCTTGGACTGTGTAGAAATTGGACTGTGTAAAACTTAGGACTTTGTAAGGGTGCTGATGATGGCGCAGCTGAGCGCCCCACAAACAAAACACCAAAACCATCAGCACAATTTCATCAGCATCCATTTTATTCACAATGAGGAGGTGATGTTACACAGCAGTTTATCCCTTAACTTTTACGATGCGTTTAATGTCATATGCACATCCACATGGACAACGTAGTCGACCCTTTAATGCTGCCTAATAGCTGCAGATGATATTTAGTATTGCCAGTGACTGGGCAGCAAATTTAACTATTCTCTTACATTCCTTTTATAACAGTTAGGGCAGTTATTTTCTGCAGTAATGGCGAGCTTTTTTTAGGTGGCTCACAATAAGGGAGACTATGTGAAGGATCAAGCAGAGTAATAAATTCGTTCAGTGCTAAAAACTGCCCTTGAAAGCAGATACGGAATGCAGAATTCGCTTGGTCCCAACTCCCCTCGACGGACGACTGAGGGGCGGTTATCTGCGTAAAACATAGTCCTGCTTGAGGCACTGGGAGGATTGCTTTCAGGAAAGACTGAAACCTAAGCCAGCTCCAGCTTTCAGAGAAGGTAGACCGTTAGTACAATCGTTTGCCTCAGCAGACGTGCTAAGCAGGAATGTTAGTTTAAAACACTTGTAACCAATTTTCTGACCGGAAAGCACGTTATTTCTTGTGTGTACCTACGTGTAAGTCTATCAATTCGTCAGCTTTACAATCCTGCTGTGGTCTGGCAGAAGTTTTATGTCTTCCTCCCCACACCTCGCAATTATTGATTAATGATAATAAAATCTGCAGGAGTACGACTTTGTTTAACTTAAGTACAGAACCATTATTGAACAGAACTCGCAGCGTCCGCTGCAATGTGCCAGCGATTTTCCTAGACTTGTACAAACAGGCAATTAGAGGTGGTTAAAATTGATCTCACTTATTGCTAACAGAATGTAGAATAAATACCTGTGGACAGGCGACCGAGAAAAAAATACTTGCTGCCAGATAACACTTGCACCCTTATGGATGTTTCCATTGTAGTTCAGAGAGCAGAGGTCAAGGCAGACTCACCTGTTACCACCGCTGCCTGCTGCATTCATGCTGTATGAGAGTGGTAAGAATGAGCTTTCAACAGAATCACCAAGTTCATTGTAGCTAACTTCCATGAGGGCCTAACTGCATAATTTTAACTTTTTCAGCCAAACAGTTGCTTGTGTCACGCACTTTAATGATTCTGCTGATTTTTTTCTTACTTTTCCGGTTTCTTGCTCTTAACCACATTCCATTCTTGCAGTATCCACTACTTATTCTCGTGATTATACATTTACTGTGCTCACTCACCTGACACTAACATAGATTTCAAGAATACAATTCTTCGTTCTGTCATTAAATGTTCACTTGCTTATCTCAGGGAAATATATGTTGATGTTTCATGATAATAAACTTTGAGTCTTACAGTGACTGCTCTGTCCTTTACGGATAAAAATTCCCCTCTCAGTAATTTATGCATGTGCAGTGAGGTACCTATAAAAGCACAACTGTATATTTTATTTACTTCTTTGATTAAATGAAATTTATTTCTATTTGCGAAAGATATAATATGAAATATGTTATATGGCTTCAAAATATAAAATCATAAAAATGATACCACTTAAAATGTAGCGAAAGAGAGTGAAAAACGACCATCTTTGTCAAGTTAATATTCGTGGTTTTACTGACATCCTTCACTCGTCACTTTCCTCTTCTTCTATTGCTGCAAATAATTGTCTGTTTTACACCAGTGATGAGTTCTTTTTATTATTTGTTAACGTTAATCTGTCTGTTATATTATTAACAATTTAACAAGTTGAAAAGTGGGTGAGTGTTGTATAAACCTCAGGACACGCAGATACGTTTTCATATATTTCTGGGGTATTATCTAATTCACAACACAGTTATGTTATTTTATCCATATTTTCAGAAAATAACGGTGTTTATTTAGTGTAATTTTATTCATTCGCTCTATGGGGCAAAGGTTGCTTGGTGGGGGTATATATTTCGTTTATCACTCTAAAGTATTCAATAATGTTACCCAAGGATACAAAGGAAATCTACGTCATGTACACATATAACGATAAAGCTGTCATCAACCTGAAAAGTGGTTCGAACTCCACAGTAATTTTCTAGCCATGGTCCCGTTGCTTTCTGCGACTTCTCAACTCATTTATCCAGTCTGTTGTGAGCGGCCCTGCGGTTTAACAGGGAATACGAGTCTAATTTGACTTCGCATTACCAACATTAACAAATCATTGTCGAACGTGAAAGAACAGTTACGTGTAAAAAAAAGTCTTTGGACCACTCCCGGATTGGTACTTGGACCGCCGTGATTTGTAATCTGACACCCATTGTACCGCGGAGCAAACTGGAAATCATAACATTTACACATTTATTAGTTATTGAAACACAGCGTCGCACATTAATAAAGTTAAACCTCTTGTGAGTTTTTCAAAATGAAATATTGAAGGTATTTTATGATGAGACTGAAGCACTTCACTGCAGACAATTGATAGTAGAGCGTCTACTTTGAAAGGATAAGCTGGAGATAGGACGATAAGCTTAGAGTCGCAATGGTGAGGAGCAGGAGAATTTGGGCTTGACAAGCCGTAACATTTTGCTACATACCACTGTGGTAGGCACGTAGGCTTTTCTGTTCTTATCCAATTACAGTTACGATTTGCATCAGTTGTGTAGGCACCTACTGTTTTTAATAATTTCATAGTCTGAAAGGTTCAAAATTCGTCGTTACGTGATGAAGCAGTAATTCTACTGAGGTTGTGTGAATGCGACTAATGATCGACTATTCACATTTTGGATGTTGTCTAGTAAGGGGCCTTACTTTACGGTATTTCAACCTTTCCTTACTTAACTGATTTTGCTTTGGAGTTAATAATCTCTGCACAGAGTGTTTCAGAATAAAACACATTCCTTTTTTTTTCGTTGCCTTTTCAGGATTTCTTCGTTATATTTGCCCGTTGTCTCTCTGCAGTTGGAAAGCTCTACACAACTATGTACATATTGTCTACATTTAGCAGTTGCATAGCATTTGCTGCAGCAGTCGACGTAGATATTTGCGTGATGCCCTCACTAGTTTACATAAGCGTTTAGGACTGCTGTGGCAATGGTGCTGCGTTGCATAAGCTGGAAGAGATGACAAAACTATCTTAATTGTGTGTCGACACCTCTCTCATCTTTTCTTCTCCCATTGCCAGGCGCCGACGGAAGGTCGTATTGGCAGTTGGTTCCCCTTGTTCGTAGCAGATTGTCAAATGAGTTACAACAAAGAGCGGGAAACTGTCACGACACGACCCACCATTCGAAATGACTAATCTTTCCCAAACGTATATTTGTTACATCTCTCAGTTTGTGGCGGTTGCTATAGCTGTTGGTATTGTTGTTGCCAATACACAGGCGGTTTATCCTGGTTGTGGAATGAGGATGGAATTGTCGTCCGCTGATGTCCCATACTGCTCGACTGGAGACAGATCTGGTGGTCGACCAGGCGAAAGCAACATGTCGACATTTTGTATAGCACTTTGGGTTACAACGGCGGTATGTGGCAAAGCATATCGTGTAGCATAACACAGGCCGGAATGCTCTACATGACTGGCGAAGAGCATTGCAGTCAAGGTCCAAGGGATGACTACAAGAGTGTTGGTGCTCTCATACGAAATCTCACCCCAGACCGCAAATCGCAGAAGGAACATCCAGCTTTTCGTACCCCTACTACACTGTCTCATTTTTACTGGTTGTAGAGCTGATAAAAGTCTCTTGACTAACATCAACTCACCTCCCTCAATCTCAACGGTAACTATCACTCACGAAATTCTCAGTGTGTATTTAAACAAACATGATTTGCATTCTCCTAGTGGCACTACTGGGTTCATTCTGCTTTTTTCCGTCTGTGTATGCGGAATAAAAGTACCTATTGCTCATGTGGTCCGTCTCTGTGACAAATCTTCCATTTTCTTGACGGAGAGATTCAACGAAAGATATAGGACACTAATACAACAGAAAGTGTGTTTGTGGTATTACACAAACGGACATAGAAGAATGGTGACTGTTCGCTGCGCTGAGAGAATTAACTTTTGAGCGTGTGGAAACATCTAAACATATTACGTAAATGCGGGATCGAGGACACGAGCGTGCGACGTCGCTTCGAAGCGATGCTATAATCTGAAAAGCAGCAACATATTTTTAACTTATTAAAAATTTTATTTCAGTGGTCGTTTAACCATTTCTGTCGTCGTTCCTATAAAATTTTGTGGTCTGTTGCCTCTATGTTGGTCATAGGGTATGCTAACAACAATGCTATGTCACCTAAACCGTCGAGGACCGTTGCCTAGCAATTACTCCCGCATTCTCTCGAGTACTAGAAGTGAATATACCAATTCGCTGTTTGAGTTAGTGAGTGAAAGAAGCTTCAGCTTTCATTCAAGTGTTGTAGAGTGAATTTTGTGTTTCAAGAACAACCATCGAAACTTTTTATAGTTCTTGGGGAGCTTTTGAAGCTTTGAGCGAAGCGAACACCCAGCTTCAGAACCAAGAAGCATTGTACCTGCAAGAGGTATGAGCTATTCGCGTCTCTGTCAATTATTTATTCACCCTTCGGAATCATCTGTAGTTAGAATATCGTAGAAGCTTTTAATTATCTGTGTACTTAGTGGAGAAATACCAGCAGGTTGAAGCATGTGGTAGAGGGTGATGTGATTACAGAACCTGATGGTACTAATAGTATATCACGTGAAACACCATTTTGTTTCAATTTTTCATGGAGATTGAAATATTAAGTGCTTGCTTTTTTAAGATTGATTTCTACACTTTATATTTGGCGTAGTTCATGCGCTTTTAATTTGTGTTCTCGAACTAATTTCTTAGTTCTTCTATGCAAACATGTCAAGCACACTGGCCTTTTCCACCCGTTTGCTTTGACCCATGACATCCTATATGACGTCATGACTTTATGTTGAACTGCTGTTGGACTGTTGTTAAAAGTTAGGCTGTGGTTGTGTTACTTACCAGTGTAATCTGTGATGTCTGTAAACTATGCTGTTATTCCAAATACGTCTCGACATACGAGGGTTTGGTTTGGGTGGAACCTGAGACCACAGATTAAACTGCCGTGGATAAACCAGTAACGAATATATTTTTATTCTGTTTTCTCACGGGTATTTGTCTGCTTCTTTCTGCATATCGCACGATTTCCCAGGGTAAGGGTAGGCAGGGCCTTCAGAGCATAAGATAAATTTTTGTGAGTGGAACGATTACTGATTATGATAGTCATTTGATTCTCATAGTTATTTACCTATCTTTGTAATGTGGGAAGTTCGTCGGGACTGATGTTAGCCCTAAAAAAATTGCATTGCTGATGGTAATGTTATTGATAATTTTTTAATTTACAAATGTTTGGTGGTTTTTCGTATATGACTCTTTGAGACGCTGCGCTTTTGAAATCAACTGTTCTTACGAGGTTCAAATTGTTTTTACCGGCCGCTCACTCTCGCGCTGCAATTTTTTTAAGTGGTTTGTAGTATTTCTTTGGCTAAATTGGATCGAGGGTTTGGTATTTATTGGTGAATTATTAGTTTTCGGTTTTTGAGCTGTTTATTTCCGTTTGTTGTGTGATTCCAGTTTTTTTAACTTCTTTTCTAAACGAATTTGTCTATATAATTTTTCGATTAAGTTGATGTTATGTGGGTGTTCTTTTGTATCTCTGTCCTCGGTTTAGGAATAGAGTTCACACGAAATATGATAACAACTGGTTTATCACGGAAAAGTTCCTATGCGATACTTTTCGATTATGTCGTTTTGTGGAGCTGTGTGTGATATCGCTACAGATGAAGCGAAGAATTCGATTCCAGTAGTGACATTGTTGCAGTTTTTTCTTTTTATGTTAGAGACATTTGTAGGGGATCTGTCACCGCTGTTTGTTAAAGCTATATAGTTACAGCGTGCGCTGCGATTAGGCTTGTTTTTTATGTTTCGTTTGCCTAATTCCGGAAGAATGAGTGTGTGTGATATTTTCCAGTCATGTTGTTTTGTGGAGGTGTCCAGTACCACTGCCTTAATTTCATCTGTATTACTCAAGCGAATTATTCGAATCCAATTTTGTGTTTACTGTGTATTTTCGTTTGGTTTATTCTAGAGAAGTTCTTAAATGTTTTTATGTTTAGCAGCCTTTTTAGTATGTCCCCATCCACAACTCTCCCATTCCTGCGATTTTCCGATAATTTCATTTCATATGATTATCAAATAGTTCCCATGGTTTTTTGTTTGTTAAAAAGTGTGTTATACTGTACACAACGGTATATTTTAACAGAAACGATCGATTTCGTTCTGGGACCAGACCATCATCGTGTCCAAAAACGGTCTCAGCTATCCTTCTGAGTAAATGGAATCGCAGTTCAGATGTACAATGTTCCGTCATTGACACTAGCTCTACATTCACAACATTACGTCCATTTAACCTCGACAATGTTTTTCCCAACATTCCACATATTCAGATAATATCAATGATGGAGCTTTTTACATCTGCTAACTGCTGTTCTAATTAAAGAAACACATAGGAGAGGTGGTTTTTGGACCCGATGATTTCCTGGTTCTAGACCGAAATCGATCTTCTGTTATAAAATACGCCGTTACAACTGTGTGCTGCATATGGCTATTCTTAACTCTCATTAAAGCTGTACAGCACCACCTACACAAAATGTTTTATGTTTGTTCTTGATTGTAATGGTCTATATTGTTGTCGCCGTCTTGAAGAATGTCATCGGGCTCTTATTAAATGGTATCTGTGGTTATCGTTCCATCTCGTCTAAACTATCCACTTTACTCCAAATATAAGTCGCGGGTCAGAGCAGACGGAGAGAGCTGTAGCATGCTCTATTCCTTTCAGTTGCTGAGATTCACAACGACAACGTTGTTAGCGATCTTTATCGCTTGTCGATTACACATACATAGTGTCTGTAGTCATAACAGGGTCATGCTGCTGGAATTTTTTTTCCGTCTGTTGAAACGAATACATTTTGGAAATTAATGCCAACTGTTTTGAGTCATACTGAGCTGACCTTTGACCACAACACAGGAGTATAACTCTCTTATTGGTTAAAGAAATTGAATTAAGAGCTTGGAGTATTTTTAATTGGTACATTATTTGTGGATTTATTAGTTATTCTGGCTTTTTCATCCTTTAGACACTGCTGTTTATCTTTCAATAGCAAGGCATGATTATTTCGTCTGACATATATATATATAACTTTCTAAACATTTTACTGCAGTGCTTGTTTACCTATTGATATCGTCGTTCCTATAAAATAATGTGCTCTGTATTTACTGGGATTGCTATTAGTGGGGTAGCTATTTAATGTTGATCACAGTGTATGCTAACAACAATGCTATGTCACCTAAACCGTCGAGGACGTTGCCTAGCATTTACTTCCGTATTCTCTCGAGTACTAGAAGTGCCTATACGAATTCGTTCTGTGAGTTATTGACTGAAAGAATCTTCAGCTTTGATTCGAGTGTTGTATCGTCGAACTTTGTGTTTCAAGAACAACTAAGCAAACTTTTTAAAGTTCTTGCGGAGCTTTAGAAGCTTTGAAGTAAGCTAACGCCCAGCTTCAGAGGCGAGGAGCATTGTACCCGCAAGAGGTGTGAGCCATTCACTTAAATGTAACCTATTTATTTACCATACAAAGCCATCTGCACTTAGCATTTAAATGACTGTGAATTTAGTGAAGAAGCACTGGCAAGTTGAAGTTTTACGACGGACCGTGTTATGATTTCGGAACACGTAATTAATACAGTGTAATTTTTCATACAGGTTCCTGAGTTAGGTGCCTGCTTGTAGAGACTTTACTGATTTTCTGACGAAGTTCACTTACGTTTGTCATACCTTCACAGATTAATCACTTAGTTTCACAATGGTAAGTGTCACCAACCTCCTTGCTTCTCAATTGTACGTACATGTTGGCTGTGATCATTGCACAGTCTTGCCGCTGGAACTTTCTTCCGTCTGTGAAGAAGAAGACGCTTTGGAAACTTTTGGCAGCTGTATAGAGTAACAAAAGAGTTTTAGTCTCCTGTTGCTTCAGGAAATTGAATTAATATCTTGGAATGTAGTTAGCTGTTAAATCCATTGGGAGTTAATTAGCTGTTCAGGTTTTTTCATTAGATACTGCTGGATACGTTCCAGTAGCAAAATACCATTATTTTGTGGTACATACAATGATGTTTTTAAAATTTTTCAGCACTGCTCGTTTACCCATTCCTACCGACGTTGCTAAACAGTGTAGAGGTCTGCAGCTACTGGCGTTGCTGTTTAATGTTGTTCACAGGATATGCTAACACCGATGCTATTTTACCTAAACCGTAGAGAGACGTTGCCTAGCAATGACTTACGTATTCACCCGCGTACTTGAAATAACGACAAGAATTCGTCATGTGAGTTATTGAATTAAAAATCTCCAGTTTTTATTCATATATTGTATTGTTACACTTTTTGTTTTCAGTTCAAATAACGAAACGTTTTAAAGTCGTTGAGGGCTTCTAGAAACTTCGAACGCACCGAACGCCCAGCTTCAGAAGCGAGGTGCAATGTATCCGGAAGCGGTATGACCAACTGACTTAAGTGTCTTCTGTTTACTTACCGTATAGAATATAGAATATATAGTTTCAATATCGTATAAGTTAATAAATGACTGGATGTGTAGCGGCGAAGTACTGGAACAAAGAAACGTGATGTGATTTCGAGGTATGTAAAATGGAAAAAGAAAACAGTTCCATTCACGAAACTCCTGGGAGATTAAAACTGTGTGCCCGACCGAGACTCGATCTCGGGACCTTTGCCTTTCGCTGGCAAGTGCTCTACCATCTGAGCTACCGAAGCACGACTCACGCCCTGTACTCACAGCTTTACTTCTGCCAGTATCTCGTCTCCTACCGGGCGTGAGTCGTACTTCGGCAGCTCAGATGGTAGAGCACTTGCCCGCGAAAGGCAAAGGTCCCGAGTTCGAGTCTCTGTCGGGCACACAGTTTTAATCTGCCAGGAAGTTTCATATCAGCGCACACTCCGCTGCAGAGTGAAAATCTCATTCTAGTCCCATTCACATTCCAGTACATTGCTTCAATACGTCATGCAGCTACAAAGGTTACGAGAGAACGTGACTTATAGGGACAGATCTCTTTGCTAGGGTTTTCATAATTTTAGTTGCTGGAATCGTCTATTGTTTAACTTATTATTTAATTTCACAACGAGAGCGGTGTCACCTATCTGTCACCAAATCTATTATATTCTACCTTCTGTGAAGAAGAAGGCAATACATAATCAAGTTCCAGCTGCGTGCAATCATAATGAGTTGACATGGCACCATATCAAAAATATTTTCTCTTTCTGTTACTCAAAGAAATTAAGTTAATACCTTTGAACATCGTTAAATGTTAATTCCGATGGGAGTTTATAAAGTGTATTGGCGTTTTCTTAATTCATATGTCGGTGGTTAAATTTCAATCGTAAATATGGTTGTTACGTCGTACGTGTTGTTGAATAGTTCTCATGGAGCAGATGAGTGATTCTAGGTTTAGTGCTGAACTCATGTTGTTGATGACTCTGCCAAACAGAAGGAATGGCACACCACAGTGAGAATACCCGGACTCAGACAATGGGTATTTGTAAAAATTGTAATCTCCTCAGACACTGCAGAGAGATTTGTTATTTAAACCGCCACACTGTTGCATAGATTATTTACCAGTAACTTCATATCACAAACAAGATGTTCCCTTAAGCACTCACTAATTAAATTACCAATCCTGCCTCACGGTGCCATATTGAACGAACGGAAGCTATTAACCACATCGGGGCCTAGTTGGTGTCCGAATTGAAGTTTAAATAACTACACTTGATGGATATCTGAAACTAGTGTAACGATGCACTGTCTTGCTAATAGTACTGTCTGTCTGTCTAATAGTGATAGCCTTAAATTACCGCTATCGAAACAAAATTATTAATTGCAGAATAAATGTACCTCGCAATGAACACACCTTTGGCTCTCATCGAAGAACTAGTGCTATTTTAATTCATCTGTTAGTAGTTAGTAAAAGGGAATTAAAATAATAAGTTCCTCACCAGTTATTAATTGATAATATTTTTCAAATAAATCAATGATATTTTAGCGATCTGGATGTTACAGATACTTTGTAACACTGACAGCTCTCATTATTACAGAAGTAAAATTTAAAGACATGACATCACGGTCTGAAGGTTTTCCGTGCGATACACTGGTGAGACATCAAAATAAGATTTACTCGTGGACTCAGTATGGTCGTATCTAACGTGCTGCCCGTTATCGTTTCAGCAATGTTCCGAAGCATCAAGGCGTTTTTCTCCCGGTGTGTGGGAGGGGAGAAAAGCGAAGGTCTGCGACTGGACAAGACCTTGGTCGCTGCCCGAGTTAGCTTTGAGGTGAGCCACGTCACATTGCATTACTGATATTGTAATAAGCAAAGCACTGAAGCTTTAGAGATACTTCATTGTCGATTGGGTGGTCAAAAGGTACTACTGACTGTCACGATTTACTGTAAATGAATCTGCGGTTCGCTATAAACATCCCATGTGACAATCCATTATGAATAATACATGTAAGACAGTAAAAATTAAACAAAGAACTAAAATGTAAAACATGTCTAAAAACCTTACTTACACACGCACACACAATCAAGCACGCGCGACTACACACACACACACACACACACACACACACACACACACACACACACATAATTACAAAAATTATACTTAATACCAATTTTGGTAACTGATAATAAAAGTGATTACGTTTTACTAGTTTAGTAGAATGATCTAAAGCACCAGCTAAGAAAGTTGTTACATCAGGACGGACCACTGAAGGCCCAACCATACTGACCGACCGCCATTTCACACTCAACAGATAGGCTTCACTGGCTGTAGATATAGAGGGATAATTGACAGTTTTCGTGACCGTATCTAAAGTACAGCCACAGATGAACGCCCCTGGCGAGCGAATGGATGGATATCTTCATCACTGGAGGGAAACGGAATTTGCTGGTCACTCAGCAACACACCGAAGCCTTCAACCTCATCTCCAGAGATACCCAACATTTTTTAAATTTCCATATCTCGACTTCAAGTAAAATAAATGTCTGGTCTCCTCTTAAATTCACTTCTGCCTTCTGATCAAAAGATAACATGCACAGGAAATATGGCGTATAAGAATATTTACGACACAGCTATTACAGATGGTTGGTTCAGATGGCTCTGAGCACTATGGCACTTAACATCTGAGGTCGTTAGTCCCCTAGGCTTAGAACTACTTAAACCTAACTAACCTAAGGACATTACACACATCCACGCCCGAGGCAGGATTCGAAACTGCGACCGTAGCAGCAACGTGGTTCCGGACTGAAGCGCCTAGAACCGCTCGGCCACAGTAGCCGGCCAGCTATTACAGATTTAACTGTCGTATCACCAGACTATGAAGATAATAGTTAACAATGAGACATTGGTTAGAAATGTAGCCTATTCAGATAGGAGTCAGGGTAGCTTCAGTGTGTGAAAGCGATATATATAGGGTCAGACTTGGTCTGATGATTGGGCAGTCACTCCTATTCCGACAGTCGTATTTCTTTCTCACCTGCAGGATAATGGCACGTTGTCTCGATGGGTTTGTTGCTCACAGGCCTCCTTGGCTGCACGATATGATTGCTCCTTTCCTCACATCCCACAGGCTCCTGCTTCTCTCCTCCATCGTACTAGCATATTACATTCCCACTTCTGGCATTAGATAAGACGAAGTTGATAGTCTAGCCGAAAGCCGATTAAATGGTTCCAACAACTCTACTGACGGCCATTAAAACTGACACTGACTAACAGGTAAGTTGTGCTTGGTATTAGTCAAGAATGCCTGGACTATGATGCTGATACGGAGGTACTTGAGAATGGAAAAGACCCTAATAAACTGTAGAGTATTATGCTGAAATTTCTTTTAAGAGCAGAGCATCACGCAAGATCCGTCCCAGACAAGAGACTGTCTGAAGACAACGTTGCAAACCATCTGGTTACTCTGCGAGTTACCTGCTAACAGGGATTAATACCTGATGACCAGAGGGAATGTATTCCTGAATTTCAGACTTCGAAGCCTAATGTTGTTTTCGGAGTAGTCAGAGAATAGAGAAACTGGAACTGTTAGTAAAAATTGTCACAGTCCCACTTAATTCCTTTCCAGAGAAAGAACATATCAGAACAGAGAATAAAAAGGTAAATGGCGACGCTGTACCTTGAATAATTCCTCCGTAGCCCTCTGTCGTTCCAGCTTAACAGTTTGCCCATAGCATAATGGTAGCTATTACAGCCAAACAATGTATACTCACTATCGCTATCTACAGGCCCATTCGTTCTTAATAAGTGCTACACTTCGTAACACCTGTACGTATTAAGAAGTATCATTATATCTGAATCATAAAAGTATTCTTTATGATAAAACTAATATATTCTTTTCCAACAGGAGCGTCAGTTTACACTTGAGGTGTTCTTTCTCGAGCCGCTGCAGAAACGTCTGCAGGAAGAATAAGAAATCCGTGCTGATCCGGTGAGTGTAAATTAGATCTGTATATGGAATAATAGCGTTTGGTTTCAAAGTGTATTTTTCGTTTGCTGTTCACATGATCACTCACTCACGAACGTGATCAGTCTGGATAACGCTACACGACATGAAGACGGCTCCATCAGTTTTGATATATTGTGCACAAAACACAGAATAATTCCCGGAAGTATATCGTTAATCTATCACGCCTATAAAACCTTAGATATCACGGGATTTTAGTTATGTGTCAGAATTGCTATTTGCTGAGATGTGGGGAAGAGTGACGTTACTTGCGTATTAAAGTGAATCACTGTATGCATCAACGAAATGCTGCGCCTGTGCCCTTATCTGGCAGGGCTTCACCCTCCCTCCATTTTAATTCTTCCCCGCACTTTCTTTGCTGTTTTTTGGCCTTGATGTTCGTCTCTTACCTATCTGTTTTTCTCTAGCCTGGTGATTTTAGGCTGGAGATTTTAGTATATTCCAGAGTGGCTGGCTCATCCTTTTTTATTCTTGCGATCAGCCAGCCCACTACATCTGCTCTATTTTTTAATACTTTCTTCAGCATTTGTTTCATTTAGTGCACGTTTTCCCCCTTCAGCTTGCTTCTTCGGTTTTCTCTTTGAGATATGTTCCCAGTTAATTTCACGACTTTTTTACTTCCCAGATTCTTTTGCGGAATGGTTGTAATCTGAGACAATTTTGAGTAAGGAAATGGGGACTGATGACCATGTAGTTTAGTCTCTTTACTGTCCAAAACAACCGAAAAACCAATAACTGAAGTTTGCGTAATTCGCGATAAATATAACCCTTTGGTACACTCGGACATATTAGCAGTTAGCATAAACTCTGTATTATTATACACGTTGGACATTATAAAACTAAATATGGTTTTTCCAACAGGACCGTCAATTTACACTTCACAAGTTTTTTACGGAGCTATTGCGCAAACGGCTGCAGGAAGAAGAAGAAATCCGTGTTACTCCGGTGAGTGTAAATTAGTTCTGTATAGACAATAATGGCATTAGATTTCAACGTGTATTATTCGTTTTATGTTCAGATCAATACTCTCTTACGAAGGTGACTGAAGCCAGTGCCCTCCTTCGGGTGTTTTGCCGAGTTGTTAGGATTTGTGCAAAATGCTTCTATGGCCGTGACTGGAGTGCAGCGAGCTTTGCCGTTATGTGCACTCGATCCCTGGACTCCATCCAACCATGGAATGTCATTCGACCTGAAGGACACGGCTCGGTCGGTCGTTGAAATATTCTGCATACAACAGGAACAACTCGGCATACTTCCCAGAAGTACTTCAATAACCAATCGCGCAAAAGAGAAGCTTGTACATCATGGGACATTAGTATTTGTTTAGTATTATTAGTTGGTCAGACGTGGACTGAGTAGTGATAATACTTGAATACTAAAATCGATCATTGTTAAATATTATCAATAAACGTAGTTAGCAAAATTATTGGTAAATGCAACACTTCGTAAAAAGCGGCCATGTTATAATCTAGCACATGTTCTGTATTACTCCACGTGTTGGATATCAGAAAAGTAATACGTCCTTTTCTAACAGGAGCGTCATTTAAAACTTGACGAGATTTTTGAGGAGTTACTGCAGAGACGTCCGCAGTGAGAAGATTAAAGCTACACTGCTACGGTGAGTGAAACTTCGATCTGCAGATTTTTGTTTCTAAGTGTATTTCTGGTTTCATGTCCACATCGTAACTCCCTTCATAACGGTAACCTGCGTTTGCGTTATTTTTCCTACTCCACAATTGTACGTTTTAAATGTCACTGAAATGCTGTCAGCTTAGGTACAGAGACAAGCCAAGAAAAGGCAAAAATCTATGGACGCACCGTAAATTCAGTTATACTGAGCTGTGGGTGGTTATCACGATGCTTGCAATACTATTCTCCTATAACACTTTTGAATTGTGAGCGGATACGGCGCCTTTTTCAACAGTGTATGATTTCGCACTACTATTGCTGGTTCTAGGTAATCTTAAGAATGAACGGTACAATATGCTTTCCTATCCTTTCACAGTATGGAGGGAATTTAAGAAAACATTTTTATCTCCTCCCGTCTATGAAAGTGTTATCAAGATTTTAGTATAGTTTCACGTTGATCAACGTATGATGGTCTTTTGGTTCTGCTCTATTATACTGCATCAAGGTATACTTTTCTGTTATTTTTTTTTCCATGACACCATCGGAATTTCAATTCAACACTTTGGGAACTTGTTTTAAGAAACTCTATGTTTCTGGCATAAGTGCATGTAGCAACAGTCTCAGTTGCCTTGCTTGCTTTATGCGTAGAACGTAGTTCAGTCTAACGGTCAGTATAAAGGTAGAAATATTCTCATACTTGTGACAGCCACCTGCCATCATGATACAATGATCAGAAGGAACTGTACTCAGGGAACAGGATAAAGGCAAACAGTCATTGCTGGTAGTTCTCACATCTAAAATCTAATTTATAATACTCAGCAATGGTGAGTTGATGAGTAGGGGAGGCAGAAACATCCCTTCAGTATACCCGTATCTGGGACGCAAAACAATTTATAAAATACATTGTCATTGCACTCTTTAACTACAATTGTACCAATAGTTATAAACTAGTAACTCCGTTTCTTGTCTGTTTTACAGTCTCAACAATCTCGATACAGATATCGACCCTATATTAGCCTCGGGTCCTACAATAATTTTGCAGTTTTCTTTACATATATCAACCCACCATAATGTGATCACGTTTTTATTCTGAAATTCAAATTTGTCGACAGGTCACTACAGTGGCCTCCCCGCCAACCCACGGAGGCTCAACACTCCACACCATGCAGCTCTTCATAGCCACCACACCTTATGCTGCCTGCTGGGGGAGCCGTCGTCAACTCGGCACGTGGAGAAGGCCGCCTGGCTGCTAAATTATTCGACCACGATACCGTGGCCAATACCACCTGAAAACAAAGTTGCCGATTCTATAAAACTTTGGCTTTATGGGATAATATAGTCTCGTTATCTATTTTATTGCTTGTGAGGTGGCACTATGGTAATACACGGGCCTCGCAAGACAATAATTCGTTCATCAACATCCATGGTTTCGGTGGTTTCTTTAAGCAAATTAAGGAAACCGCAAGGATGATTCCCTCGGAATTGGATGCGTACGATTTTCTCCACAATACTAGCTCCGTTTGTGATTACCTCTTCTTCGATGGACGTTACGTCGGAATATTTCCTACATCTTTTCTTTATTAAATAAGAGATTCATTTGAGAAATATTTTTTTTTCTATTAAAGCTATTCGTGCTCCCATACAAGCATTTAGAACCCGCAGAACTTGCCTTTCAAAATTTGCTAAGTATGTTGGTCAGCAAATTCATTAAAACTAACAACACTTAAAAGAGTACTGTGACTAAAAGATCTCTGCATCTACTGATAACAAGTTAGTGCCTATCATCCCGACGGTTACTTATTAACTCAGTGCGCCACATGTAATATAACCGTAAACTATGCAGAAACTACGCCGTAATCAACATTTGACGTCGTCAGTATACATTGTTATCGGAACTCCGTTAGTTTGTTTTCATTAATGACCCCATACTCGTTCCTGCAAAACTATATGGGTGCGAAATAGGAGGTACGTTGACACACTAAGCAACTGGTCATAAAAATATGATTTACAACTAGGAAACACGTTAAAGCACTCAAGCACTCTTAGTGTAATCTAACTGAAGCTGCGTTTCATTGTACTCCATCGTGCGAACAATAATTGGTTAGCATAGTAATGAAACTACAAACAAGTAAACGAAGCATTTGTGCTACGAACTATAAAGGCACATTTGCATGCCGAGCGTGAGTTTCCTCGGAAACGCGAGATATTAATTAAATAAATAATCAGTGACAAATAAATAAAGCCTATGGCACACAACTGCAGCGCTGTGTCGCTGATAAAACAAAAGTACATTTTCGTTAGTCGTATGTTTGAAAAAAAAAAAAAAAAGGAAGAGCTCTCGTTGAAGTGGTGCGAGAAGCACGTATTTTAGTTTATTGTCTGGCACACCGCCATATTTCATGTTATTGAAAATTACTGCGAGTTGCAACCATACTAGGCACTCGATTCTGAAAAGAATTTATATTTATAAAAGTAAGTAGGATTATGAACTGTAGGCTTATTCATTGAATATATCTGATTTAACTAACTGTGTAATTTTTTGTTTAGTAGACAATCACCTCTGTACGACGTTTTGGCATGGCTGGCAAATTATTGTAATATTGAGATTTAGATTATGAGTCCGCACCTACCGCAGCAGTCTTTGGAAACGATTTAATTACGAAGTCCGATTATTTCAGTTTTATTTCACGGTCAAGTACGAGTAACATTGCCTTTACGAAAAAGCCATTGTCAAGCGTCTGATACCGAATAATCAAAACCTGACGACTCATAGGAGAGCCAATCATACAGATAAAAATAATTAATATTATATTTTTATTTTATTTTATTTCATTTATTTTATATTGGCGACCGTGACAGGACGTTGTTCAGTTTGTCATTTGTTACATTGTTCTCTTTGTTTCATGTGAAAAATCAACCTTCTGGTCCTGGACTTGACTATATGAGAAATAAAAAAAAATCAGAAGATATTTGCCAATTATAAAATTTTGCGGGAAGACGCAAAGAAGCTTCCAGCAAAATAAGGTAAGACGCAGCATCTTTGCATTAGCAGGCTTGACCAGACGTATAATTCAGTGTATTAGCTTTTCAGTAAAATTCTGTAGTGTTTCTTTTCCGCATAACAGTTTCAGTGATAAATTCCATTCTCAGTATTTTTCCTTAAACAATAACGTATGCAACAATACCAATACACGAGTGTACAATATGGCCGACTTCTGTACGATATCATGTAACATGGCCAGCAGCCATTACCAATAATCTCAAATTCAGTTTATATTTTTAAATTAACAGACAGCCATTGTTGCTACGACCGATTCATGCTCAACTGCATTTTATTTTAAAACCAGTGTCAAACATTAATTTCTTGAAATATATAGCACGTGTGGCATGGTAATAACTAGAAAACAATACGCAAAAATGGAACAGCAAAGACGTACTATTCAGACGCAATCCGACTCGGACGAGAGACAAATGTTAGAAAATGACTTTACGACAGCAACCGGTAGTGACGATACATCAAATATTGACGCAAGTGTCAACGGAAATTTTGACAATAGGCCGTCCACCACAAAAATTTCAAAGTCTCAGTCAGAGCCCATGTTAATACATGACGTCACGTCTAATGACGCGGCGGGGGCAGAGACCTTGCAAACAGTAAACATTGCCAACATGTTACAAATGCTAATGAAACAAAACGCAGAAAATATGGCAACCTTAAGGATGCAGAACGCGGAAAACATGGCAACCTTAAGGACACAAAATGAACAGTTAAAGACACAAAATGACGAAATTAAATCTGATCTCATAGCAATCAAGGCATGTAATGACACTTTGTGTAAACGTGTGGAACTTATAGACGCCACACTGACCGAACAGATGACTGAACTCAGTACGAAATTTTCCAAGCTTAATACGAGACAAGAAAAGACTACAAATGACGTAGCACTTTTACAGAAACAATTAAAAAACCTTAATGTCACGTGTGAAGCTCTTATTGAACAAATTCAAACATATCCTTCAGTACACGACAACCTTGAAAAACGAATTACTGACGTGCAGAATAAATTTGACGATGTTGAACAACACCTGACTGACATCTTACAATCTGATGCCACAGCTCATTTTCAAAATATTAATAAAGAATTTCATGATTGGGTAGAGAACAAAGACAAACATTTTGATAGATGCATACGTGAAAATTTACCAACAATTGTGCACGACTCCGTAGCGGAATACATCACTAATAACAAACAGCTGATTAGTGACGCAGTACAATCCGTCACTGCACCCATGAGACAATTCACCGATCAACCACAGTCTGAATGTAACGAAAATATCAGTCAAAATGTACAGTTCAGAAACCAATATACATTCGAGTATGACGCACACATACCGCACACCACAAACACACAAGAACAAAACACACCACGACTACAACACATACCACGACGTGCAACCACAAACACGAGCTATTATCATGGTAAACCACAGCAACATTATCGTAATTACTCGCCAGCTGAGCATTGCAGTAATTACAGTGGAACAAATCCATATCATAATGCAAAGGAAGACGAAAGCTTAATAAAACACAGGCAATTTCAGATTTTTATCCCAGAAAAACGAACCATTCATCCGGTGATTTTTCTCAAATCTTTTAGTAACGCATTTCCACGCACTTGGAGTGACCGGAAAAAGATTTCATATATTGTCGGTTACATCCAAGGCGATGCAGCTGTCTGGGCATACAGTCAAGCTGACGTATGTACCACGTACAGTGAGTTTGAGCGTGCTTTTCTGAACAAATTCTGGTCGCAATCCGTCCAGGAGCGACTCAGAAGACAAATCTTAGAACCTGAAACTTTTAACAGTAAAAATGGTAACTTACGCAGATATTTTGAAAAATACTTGAACATGGGACATTTTTTAGACGAACCAGTCGCAACACGTGATATACTCCGAGCGTTGAAGGCCAAATTGCCTTTCAACATTAAGGAAAAACTTCTACATATCCCGGATGACGATTCAGATTATTTTTTAACAGCTTTAGATTCGGTTGACATGTTACTTGAAGATCAGCGCTTCGCGCGGCAAAACAGCAGCCACAATGTTTACACTAGTGGTATGCAAAACATGCAGGCTTGCCAACACAATTCTGGCGCGCCCACAGTTGGATACGCGGTACAACAAAAACAGCAAACTCACATGCCGTCTCAGTACGGAAATCAAAATCAACACGCGTATTCCAATACGAACAATAGTTACAACAGTAATAACATTTCATGCGGCAATCCATACAAAAGGCACCGCGGTAATAACTGCAACGGTAACAACGGATACAAAGGTAATAACAAAAACACAAACAGAAATAGAAATAATAATAACTACGAGCCAAGACAGCATCAAGGTTGGACTCGTAACGATCAGTACTTTCATTCAAACTCTGCTTTACCACAGCAGCCACCAGGTCAAAATTGGAGCATACCTTACGACCGACAGGTAAGTTATAATGCGCAACAGCAACAACAACCGCAAAAGTTTGGAGATCATAATAGGCAATATCCGAATGTGAATATAATAGAAATGACAGCTGATGCACAACCTCAATCTGTGTCAGTACCTAGTACAAATGATAATCCAACAAACTAGAAACAGTCACTACTTTGCCCCAGGTCGTGGCTGAAGAATCCTTGGGGGGCGGCTTCAATGTTAATCAGTTATTTGACACCACACTTGAACAACAGAATAATGATATGCCGAGTAATTCTAAACAAAAACTACCTGTTTTATTTATAAGATACAACCACAATAACAATATATCAGATGAACTTTTACAAGACAGTACACAATGTCGTTTAAACACAAATGAAATTGTTTTAGCATCCACTACTGGTGTAGTAGGTGGGATTCCAACTACTATTATCCTAGATACAGGTGCAGCTGTGAGCGTTTTATCTTTTAATTTTTATAAAAAGATGTGTGAATTGGAACCTGTGCCTGAGTTTCCTGCCCAAAACTGTAAAATAACTACTGCACTAGGTAATAAGTCATGTAGGGTTACGAAGCAAGTTTTTGTAAACGTTAAAATAGGTAATGGAACCGTACAATGGCCATTCCTGGTTGTACAAAACCTTGTGACAAATTGCATATTAGGAATAGATATTATGAGCGAGAAGGACTGCATTATAGACTTCTCCAAAGGTAAATGTATTTTAAATGATAAAGGCAGTGTAATTATTATTGATTTGGACAGGAGAACTCTAAAGCATGACAAACACTGTACAGGGTACAAGGTTCAGTTAGTACTTGACAAAGACATTCAAGACATGCAAACACACTCATCTGACACAGAGCTAATGGACTTGAAAACATTGCTTGATCATAAGATAAGTGAAGCTACAGCTCTCAGTGTACATGAACGTATAAAACTACAGGAAGTGTTATCCAAATATTTACAAGTTTTTACCAAACGATTAGGTGTTATCAACACGTATGTGTACAAGATTGAAGTTAAGCCTCACAAGATCTTCTACCATAAGACATATAACGTACCGTTATCTCAACGACCTGCTGTGTGGCAAGAACTAAAACAAATTACAACATAGATTATAAGTAGTATAGAAATTTTCATTTCAGCGGTTCCAGTGACGCAGTTGAAGACAGAAGAACTTTTCTTTCAACGCCGCGGTTCCACCGAGAAGACTGAATATTAAAGTAAAATTTATGATTACGTAGCAGTGAATGATATATAAATTTTTCACGGAATATTTGTGACTGTAGGTACCACTGACTTGCTATGACACCTGACGAACCGACAGACGTCATCTGTGAAGCGATCTTTTACTTCGAGAAATAGATTAGACGCACATCTCTCAGCAAGAAAAGCATCTACCAGTAGTCAAGGCCACACAGACACACTACACACACGCACAAAACGCGAGGAATCGAACATTTTCTCTCTCTTACTATTTTGAATATTTATTGAGTAGTGAAAACGCCTGGTCTTGCCTACTGATGTAATGAATGTTGTGTCTAACCTCTCTTAATTTCAGATGACATCAAAAAAAACATCGATAATATCCCAGCAAAACCGCTAAAGAGGATGTAAATATCTGCAATTCATGTAATCAAATATGACACAATGTAATAACCTATAGCTATGTAATGATGATGTAAACATGTTTAAGTGCAACTGTATTATGTTTATGCTAAGAAAATATGTGACGTGTGTATGTATTATTACTTATGTTTTTTTTAAACTGATGTATAATGTAACTGTTACTGTGTGAAAATTTGAACGATAACGAGTGCCAAAATGTGAAAAACTTTTAAAAAAAAAAAAAAAAAAAAAAAAAATTGCGTAGTGAACCACTATTCACGGACATTAACGTACATTACTAAGTCTGCAACTACGCAGAAACCTATGTGAAAGAAACTGTTAATGACATTCATGATGCATCGTACCTTTGTTAACGCGATGAACGATTTCTTCGATGAGTAACCACGAACATTTAGGTGAGCTATATTTAAAAAAAAAAAAAAAACTGAATATGTGAAGTGCATAATTCGTGCATCGTCTAGCGACATTACTACAGTACCCAACTTCAAGATGTTAACTGGATTAAATGGACACAAAGTGCCTGTCCAGAAAACAACACGACGGGTGGAAGAATTTTGGTTGGAACTTCAGGGAATGAAATGTTCTCGAAATGTGACGGACACTCTTACCTGGACTGTCCAAAGATCGACGCCAGCTATGTGCCGTCCGAGGTTCTGCAACCAAGCTTCCACGGAATATCGAAAACGAACTGCATATGGACTAATTACTCGACGGGTCACGTCTGATCTGTAATAAACAATGCTTTTTGTCACAACGAACTGCATCACAACGACTATAATGGAAATAGGAAATGGACATGCTTATGTATCAATCACGTTGTTATACAACGATGTTACTGTGATCAAAAAACTTTACCACAACGATACTAACCTGTAAAAAATTATTGTGCAGCAGATGAATATGAACTGTGATAACGACACCATGTGTATAGGTCAACGCACCTGAAAAATACGGACATTTTTCGTTGAAGCATTTCATTGCAATGCTATGTAACTAAGAACATTCAACAATCTAAAGTTGTATTGTATTATAACAAATATTGTAATTTTAAAACTAAGTTACCTGTCATAGAATGTAGTCTTCATATGTAATCTTGGTGGAATATTTTCTTTGTGCAACGACTAAGAAATGCGCGCGCACACGAACAATATGAACTGCAATACTGTGCCGCGTGATCTAAATTTACGAAATAACGGCAGTGCCGTAGTTACACAGACGCTTCTGCGCATGCGCGCACTCTGTTTTGCCAACATAAGAACTTTTTCGGCGCACGCGCGTCATTCAAATTTTGTGTATAATATACAGTATAATGTAAGTCATGTAAATAGTTGTAGATAACTTAGATTTTCTTGTGCCTTTAGGTGAATTGCTCGCCTGCAGGTGTGTCCTTTCGCCTCGCAATTCAGGGGGCAATATAAAGGCACATTTGCATGCCGAGCGTGAGTTTCCTCGGAAACGCGAGATATTAATTAAATAAATAATCAGTGACAAATAAATAAAGCCTATGGCACACAACTGCAGCGCTGTGTCGCTGATAAAACAAAAGTACATTTTCGTTAGTCGTATGTTTGAAAAAAAAAAAAAAAGGAAGAGCTCTCGTTGAAGTGGTGCGAGAAGCACGTATTTTAGTTTATTGTCTGGCACACCGCCATATTTCATGTTATTGAAAATTACTGCGAGTTGCAACCATACTAGGCACTCGATTCTGAAAAGAATTTATATTTATAAAAGTAAGTAGGATTATGAACTGTAGGCTTATTCATTGAATATATCTGATTTAACTAACTGTGTAATTTTTTGTTTAGTAGACAATCACCTCTGTACGACGTTTTGGCATGGCTGGCAAATTATTGTAATATTGAGATTTAGATTATGAGTCCGCACCTACCGCAGCAGTCTTTGGAAACGATTTAATTACGAAGTCCGATTATTTCAGTTTTATTTCACGGTCAAGTACGAGTAACATTGCCTTTACGAAAAAGCCATTGTCAAGCGTCTGATACCGAATAATCAAAACCTGACGACTCATAGGAGAGCCAATCATACAGATAAAAATAATTAATATTATATTTTTATTTTATTTTATTTCATTTATTTTATAGAACGCATGGCTCGGCCGTAAGATCTGTACACAATTCACAGAGCGTGCGTGACCATAGCGCGGACGTCGCTTTTCCGTGTGATGACTAATACTTTGTCTTTCACTTTGAGCACTGTAGTAGTGTCAGAGAAGAAACGTCTGTAGAAGATGACTCATTTTTACTTTTTCTTTCCATTTCCCCGAAAGTAATGAGTTGGTGCACGTCTCACTGAAAATTGCAAATATCAAATGAAGTGGGGAAATGAATATGATGTCGATCTGCGCAAGCTCAGTGAATAAGTGGATCAATGTTAATCACAAGGGAGCTGCACGTTCGATATTTTAACATTGACCCACGTACCTTTTCCATATTCTAATTAAAAAATATTGATAAAAACACTTCATTCCAAGATCCAAAAGAAAAGAGATAAGAAACAAAAACATTGACCTACACAGTTGCTCTCATGACTTAATTGAAAAACATTGATCCACTTACTGAGTGTGCTCACACAGATCGACTGCTTAGCAATCGAAAGCACAGAAATATTTCACTACATTTTCTTTTATTATCACATCCGTGTGGGTATTTTCTCCAGCTACAGTTGTGTTAGCTTGTCCGCTAAATAAAATAATGTAGGTGTTGCATTCCATACTGGTTACCTTCGTTCCATATTCACTAATTTGACTGGAAACGTAGCGAAGAAAACATACCTTTTTTAGCACATATACGACGCCTTTCTGCAAAAGGTCAGGTCTGCTGCTTTATACTAGCATGTTTTCGGTTCTCAAGGAACACCACATTCTGAAGTAAATATCTTTAGGTTAGAAGAAAGTCGTAAATAAACAGTTCTGTGACCTACAGATTCAGACCTACTAGGGTTGATAAGAAACCTAAAAAATGACAAATTTACTGCTTTCTTCTTCTTGTCGCTGCAATTTAATGCGGTGCAGACGCTTCTGTTTGTAAAAACCACTCTCCAGACCAATATAAACAGTTAAGATTAACCTTTCATTTTACAAAATCTCAGCATACTCTACAGTATAACTTCCTGGACGCTTTGCGTCTTGCAATCGCAGTGGGTAACAGAAAAGAGGTGGAGTATCGCCACTGTACATGTTCGACTGTGACTCTGCTTACACTCCCAATCAGCCAGAGCAAAAACATTGTCTTTGATCTTATTATTATTATCTTAGTAACGAGAGTAAGCAATGATTAACAACATATGTGTACTTGTAATTACTTGAAATGCATCACCCTGTCGGAATTTCTTCTTCTCAATTTATTTAACGAACATTAATCGTAATACCACTGAAGTAAGGTCGTAATACCACTTAAATAAGGAAAGCTGATACTTCGACGACTACGAAATGCGTAAGTCTGCAGAAATTTAATTCTAAACAATAATTTGTTATTTTAAGTGTAAAACACGTGATACTGATAACTTAAAGTGATCTATAAGGGTGTACCAGACTTACCTGTGTTGGAAAGCTGATAAGACGGTATAGAGCCATAGAATAACGTAATTCGCCATTTCCAAGTCCTGATTAGGGCGTAGAACTACCCTCTAATTGATTTTGCTATTTTGTATTGCGCTGTGTCGGTGAAGCCATGATTTCAATGTCTGGCTGTTTCTTTCCGTATGTGGCACGAGTTCCGAGGGTAAGGCTAGGCAGGAAACGAAGGGCAGGGCTTAAATTGTTGGAAGAGAAACGGTTTGTGATGTTTTTTACAATGCTTCTCATAAATATTTAGTTGTTTTTTTGAATTTGGAACGTTTATTGATGGGGATGTTAGGTTCGAACCCAGGAACGCCGCAGCACATTCGAAATGGATTATTTATGTAAGAGACATGTTGTAGGCGGTTGCCGAGTCTTTGTGGTGGACGTTTAGGTTTGTGATTCGGTTTATAGTAAAGGTGCAGTTGAATGAGAACGAGTCTTAAGTAGTTACTGGTTCTCTAATTGTTTCTGGTTTTTGAACTGTCGATTTTAGTTTTACAGTTTGATATTCTAGAGTGAAAGTTGTGTATTTGTGAGGAGTTTTGCCTTGGAGTTGTGTTTAAATAATTTGTTGTTTGCAGTACGGTTTGTGTTTTTGTTTTTGTTTGTGTTTGTGTGTGTGTGTGTGTGTGTGTGTGTGTGTGTGTGTGTGTGTGTGTGTGTGTGTGTGTTTTGGGACCACTTTGATTAAACTTTTTTGGAAGGTGACCATCAACGGCCGTCAAGTAATGTATAAAGACTTGACCATCAGCTGCTTTTATTTTGAACCAATATATCTCGACTGATTTCAGTCATCGACCATCTTCAGAGATACTGGTTAAAGTGGTTTAACCCACAACGTAATATTTGTCATTACTTAAATAATGTTTAGAACGTGTCAGGAATATCAAAATACGACACAGGTCTTTCAGAAGCCAACATAGTAATACCAAGTGAATACAGAGCAGTACTGGACTATATTTGGTAAGAAAGTTTTTATGGTTTTTTGTTTTGTTTAGTGTGAGATCGTAGATTGTTTATGGAAAGGTTATTTCTTTGAAATGAGATTCTTAGATTTGCGTTTAGTTACTTTTATTTGAGGTTGAATGGGGTTTGGCGCGGTGGTGGGGGGGCGGGGTGGGGGGGGCGGGGTGGGGGGGGGGGGAGTTATGGAACCGATGACTTCATTGGTGCTGTATAGATATAAGGAATTTCGTTATCCTTATTGGCTTTGTTGATGGAGGATTGTCTGCATCACTGTCTTTGTTTCAGCTATGTATGTCAGGTGAAATTTCCTCATTTGACGTGGGGTGGTAGAGGGGGAGGTGGTATCACTGTCTTCGTTTGAGCTACATAGGACTAGAAATACATTCTATTCCAGTTTTGTGTTTCTTATTCTTTTTTGTTGGGTTTATTCTGGCGAATCCGTGAGGGTTACTTTTCGATTATGTGACTGTCTTGGAGTGATGTTAGTCTTATTATAGAATTTTTAGTTTGCCCCGCCTAGAACTCCCTAATTCCCATGGTGGTCTCATTGGTTTCATTTAATTGAGTGACTGAAATATTTCGCATCTTTCTTATGTTCGTTTGCGACCATAATGATCTACTTGTGGTGGTAATCTTCAAGTACGCCAGAAGCCTGCTATTAAATCTGTGGTGCTCAAAATAAATCAAGTACGCTTTATATCCCCGACACAACGTCATAGGTCAACGTAGACGTGAGGAATCGTAATGTGCGGTAATCCCAAATGTTGTTCATGTTACCGCGTTCCGTCAATTTCAGCGACTTTTGGCCGTATGTATTGGCATCAATTTTTGGATTTCTGTATTGACATCACTTTGTGCTCTTTGTACTGGCGACTAGTTTTTCAGTTGAGTTATATACGTCGAGTGATGTTTCAGGAGCAGTTCAGAATAGGGCCAGTGCCGTACTTACTTATTTCAAGCAGGAATGTTGCCAGTGCTTGCCGTGATGTACTATGAGAGCAAAATAAGGCGTGTGAGCTGCTCAAGTTACACAGCCAATGAGAGACCAGCAGGCAGACAACATGTTTCGAAGTAATACTTTCGGAAAAAAGGGTGAAACATTACCGTAAAAGTGGATTATAGATTTGTTTGCTCCTTATTTGAGTCGTAGCTATTGAAACTGTGCTAGTATCTGCAAGTCAAGGACAGCGTCACAACTGATCATATACAAGAAAATGTAGTGAAATATTTCTGTGCTTCCGATTGCTAAGCAATCGATCTGAGTGAGCACACTCAGTAAGTGGATCAATGTTTTTCAATTGAGTTATGAGAGCAACTGTGTAGGTCAATGTTTTTGTTTCTTATCTCTTTTCTTTTGGATCTTGGAATGAAGTGTTTTTATCAATATTTTTTAATTAGAATATGGAAAAGGTACGTGGGTCAATGTTAAAATATCGAACGTGCAGCTCCCTTGTGATTAACATTGATCCACTTATTCACTGAGCTTGCGCAGATCGACATCATATTCATTTCCCCACTTCATTTGATATTTGCAATTTTCAGTGAGACGTGCACCAACTCATTACTTTCGGGGAAATGGAAAGAAAAAGTAAAAATGAGTCATCTTCTACAGACGTTTCTTCTCTGACACTACTACAGTGCTCAAAGTGAAAGACAAAGTATTAGTCATCACACGGAAAAGCGACGTCCGCGCTATGGTCACGCACGCTCTGTGAATTGTGTACAGATCTTACGGCCGAGCCATGCGTTCGTAGCACAAATGCTTCGTTTACTTGTTTGTAGTTTCATTACTATGCTAACCAATTATTGTTCGCACGATGGAGTACAATGAAACGCAGCTTCAGTTAGATTACACTAAGAGTGCTTGAGTGCTTTAACGTGTTTCCTAGTTGTAAATCATATTTTTATGACCAGTTGCTTAGTGTGTCAACGTACCTCCTATTTCGCACCCATATAGTTTTGCAGGAACGAGTATGGGGTCATTAATGAAAACAAACTAACGGAGTGCCGATAACAATGTATACTGACGACGTCAAATGTTGATTACGGCGTAGTTTCTGCATAGTTTACGGTTATATTACATGTGGCGCACTGAGTTAATAAGTAACCGTCGGGATGATAGGCACTAACTTGTTATCAGTAGATGCAGAGATCTTTTAGTCACAGTACTCTTTTAAGTGTTGTTAGTTTTAATGAATTTGCTGACCAACATACTTAGCAAATTTTGAAAGGCCAGTTCTGTGGGTTCTAAATGCTTGTATGGGAGCACGAATAGCTTTAATAGAAAAAAAAATATTTCTCAAATGAATCTCTTATTTAATAAAGAAAAGATGTAGGAAATATTCCGACGTAACGTCCATCGAAGAAGAGGTAATCACAAACGGAGCTAGTATTGTGGAGAAAATCGTACGCATCCAATTCCGAGGGAATCATCCTTGCGGTTTCCTTAATTTGCTTAAAGAAACCGCCGAAACCATGGATGTTGATGAACGAATTATTGACTTGCGAGGCCCGTGTATTACCATAGTGCCACCTCACAAGCACTAAAATAAATAATGAGACTATATTATCCCATAAAGCCAAAGTTTTATTGAATGGGCAACTTTGTTTTCAGGTGGTATTGGCCACGTTATTGTGGTCGAATAATTTAGCAGACAGGCGGCCTTCTCCACGTGCCGAGTTGACGACGGCTCCCCCAGCAGGCAGCATAAGGTGTGGTGGCTATGAAGAGCTGCATGGTGTGGAGTGTTGAGCCTCCGTGGGTTGGCGGGGAGGCCACTGTAGTGACCTGTCGACAAATTTGAATTTCAGAATAAAAACGTGATCACATTATGGTGGGTTGATATATGTAAAGAAAACTGCAAAATTATTGTAGGACCCGAGGCTAATATAGGGTCGGTTTCTGTATCGATATTGTTGAGACTGTAAAACAGACACGAAACGGAGTTACTAGTTTATAACTATTGGTACAAGTGTAGGTAAAGAGTGCAATGACAATGTATTTTATAAATTGTTTTGCGTCCCAGATACGGGTATATTGAAGGGATGTTTCTGTCTCCCCTACTCATCAACTCACCATTGCTGAGTGTTATATCCTAGCCAGTAATGCCACCCGAGCCCGCTGCCAAAAGGTTGGCAGCATCAAAGTCCGGCCGCCGTCCGCATAAACAGCGCCAGCGAGACAGGAAATCGCCGCAAGTCTGCGCGCGCCACCGCTGGCTTCTGGCTTCTTAAGCGCTGGAGTCGCGAGCGCTAGGACAGTTCTGTATTCGCCGCTCAGTTGTATACTCGCCACCGAATTGTGTACTTGCTAGTCAGTTGTGTGTTCATCGCAGCAGAGTTGTTGTTTGTCGTCAGCCGACGCTGACCTAGCCGCTCCGACTCGAACTAGACAGATTTCTGTAGACACGGAGTTCACTACTGTGTTTCTGTATCTTCGTTAATAAAGATAAGTACCGACTTTTATTCAATCAGAGTGTTTGGGTTTTTTCATCTTTCTGTTCACTGTTCCAGCGGACCGGTCGGCCCGCTATTAAAAGTGTGGCGGTGACTTCGTAAGCCGTTTCTACAGCGAATAGTTTGTCGCTACGAACGCCGCCACAAAACTGGCGACGAGGACTTCCGAACTCGTGTGCAGGGCTGGTTCAACTTGTTTCTGGTTATACTAATTATAGCGTTAAAATATTGGGGGCTGGTTTAATTTGTGTTCACTATGTCTGCCGAATTACAACAGTTGATCTTGTTACAGAGTCAGCAAATACAAAGTCTGGTGGAAGCAATCGCCAAACAAGCGGCTAATCCTCCAACCCAAAAGGAACAAGCACAGGCAGCACCACCTTTCCGTGCTTTTGATGCATCAAGAGAAGAATGACGAGAATATTTCGCGCAGTTGCCGGCTCACATGACAGTCTACAAAATCACAGGTACTGAGCGGCAGCTTTATTTAATTTCCACTGCAGGCGTGGAAGTCTATCGACTACTTTGTAAGTTGTTCCCGGAATCCAAGCCAGAAGCTTTAGACTATGACGTTGTTGTTAACAAGCTTGCTGAGTATTTCGAGTCGCGAGTGCATGTGGCAGCAGCCAGATTCAAGTTCTTCAGATTAAAGAAACTGCCACATCAATCTAATAAACAGTGGTTAACAGATTTACGGGGCCTCACCCGTCAGTGCCGATTTAATTGTGTGTGTGGAGCTTCCTACAGTGATGTCATGTTACGAGACGATTCTCGTATTCGTGCTGCTATCTTAAAGTTGCCTGACCCGTCATTAGAGACTGTGATGAACATCATTGAAGCCCAAGATACTTTTGACTATGCTGAGTGTGAGTTAGATCAGCCATGTATTTCTCAAATTGCCTGTGCTAAGCAAGTTATGTCACGCCCGCGGCCCCACCGGCAGAGTCAGACTGTAAACACTATCCGGCCGCGTCATGTTAAACACATTCGTCAGCCGCGTGTGCAAAATGATGGAGTTAAGTCTTGCCCTAAGTGTGTTCTTGCTCATCCTCGTGAACGTTGCCCGTTAAGAAACGCGGTTTGTCACTTTTGTCAAAGGAAAGGACACATCCAGACTGTTTGTTTGCGTAAACGCAAGAACAATTCTAGTGCTGCCCAGCCCATGGATATTCATGTTCTTCAAAGCCAGCCCGCCCAGAAGGTCGCGTTTAAAGACTCTTCCACGGTTCGTGTGGGTAATAAACTTGTTCGCAATAAGCCACCCACCCAGCCCTCTGCTATGCGACCCAAGCGTAATTCCAACGCTGTAAAAAGTAATGTACAGACTGCAAGTGAAGCGGGAGTTGTTGTTCCACCCGCCCAACCCACGAGTTGTCGTACGCAGCGAACACGCGCTAAACGCGCTGATTTTGTGTCTTCCGCCTCCACTGCACCGATCCAGAGACAGTGTAATAAACTATTTTTGCAGCTACGCATCCAGGATAAGACCTTCAATTTTCAATTAGACCCTGGTGCGTCTGTGACTCTCATAAATAGTGCTGCGTATGCGGCTATCGGCCGCCCTAAACTTTCAGCGGCAAAACATTCTTTGGCTACTTATAGTGGAGAACAAATTCCTGTGTTAGGTGTATGTAGCGTGCCAGCCACATTCCGTGGCAATAAAAAAACAGTTTCATTCACAGTGCTCCGCGCTACAGACAGTGTAAACATTTTCGGATTAGACTGTTTTGACTTGTTTGGCCTGTCATTCCAAGACAATGTGTTGCAAATTAATTCTGTTGTTGTTCCTCAAGACAGCATAACCGATTTCTGTAACCAATACAGTGACATATTTAAAGACGAACTAGGTTGTGCTGCGAACTTTGCCGCTCATATTACGTTAAAAGATGATGCTCAGCCTCGATTTTGTCGTGCTCGTCCAGTGCCTCACGCCCTCCGGGCACCTGTAGAAGATGAACTTCGTCGTTGGCAAAACAACGGTGTTATTCAACCCGTTTCAGCGAGCCAGTGGGCTTCTCCCTTAGTTATTATAAAGAAACCATCTGGCAAGTTACGTTTGTGTGCTGCTTTTAAGTCGACAGTTAATCGTCAGACTGTCATTGATTCTTTTCCTTTGCCTAGACCGGACGAGCTGATGGATAAGTTAGGGGAAGCTCGTTTCTTTTCCAAAATTGATCTCCGTGAAGCATATTTGCAATTGCCCCTCGACGAGCAATCACAACAGTATTTTGTCATAAACACGTCGTTGGGGTTGTTCCGTTTTCTGCGTTTGCCTTTTGGTTGTGCGTCATCTCCAGCAGTTTTTCAGCGTTTTTTGTCACAACTTCTGGCTAATGTGCCATCGTGTTGCAACTATTTAGACGATATTGTTGTGTCCGGTCGGACGCCTGCTGAACATTTCCGTAATTTGGAGTGTTTGTTTACAGTGTTGTCTCAGGCAGGCCTACGTTGCAACATCGATAAATGTTCATTTTTCCTTACGGAGTTGGAGTATCTGGGCATGTTATTAATGCTCAAGGCATTCATCCCTCCCAGTCACATTTAGCAGCTATTCGTGATTTGCCCGCCCCTCGCAATCTGCATGAATTGCAAGCAGTTCTTGGCAAATTGACATATTATATTAGGTTTATACCTAATGCATCACAGATTGCTGCACCGTTGCATCGTCTCCGCCGTAAGAATGTTCCGTTTGTGTGGTCAGCTGATTGCCAATCAGCCTTTCAGCAGCTTAAAGAGGCTTTATTGAATGATCGTTGTCTGGTCCATTACGACCCTAACAAGCCTCTGGTGTTAGCTTGTGATGCCTCTTCTTTCGGCCTCGGTGCTGTGTTGTCTCACCGAGTCGGTAACACCGAACGCCCTATTGCGTTCGCATCTAAATTGCTAAACAAAGCTCAGTGTAATTATAGCCAATTGGACAAGGAAGCGTTGGCTATTGTGTTCGGTGTCACAAAATTCCATCACTACCTCTATGGTAGACCATTCTATTTAGTAACAGATCACAAGCCCCTGACGTCACTGTTTCATCCGTCTAAACCAGTTTCTCAGCGGACAACTCAGAGACTACAACGTTGGGCTCTTTTGTTATCACAATACCAGTATGAGATAGTGTATCGCCCTACAGTACTATTACGTTTTGTTCAACGTGGTTGGCCGTCCAAGGCAAAGGACATATCGGATCCTGTGGTTCGTCGCTATTATCCGTAACGTCATCTGTTGTCTGTTTCGCACGGAGTTTTGCTGTTACGCACCGAGAATGACCAGCTTCGTGTAGTGGTTCCCCAAGTGCTCCAATCCAAGGTCCTCGACTTGTTGCATCAAGGTCATTGGGGAGTGGTCCGCACCAAGCAGCTTGCCCGCCGGCATTGTACATGGATCGGCATTGATAAGCAGATTACGCAGATGTCTACAGATTGTTCGACGTGTGCCGAACACCTAGCTGCTCCGCCTCAACGCTATTTTGAGTGGGCACGCCCTGCCGGTCCCTGGCAGCGAGTACATATTGATTTCGCTGGTCCATATTGGAATTCTCGTTGGCTCATCGTGATAGATGCATTTAGTAATTTTCCGTTTGTTGTGCCCATGCAGTCTACACGTCTGCACAAACTATACAGGCGTTGACTTCAATTTTTTGTATTGAGGGTCTTCCAGAAGTTTTAGTGTCTGACAATGGTCCACAATTTACCTCTGCTGAATTTGAAAGTTTTTGTTCTGCCAATGGCATTCGCCATGTTCTTACTCCGCCGTTCCACCCTCAATCGAATGGTGCAGCGGAACGTTTTGTACGCACATTCAAGGATCATATGGACCGCCTTCTTGCTACGCACTCTCGTCAGCAGGCCCTCATCACGTTCCTGTCGTCGTACCGGACCACGCCACGCGACGGCCCTTCGCCTGCGGAGCTTCTCCACGGCCGTCGTCATCGCACCCTACTACGGTTGTTGGACCCCGCGGATCGACCCGCCGCTTCTGAGCATCGCACGCGTTTTCAGCGCAACGACGCCGTTTTTTTTCAGAGTTTATCACGGTCGCCGTCGTTGGGAACGTGGTACCGTGATAAGTGTCCAGGGTCGCGGTTTTTATATTGTTCAAGGTGCTACTGGGGTGCACAGGAGGCATCAGAACCAGTTGCGCCGCGCTGGCCGCCCGGATTCTGCCGCTCGTTCTTTGTCCACAGATTTGGTCCGCGGCGGGTTCCAGCCGCGCCTTCCGACTTCGCTGCCGCCACCGGGGCAGCAGCAGCAGCCGTCGCCGCTACCACGCCGACAGCCCGTCCCGTTGATGCCTCCCGCGCAGCTTCATCCGGGAGCGCCCCAGGTGGTCGCTCCGGCGCCTGCGGTCCCTCTTCAGTCGCCACCGCCTTTGGAGCTAATGGACGTCGACCCCTCAGCCGGGCCGCCTTCCCAAGCGGTGGCTGTGCAGCCTGTCCTGCAGCCGCTTTCCTTGGGCACCCCCAAGGAGTCTGACACCGCAGCGCCTTGTCCGGCGCCCACTCAGCAGCCGTCGACGCAGCGTCAGGAGACGCTGCCTCTCTCCGTGGGTCCCGACGCCCCGTCGCGTCCAGTACCAGAAGCTGCGCCCGTGGTCACAGGCGTGCACCCTGACCTCGGTTTTCAGTCGGTGTTTCCCGAGGCCCCGCGCAGCCAATGCTGGGGTGCGGACCGGGGACTGCCACCGACAACAGTCTCCGCCCCGGTCTCTTCTGCTACGCCTGTGGCCAGACCCCTCCCCCGCCGTCGACGCTCGCCACGTCATTATTCAACGACGGTGCGGCGATTTGGGGGGGAGGAGTGTTATATCCTAGCCAGTAATGCCACCCGAGCCCGCTGCCAAAAGGTTGGCAGCATCAAAGTCCGGCCGCCGTCCGCGTAAGCAGCGCCAGCGAGACAGGAAATCGCCGCAAGTCTGCGCGCGCCACCGCTGGCTTCTGGCTTCTTAAACGCTGGAGTCGCGAGCGCTAGGACAGTTCTGTATTCGCCGCTCAGTTGTATACTCGCCACCGAATTGTGTACTTGCTAGTCAGTTGTGTGCTCATCGCAGCAGAGTTGTTGTTTGTCGTCAGCCGACGCTGACCTAGCCGCTCCGACTCGAACTAGACAGATTTCTGTAGACACGGAGTTCACTACTGTGTTTCTGTATCTTCGTTAATAAAGACAAGTACCGACTTTTATTTAATCAGAGTGTTTGGGTTTTTTCATCTTTCTGTTCACTGTTCCAGCGGACCGGTCGGCCCGCTATTAAAAGTGTGGCGGTGACTTCGTAAGCCGTTTCTACAGCGAATAGTTTGTCGCTACGAACGCCGCCACAAAACTGAGTATTATAAATTAGATTTTAGATGTGAGAACTACCAGCAATGACTGTTTGCCTCTATCCTGTTCCCTGAGTACAGTTCCTTCTGATCATTGTATCATGATGGCAGGTTGCTGTCACAAGTATGAGAATATTTCTACCTTTATACTGACCGTTAGACCGAACTACGTTCTACGCATAAAGCAAGCAAGGCAACTGAGACTGTTGCTACACGCACTTATGCCAGAAACGTAGAGTTTCTTAAAACAAGTTCCCAAAGTGTTGAATTGAAAATCCGATGGTGTCATGGAAAAAAAATAACACAAAAGTAAACCTTGATGCAGTATAATAGAACAGAACCAAAAGACCATCATACGTTGATCAACGTGAAACTATACTAAAATCTTGATAACTCTCTCATAGACGGGAGGAGATAAAAATGTTTTCTTAAATTCCCTCCATACTGTGAAAGGGTAGGAAAACATACTATACCGATCATTCGTAAGATTACGTAGAACCTAGCAATATTAGTGCGAAATAATACACTGATTAAAAGGGCTGCGTATCCTCTCACAATTCAAAACCGTTATAGAAAAATAGTATTGCAAGCGTCGTGATAACCGCCCACAACTCAGTACAACAGAATTTTACATTTTGTAGGCTTGTCTCTGTTCATAAGCTGACAGCATTTCAGTGATATTAAAAACGTAAAATTGTAGTGTCGTAAAAATAACACAATCGCAGGTTACCGTTCTAAAGGGAGTTACGATGTGGCCATGGAACCAGAAATACACTTAGAAACTAAAATCTGCAGATCGAACTTTCACTCACCGTAGCAATGTGGTTTTCCTCTTCTCACTGCAGACGTCTCTGCAGTAACTCCTCAAAAAACTCGTCAAGCGTAAACTGATGCTCCTGTTAGAAAAGAACGTATTACTTTTCTGATATCCAACACGTGGAGTAATACAGAATATGTGCTAGATTATAACATGGCCGCTTTTTACGAAGTGCTACATTTATCAATAATTTTGCTAGCTACATTTATTGATAATATTTTCTAAGTGATCGATTTTAATATTCAAGTATTATCACTACTCAGTCCATGTCTGACTAATTAATAATACTCAACAAATACTAATGCCCCATGATGTACCAATTTTTTGTTTGCGCGATTGGTCTTTGAACTACTTCTCGGAATTATGCCGAGTTGTTCCTGTTGTTGTTGTATGCAGAATATATCAACGACCGACCCAACCGTGTCCTTCAGAACGTATGACATTCCCTGACTAGATGGAGTCCAGGGATCGAGTGCACATAACGGCAAAGCTCGCTGCACTCCAGTCACGGCCATCGAAGCATTTTGCACAAATCCAAACAACTCCTCAAAACACCCAAAGCAGGGCACTGACTACAGTCACCTTCGTAAGAGAGTATTGATCTGAACATAAAACGAATAGTACACGTTGAAACCTAATGGCATTATTCCCTACTGAACCAATTTACACTCCTCTTGCAGCCGTTTCAGCAGTAGCTCCATAAAAAGCTCGTCAAGTGTAAATTGACGGTCCTGTTGGAAAAGACATATTTAGTTTTATGATGTCCAACATGTGTAATAATACAGACTTTATGCTACTTGCTAATATGTCCGAGTGTAGCAAAGTGTTATATTTATCGCGAATTACGCAACCTTCAGTTATTTGTTTTTTGGTTGATTTGGATAGTAAAGATCCTAAACAGCATGGTCATCAGTCCCCATTTCCTCCGCAAAAGAATCTGGGAAAGTAAAAACAACTGTGAACGTAACTCAAAGAGAAAACGGAAGAAGCAGGCTAAAGGGGAACGTGCACCAATTGAAACAAATGCCGTAGAAAGTATTAAAAAATACAGCAGATGGCGTGGGATGGCTGATCGCAAGAATACAAAAAGATGAGCTATCCACTCTGAAAAACACTAAAATCTCCAGCCTAAAACCACAAGGCTGGAGAAACACAGACAGGGAAGAGACGAACATCAAGGCGAAAAAACAGCGCCATTCGTCCACGAGACTCAGAGGGCCATAGACACGGGTTCACAGGTAGATGCCGTGTTTCTTGACTTCCGCGAGGCGTTCGATACAGTTCCCTACAGTCGTTTGATGAACAAAGTAAGAGCATATGAACTATCAGACCAATTATGTGATTGGATTGAGGAGTTCCTAGATAACAGAACGCAGTATGTCATTCTCAATGGAGAGAAGTCTTCCGAAGTAAGAGTGATTTCAGGTATGCCGCAGGGGAGTGTCATAGGACCGATGCTATTCACAATATACATAAATGTCCTGGTGGATGACATCGGAAGTTCACTGAGGCTTTTTGCAGATGATGCTGTGGTGTATCGAGAGGTTGTTACAATGGAAAATTGTACTGAAATGCAGGAGGATCTGCAGCGAATTGACGCATGGTGCAGGGAATGGCAATTGAATCTCAATGTAGACAAGTGTAATGTGCTGCGAATACATAGAAAGATAGGTCCCTTATCATTTAGCTACAAAATAGCAGGTCAGCAACTGGAAGCAGTTAATTCATAAATTATCTGGGAGTACGCATTAGGAGTGATTTAAAATGGAATGATCATATAAAGTTGATCGTCGGTAAAGCAGATGCTAGACTGAGATTCATTGGAAGAATCCTAAGGAAATGCAATCCGAAAACAAAGGAAGTAGGTTACAGTACGCTTGTTCGCCCACTGCTTGAATACTGCTCAGCAGTGTGGGATCCGTACCAGATAGGGTTGATAGAAGAAATAGAGAAGATCCAACGGAGAGCAGCGCGCTTCGTTACAGGATCATTTAGTAATCGCGAAAGCGTTACGGAGATGATAGATAAAGTCCAGTGGAAGACTCTGCAGGAGAGACGCTCAGTAGCTCGGTACGGGCTTTTGTTAAAGTTTCGAGAACATACCTTCACCGAAGAGTCAAGCAGTATATCGCCCAGTCCTACGTATATCTCGAGAAGAGACCATGAGGATAAAATCAGAGAGATTAGAGCCCACACAGAAGCATATCGACAATCCTTCTTTCCACGAACAATACGAGACTGGATTAAAAGGGAGAACCGATAGGGGTACTCAGGGTACCCTCCGCCACACACCGTCAGGTGGCTTGCGGATTATGGATGTAGATGTAGATGTAGATGTAGAAAGTGCGGGGAAGAGTTAAAATGGAGGGAGGGTGAAGCCCTGGCAGATAAGGGCACAGGCGCATCCTTACGTTGATGCATACAGTGATTCACTTTAATACGCAGGCAACGTCACTCTTCCCCACATCTCAGCAAATAGCAATTCTGATACATAACTAATATCCCGTGATATCTAAGGTTTTATAGGCGCGATAGATTAACGATATACTTCCGGGAATTTTTCTGTGTTTCTATCTCCGATATACTTCCGGGAATTTTTCTGTGTTTCTATCTCTATTTTGTGCACAATATTTCAACGACTGATGGAGCCGTCTTCATGTCGTGTAGCGTTATCCAGACTGATTGTCGTGCAGGCAGGAGTGCACGTAACAACAAACAATGCTGCACCCGAGGGAGACGCCTGGGACGATCACCGAAGAATTTTGCACAAAATACAAACTACAACTCGGCAAAATAACCGGAAGCAGAGCATTAACTAGTATCACGTTCATGAGTGAGTGATCATGTGAACAGCAAACGAAAAATGCACTTTGAAACCAAACGCTATTATTCTATATACAGATCTAATTTACACTCACCGGATCAGCACGGATTTCTTCTTCTTCCTGCAGACGTTTCTGCAGCGGCTCGAGAAAGAACACATCAAGTGTAAACTGACGCTCCTGTTGGAAAAGAATATATTAGTTTTATCATAAAGAATACTTTTATGATTCAGATATAATGATACTTCTTAATACGTACAGGTGTTACGAAGTGTAGTACTTATTAAGAACGAATGGGCCTGTAGATAGCGATAGTGAGTATACATTGTTTGGCTGTAATAGCTACCATTATGCTATGGGCAAACTATTAAGCTGGAACGGCAGAGGGCTACGGAGGAATTATTCAAGGTACAGCGTCGCCATTTACCTTTTTATTCTCTGTTCTGATGTGTTCTTTCTCTGGAAAGGAATTCAGTGGGACTGTGACAATTTTTACTAACAGTTCCAGTTTCTCTATTCTCTGACTACTCCGAAAACAACATTAGGCTTCGAAGTCTGAAATTCAGGAATACATTCCCTCTGGTCGTGAGGTATTAATCCCTGTTAGCAGGTAACTCGCAGAGTAACCAGATGGTTTGCAACGTTGTCTTCAGCCAGCCACTTGCATGGGACGCATCTTACGTGATGCTCTGCTCTTAAAAGAAATTTCAGCACAATTCTCTACAGTTTATTAGGGTCTTTTCCATTCTCAAGTACCTCCGTATCAGCATCATAGTCCAGGCATTCTTGACTAATACCAAGCACAACTTACCTGTTGGTCAGTGTCAGTTTTAATGGCCGTCAGTAGAGTTGTTGGAACCATTTAATCGGCTTTCGGCTAGACTATGAACTTCGTCTTATCTAATGCCAGAAGTGGGAATGTAATATGCTAGTACGATGGAGGGGAGAAGCAGGAGTCTGTGGGGTGTGAGGAAAAGAGCAAGTATATCGTGCAGCCAAGGAGGCCTGTGAGCAACAAACCCATCGAGACAACGTGCCATTATCCTGCAGGTGAGAAAGAAATACGACTGTAGGAATAGGCGTGACTGCCCAATCATCAGACCAAGTCTGACCTTATATATATCCCTTTCACACACTGAAGCTACCCTGACTCCTATCTGAATAGGCTACATTTCTAACCAATGTCTCATTGTTAACTAATGTTTTCATAGTCTGGTGATAAGAGTTAAATCTGTAATAGCTGGCCGGCTACTGTGGCCGAGCGGTTCTAGGCGCTTCAGTCCGGAACCGCGCTGCTACTGTCTCAGTTTCGAATCCTGCCTCGGGCATGGATGTGTGTGATGTTCTTAGGTTAATTACGTTTAAGTAGTTCTAAGCCTAGGGGACTAATGACCTCAGATGTTAAGTCCCATAGTACTCAGAGCCATCTGAACCAACCATCTGTATAGCTGTGGCGTAAATATTCTTATACGCCATATTTCCTGTGCATGTTACCTTTTGATCAGAAGGCAGAAGTGAAATTAAGAGGAGACCAGCCATTTATTTTACTTGAAGTAGATATATGGTACATTTAAAAAAAATGTGTATCTCTGGAGATGAGGCTGAAGGCTTTGGTGTGTTGCTAAGTGACCAGCAAATTCCGTTTTTCTCCAGTGATGAAGAAATCCATCTATTCGCCAGTGACGTGGGCTTTCACGAAAACTGACAATGATCCCTAGATATCTGCAGCAAGTGAAGCCTATCTGTTGACTCTGAAATGGCGGTCGGTCAGTACCGTTGGGCCTTCAGAGGCTCGTTCTGATGTAATAAGTTTCTTAGTTGGTACTTTCGATCATGCTACTAATCTAGTATAACGTAATCACTTTTATTATCAGTTAACGAAATGGTATTAAATATAATTTTTGTAATTACGTGTGTTTGTGTGTGTGTGTGTGTGTGTGTGTGTGTGTGTGTAGTCGCGCGTGCTTGACTGCGTGTGCGTGTGTAAGTAAGGTTTTTAGTCATTTCTTACATTTTAATTCTTTCTTGAATTTTTACTGTTCTAATACATTGAACCTCACTCTTCCCTTAAACGTACTGCTTTCTTGCACGGAAACCAATACACAATCGTCATAGTCGATAGTCTAGTAGAGGTTCCTGTCATAGATGTATTATTTATTGTGGATTGTCACATGGGATGTTTATAGCGAACTGCAGATTCATTTACAGTAAATCGTGTCAGCCTGTAATACCTTTTGAGCACCCAATTGAAAATGAAGTAGCTCTAAAACATTAGTGCTTTGCTTATTATTATATCAGTAATGCAACGTGACGTGGCTCACCTCAAAACTACCTCGAGCAGCGACCAAGGTCTTGTCCAGTCGCGGACCTTCGTCTTTCTCCCCTCCCACACACCGGGAGAAAAACACCTTGATGCTTCGGAACATTGCTGTAACGATAACGGGCAGCACGTTAGATACGACTATACCGTGTCCACGAGTAAATCTTATTTTGATGTCTCATAAGTGTATCGCAAGGAAAATCTTCAGACCGTGATGTCATGTCTTTAAATTTAGCTTCTGTAATAATAAGAACTGTCAGTGTTACAAAGTATCTGTAAAATCCAGATCAATTAAATATCATTGATATACTTGAAAAATATTATCCATTTATAACTGGCGAGGAACTCATTGTTATAATTCCCTTTTAGTAATTCCTAACAGATGAATTAAAATAACATTAGTTCTTCGATGAGAGCCAAAGGTGTTTTCATTACGAGGTACATTTATTCTGCAATGAATAATTTTGTTTCGATTGTGGTTATGCAAGGCTATCACTATTAGACAGACAGACAGTATTATTAGCAAGACAGTTGTAACGTTCCCTGGCAAACTCATGTTATTAAAGAACAAGAGTTTATTTGTACCATATGCGCCGCTCTGGGCAAGTTGTATATATCGTAATTATTGAACAAAAATATTACTGAATGTGGTGTAAAAGACATTTGTTATTCTCCTTATATTTTTTGTTGTAATATTTCTCTGTATTTAGGATAGGAATTTTTCTGTATTTATTATGTGATTGTAAAATGTGTCAGTATTTGCGATAGCAGAGATATAAAATGTTGTCAGAAGAGAATAATATCGTCAATTTGCAAAGAAATGTTAATAGTCAGCAATACTATTTAAGCACAATGCATTATGTATTCTTTGGTCTTCTCTGTTCAGAAGTCATTGCGGTAGGACACTGTGAAAGAGTTTTTTACGAATGTGTAGACTTCTTTTGTCTCTGTCTGAACTTAGCCGCCATTAGACGATGCGTTACGAATTAATGTGAGTTGTACTACTGTTTGATCTAAATATATCAGAATTTATCAAATGTGTGAATTATTTATGTAAATTAGCTTGCCCACGTCATCTATAAAATTTCTTTAAGAATTTTTCAGCATTTTTTAGTGGTGTTGCTGGGCTGTGCCGCGACCAACAATAGCAGCGGCGGCATATTTAAAAAATTATCAAACCCGTAAATCGGGAACAGATGCATAAAAATCAATAGTGAATTAAGAAATTGTTCTTCTTTTTCAGTGATCCTGTGGCTGATAAAATTTGAATTAATTATACGTTTGTGCATTCGTAGGCGGATAGTTAATGTTAGTTAACATTGAAATTTAAACAGTTTGGTTCTTTAAAATAACTCAAATGCACAGTGAAGTAGGTTTGATCAGTGATAAATGTCGGCTTGGCAATAATTAAAACATTTTCTGCTGGTAGAGATAATCTTGTGTTCTATGGCTAGTGCCGGGATAAAATTCAGTAAAAATATTTAACAAAAAACCCACTGCATCTGGAAAGTGTATGCCAAGGCCGAATGATTTAAAGGACTCAATTCTCAACCTAATATTCTTAACCAGTTCATATGAGATCACGTAAATATTATTTTTTCTTTAAATGCACGTAATTCTTAAGAAAGTAAAAATTTTTATTACCACACGAAAATAAGAGAGTGGTTCTACAACAAAGTTCGCACGAAAGAAAATTAACTTAAAAGCAAAAGATAAAATTTATTATTCTTCTTTAACGAAATTTCAAATCAATTCCATTCATTTCGACGATTTCGTTAAATTGGCGCCCAACGTGGGGCCCAAATATGCAGTGGCCACTAAATACCCGTGAGATAACTAGGGAATTAATATAGTCGAACTTTGTTGCAGAATATTTAATAATTTTTCTATGTTGTATGTATTGCATAACCAATATTGTGTGGTAATACCTGTGTATGATTTTTTGCATGAGAACACTATGTACCCAGAGGCAAGCTGAAGAAGAGAGCTCAATATTTCGAAAAATTAATTACCTACCACAATATCAGGGGGCAGCTGCACCTAAGATAGATCACCAAAAGGTAAAGCTACAGTGTAGTTGTCCTGTGGGTAGTAAAGCAGCCTCAGTGCAGTGTTCTCGGATCATTAGTGGTGTGCTTGTTGTTAGTACTTTGTTTTAAAATAACAGGACATTTAGGTAGTTAGTCATTGTAGTATATAGTAAGTGTGTATTAGTTAATGTCCATTTCTTGTGTGATTATGTCAGTGAAACCTGAGTGTTAGGATATTTAGTTCAGATTTTATTTCTTTTGTTTACTATGGTTAGATTGCGTAGTCAGAAAGATATCAACATGGATAATGAGCAACAGTCAGTAAGTAGTGATACTGAGTTAGAAAGTGGGACACAAAGTAATGTTAGTGACGTAGTTCAGGAAGTACAATGTGAAAATCTGGGGGCAGAAGGGCAAGAAATGTTGCCATTGCCACCCAGTGATTCAGTTGATAGCGGAAATACTGTGCCATCCGCAAGCACTGGACACGGACCAGAGAGTGGTGAGGTGTCAGAAGTGCAATCATTAAGAGTTATGTTCGAGCGCATGCTCAATTTCCAAGCTGAATTTGTACGTGTGCAAGCAGAGCGTGATAGAGAACGTGATGCTAAACAAGCAGAGCGCGATAGAGAACGTGATGCTGAACAAGCAGAGCGTGACCAGAGATTGGTAGCTGAATTTGCATGTATGCAAGCAGAACGCGATAAGGAACGTGATGCTAAACAAGCAGAGCGCGATAAAGAACGTGATGCCATACAAGCAGAGCGCGATAGAGAACGTGATGCTAAACAAGCAGAGCGTGACCGACGCCTGCATGAGAGGGACTTGCAGTTGATGCAAACTTTAGAAGTTATGCAAAGTGAGATTGTTAGTTTGAAACAAAAATATGAAACCATACCCAAAACGGTGCAAGAATTAAGCGAAAGAGTAGATAGTGTTCAAGTGGCTAACGCCAATATCGTAGAGGAAATTAGTGTCCTGACTAACAGATTCGAGCAATTGGAAATTGACACAACTCAAGTAATTGAGGGCAAAGTGATCGAACAAGTGCACAAAGTAGAATATGAAGTCATAAAAGAAATAGATCAGAAAGTGCACGCCGCAATTGAGGCCAGAGATGTGGGCTTAAGTGCGGATGTGCAGGATCTAAAAAAGATAGTGCACAAAGACATTCCGCTGTGGCAGCGGAGTGTGGACCGTCGTCTTGCCGAAATGGAGCTTAGCTTGCGGCATGACGAGGCACAGGCGTATGTCACGCCAGCCAGGTCCAACAATGATAGGCATATAAATACTGCAGTAAAAAATTGCGACTGCGAGACAGAACAGGCAACCAATGTAAGCGAAACAAATAAATGTCATTCCAAAGTAGTGATTGAAGAAAGCTTGATTAGGAACCGACAGTTTCAGATCTTTACAACGGAGAAGAAATCTGTTCACCCTGTAGTGTTTATCAAGGGATTTAGAAACATTTTGCCTAGCGTTTGGAGTCATACCCAGAAAATACAGTTCGTTATGTCTTACATACAAGGAGATGCTGCATTATGGGCAACCGAAGCAGCTGATAGTTGCGATACATATGAGCAATTTGAGAAGGCATTCTTGGCCAAATACTGGTCAACATGTTTCCAGGAGAGATTACGGAAGGAGGTATATAATCCAGAGCCGTATTCTCCACGACTAGGCAATTTGCGAAAATATTTCGAGAAGTACATTAATAAGACCCGTTACTGGGACGAACAGATTTCATCCCGGGATTTGATCAGACTTTTGAAATCACACTTGCCGATACATGTAAAGGAAAAACTTATACACGTGCCTGAAAATGATATGGAACATTTCTTGTCTGTTCTGGACTCAATTGACCTGATTCAGGAGGACGTTAGGGCAGCCTCTGAACAGGCTAGAAGTAACGGAAATGGTTATAGAAATGGTAGAAATAACACGCCTCCACCAAGTAATGGAAACGGCGGAGGTAATAATAGGAGACAAGAGTATGCACAAAACGGAAATAGAGGTAGAGACCAGAACGGCAATAGTCCGCCGGTGAATAATGACCGGAAAAGGAGGTTCGATGACCGGTATGAAACAGGCCCACCAAGCAATAGTAGATGGAAAAATGCCAGGGGGCCGAGCAACACTAATACTTATAATGATGCAAACCGAACTTGGCCGCAGAACCAGAGGCCCAGTCCGGACCGGCAAAACAGTGATAGATATGACAATAACCGACCGCCACCACAAAATGCGCCAATTGCGCAACCGTGGCGGCCGACGCAACTCAACGTGCACATAGTGGAGGTCAGTGACACAGAGCAGCCACGCCCATCCACTAGCAATAATTCAACAAACTAGATGCAGCCGAGATACGCTCTCCATCGTCGGCTGAGGTTTGGAGTGAGAGCAGCCCGACACAGAACAAAACACCGAACAAAATCCGTATCCTTAGGTATAATGACGGGGTACAGATGGGAGATGAATTAATAACTGAACCATCCACGTGCATAAAGGAGCACAAAGACAAAGTACAAGCGATAATAGAGATCAAAATTAACAATATTGATGTGCAAGCGGTCGTAGATACAGGTGCTACTGTCAGTGTTATGAGTATGGACTTATTCAAAGTACTGGGGAAGGAAAGGCGTATGCTGACTTTTCCCGTGAATAATTGTAAAGTCACTGGAGCCATAAGTGCACAGCGACAAATAATTAAACTCCAAGTGCGGGTAGAGATGTATTTAGGGGATGAAGCCATAGCGTGCTCATTGCTGGTAGTAAAGGGTTTAAAGGTAGCCTGCATTTTGGGGGTAGATTTTTTAAGAGAAAGGGACGCAATAATCGACCTTTCTCGGGGAAAATTAAGTTTGATGAATGCTGGTAGGAGAATAGAATTGTCCATGCTCAGATCTGAAGAGGTACCTGTACCTAATTGTAATGCTATTAACATAAAGTGTAGGAATCAGTCGATACTACATTTAGACAATCATTGTCTAGGACAGAATCTCTATTATCCTGACGTACAAGGTGATCAATTAAAAGCAAATGTGGACGCACTTGTGAACAAAGTATCACAGTCCGAAAATTTGAACTCTATGCAACAGCAGGATTTGGTACAGTTATTATCTAATTATGCAGACGTATTTTCAGAACGACCAGGAATTGTTAAGGGATATCAGTACAATATCGAGGTGAAGCCTCACAAAACTTACTGTCGAGCCTCATACTCCATTCCTTGGCCCAAGAAGGAAAAAGTTTTTTTTACGAACATTTGGAGAGTTAAATAAATTGTTCAGGTTATACATTGCATATAAGCACACAAGATAAGAAAAGCAGGGTGCAACCTTACCAGGTGCGCTCAGAAAAGGAAAGAAAAATATAATCGACATGTGACGAATAACAAAAAATTTAGTGTTGGGGACTTGGTACTCTTACGCAATCATCCTAAGTCCTCGGCATCCTTGAAACAGAATAGCAAGTGGCAATTAGTGTACAATGGACCTTTTAGAGTAGTAAGTGTGCCACATGAGTGTAGCTATCTCTTAGCAGATCACCACTCAGGGAGAGTACGGGGACTGTATCTGCGTAAGGATGTAAAAGCATTCCTACAGTAAAAGACTAATAAACCTATGTGGACACCATTCTTTTGTAAATAATGAACATTAATGATGTGTGATCTTTAGAGATAATGTACTAGTGTAGAAGTGTTTAGTTATAAGAATATGATTGACTTTCTCATGTGTATGGATATTTGTGTTATGTACTCTTTTAATTTGTGTTATCTAGAACATGCTCTAAATGTTTGCACAGATAATCTGATTAGTGCAATTATTTATAGTGTTAAGCTGTGACAGAGTTCAATCAAAAAGAACATTTTAGTAATGATTAGTTAGTGTACTACATAATTTTCTATGTGCCCAAATTTGAAATATTTCTTGGCACAATCTTTTCTATTATGTATATGTATGTATATATGTGTAGTTGTCAGATTGACAGATTCGAACCCAGAATAATATCAATAATATGAGGCCCTGAGAACTTTATTATCTCACCAATGTTATTAGAGAAAATAATGCACCCAGTAGTGACCCGAGGGCACCACGGGAGGCAAACTTGTTGCAAATTTATGTAATGCAAGGTTACGCACAAGGAAGCTTCAATTGAAGCATGTGCAGATTCAAACAGTAAAAAAGAGCTAGCCAGATACAGTCCAAGTCACTTTTTGCCTACAGAGACTACACTGTAGTTACGTAGGACGTTGATAGTAAAGTGTGACATGAGTTCAAAGGAGTTATTGAACAATATGCCTGAATCCGGCTGGAATGCACAAATAAAATCTACTCGAACACGAATATAGATGACTTTTGGGCAAACTAATACCAAATTTTGAATATTTGTTACCATGTACGCAAATATCACACCTTGGTAAAGAGTTACGAATGTGCTATTACAAAAAAAAAAAAAAATTGCACAGCGGACATTGTAAATAAAAATAAAGGAACTTAAACAAAAGTGCAGTATTGTGCGGCAGAGACAGACAGTGACTGTTAAACCTGCAGCAAAACGTCACGGAATAGTTGAGTATAAGTAATAAAAAAAAACTGTATCATCGCCGTGTGTGCAAGTGGACAAGGAACTAGCACGACACGAACAGTGAACCGATAACGGACGGTGGATCAAGCTAGTGTCAAACTTTAACTTTTTGTGTGTCAAAGGACGCTAGGAAAGCGCATTGACTACAGAGATACATTTTGTCCTAAGGTGAAAACTTGCGTGTGACTAATGACAAGTCATGACATGGTGAAGAATATTGTATGGCCATAAAACGTGTTACTGTGACAACGAAACATTGTGCAAACCAGACTAGTGAAGGCCTACTGAGTAATAACTGCCACTGACTGTGTGCTTCTTTCCCACAGCAGGAAAAATGCCTATAAGGATAGTACACTGTTTGTGAACTTGTTGCATGTTTCGTGGAGCACTGCAAGAAGACGTCGCACGGGCGAGCTGATATCCAACGCGCATCCGGCTACATCAGCTATGCAGCGGCCGCAGCAGCCCGTAGCAGACCAGACAGACAGCCACGCCCCTCCGCGCCGTAGCTGTCAACGCCGGGGGCGGTGACCTACACGGAGTCAGCGCGCCGCGCCGAGCGCCGCTCAACAATCACTCCGCACCGCTCACCAAATACAGCATTATTGACTTTTTTTGAAATGTTCACATGAACTGAATAACATGTCAATGACTTCATTTCGATAAACATTGAACATTTACTATGTATGTCCGTATGTGATATATCCTAGGACAAGTGACCTTGTAGTGTATCACAAGAATAATAGTATCACACACAAAAAACTTCCGTCGAACTGTATGTGACTGTGATATTGTGTAATTGTGTAACCGATTGTGACGAACTGCTAATTTAATTCAAATGAATAACTGTTAAAGAGACAATATTGACCATGAACCAACTGGGATGGCTGGGCTCCGGCACAGTTTTGCCCAGGTTTCCTGTTTGCCTACGCCCAAATGGGGGAGCCATGAACTTATATAACCCTGAGACTAAGTAAAGAGCCATTCCGTAAATAATACAGAAGTGTAAAGAACGTTACTGGCACCATTGTGTCAAAATGTAAAAACTCTTTGCCAAATGCTGCCAGGGGGCAATATAACGTTCCCTGGCAAACTCATGTTATTAAAGAACAAGAGTTTATTTGTACCATATACGCCGCTCTGGGCAAGTTGTATATATCGTAATTATTGAACAAAAATATTACTGAATGTGGTGTAAAAGACATTTGCTATTCTCCTTATATTTTTTGTTGTAATATTTCTCTGTATTTAGGATAGGAATTTTTCTGTATTTATTATGTGATTGTAAAATGTGTCAGTATTTGCAATAGCAGAGATATAAAATGTTGTCAGAAGAGAATAATATCGTCAATTTGCAAAGAAATGTTAATAGTCAGCAATACTATTTAAGCACAATGCATTATGTATTCTTTGGTCTTCTCTGTTCAGAAGTCATTGCGGTAGGACACTGTGAAAGAGTTTTTTACGAATGTGTAGACTTCTTTTGTCTCTGTCTGAACTTAGCCGCCATTAGACGATGCGTTACGAATTAATGTGAGTTGTACTACTGTTTGATCTAAATATATCAGAATTTATCAAATGTGTGAATTATTTATGTAAATTAGCTTGCCCACGTCATCTATAAAATTTCTTTAAGAATTTTTCAGCATTTTTAGCCGTGTTGCTGGGCTGTGCCGCGACCAACAATAGCAGCGGCGGCATATTTAAAAAATTATCAAACCCGTAAATCGGGAACAGATGCATAAAAATCAATAGTGAATTAAGAAATTGTTCTTCTTTTTCAGTGATCCTGTGGCTGATAAAATTTGAATTAATTATACGTTTGTGCATTCGTAGGCAGATAGTTAATGTTAGTTAACATTGAAATTTAAACAGATTGGTTCTTTAAAATAACTCAAATGCATAGTGAAGTAGGTTTGATCAGTGATAAATGTCGGCTTGGCAATAATTAAAACATTTTCTGCTGGTAGAGATAATCTTGTGTTCTATGGCTAGTGCCGGGATAAAATTCAGTAAAAATATTTAACAAAAAAGTGTATGCCAAGGCCGAATGATTTAAAGGACTCAATTCTCAACCTAATATTTCTTAACCAGTTCATATGAGATCACGTAAATATTATTTTTTCTTTAAATGTACGTAATTCTTAAGAAAGTAAAAATTTTTATTACCACACGAAAATAAGAGAGTGGTTCTACAACAAAGTTCGCACGAAAGAAAATTAACTTAAAAGCAAAAGATAAAATTTATTATTCTTCTTTAACGAAATTTCAAATCAATTCCATTCATTTCGACGATTTCGTTAAACAGTGCATCGCTACACTAGTTTCAGGTATCCACCAAGAATAGTTATTTAAACTTCCATTTGGATAGACAATAGGCCGTGATTTGGTTACTACCAGCCGTTAGTACGATATGGCATCGTGAGGCAGGATCGGTAATTTAATTAGTGAGTACTTAAGGAAACATCTTGTTGGTAATATGAAGTTATTAATAAACAACGTATGCAACAGTGTGGTGGTTTAAATCCCAAATACCTCCGCAGTGTCTGAGAAGATTACGATTTTTAGAAGTCTGAGTCAGTGTATTCTCACCGGGCTGCGCCTTTTCTTTTTATTGGCAAAGTCATCAACAACCTAATTTCAACACTAAACCTAGAATCACTCTTCAGCGCCATGTGAACTCTTCAACAACACGTACGACGTAACAACCATATTTCAAATTTAACCAGCGAGATTTGAATTCAGGAAACGCCAATACTCCTTATAAACTCCCAACGGAATTAAGATTCAACGATGTTCGAAAGTATTAATTTAATTTCATTGAATAACAAAAAGAGAAGATACCTTTGATATGGTGCCATGTCAACTCATTATGATTGCACGCAGCTTGAACTTGATTACGTGTTGCCTTTTTCTTCAAAGAAGGTAGAATATAACAGATTTGGTGACAGATAGGTGACGTCGCTCTCGTTGTGAAATTAAATAATAATTTAAAGAATAGACGATTCCAGCAACTAAAAGTGTGAAAACCTCTGTAAAGAGATCTGTCCCTATAAGTTACGTTCTCTCGTAACCTTTCTCGCTGTATGACGTATTGAAACAATGAACTGGAATGCGAATAGAACTGTTTCTTTTTCCATTTTACATACCGCAAAATCACACCACACTACGTCGTAACATTTCAGTGTTGAAGTACTTCGCCGCTACACATCCAGTCATTTATAAGCTTATGCGATATTGAAACTGCATCTGATTCTGTACGGTAAGTAAACAGAAGACATTTAAGTCAGTAGTTCATACCTCTCCCGGATACATGACACCTCGCTTCTGAAGCTGGGCGTTCGGTTCGTTCAAGGCTTCTAGAAATGCTCAACGACTTTAAAATGTTTCGTTATTTGAACTCGAAACACAAAATGAAACAATACGATATATGAAACAAAACTGGAGTCTTTTTAATTCAATAACTCACACGACGAATTCTTATCGTTATTTCAAGTGCTCGGATGAATACGCATGTAATTGCTAGGCAACGTCTCTCTACGGTTTAGGAAACAATAGCATCGGTGTTATCGTATCACGTGAATAACCTTAAACAGCAAAGCCAGTAGCTGCAATCCTCTACACTGTTTAGCAACGTCGATAGGAATGGGTAAACGAGCAGTGGTGAAAATTTTTAAATAAATCATTGTATGTGCCAAAAAATAGTGGTATTTTGCGACTGGGAGGTATCCAGCAGTATCTAATGAAAAAACCTGAATAGTTAATCAACTCCCAATGGATTTAACAGCTAACTACATTCCAAGATATTAATTCAATTTCCTGAAGCAACAGGAGACGAAAACTCTTTTGTTACAGAGCCAGCTCGACTAAATATTATTCTACACAGCTGCCATCAGTTTCCAAAGCGTCTTCTTCTTCACAGACGGAAGAAAGTTCCAGCGGCACGACTGTGCAATGATCACAACAAACATGTATGTACAAATGAGAAGCATGGAACTTGGTGACACGTATCATTGTGAAACTAAGTGATTCATCTGTGAAGGTATAACATACATAAGTGAACTTCGTCAGAAACTCAGTAAAGTGGTTCGTCTTTACAAGTCAGGCACCTAATTTATGAACCTGTATGAAAAATTAAGACAAAGTAATCTTTCACGTGTTACGCTGTACTAATTACGTGTTCCGAAATCATAACACGGTCCGTCGTAAGACTTCAACTTGCCTGTGTTTCTCCACCAAATTCGCAGTCATTTAAATGCTTATGCGATATTCTAACTGCAGATGGCTTTGTATGGTAAATAAATAGGTTACATTTAAGTGAATGGCTCATACCTCACGCGGTTACAATGCTCCGCGACTCTGAAGCTGGGCGTCAGCTTACTTCAAAGCTTCTAAAGCTCCGCAATAACTTGAAAAAGTGTGCTTAGTTGTTCTTGAAACAAACACTGGAATCAAAGCTGAAGTTCCTTTTACTGAATAACTCACAGAACGAATTCGTATAGGCACTTCTAGTACTCGAGAGAATACGGAAGTAATTGCTAGGCAACGGTCCTCGACGGTTTAGGTGACATAGCATTTGCTGCTAGCATACCCTGTGATCAACATTAAATAGCTACCCCACTAATAGCAATCCCAGTAAATACAGAGCACATTATTTTATAGGAACGACGATATCAATAGGTAAACAAGGGCTGCAGTAAAATTTTTAGTAATTTAAATATATGTCATACGAAATAATCATGCCTTGCTATTGAAAGATATACAGCAGTGTCTAAAGGATGGAAACGCCCTAATAACTAATAAATCCACAAATAATTTAACAATTAAAAATACTCCAGGTTCTTAATTCAATTTCTTTAACCAATAAGAGAGTTATACTCCTTTGTTACGGTGGAAGGTCAGCTCAGTATGACACCATACAGTTGGCATCAGTTTCCAAATGTATTCGTTTCAACAGACGGAAGGAAATTCCAGCAGCATGACCCTGTTATGACTACAGACACTATGTATGTGTAATTGACAAGCGAGAAATATCGCTAACATCGTTGTCGTTGTGAATCTCAGCAACTGAAAGGAATAGAGCATGCCACAACTCTATCCGTCTGCTCTGACCCACGACACATATTTGGAGTAAAGTGGATAGTTTAGACGAGATGCAACGATAACCACAGATACCATTTAATAAGAGCCCGATGACATTCTTCAAGACGGCGACAGCAATATAGACCATTACAATCAAAAACAAACATAAAACATTTTGTGTAGGTGGTGCTGTACACCTTTAATGAATGTTAAGAACTGCCATATGCAGCACATAGCCGTAACGGCATATTTTATAACAGAAGATCGATTTCGGTCTAGAACCAGGAAATCATTGGGTCCAAAAACCATCTGTTCTATGCGTTTGTTTAATTAGAACAGCTGTTAGCAGATGTACCGAGCTCCATCATTGATATTATCTATATATGTGGAATATTGGGGAAAAACATTGTCAAGGTTAAATGGACGCAATGTTATGAATGCAGAGCTAGTATCAATGACGGAAGAATTAACATCTGAAACTGTGATTCCATTTACTCAGACGGATACCTGAGACGGCTTATGGACATGATGATTGTCTGGTCCCTGAACGAAATCGATCGTTTCTGTTAAAATATACCGTTGTGTATTGTATAACGCAAGTCTTAACAAATAAAAGACCTTCGGAACTATTTGAATCACTATATGAAATGAAATTATCGGATGCACATCTTAACAAACAAAAAACCATGGGAACTATTTGAATCACCATATTTATTTATTTATTTATTTATTTGTTTATTGTTCCGTGGAACCACATTTAGAATAAGTCTCCATGGTCATGGAACGAGTCAATACATGAAATTATAACACGATTATAGAAACAGATAAAATGAAATATCAGAAACATATTCAGGCGACAAGTCGTTAGTTTAAATAAAGAAAATCAAGAGTGTAACACTGGAATTTGCTTAATTTTTTAGCTCTTCCAGGAGCTCCTCGACAGAATAGAAGGAGTGAGCCATGAGGAAACTCTTCAGTTTAGACTTAAAAGTGTTTGGGCTACTGCTAAGATTTTTGAGTTCTTGTGGTAGCTTATTGAAAATGGATGCAGCAGAATACTGCACTCCTTTCTGCACAAGAGTCAAGGAAGTGCATTCCACATGCAGATTTGATTTCTGCCTAGTATTAACTGAGTGAAAGCTGCTAACTCTTGGGAATAAGCTAACATTGTTAACAACAAACGACATTAAAGAAAATACATACTGTGAGGGCAATGTCAAAATTCCCAGACTATTGAATAGGGGTCGACAAGAGGTTTTCGAACTTACACCATACATAGCTCGAACAGCCCGTTTTTGAGCCAAAAATACCCTTTTTGAATCAGAAGAATTACCACAAAAAATAATACCATATGACATAAGCGTATGAAAATATGCGAAGTATACTACTTTTCGTGTTGAAATGTCACTTATTTCAGATACTGTTCTAATGGTAAATAAAGCGGCATTCAGTTTCTGAACAAGATCCTGAACATGGGCTTTCCACAACAGCTTACTATCTATCCGTACGCCTAGGAACTTGAACTGTTCCGTCTCGCTTATAACATGCCCATTCTGTCTGATTAAAATGTCAGTTCTTGTTGAATTGTGGGTTAGAAACTGTAAAAACTGAGTCTTACTGTGATTTAGCATCAAATTATTTTCCACAAGTCACGAACTTATATCATGAACTACATTATTTGATAATGTTTCAATATTACACACAAGATCCTTCACTACCAAGGTGGTGTCATCAGCAAACAGAAATATTTTTGAATCACCTGTAATACTAGAAGGCATATAATTTACATAAATAAGAAACAGCAGTGGCCCCAGCACCGACCCTTGGGGAACGCCCCATTTAACAGTGCCCCATTGGGACTGAACATCATTACCACTCTCAATATTGTGGAGGATTACCTTCTGCTTTCTGTTCTTAAAGTAGGAGGCGAACCAATTGTAAGCTACTCCCCTTACTCCATAATGTTCCAACTTCTGCAGTAATATTTTGTGGTCAACACAGTCAAAAGCCTTCGTTAAATCAAAGAAAACACCTAACGTTCGCAACCTTTTATTTAATCCGTCCAAAACCTCACAGAGAAAAGAGACTATAGCATTTTCAGTTGTTAAGCCATTTCTAAAACCAAACCGTACATTTGACAGCAAATTATGTGAATTTAAATGCTGCAGTAACCTTGTATATACAACCCTCTCGATAACTTTAGCAAACACCGATGGCATAGAAATAGGTCTATAATTGTCAACATTATCCCTGTCTCCCTTTTTATAAAGTGGCTTCACTACCGAGTACTTTAATCGGTCAGGAAACCGACCACTCCTAAAGGAAAAGTTACAGATATGGCTAAGTACTGAGCTAACATACTTGGAACAATACTTCAGTATTCTGCTAGATACCCCGTCATATCCATGAGAGTTCTTGGTCTTTAGTGATTTAATTATTAACTCAATCTCCCTCTTGTCAGTATCATGGAGGAGCATTTCAGGTAACAGTCTCGGAACACTTTCTTCTAAGAGCGCTATATGATTCCCTGTTGGGACTAGGTTTCTATTTAGTTCACCTGCTATATTCAGAAAGTGATTATTAAGTACTGTACATATATGCGACTTATCAGTAACACGGACATCCCCACTACGCACTGATTCTATATTCTCGACTTGTCTCTGCAGACCAGCCACTTCCTTTACGACTGACCATATGGTTTTAATTTTATCCTGAGACTTAGCTATTCTATCTGCATACCACATACTTTTTGCCTTCCTAATAACTTTTTTAAGCACCTTACAATACTGTTTGTAATGGGCTGCTGCATTTAGATTTTGACTGTTTCTAACGTTTTGATATAATTGCCACTTTGTTCTACAAGATATTCTTATCCCTTTAGTCAGCCACCCAGGCTGCCTGTTTGTGCTAGTACCCTGCTTTGAACGTTCTAACGGAAAGCAACTTTCAAAGAGCACGAGAAAAGTCTTGAGGAGGGCATTATATTTATCGTCTACTGTATCAGCACTATAAACATCTTGCCACTCTTGTTCCTTGATAAGGTGTACAAAAGTCTGTACAGCAACTGGATCAGCTTTCCTAAAAAGTTGGTAACTATATTTAACATGTGTTGCAGCACAAAAATCTTTTAGACTTAAAATTTGTGCATCATGATCTGAAAGGCCATTCACCTTTTTGCTAACAGAATGCCCTTCTAATAATGACGAATGAACAAAAATATTGTCTATGGTTGTTTTACTGTTTCCTTGCACTCTCGTTGGAAAGAATACGGTTTGCATAAGATTATATGAATTAAGGAGGCCTACCAGCATCCTTTTCCTTGCACAATCACTTATACAATTAATATTGAAGCCACCACATATAACTAACTTTTTGTATTTCCCATAAAGTGAACCAAGAACCACCTCTAGCTTTAGCAAAAATGTTGTGAAATCGGAGTCTGGGGATCTATAAATAACAACAGTAAGAAGTCTAGCTCCACTAAATTTAACCACACCTGCACAACATTCAAACACCTTTTCAGTGCAGTACTTTGAAACATCAATTGACTCAAATGGGATACCGTTTTTCACATACATGGCTACTCCCCCACACCGCAAAGAGCTCCTCGAAAAGCTACCAGCCAACCTGTATCCTGGTAAAGGAAGCCTCTGAATTATCTCCATATTTAAGAAGTGTTCAGATATACCAATAATTTCAGAGTCAACATCTATAAGCAGTTCACTAACTTTATCTCTAATACCTTGTATATTTTGATGAAATATACTAATTCCCTCATTAATCGGATACCCAAGCTTTGTAGAAAGTGGTTTCTCTGTTAGAGAGACTTCCCTTAAGCAGGAATACCTATCAGCTGACTTCAATCTAAAAAAGGTACAGCTCTAACACCCACAACTACCGGAATTTTCCCATGAGTGATCCCACCACCCCCACCTATGCTGTCACCTATAAGTTTTGCCAACCTCCCCTTCCCATACCTGTTGAGGTGCAGGCCATGTCTAGTGAAACCCATCCTACTGATAGACTCCACCGACACCACTGAGATGTGACTCATGCCTTCTGTCATCAGCGCACCCCCAAGTCTCATGTTATTACGCCTGACGGCTGTATTAAGATGAGGCCGATCGTGATGCTGAAACAGTTCCACGAAATGCACATTCGTGTTGCCAGTCTGAGTGGCTATCTTTTCCAGGTCACCATCTATGTCATACTCCCCATCCCTATCAATACTATTACCAGCCCCACCCACAATCACTACCTGATCCTCTTTAGTAAAATCCCTACATAACCCCCCTATGTTAAAACTCACCTGAGCCAATCCTGCATTAGGCTTCACAATGCTGGTGACCTGGTACTCACTCCCCAAAACTTCCTGCAACTGCTGGCCTACACCTCTACCATGAGAACTACCTAACAGCAGAACCTTCTTCTTTCTCTTAGACTTTGCAACTGTCCTAGCCACCGTAACTGCTGAGGCCTGCTGCATACTTCCTACATCTGCAGCTACTAGAGATTCCTCTCCACTAGACTCTGACAGTTGGTCATATCTATTACGAACACCAATAATAAAACTATCTGAAAATCTCCTTCTCCTAGCAGATCTCTTGCCAACAGCCAGCTCCCATTCCCCAACCCCCTTCTCCCTCCTCATCCTGTCTAGCTCCTCCTGTGCGTTTTTCAACTGCACCTCAAGGGCACAGATCTTACGCTCCTGCTCCTCTATCAACTTACTCTTGCAACATAACCTGCAGTTCCAGGAGAGGATCTCACCAGAATGCCCACTGGCTTCCCCACTGCATTCCCCCCAGTGAAAATACTTCGAACAAGTCTCACACCGCAATCCACTACTCACGAACCTACGGCAAAGCCCACACTTCTCACTCATGGTAAAATTTTACAATTATTGAAACAAGAAAACAACTTTATCTAAGTTCCGCTACTACAATAAGAAGATGTTAAAAACTGACTACAATTATCACAAACTTGCTCTACAAGGGAAGTAACTACTATTATTGACAGTATTAATCAACAACAAGTGAGAATATAACAAAATACTAACATAGAAAGAAAATCAAACGTCTAATGACAGTAACGAAACTGAAAGCAGTTCGCAAAAATTTCTTCTGAAGTTATTTCACCGGAAAACACCAAGAACACCGGTTGAAGACTACTAAAGTTCCTAAATAAACTACTATACACAAACAATTAATTAATACTTAGCTTTCGATGCGCCGCTACAGCTGCAACTGGTCAGCGCGGAATGTAAACACGGGTAAGAGGTTAAGTTGCTCGATACGAAACCCTCACAAATAGCAGGCCATAACACAAGAAATGCAGAGGTGAATGAAGAAACCACTAATAAGTCACTTATATAGTAAATATTATCACAAAAACAGTGAAAATATATATCTGAAACCTAAAAATAGATGAAAACTTAGAGAGCGATCTCACACGCAGTCACGCGCTTATGACGTCACACCAAAGATATCAATGGTATGAAATGATATTATCGGGAAAATCGCAGGAATGGGAGAGTTGTGGATGGGGACATACTAAAAAGGCTGCTAAACGTAAAAACATTTAAGAACTTCTCTACAATAAACCGAACGAAAATATATAGTAAACACAAAATTGGATTCGAATAATTCGCTTGAGCAATACAGATGAAATTAAGACAGTGGTACTGGACACCTCCAGAAAACAACATGACTGGAAAATAGCACACACACACACACCTTCTTCCGGAATGAAGGAAAAGGAAACATAAAAAAACAAGCCTAATCGCAGCGTACGCTGTACCTATATAGCTTTAACAGACAGTGATAACAGAGCCCATACAAATGTCTCTAACATAAGCAGAAAAAAACTGCAAAATGGCAGAACTGGAATCGAATTCTTCGCTTGACCTGTAGCTCAAAGGAAGACAACGATATTACACTCAGCTTCACAAAACGACATAATCGAAAAATATCGCATAAGAACTTTTCCGTGATAAACCAGTTGTTATCACATTTCTTGTGAACTCTACTCCTAAACCGAGGACAGAGATACAAACCAACATCCACATAACATCAACTTAATCGAAAAATTATATACACAAATTCCTTTTGAATAAACCGAAAGAAAAGAAGTACAAAAAACTGGAATCACACAACAAACGGAAATAATCAGCTCAAAATCCGAAAACAAATAATTCACCAATAAATACCAAATCCTCCATCCAATTCAGCTAAACAAATACTACAAACCACAAAACAACCAATTATGCAGCGTGAGAGTGAGCGACCAGTAAAAACAAATTGAGCCTCTTATGAACAGGATTTCATAAGCACAGCGTCTCAAAAAGTCACATTCGAAAAACCACCAAATATTTGTAAATTAAAAAATTATCAATAACATTACCACCAGCAATGCAATTTCGTTAGGAGTAACCTCACTCTCGACGAACTTCCTACATTAAATAGAGAGCTAAATAACTATAAGAATCAAATGATAATCATAATCGCTAATCGTTTCACTCACAAAAATTTATCTGAACTCCTGCCGACCTTTATCTTGGAAAATCGTGCGACATGCGGAAAGAAACAAACAAATATTTATCAGAAAACAGAATAAAAATATATTCTTTACTGTTTTCTCCAAGGCAGTTTAATCTGTGGTCTCAGGTTCCACCCAAACCAAACCCTCGTATGTCAAGACGTATTTGGAATAACAGCATAGTTTACAGACATCACAGATTACACTGGTAAGTAACACAACCACAGCCTAACTTTTAATAACAGCCCGCTTACATCCAATTCAACATAAAGTCATGACGTCACATGGGATGTCATGGGTCAAAGCAAACGGGTTGAAAAGGCCAATGTGCTTGACACGTTTGCCATTGAGGAACTAAGAAATTAGTTTGAGAACACAAATTGAAAGCGCATGAACGACGCCAAATATAAAGTGTAGAAATCAGTCTTAAAAATGCAAGCACTTAATATTTGAATCTCATTCAAAAATTGAAACAAAATTGTGTTTCACGTACGATACTGTTAGTAACATCAGGTTCTGTAATCACATCACCCTCTAACACATGCTTCAACCTGCTAGTATTTCTCCACTAAGTACACAGGCAATTAAAAGCTTCTACGAATTTCTAACTACAAATGATTCGGAAGGGTGAATAAATAATTGACAGAGACGCGAATAGCTCATACCTCTTGCAGGTACAATGCTCCTCGGATCTGAAGCTGGGTGTTCGCTTCGCTCAAAGCTTCTAAAGCTCCCCAAGAACTTCAAAATGTTTCGATAGTTTTTCTCAAAACACAAAATTCACTCTACAACACTTGAATGAAAGCTGAAGCTTCCTTCACTCAATAACTCAAACAGGGAATTCGGATAGGCAATTCAAGTACTCGAGACAATACGGAAGTAATTCCTAGGCAATGGTCCTCGACGGTTTAGGTGACATAGCATTGTTTTTAGCATACCCTATGACAACATAGAGGCAACAGACCACAAAATTTTATAGGAACGAGGACAGAAATGGTTAAACGACCACTGAAATAAAGTTTTTAATAAGTTAAATATATGTTGCAGCTTTTCAGATTATAGCATCGCTTCGAAGCGACGTCGCACGCTCGTGTCCTCGATCGCGCATTCACGCAATATGTTTAGATGTTTCCACACGCTCAAAAATTAATTCTCTCAGCGCAGCGAACAGTTACCATTCTTCTATGTCCATTTGTGTAGTACCACAAACACATTTTCTGGTGTATTAATGTCCTATATCTTTTGTTGAATCTCTCCGTCATGAAATTGGAAGATTTGTCACAGAGACGGATCACATGGGCAATAGGTACTTTTATTCCGCACACACAGACGGAAAAAAGCAGAATCAACCCAGTAGTGCCACTAGGAGAATGCAAATCATGTTTGTTTAAATACACACTGAGAATTTTGTGAGTGATAGTTACCGTTGAGATTGAGGGAGGTGAGTTGATGTTAGTCAAGAGACATTTATCAGCTCTACAACCAGTAAAAATGAGACAGTGTAGTAGGGGTACGAAAAGCTGGATGTTCCTTCTGCGATTTGCGGTCTGGGGTGAGATTTCGTATGAGAGCACCAACACTCTTGTAGTCATCCCTTGAACCTTGACTGCAATACTGTTCGCCAGTCGTGTAGAGCATTCCGGCCTGTGTTATCCAACACGATATGCTTTGCCACATACCGCTGTTGTAACCCAAAGTGCCCTACAAAATGTCGACATGTTGCTTTCGCTGGTCGATCACCAGATCTGTCTCCAGTCGAGCAGTATAGGACATCAGGATTAACCGTCTGTGTATTGGCAACAACAATACCAACAGCTATAGCAACCGTCAGAAACTGAGAGATGTAACAAATATACGTCTGGGAAAGATTAGTCATTTCGAATGGTGGGTCGTGTCGTGACAGTTTCCCGCTCTTTGTTGTAACTCATTTGACAATCTGCTACGAACAAGGGGAACCAACTGCCAATACGACCTTCCGTCGGCGCCTGGCAATGGGAGAAGAAAAGATGAGAGAGGTGTCGACACGCAGTTAAGATAGTTTTGTCATCTCTTCCAGCTTATGTAACGCAGCACCATTGCCACAGCAGTCCTAAACGCTTAGGTGAACTAGTGAGGGCATCACGCAAATATCTACGTCGACTGCTGCAGCAAATGCTATGTAACTGCTAAATGTAGAAAATATGTACATAGATGTGTAGAGCTTTCCAACTGCAGAGAGACAACGGGCAAATATAACGAAGAAATCCTGAAAAGCCAACGAAAAAAAAAAGGAATGTGTTTTATTCTGAAACATTCTGTGCAGAGATTATTAACTCCAAAGCAAATTCAGTTAAGTAAGGAAAGGTTGAAATACCGTAAAGTAAGGCCCCTTTCTAGACAACATCCAAAATGTGAATAGTCGATCATTAGTCGCATTCACACAACCTCAATAGAATTACTGCTTCATCACGTAACGAAGAATTTTGAACCTTTCAGGCTAATAAATTATTAAAAACAGTAGGTGCCATCACAACTGATGGAAATCGTATCTGTAATTGGATAAGAACAGAAAAGCCTATGTGCCTACCACAGTGGTATATAGCAAAATGTTACGGCTTGTCAAGCTCAAATTCTCCTGTTCCCTCACGATTGCGACCCTAAGCTTAACGTCCTATCTCCAACTTATCCTCTCAAAGCAGACGTTCTACTATCAAGTGTCTGCAGTGAAGTGCTTCAGTCTCATCATAAAATACCTTCAATATTTCATTTTGAAAAACTTACAAAAGGTTTAACTTTATTAATGTGCGACGCTGTGTTTCAATAACTAATAAATGTGTAAATGTTATGATTTCCAGTTTTCTCCGCGGTACAATGGGTAAGTGTCAGATTACAAATCACGACGGTCCAAGTACCAACCCGGGAGTGGTCGAAAGACTTTTTTTGCACGTAACTGTTCTTTCACGTTCGACAATGATTTGTTAATGTTAGTAATGCGAAGTCGAATTAGACTCGTATTCGCTGTTAAACTGCAGGGCCGCTCACAACAGACTGGATAAATGCTTTGAGAAGTCACAGAAAGCAACGGCACAATGGCTAGAAAATTACTGTGGAGTTCGAACCACTTTTCAGGTTGATGACAGCTTTATCGTTATATGTGTACATAACATAGGTTTCCTTTGTATATTTTTGAGTGATAAACGAAATATATACTCCCACCAACCAACGCTTGCCCCACAGAGAAAATGAATAAAATTACACTAATTAAATATCCTTATTTTCTGAAAATACGGGTAAAATAATATAACTGGGTTGTGCATTAGTTAAGACCCCAGCAATGTATCAAAACTTAACTGCGTGTACTGAAGTTTATACAACAGTCACCCACTTTTCCACTTGTTAAATTGTTAATAATATAACAGACAGATTGACGTTCACAAATAATAATAAAAACTCATCACTGGTGCAAAATAGACAATTATTTGCAGCAATAGAAGAAGAGGAAAGTGACAAGTGAAGGATGTCAATAAAACCACGAACATTAACTTGACAAAGATGGTCGTTTTTCACTCTATTCCGCTACATTTTAACTGGTATCATTTTTATGATTTTACATTTTAAAGCCAGATAACATATTTTATATTATATCTTAGGCAAATAGAAATATATTTCATTTAATAAAAGAAGTAAATAGAAAATACAGTTGTGATTCTATAGATACCTCACACCACATGCATATATTACTGAGAGGGGAATTTTTATCAGTAAAGGACAGAGCAGTCACTGTAAGACTCAAAGTTTATTATCATGAAGCATCAACATATATTTCCCTGAGATAACCAAGTGAACATTTAATGAAATAAAGAAGGATTGTATTCTTGAAATCTATATTTGTGTCATGTGAGTGAGCACAGTAAATGTATAATCACGGGAATAAGTAGTGGATACTGCAAGAATGGAATGTGGTTAAAAGTAAGAAACCGAAAAAATAAGAACGAACATCAGCAGAATCATTAAAGTGCGTGACACAAGCAACTGTATGGCCGAGAATGTTAAAATTATGCAGCTAGGCCCTCATGGGAGTTAGCTACAATCAAATTGGTGATTCAATTGAAAATTCATTCTTACCAGTCTCATACAGCATGAATGCAGCAGGCAGCAGTGGTAACAGTTGAGTCTGGCTTGGCCTCTGCACTCGGAACTACGATGGAAACATCCACATGGGTGCAAGTGTTACCTGGCAACAGGTATTTTCTTCTCACTTCTCCACAAGTATTTCCATTTCATTCTGCTAGCAATCAGAGTGATCTATTTTAACTACCTGTAACTTGCCGGTTTGTGCAAGTGTAGGAAAATCGCTATCAAATTGCAGCGGACCCTGCGAGTTCCGTTCAGTAATGGTTCTGTACATAAGTTAAACAAACTCGTGCTCCAGCAGATTTTATTATCATTAATCAATAATTCCAAGGTTTTGGAAGGAAGACAGAAAACTACTCCCAGTCCACGACAGGATTCTGAAGCTGACGAATTGATAGACTTACACGTAGGTACACACAAGAAGGGGCGTGCTCCCCAGTCAGAAAATTGGTTACAAGTGTTTTGAACTAACATTCCTGCTTAGCACGTCTCCTGAGACAAACGGTTGTACTAACGGTCTACCTTCCTGAAAGATGGAGCTGGCTTAGGTTTCAATCTTTCCTGAAAGCAATCCTCCCAGTGCCTCAAGCAGGACTGTGTTTTACGCAGATAACTGCCCCTCAGTCGTCCGTCGAGGGGAGTTGGGACCAAGCGAATTCTGCATTCTTTACCTGCTTTCAAGGGCAGTTTTCAGCACTGAACGAATTTATTACTCTGCTTGATCCTTCACATAATCTCCCTTATTGTGAGCTACCTACAAAAAGCTCGCCATTACTGCAGAAAATGACTGCCTTAACTGTTATAAAAGGAATGTAAGAGAAGAGTTAAATTAGCTGTGCAGTCACTGGCAATATTAAATATCATCTGCAGTTATTAGGCAGCATTAAAGGGTCGACTACATTGACCATGGGGATGTGCATATGAGATTCAAAAATTGCTCTGAGCACTATGGGACTTAACATCTGTGGTCATCAGTCCCCTAGAACTTAGAACTACTTAAACCTAACTAACTTAAGGACATCACACACATCCATTCCCGAGGCAGGATTCGAACCTGCAACCGTAGAAGTCGCGCGGTTCCGGACTGAGCGCCTGAACCGCTAGACCACCGCGGCCGGCCATATGACATTAAACGCATCGTAAGAGTTAAGGGATAAACTGCTGTGTAACATTATAACACTACCGTCTGCTACTGCTGTACCATAACCTTAAAGTTGAAGGCAGGTCGTGAAATAAAACTATTTTGTTAAAGCAATTATGGTATAAAGCAACAGAGCAGTGTTACCCTCTGAGAGGAATTTTGTTATGTTGACCGTGTTGCACCTAACGGAGGTGGCTTATCGGTAACCAAAGTCAAAGTTACGTAAATATTCGAACAGTAACATACAATATTTTTGCCTAGCTATACTGTTTAAACACTAAGGAAAACGGTTGCCAGCCTAATTAGGCCAGAGAAAGATTAACGTACTCGTTTAAGAAAGTAATTTTGCGTAACTTTAACGGACAAACACAACTTAGACTTGTCCACACGCGAGTGCAATGAGCTCTGACACCTGCATATGTTAGCGTTAAGGTTGGAACAAACAGCTTGAGCAGCACAAACTTTTTGCAAAAATATAACAGATAACGAAACATACTATTACTTCCAGGGCTTATTCAAACTGAATGGTATTTATAACGTTACTATTAATATTCACTGCAGAATTATTAATTGGACATAGGTTCAGTATTATTGTTCAACCATTTTCCTAGCTGACATAAAATTATAAATGTAGTTCACTGCAAAATTATGAACTGATCACAGGGTAAGTCTCTCGCAACTAAATACTTTCCTATTAAGAATGAAGGTTATATGGAATTCATCAACAGGTTACTTCTCACTGTCTTTTGAATAAAGAAATTAATGTTTTCATAGATAGTGGTCTTCCCATTACTTGTTACCTAGCATTAACACAATAGACAAACTGTGCATCCTGTTAAACTACTAATATGCACTTCCAATACTCAAGAGAGACAAACACTTAGCAACCGAGTATATAACCTTCCATAAATGAGATTCACGACATTTACTACAGTGAGACACAATGTTGACAAATTTGCAAGATACTGACTCACCTTCTGCGATTTACAACTGGCGGCAATGCGATCATTTACTAAGCAAAACTTTATAAGCCTCAATTTTAAGAACTTTAATTTATAAAAGGAACAGCATATTTTACTTTCAGGTAAATGATTAAATATGTGACTTTGAAACTTCACTAAACTACATATACTGCCTCCCACAATTTCACTAAATAAACAGTAAATCTGTATATGCCCTTCTCATGAAAAATCAAGTAACATTATGTAATTAACTGTCTAACTTCGAGGCTTTCATTTTTTTCCACAAAATAGGACAATCGGTAATCATAATTCAAATGGAGAGGAACCTGAGAGGTGCTGTGATAGGAAAAAATCAAGGTAGGCACTTAAATTCAGTTATAAGTTACCTTATATTTGTGCACACTAAATCGCCCAATAAGCTGAACCTTCACTGTACATTGTTATAGTACTCCTTTACAGTGATTGCGCAGTGTGGTGGCAACTCAATGTTGGTAGGTGGAATTGCAGACAGAATTGCTGGACTTTGGCCCTTCTTGGTGACGAGGATGAATACCAATTCCAGAATCTTTCCGGCTAGTTATCCATCCATCCGAGGCATTAGAAAGTAGCAGAAAAAGCCTCTCTCGGAACCAGCACAATATGCAACTATTACATGGCAGTGCACAGTTTGGTAGCTCGTCGCCAACTAATTTCATACATTTCTTCGAAACCCACTTTCAAAATGAGACATTTACAGTAATTTTCTCACTGGTTTAAGGAAACTAATTTTGCATCATAACACAAGATATTTTTAAGCATGTTCATTTCATATGCACACAGATCAAATAAGGGACAAACAGCACACAAACTAATCTATATATTAGTAGAATAGGTATAGCCTTTAGATAAAGTAATAACAATAAGAAACACATAGTATTTTGCAGCTGTGACTTATTAAACTGATAATTCAGTAATATTCACATCTGTCAACAACTTCTTTCTTTGGGATTGGAATTATTATAGAACATCTGGAAGTCTGAGGGCTTTTAGCCTGTCTCGTACTTCTTGCTCATCAGATGGTAGAGTTTTGTCAGGACTGGCTCTCCCAAGGCCGTCTACTCCCGGGGCCTTTTTCGACTCAGGTCATTCAGTGCTCTGTCAAACTCTTCACGCAATATCATATCTCCCATTTCATCTTCATCTACATCCTCTTCCATTTCCAGAATACTGTCCTCAAGTACATCGCCCTTGTATAGACCCTCTATATACTCCTTCCACCTTTCTGCTTTCCCTTCTATGGTTAGAACTGGTTTTCCATCTGAGCTCTTCATATTCATACAAGTGGTTCTCTTTTCTCCAAAGGTCTCTTTAATTTTCCTGTAGGCAGTATCTATCTTACCCCTAGTGAGATAAGCCTCTATATCCTTACACTTGTCCTCTAACCATCCCTGCTTAACCATTTTGCACTTCCTGTCGGTCTCATTTTTGAGACGTTTGTATTCCTTTTTGTGTGCTCCATTTACTGCATTTTTGTATTTTCTCCTTTCATCAATTAAATTCAATATTTCTTCTGTTATCTATGGATTTCTACTAGCCCTCGTCTTTTTACCTACTTGATCCTCTGCTGCCTCCACTACTTCATCCCTCAGAGCTACCCACTCTTCTTCTACTGTTCTTCTTTCCCCCATTCGTGTCAATTGTTCCCTTATGCTCCCCTTAAGCTCTGTACAACCTCTGGTTTTATCAGTTTGCCCAAGTCCCATCTCCTTAAATTCCCACCTTTCTGCAGTTTCTTCAGTGTTAATCTACAGTTCATAACCAATAGATTGCGGTCAGAGTCCACATCTGCCCGTGGAAATGTCTTACAATTTAATACCTGGTTCCTAAATCTCTGTCTTACCATTATATAATCTATCTGATACCTTTTAGTGTCTCCAGGGTTCTTCCATGTGTACAACCTTCTTTTATGATTCTTGAACCAAGTGTTAGCTATGATTAAGTTATGTTCCGTGCAAACTTCAACCAGACAGCTTCCTTTTTCATTTCTTTCCCCCAATCCATATTCACCTACTATGTTTCCTTCTCTCCCTTTTCCTACTCTCGAATTCCATTCACCCATGGCTATTAAATTTTCATCTCCTTTCACTACCTGAATAATTTCTTTTATCTCATCATACATTTCATCAATATCTTCATCATCTGCAGAGCTAGTTGGCATATAAACTTGTACTACTGTAGTAGGTGTGGGCTTCGTGTCTATCTTTGCCACAATAATGCATTCACTATTCTGTTTTTAGTAGTTTACCCGCACTCCTATTTTTTTATTCATTATTAAACCTACTCCTGCATTACCCCTATTTGATTTTGTATTTGTAACCCTGTATTCACCTGCCACCGAACTTCACTAATTCCCACTATATCTAATTTTAACCTATCCATTTCTCTTTTTAATTTTTCTAACCTACTTGCCCGATTAAGGGATCTGACGTACCACGCTCCGATCCGTAGAATGCCAGTTTTCTTTCTCCTGATAACGACAACAAGTTTTGTCTCTCTCCATTTGGGACAAAAAATTTAAATGACAGATATACTACACTGCATTGAAACACACCATGACATCAAAGTTTTTACAAAGAATGGAGTATAAAATTTTGTGTTATCGATTTAATCAAACAACATTTACAGAAGCTCAAAAATGTAGCATTAAATGAAACAAAAGCAAAATAAATCAGAAGAGCATTAGTTATGGTGTTACACATGCCCCATGTTTCGTTGAGGTTTCCTGTCAGGGATACTTCAAGGAAACATCCGTAACACTTAAATGAGGTTGGCTCCAAAAAAAGATGTATTCCATCCAACTTCAGTTGGAAAAAACCTATATTACAGACATACAGTATATACACCAAGAAATTTCATACATTTCTTCGAAACACACTTTCAAAACAAGACACTTACAGTGATTTTCACAGTGGTTTAAGGAAACTGATTTTGCATCATTACACAGGATATTTTTAAGCATGTTCATTTTATACACACACAGATCAAATAACAGGCAAACAGGACACAAACTAATATACATATTAATATAATAGGTATAGCCTTTAAATAAAAGTAATAACAATAAGAAGCACATAGACAAGAGCACAGAACATTTTGACTTAGCAAAGCAAAAATTTGTCTTTCAATATTTTTAAGGGAATGTAAATTTTCACAGACACACAAGCCTACTCATGATCACAGTACCTTTTGCAAGGTTCAGCAATTAATGAAATAATGAAACTTTCAGTTTGCATCCACATATGTACATATGCTTATACAAAGCATCTATGAGAACCTTTCCCAACTGACTCTTTAAATACCAAAGTAACTTTGCAAGGTTTTTTCAAAATCATTAATTTAAAGCTCCTCTTCATTAATAGCAGTCCAAAATATTTGTTGCACATAAACATGGTAACATATTCAGAACCTATATTTAATCATCACTGCTGTGTTTTAAAGCAAGACAGTCCAGAACTTTAAGTTACATAAGAAAACCTACTCTCAAAACATCTATAACTATTTGAACAAGATTCTATATATATTTGATAATAATTTTTCACTGACTTCAAAAGGAATAGTCAGTTCATAATACATTGACCAATAAACCTAACTTACTTCACTGCTTGCCTCAGCACTGGCAGTCCATGTTACACATTCTGCCCTTCATTGGTTTGGCAGTCTTTGTATGTAAACATTTGTGCACAAAAACATAATTTAGATTAAGAACACTAAAAGACACATTTTCAAATTAATACACTGCCCCATCCTCTAGGTTTGGCAATTCGTGACCACTTATCAACTCCTTGCCCCAACATTGGCAAGTCCTTTGGCTACTGCTCACATAGCATATTTGGTAGTCCTCAACCAAATGGACCACAGCATTTTTATTGTTTTGTATTGTTTTGCTGCCCAACAACATAAATTTGAGCAGTTTATTGTCATCATCTTTAAGTTTTTCATCATTATATCACATCTTTGTTACCAACTGGATTAACGGTACAAAACATAACATCTGTAACTTTAAAACAGTAACTAGGCACAAGTAACAAAACCATTTCTTTTCAAATGACATCAGGTAACATATACATTAATCAAAAAAAATTTAAATGTCATACTTGGGATCAAGAATTTCTTACTACTAATTTACCATTGCTTTTTCGCACACAATTAGGTCATTACGCACAACAAGATCAGGACAATAATTTCATATCCTATTGCAAGTGATTTCTGCCAACCCTTTTGTGGTATTGGACACATACCTCTCATATCTGTTTTACACACGTTAGTCAGGTTTCTCTCCTCATTTTTCAACACACATACAGTTTGTCAGCACCATATTTATCCCTATTTTCAGAAACATTTAAATTTCATTTATCTTGTTTTTAGAATCCATATCTTTTCTCATCCATATTTTCCTCTTTACTTTTCCATTACATTTTCACTTTACAATATAAACTATACTTACATTCCTATTGGTCATTTTCTAGTGTGCCCAATTTAATTATTCATTTACTTGTTCACAAACAATACACAGTATCTTACATTATTTCTACACTTTTCAGTTTACTTTGATAGAGAAGAAGGAAAGAAGATAGTAAAAGTTCTGAATGATGAAGAGGAAGGTTGACAGCACGAATAGAAATGGAAGTATTGCTGGCAACGACTAAGGTACCTAGTGCTTGTCAGACACTTGACAATGCAAAGAGTGCATGTCCCCTGAGGCTACTAAATTTATTCTCATCTGAAGACATGTACCTTTAAATAAACCACATATTGCAAACATAAGCCCTTTCTGATTTTTAAGTATATTAGAAATTAATTATCATCTTGTGGAGTCTTTTGAATTTCATTAAGTTACCATAAGCATAATCATTCATAAGTTTTCGTGTCTGTCACACTACATGCTCTCTCTTCATAATTAGACTGGCAACAATAAGTATTCAATTGAAAATAAACAGTTCCTAAGCAAAGTCAAACAGTACACTACAGTAAATAAGCAACATCTGCTCCAGGTCTCAAGATCAACAAAACAGTAATACACCATCAGGTAACCCTCAGATACAATAATAATAAAGTCATGCATCTCCGGGTGGGGACTACTCAAGAGGACGTTGTTATCTGGAGAAAGAAAACTGCTGTTCTACGGATCCAGGCGTGGAATGTCAGATCCCATAGTCGGGCAGGGCAGGAAATGGATAGGTTAAAGTTTGATATAGTGGGAATTAGTGAAGTTCGGTGGCAGGAGGAACAGGACTTCTGGTCAGGTGAGTACAGGGTTATAAATACAAAATAAAATAGGCGTAATGCAGGAGTACGTTTAATAATGCATAAAAAATAGGAGTGCAGCTAAGCTACTACAAACAGCATAGTGAACGCATTATTGTGGCCAAGATAGATACGATGCCCACACCTACTATAGTAGTTCAAGTTTATATACCAACTAGCTCTTCGGATGACAAAGAAATTGATGAAATGTATGATGAGATAAAAGAAATTATTCAGCTAGTGAAGGGAGACGAAAATTTTATAGTCATGGGTGACTGGAATACATCAGTAGGAAAAGGAAGAGATGGAAACATAGTAGGTGAATATGGATTGGGACTAAGAAATGAAAGAGAAAGCCGCCTGCTAGAATTTTGTGCAGAGCACAATTTAATCATAGCTAACACTTGGTTTAAGAATCATAAAAGAAGGCTGTATAAATGGAAGAGCCCTGGAGATACTAAAAGGTATCAGATTTAAATCATAAGACATTTCCAGGTATAGAGGTGGACTCTGACCACAATCTATGGGTTATGAACTGTAGATTAAAACTGAAGAAACTGCAAAAAGGTGGGAATTTAAGGAGATGGGACCTAGATAAACTGAAAGAACCAGAGATTGTACAGAGTTTCAGGGAGAGAATAAGGGAACAATTGACAGGAATGGGGGAAAGAAATACAGTAGTAGAAGAATGGGTAGCTTTGAGGGATGAAATAGTGAAGGCAGCAGAGGATCAAGTATGTAAAATGACGAGGGCTAGTAGAAACCCTTGGGTAACAGAAGAAATATAGAATTTAATTGATGAAAGGAGAAAATACAAAAATGTAGTAAATGAAGCAGGCAAAAGGAATACAAACGTCACAAAAATGATATTGACAGGAAGTGCAAATTGGCTAAGCAGGGATGGCTAGAGGACAAATGTAAGGATGTAGAGGCTTGTCTCACTACGGGTAAGATAGATACTGCCTACAGGAAAATTAAAGTGGCCTTTGGAGAAAAGGGAACCACTTGTATGAATATCAAGAGCTCAGATGGAAACCCAGTTCTAAGGATAGAAGGGAAAGCAGAAAGGTGGAAGGAGTATATAGAGGATCTATACAAGGGCGATGTACTTGAGGACAATATTATGGAAATGGAAGAGGATTTAGATGAAGATGAAATGGGAGAAATGATATTGCGTGAAGAGTTTGACAGAGCACTGAAAGACCTGAGTCGAAACAAGGCCCCAGGAGTAGACAACATTCCATTAGAACTACTGACAACCTTGGGAGAGCCAGTCCTGACAAAACTCTACCATCTGGTGAGCAAGATGTATGAGACAGGTGAAATACCCTAAGACTTCAAGAAGGATATAATAATCCCAATCACAAAGAAAGCAGGTGTTGACAGATGTGAAAATTACCGAACTACCAGTTTAATAAGTCACAGCTGCAAAATACTAACGCGAATTATTTACAGACGAATGGAAAAACAGATAGAAGCCGACCTCGGTGAAGATCAGTTTGGAATCCGTAGAAATGTTGGAACACGTGAAGCAATACTGACCCTACGACTTATCTTAGAAGAGAGATTAAGGAAAGGCAAACCTACGTTTCTAGCATTTGTAGATTTAGAGAAAGCTTTTGACAATGTTGATTGGAATACTCTCTTTCAAATTCTGAAGATGGCAGGGGAAAATACAGAGAGCAAAAGGCTATTTACAATTCGTACAGAAAGCAGATGGCAGTTATAAGAGTCGAGGGACATGAAAGGGAAGCAGTTGTTGGGAAGGGAGTGAGACAGGGTTGTGGCCTATCCCTGATGTTATTCAATCTGTATATTGAACAAGCAATAAAGGAAACAAAAGAAAAATTTGGAGTAGGTAATAAAATCCATGGAGAAGAAATAAAAATTTTGAGATTTGCCGATGACATTGTAATTCTATCAGAGATAGCAAAGGTCTTGGAAGAGCAGTTGAACGGAATGGACAGTGTCTTGAAAGGAGGGTATAAGATGAACATCAACAAAAGCAAAACGAGGATAATGGAATGTAGTCGAATTAAGTCGGGTGATGCTGAGGGAATTAGATTAGGAAATGAGACAGTTAATGTAGTAAATGAGTTTTGCTATTTGGGGAGCAAAATAACTGATGATGGTCGAAGTAGAGAGGATATAAAATGTAGACTGGCAATGGCAAGGAAAGCGTTTCTTAAGAAGAGAAATTTGTTAACTTCGAGTATTGATTTAAGTGTCAGGAAGTCGTTTCTGAAAGTATTTTTATGGAGTGTAGCCATGTATGGAAGTGAAACGTGGACGGTAAATAGCTTAGACAAGAAGAGAATAGAAGCTTTCGAAATGTGGTGCTACAGAAGAATGCTGAAGATTAGATGGGATGATCACATAACTAATGAGAAGGTATTGTATAGCAGAGGAGCTTGTGGCACAACTTGACTAGAAGAAGGGATCGGTTGGTAGGACATGTTTTGAGGCATCAAGGGATCACAAATTTAGCATTGGAGGGCAGCGTGGAGGGTAAAAATCGTAGAGGGAGACCAAGAGATGAATACACTAAACAGATTCAGAAGGATGTAGGTTGCAGCAGGTACTGTAAGATGAAGTAGCTTGCACAGGATTGAGTTGCATGGAGAGCTGCATCAAACCAGTCTCAGGACTGAAGACCACAGCAACAACAACAACATTATATTAACAATATATATACATATAGCATCCTGCCACCAGTCTCTTTATTAACAGGGCAGTCTTTTATGGTTCATAAAACAATCACTTAAGTCTGATCGCTTTTTAGGCCCCTATTTTCTACATCTTTCACTAAGCTATTCAGATCTTGCCAACGTTTTGTTTCATCAGGTGGCTTTTTACGTTTTGGAATTTCAAAGTCTTTAGCAAGGCACAACATCTCCTGTTCTGCTACTATTTTATCCTGTAATTCACATTCCTGCAAAACACTTGTTAAGGCTTGCCCCAGTATAGTATCATCTGGAAGTTCCAGCAAATTATGCCCCTGTGTTATATTACTGAATAATTCCTTTGGTTTTGGCTCCCGTTCCACTTTCTGTATCTCGCTTTAGAAAAATGTCATTAATGTTTTCATACCCTCTTTCTGTAAAAGTATATTCACTTTCGTTTACACTTGAAAATACATTTTCACTGGTGTCATCACTGCTCCCTTCCTCACTATCAGATTCAGTTAAGTACACGACTTTTGAACAATAGGGAAAGTTAGTATGTTCATTCTCATCTGTATTCTTATACCCTTCTCATCTGAACTATTACTGATTTCATTTTCGTTATCAGATTCGAGCAGGAATGCAACTTTTAAACAGTGAGGCAGATTATCTCTAGATGTTTCAGCTACTTTTTTTTAAATTATTTTCTACACAATGCACACCGTTTGGACACCCAGGTACTTCTGTTGTATCACTTTGAACGATTTCAGCCTTAACTTCATACTTAGTATAATCGTCATATACTTCGATAACCTTCATTACTATCATTTTCAGACAATCGTGCGAAATTCCTACTAGACGCTTCTGCATTAGAATCACAGAACACCTTTCCATCAACAGTAATTTCATCTACACTCCTTATAATGCAATGTTTACTAACGTCCTCCTCCACATCATTTTCACCCATTATTAATTGTGCACACGTCTTTTGCGTGGCATATTCTACCTTCCTTTCATCCTTATCCATCATATCCTCCCCCACATCTACGTCTTTTGCCTCATACACATAATTAACAGTACAAATAATCTCCTTTTCACTCGCCTTCTCTGGCTCTCTTTTATTCTTTAATGCTGCCTTTTCGCATGATTCCGATATTGAGTTATCTTTATCATATGACATACTAACTTTATTTTCATTTTTACATTCACCTATTATTGAAACCGGCCAACGGAATTGTCCGATCCCGCCTCTTCTGTTTCTCTCTACGGCAGCCACCTTGTTCTGACCTCTGCCATTTGTGTGTGCTGCCAAGTGCAATGTACGGTGCGCCGAGCACAAACCGTCACGTGACTTCGCACTGGACATGCCACTATGTATCACCCCGCACCCGTCTTCCATAGGCGCGGCCTTAACCTTTCTGCCCCGTATTTTACATCTTTCCTTCTCGAATTTATGATTTGACATCTTTTCTTTGGGCCCAAAACCGGTTTCCGCGTGAATCCGGCCCGTAACACACGCGGTTTTCAGTTTTCCATTTCGTCTCCGGAAATTTCGCGCCATGTATCCCCTGCCGCGCGTCATATAATGTCCTCTTCCTCTCGCCCGACCTTTCTGAATCGTGTTTACACGAAATCTATCATTTTCATGTCGTTCATTTTGGTCATTACTTTCTCGCGAATAGTGGTCGTTATTATGGGGACGGGACTCGCGATTTCTTCGCCAGTGATCTTCATCCTCTACCCTTTCCAAGAACACAGAAAAACTTCTGTGGGTACTCCCAACATATCGTTTAGAATCCTCAGGCAGTTTCTGCCAAAGAACCCAAACGATCACAGCTTCAGTCCTCCTAGCCTTCAGATGTATCAGCTTTCTGTACCATGATTCGCAAAACTCTTTCATGGTTTGCCCACCTCTGACATCGTACAGCCTGGCCATTAGAAACTCACGCCACAACTGGTCTTGTTTTTGATCTGACCAGTACTCGTCAATAAATTTTTTCTTAAAATTTTAAAAAGACATCTGGTTTATATCCAGATTCAACTCCCACCTTTTTGCTTCTCCCGTTAATGCACTGATCATAACATTGATTTTTTTCTGGTCAGACAAAATCAAGAGTGTGCCATCCGTTATGTCTCTTTGCAGGGTCGAATTTTTTCTCGCCCTCTAATATATTACTGAAAGGCATCCTTTCAGTAAAATGTGTAGGACCTGTTCGTATTTTTCTTTCCAAGTCATACATTTTGCCTTGGATTTGTGAAGTATTATGGTCACATTTCTTTTCGCAAGTAACAATCTGTTTAGTTGGTTCTCTACTTGTTTCTGTTACAGATTGTTTAATCTGTACAAATTCCGCGTTACGCTCTGTTTGTATTTCGGATTTGATACCGAATACCTTTTCGTCCACTTTAGTATTGACTAAAGGTTCTATTTCGCCTTAAATTTCAATTACTTCAGTGTCAAATCTTTCGTTAATGTCATCAATCTGTCCTTGTACATTGCCAATATTGCCATTGATGACAGTTATTTCGCTTTTAATTTTTTGGTTTCGTTACTCACTATTCCTATCCCTGAATTGAATTTGTTTACTAAGTCTGGTACTCTGCATTTCGATTTGTTTACTTTGTGCAATAATCTGCGACTTGATATTGTCATTGTCTGCTGCATTTTGTTGTCCCTGTACTGCAATTTGTGCCTTAATATTGTCATTTTGCGCAGACAGTGTTCTAAGCAAGTCAATCAAGAATAGTGTCTTTTCGCTTTTAGATTCTACTGCATTTTCGTTTCGAATCCTACGTCCCTTTCCGTTTTTGGTGATTCAAACATACCCCGCGATTCATTAACATAGCCACAGTCTTCTACAACATCGCTCATATTGTCTTTCTTAGTACGCGCGACATGCATAGCTTTTATCTGCTTATTGACATCGGCGTGGTATCGTACGTAATTTAACTCGCGCATAGTGATATCTGTTGGTGTGCTGCCTGAACTACTCTCGATTGCATTCTGCTCTCGCGCATTTAGATTCATTTCTAGTTTCCTGTCCATTTTAGTTGCTATTAAGTATTGATATCTATAATTTTCAATTTAAGCTAAACTTTCACTATCCATTCTGTCCACAGTCTTCTACTTTCAAGTAAATGATTAAATATGTGACTTTGAAACTTCACAAAACTACATTTACTGCCTCCCACAATTTCACTAAATTCTCAGTAAATCTGAATATGCGCTTCTCATCAAAGATCAATTAACATTATGCAATTAACTGTCTAGCTTTGAGGCTTTCATTTTTTCCACAAATTAGGACACTCGGAAATCATAGTTCAGATGGAGAGGAACCTGAGAGGTGTTGTGATAGGGAAAATATCAAGGTAGGTACATAAATTCAGTTATAAGTTACATTATATTTGTGACAACTAACACATCCAGTAAGCTGATCTTTCACTGTAGATCATTATAGTATTCCATTACAGTGATTGCGCAATGTGGTGGCAACTGCATGTTGGTAGATGGATTCGCAGACAGAATTGCTGGACTCTGGCCCTTCTTGGTGACAATGATGAATACCAATTCCAGAATCGTTCCAGCTAATTACCCATCCATCCGAGGCATTGGAAAGTAGCAGGAAAAGCCTCCCTCGGAACCAGCACAATATGCAACTATTACATGGCAGTGCACAGTTTGGAAGCTCGTCCCCGACTGACTCTTGGTTCCACCTTTGCTACCTAGGCCAACCACAATTTGGGCGCGCTACGCAGTTCCGTTCGAGAGGGCAAACACAACACCTTTTATATACTAAAGCACTAAGAACCCGAAGTGAGGATCAGCAGTTTACATAACAGCAACCAAACACATTAAATAAAACAGAACATTTGCATATATTGACATTTCTACAAAAAATTATTCACAGAGAAATTACAATTATATACAGAAATTTTGTTCCTTCCAAATGGGACAAAGAATTTAAATGACAGATATACTACATTGCATGGAATCATGCCACGACATCAAAAATTTTAAACAAAGAAAAGAGTATACAATTTTGTATTATCAATTCAAACAAAGGAATTTTGGAATTATTATAAACAGTAGGTGCCTACACAACTGATGCAAATCGTATATGTAATTGGATAAGAACAGAAAAGCCTACGTGCCTACCACAGTGGTATGTAGCAAAATGTTACGGCTTGTCAAGCCCAAATTCTCCTGTTCCCTCACCATTGCGACCCTAAGCTTAACGTCCTATCTCCAAATTATCCTCTCAAAGCAGACGTTCTACTATCAATTGTCTGCAGTGAAGTGCTTCAGTCTCATCATAAAATACCTTCAATATTTCATTTTGAAAAACTCACAAGAGGTTTAACTTTATTAATGTGCGACGCTGTGTTTCAATAACTAATAAATGTGTAAATATTCTGATTTCCAGTTTTCTCCGCGGTACGATTGGTAAGTGTCAGATTACAAATCACGACGGTCCAAGTACCAACCCGGGAGTGGTCGAAAGACGTTTTTTACACGTAACTGTTCTTTCACGTTCGACAATGATTTGTTAATGTTAGTAATGCGTAGTCGAGTTAGACTCGTATTCGCTGTTAAACTGCAGGGCCGCTCACAACAGACTGGATAAATGCGTTGAGAAGTCACAGAAAGCAACGGCACAATGGCTAGAAAATTACTGTGGAGTTCGAACCACTTTTCAGGTTGATGACAGCTTTATCGTTATATGTGTACATGACATAGGTTTCCTTTGTATATTTTTGAGTGATAAACGAAATATATACTCCCACCAACCAACCCTTGCCCCACAGAGAAAATGAATAAAATTACACTAAATAAATATCCGTATTTTCTGAAAATACGGATAAAAAAATATAACTTGGTTGTGCATTAGTTAAGACCCTTGAAGTTTATCAAAACTTAACTGCGTGACCTGAAGTTTGTACAACACTCACCCAATTTCCACTTGTTAAATTGTTAATAATATAACAGACAGATTGACGTTCACAAATAACAATAAAAACTCATCACTGGTGCAAAATAGACAATTATTTGCAGCAATAGAAGAAGAGGAAAGTGACAAGAATTTGTGTCATGTGAATGAGCACAGTAAATGTATAATCACGAGAATAAGTAGTGGATACTGCAAGAATGGAATGTGGTTAAAAGCAAGAAACCGAAAAAATAAGAACGAACATCAGCAGAATCATTAAAGTGCGTGACACAAGCAACGGTATGGCCGAGAACGTTAAAATTTTGCAGTTAGGCCCTCATGAAAGTTAGCTACAATCAACTTGGTGATTCAATTGAAAATTCTTTCTTACCAGTCTCATACAGCATGAATGCAGCATTCAGCAGTGGTAACAGTTGAGTCTGGCTTGACCTCTGCACTCGGAACTACGATGGAAACATCCATATAGGTGCAAGCGTTACCTGGCAGCAGGTATTTTCTTCTCACTCGCCTGTCCACAAGTATTTCTATTTCATTCTGTTAGCAATCAGTGTGATCTATTTTAACTACCTGTAACTTGCCGGTTTGCGCAAGTGTAAGAAAATCGCTGTCAAATTGCAGCGGACAATGCGAGTTCCGTTCAGTAATGGTTCTGTACATAAGTTAAACAAACACGTACTCCAGCAGATTTTATTATCATTAATCAATAATTCCAAGTTGTGGGAAGGAAGACAGAAAACTACTCCCAGTCCACGACAGAATTCTGAAGCTGACGAATTGATAGACTTGCACGTAGGTACACACAAGAAAGGAAGTGCTCTCCAGTCAGAAAATTGGTTACAAATGTTTTGAACTAACATTCCTGCTTAGCACGTCTCCTGAGACAAACGGTTGTACTAACGGTCTACCTTCTCTGAAAGGTGGAGCTGGATTAGGTTTCAATCTTTCCTGAAAGCAATCCTCCCAGTGCCTCAAGCAGGACTGTGTTTTACGCAGATAACTGCCCCTCAGTCGTCCGTCGAGGGGAGTTGGGACCAAGCGAATTCTGCATTCTTTACCTGCTTTCAAGGCAGATTTCAGCACTGAACGAATTTATTACTCTGCTTGATCCTTCACATAATCTGCCTTATCGTGAGCTACCTACAAAAAACTCGCCATTACTGCAGAAAATGACTGCCTTAACTGTTATAAAAGGAATGTAAGAGAAGAGTTAAATTTGCTGTCCAGTCACTGGAGTTATTAGGCAGCATTAAAGGGTCGACTACATTGACCACGAGGATGTGCATATGACATTAAACGCATCGTAAGAGTTAAGGGATAAACTGCTGTGTAACATTATAACACTACCGTCCGCTACTGCTATACCATAACCTTAATGTTGGAAGCAGGTCGTGAAATAAAACTACACTCCTGGAAATTGAAATAAGAACACCGTGAATTCATTGTCCCAGGAAGGGGAAACTTTATTGACACATTCCTGGGGTCAGATACATCACATGATCACACTGACAGAACCACAGGCACATAGACACAGGCAACAGAGCATGCACAATGTCGGCACTAGTACAGTGTATATCCACCTTTCGCAGCAATGCACGCTGATATTCTCCCATGGAGACGATCGTAGAGATGCTGGATTTAGTCCTGTGGAACGGCTTGCCATGCCATTTCCACCTGGCGCCTCAGTTGGACCAGCGTTCGTGCTGGACGTGCAGACCGCGTGAGACGACGCTTCATCCAGTCCCAAACATGCTCAATAGGGGACAGATCCGGAGATCTTGCTGACTAGGGTAGTTGACTTACACCTTCTAGAGCGCGTTGGGTGGCACGGGATACATGCGGACGTGCATTGTCCTGTTGGAACAGCAAGTTCCCTTCCGGTCTAGGAATGGTAGAACGATGGGTTCGATGACGGTTTGGATGTACCGTGCACTATTCAGTGTCCCCTCGACGATCACCAGTGGTGTACGGCCAGTGTAGGAGATCGCTCCCCACACCATGATGCCGGGTGTTGGCCCTGTGTGCCTCGGTCGTATGCAGTCCTGATTGTGGCGCTCACCTGCACGGCGCCAAACACGCATACGACCATCATTGGCACCAAGGCAGAAGCGACTCTCATCGCTGAAGACGACACGTCTCCATTCGTCCCTCCATTCACGCCTGTCGCGACACCACTGGAGGCGGGCTGCACGATGTTGGGGCGTGAGCGGAAGACGGCCTAACGGTGTGCGGGACCGTAGCCCAGCTTCATGGAGACGGTTGCGAATGGTCCTCGCCCATACCCCAGGAGCAACAGTGTCCCTAATTTGCTGGGAAGTGGCGGTGCGGTCCCCTACGGCACTGCGTAGGATCCTACGGTCTTGGCGTGCATCCGCGCGTCGCTGCGGTCCGGTTCCAGGTCGACGGGCACGTGCACCTTCCGCCGACCACTGGCGACAACATCGATGTACTGTGGAGACCTCACGCCCCACGTGTTGAGCAATTCGGCGGTACGTCCACCCGACCTCCCGCATGCCCACTATACGCCCTCGCTCAAAGTCCGTCAACTGCACATACGGTTCACGTCCACGCTGTCGCGGCATGCTACCAGTGTTAAAGACTGCGATGGAGCTCCGTATGCCACGGCAAACTGGCTGACACTGACGGCGGCGGTGCACAAATGCTGCGCAGCTAGCGCCATTCGACGGCCAACACCGCGGTTCCTGGTGTGTCCGCTGTGCCGTGCGTGTGATCATTGCTTGTACAGCCCTCTCGCAGTGTCCGGAGCAAGTATGGTGGGTCTGACACACCGGTGTCAATGTGTTCTTTTTTCCATTTCCAGGAGTGTATTTTGTTAAATCAATTATGGTATAAAGCAACAGAGCAGTGTTACCCTCTGAGAGGAATTTTGTTACGTTGACCGTGTTGCACCTAACGGAGGTGGCTTATCGGAAATCAAAGTCAGAATTACGTAAATATTCGAACAGTAAAAAACAATATTTTTACCGAGCTATACAGTTTAAAGACTAAGGAAAACGGTTGCCAGCCTAATTAGGCATGATAAAGATTAACGTACTCGTTTAAGAGAGCATGTATGCGTAACTTTAACTGACAAGCAGAACTTAGACTTGTCCACACGCGAGTGCTATGAACTCTGCCACCTGCATATGTTAGCGTTAAGGTTGGAACAAACAGTTTGAGCAGCACAAACTTTTTGCAAAAATATAACAGATAACGAAACATACCATTACTTCCAGGGCTTATTCAAACTGAATGGTCTTTATAACGTTACTATTAATATTCACTGCAGAATCATTAATTGGACATAGGTTCAGTATTATTGTTCAATCATTTTCCTAGCTGACATAAAATCATAAATGTAGTTCACTGCAAAATTATGAACTGATCACAGGGTAAGTCTCTCGCAACTAAATACTTTTCTATTACGAATGAAGGTTATATGGAATTCATAAACAGGCTACTTCTCACTTTTCTATTAAGAATGAAGGTTATATGGAATTCATCAACAGGTTACTTCTCACTGTCTTTTGAATAAAGAAATTAATGTTTTCATAGATAGTGGTCTTCTCATTACTTGTTACCTAGCATTAACACAATAGACAAACTGTGGATCCTGTTAAACTACTAATATGCACTTCCAATACTCAAGAGAGACAAACACTTAGCAACCGAGTGTATAACCTTCCATAAATGAAATTCACGACATTTACTACAGTGAGACACAATGTTGACAAATTTGCAAGATACTGACTCACCTTCTGCGATTTACAACAGGAAGCAATGTGATCATTTACTAAGCAAAACTTTGTAAGCCTCAATTTTAAGAACTTTAATTTATAAAAGGTACAGCAAATTTTACTTTCAAGTATATGATTAAATTTGTCACTTTGAAACTTCACAAAACTACATTTACTGACTCCCACAATTTCACTAAATCCACAGTAAATCTGAATATCCCAAGAGGTCGGCTTCTAACATTTTTTCCATTCGACTGTAAAGAATTCGTGTTAGTGTTTTGCAGCTGTGACTTATTAAACTGATAGTTCGGTAGTTTTCAAATCTGTCAACACCTGATTTCTTTGGGATTGGAATTATTGTATTCTTAACGAAGTCTGAGGGTATTTCGCCTGTCTCGTACTTCTTGCTCACCAGATGGTAGAGTGTTGTCAGGACTGGCTCTCCCAAGGCCGTCAGTAGTTCTAATTAACTGTCTAACTTCGAGGCTTTCATTTTTTTCCACAAAATAGGGCACTCGGTAATCATAATTAAAATGGAGACGAACATGAGAGGTGTGACAGGAAAAAATTAAGGTAGGTACAAAAATTCAGTTATAAGTTACCTTATATTTGTGCACACTAAATAGCCAAATAAGCTGATCCTTCACTGTACATTGTTAAGTATTCCTTTACAGTGATTGCACAATGTGGTGGCAACTGCATGTTAGTAGACGGATTTGCAGACAGAATTGCTGGACTTTAGCCCTTCTTGGTGACGACGATGAATACCAATTCCAGAATCGTTCCAGCTATTTACCCATCCATCCGAGGATGGAAAGTAGCAGAAAGTAGCAGAAAAAGCCTCTCTCGGAACCAGCACAATGCGCAACTATTACATGGCAGTGCACAGTTTGGTAGTTCGTCCACGACTGACTCGTGTTTCCACCTTTTCTACCCAGCCAATCACAATTTGCGCGCGCTACACAGTTCCGTTCACAAGGGGAACCACTAGACGTTTCACATACAACATAACTAAGAATCCTAAGTGAAGGTCAGCAGTTTACATAACAGAGAACAATCATCTTAAAAAAAACATATCATTTGCCCATACGTAATTGTTGTTGTGGTCTTCAGTCCTGAGACTGGTTTGATGCAGCTCTCCATGCTAATCTATCTTGTGCAAGCTTCTTCATCTCCCAGTACCTACTGCAAACTACATCTTTCTGGATCTGCTTAGTGTTTTCATCTCTTGGTCTCCCTCTACGATTTTTACCCCCTACACTGCCCTCCAATGCTAAATTTGTGATCCCTTGATGCCTCAAGACATGTCCTACCAACCCATCCCTTCTTCTAGTCAAGTTGTGCCACAAACTCCTCTTCTCCCCAATCCTATTCAATACCTCCTCATTAGCTACGTGATCTACCCACCCAATCTTCAACATTGTTCTGTAGCACCATATTTCGAAAGCTTCTATTCTCTTCTTGTCCGAACTATATATTGTCCATGTTTCACTTCCATACATGGCTACTCTCCATACAAATACTTTCAGAAACGACTTCCTGACACTTAAATCTATACTCGATGTTAACAAATTCCCTTTCTTCAGAAACGCTTTCCTTGCCATTGCCAGTCTACTGTTCATATCATCTCTACTTCGACCCTCATCAGGTATTTTGCTCCCCAAATAGCAAAACTCCTTTACTACCTTAAGTGTCTCATTTCCTAATCTAATTCCCTCAGCATCACCCGACTTAATTCGACTACATTCCATTATCCTCGTTTTGCTTTTGTTGATGTTCATCTTATATCCTCCTTTCAAGACACTGTCCATTCCATTCAACTGCTCTTCCAAGTCCTTTGCTGTCTCTGACAGAATTACAATGTCATCGGCGAACCTGAAAGTTTTTATTTCTTCTCCATGAATTTTAATACCTACAACAAATTTTTCTTTTGTTTCCTTTACTGCTTGCTCAATATACAGATTGAATAACATCGGGGAGAGGCTACAACCCTGTCTCACTCCCTTCCCAACCACTGCTTCCCTTTCATGTCGCTCGACTCTTATAACTGCCTTCTGGTTTCTGTACAAATTGTAAATAGCCTTTCGATCCCTGTATTTTACCCCTGCCATCTTTAGAATTTGAAAGAGAGTATTCCAGTCAACATTGTCAAAAGCTTTCTCCAAGTCTACAAATGCTAGAAACATAGGTTTACCTTTCCTTAATCTTTCTTCTAAGATAAGTCGTAAGGTGAGTATTGCCTCACGTGTTCAAACAATTCTACGGAATCCAAACTGATCTTCCCCGGGGTCGGCTTCTACCAGTTCTTCCATTCGGCTGTAAAGAATTCGTTTTAGTATTTTGCAGCTGTGACTTATTAAACTGATAGTTCGGTAATTTTCACATCTGTCAACACCTGCTTTCTTTGGGATTGGGATTATTATAGTCTTCTTGAAGTCTGAGGGTATTTCCCCTGTCTCATACTTCTTGCTCACCAGATGGTAGAGTTTTGCCAGGACTGGCTCTCCCAAGGCCGTCAGTAGTTCTAATGGAATGTAGTCTACTCCTGGGGCCTTGTTTCGACTCAGGTCTTTCAGTGCTCTGTCAAACTCTTCACGCAGTATCGTATCTCCCATTTCATCTTCATCTACATCCTCTTCCATTTCCATAATATTGTCCTCAAGTACATCGCCCTTGTATAGACCCTCTATATACTCCTTCCATCTTTCTGCTTTCCCTTCTTTGCTTAGAACTGGGTTTCCATCAGAGCTCTTGATGTTCATACAAGTGGTTCTCTTATCTCCAAAGGTCTCTTTAATTTTCCTGTAGGCAGTATCTATCTTACCCCTAGTGAGATAAGCCTCTACATCCTTACATTTGTCCTCTAGCCATCCCTGCTTAACCATTTTGCACTTCCTGTCGGTCTCATCTTTGAGACGTTCGTATTCCTTTTTGTGTGCTTCAGTTAGTGCATTTTTATATTTTCTCCTTTCATCAATGAAATTCAATATTTCTTCTGTTATCCAAGGATTTCTACTAGCCCTCGTCTTTTTACCTACTTGATCCTCTGCTGCCTTCACTACTTCATCCCTAAGAGCCACCCATTCTTCTTCTACTGTATTTCGTTCCCCCATTTGTGACAAATGTTCCTTTATGCTCTCCCTGAAGCTGTGTACAACCTCTGGTTTTATCAGTTTGCCCAGGTCCCATCTCCTTAAATTCCCACCTTTCTGCAGTTTCTTCAGTTTTAATCTACAGTTCATAACCAATAGATTGTGGTCGGAATCCACTTCTGCCCCTGGAAATGTCTTACAATTTAATACCTGGCTCCTAAATCTCTGTCTTACCATTATATAATCTATCTGATACCTTTTAGTGTCTCCAGGATTTTCCCATGTGTTCAACCTCCATTTATGATTCTTGAACCAAGTGTTCGCTATGATTAAGTTGTGCTCTGTGCAAAATTCTACCAGACGGCTTCCTCTGTCATTTCTTTCCCCCAATCCATATTCACCTACTATGTTTCCTTCTCTCCCTTTTCCTACTCTCGATTTCCATTCACACATGGCTATTAAATTTTCGTTTCCTTTCACTACCTGAATAATTTCTTTTATCTCATCATACATTTCATCAATTTCTTCATCAACTGCAGAGCTAGTTGGCATATAAACTTGTACTACTGTCGTAGGTGTGGGCTTCGTGTCTGTCTTGGCCACAATAATGCGTTCACTATGCTGTTTGTAGTAGCTTAGCCGCACTCCTATTTTTTTATTCATGATTAAACCTACTCCTGCATTACCCCTATTTGATTTTGTATTTATAACCCTGTATTCACCAGACCAGAAGTCTTGTACCTCCTGGCACCGAACTTCACTAATTCCCACTATATCTAATTTTAACCTATCCATTTCCCTTTTTAAATTTTCTAACCTACCTGCCCGATTAAGGGATCTGACATACCACGCTCCGATCCATAGAATGCCAGTTTTCTTTCTCCTGATAACGACAAGTTTTATCTCCCTCAATTTGGGACAAAAAATTTAAACAACAGATATACTACATTGCATTGAATCACACCATGACATCAAAGTTTTTACAAAAATGGAGTACACAATTTTGTGTTATCGATTTAATCAAACAATATTTCCAGAAGCTCAAAAATGTAACATTAAATGAAACAAAAGCAAAATAAATCAGTAGAGCATTAGTTATGGTGTTACACATGCCTCATATTTCGTTGAGGTTTCCTGTCAGGGATACTTCAAGGAAACATCCATAACACCTAAGTGAGGTTGGCTACAATAAAAATGTATTCCATCCAACTTCACTTGGAAATAGAAACATATATTACAGACATACAGAATATACACCAAGAAATTTCATACATTTCTTCGAAACCCACTTTCAAAACAAGACATTTACAGTAATTTTCACACTGGTTGAAACTAATTTTGCATCATTACACAAGATATTTTTAAGCATGTTCATTTCAAACACACACAGATCAAATAACAGGCAAACAGCACACAAACTAATCTACATATTAGCAGAATAGGTATAGCCTTTAAATAAAAGTAATAACAATAAGAAGCACATAGACAAGAGCACAGAACATTTTAACTTAGCGAAGCAAAAATTTGTCTCTCAATATTTTTAAGGGAATGTAAATTTTCACAGACACACAAGCCTACTCATGATCACAGTACCTTTTGCAAGGTTCAGCAATTAATGAAATATTGAAACTTTCAGTTTGCATCCACATATGTACATATGCTTATACAAAACATCTATGAGAACCTTTCCCAACTGACTCTTTAAATACCAAAGTAACTTTGCAAGGTTTTTTCAAAATCATTAACTTTAATGCTCCTCTTCATTAATAGCAGTCCAAAATATTTTTTGCACATAAACATGGTAACATATTCAGAACCTATATTTAATCATCACTGCTGTGTTTTAAAGCAAGACAGCCCAGAACCTTAAGTTACATAAGAAAACCTACTCTCAAAACATCTATAACTATTTGAACAAGATTCTATATATATGTGATAATAATTTTTCACTGACTTCAAAAGGAATAGTCAGTTCATAACACATTGACCAATAAACCTAACTTACTTCACTGCTTGCCGCAGCACTGGCAGTCCATGTTACACATTCTGCCCTTCATTGGTTTGGCAGTCTTTGTATGTAAACATTTGTGCACAAAAACATAATTTAGATTAAGAACACTAAAAGACACATTTTCAAATTAATACACTGCCCCATCCTCTAGGTTTGGCAATTCGTGACCACTTATCAACTCCTTGCCCCAACATTGGCAAGTCCTTTGGCTACTGCTCACATAGCATATTTGGTAGTCCTCAACCAAATGGACCACAGCATTTTTATTGTTTTGTATTGTTTTGCTGCCCAACAACATAAATTTGAGCAGTTTATTGTCATCATCTTTAAGTTTTTCATCATTATATCACATCTTTGTTACCAACTGGATTAACGGTACAAAACATAACATCTGTAACTTTAAAACAGTAACTAGGCACAAGTAACAAAACCATTTCTTTTCAAATGACAACATCAGGTAACATATACATTAATCAAAAAGAATTTAAATGTCATACTTGGGATCAAGTCAGGATTAAGAATTTCTTACTACTAATTTACCATTGCTTTTTCACACACAATTAGGTCATTACGCACATAAAGATCAGGACAATAATTTCATATCCTATTGCAAGTGATTTCTGCCAACCCTTTTGTGGTATTGGACACATACCTCTCATATCTGTTTTACACACGTTAGTCAGGTTTCTCTCCTCATTTTTCAACACACATACAGTTTGTCAGCACCATATTTATCCCTATTTTCAGAAACATTTAAATTTCATTTATCTTGTTTTTAGAATCCATATCTTTTCTCATCCATATTTTCCCCTTTACTTTTCCATTACATTTTCACTTTACAATATAAACTATACTTACATTCCTATTGGTCATTTTCTAGTGTGCCCAATTTAATTATTCATTTACTTGTTCACAAACAATACACAGTATCTTACATTATTTCTACACTTTTCAGTTTACTTTGATAGAGAAGAAGGAAAGAAGATAGTAAAAGTTCTGAATGATGAAGAGGAAGGTTGACAGCACGAAAAGAAATGGAAGTATTGCTGGCAACGACTAAGGTACCTAGTGCTTGTCAGACACTTGACAATGCAAAGAGTGCATGTCCCCTGAGGCTACTAAATTTATTCTCATCTGAAGACATGTACCTTTAAATAAACCACATATTGCAAACATAAGCCCTTTCTGATTTTTAAGTATATTAGAAATTAATTATTATCTTGTGGAGTCCTTTGAATTTCATTAAGTTACCATAAGCATAATCATTCATAAGTTTTCATGTCTGTCACAGTACATGCCCTCTCTTCATAATTAGACTGGCAACAATAAGTATTCCTAAGCAAAGTCAAACAGTACACTACAGTAAATAAGCAACATCTGCCCCAGGTCTCAAGATCAACAAAACAGTAATTCACTTTCAGGTTACTCTCAGATACAATAATAATAAAGTCATGCATTATATTAACAATATATATACATACAGCATCCTGCCCCCAGTCTCTTTATTAACTTGGCAGTCTTTTATGGTTCATAAAGCAGTCACTTAAATCTGGTCGCTTTTTAGGCCTCCTATTTTCTACATCTTTCACTAAGCTATTCAGTTCTTTCCAACGTTTTGTTTCATCAGGTGGCTTTTTAGTCTTTGGAATTTCAAAGTCTTTAGCAAGGTACGTCATCTCCTGTTCTGCTATTATTTTATCAGGTGCTCCTTTTTGTTCCTGTAATACACACTCGTTCAAATCATTTGTTAAGGCTTGCCCCAGTATAGTATCATCTGGAGGTTCCTGCAAATTATGCTCCTGTGTTACATTACTGAATAATTCCTTCGGTTTTGGCCCAATTTCACTTTCTATACCTTGCTTTGGAAAAATGTCATTAATTTTTTCGTAGAGCATTAGAGTTATGGTGTTACAACATCACCTCCTCATTGTGAATAAAATGAACGCTGATGAAATTGTGCTGATGGTTTTGATGTTTGGTTTGTGGGGCGCTCAGCTGCGCGGTCATCAGCACCCTTACAATGTCCCAAGTTTTACACAGTCCAATTTCTACATAGTCCAAGTAAGCCACTGTTACGAATGGTGATGGTGACGATGGAATGATGAGGAAAACACAAACACCCAGTCCCCAGGCAGAGAAAATCCCCAGTCTGACAGGGAATCGAATCTGGGATCCGTGATCCAGAGGCAGCAACGCTAACCACCGCACCACGAGCTGCGGACAAATTGTGCTGAGCTTCACCTGCAGCACAAGTACGTCAAGGACATTTTAATTGGGACATGGATATCACTTTTCTTTTCGTTTCACGTACTCATCGTGTGATAAATATCATGCCTTCGGTTATAAGAGTAAAGTGGTTCCAAAGTAAACTACAAGAAAATACACAAGCGCCCTTGTCTACAAGACTCCTCACATTCGTTCTTATGTACTGGTGCAACAGTAAATTTACTTCAGGATACATAATAATAATAAGAAGAACACCAGGCGCACAATATTACACAGAATCTGAACGTTCTGAGAATACTCATGAATGAAGGGATTGCGATGGTGGCCTCACACACATGGGGTGGCTTGTTGTCACAATCGACAGATACTCAAATCCATCTACAATTAATTACATCATATAACAATAGCAAATCATTGACTCAGTTATAGCCACAACCATAGGTTGGACAACCTCTGAAGCGTAACCTCGTTGTCTGACAGATGGTAGGCACGAGGCTGTCGTAAATGGGTCGAGCAAGCCATATGTATTTGCGGTGCAACGGGGTCTCAAGTCGACTGGAGTGATCTGACACTGCCGGTGAGGAACCAGTCACAATAGGGTGACCTGCTACCTCCAGTAGCAGCAGGTGTGAGCCGACAGATACGTGGCTCTCTCCAGGCAGCTGAGGTGAGAACGGCTGTGTTTATTGGACAAGTCGCTTGCAGGGTACACCCTCCATGGTATGTCAGTCAAGGTTGCATCACTTTACTGGTCTCGTGTGCGCTCGCACACACAAACTCACCCACCCACCCACACACACACACACACACACACGCACACACACACATAGAACATCTGCCTCATGTTTGCGTGCAGATCGTGTGCCCCATATTACTTGTAAAACCCTGAAGCAGCAGCACTTGAGAACATTTGACAAATAAAATTACATACAATTTTCTTGTTAAATGCGAGTACCAAATACGGTCCTTTTTCCTCATATTCAATAATAAGAAAAATGAAACGTCCATTACTTTACAAACATAACTGGAATTCAGGGACTTTAAAATTGAAACATCTAGCCTTAGCGTTCTGGACCTCTTAAAAAATGAAAGAAAATATTTAAGGAGCAAAAATAATACTGGCTCTACATTAATTAAACTATTATAACTCTTACCAATGAGGTTCACTGGAAGAAAGATGACAAATTAGGGGAGCTTTCTAAAGGTATCCACAGATGCTAAACAGAATTTCGTGCACGAATTTCGTGCATTTAGGATATATAAATTACTGGCGCGCCATACAGCTAAGCAGTGAGGTACTACTTTGCATTTACATACTACCTGTTTATCACAATGGACCTTTCTGTTTCTGTCCCTCCCTCTCCTTCTCTCTCTCTCTCTCTCTCTCTCTCTCTCTCTCTCTCTCTCTCTCTTCTGATGCTTTCTCTTGTTTATTGTCTTTGAGTAAAAGTATTCTCTTAAATCGGCTTCTCGTACAAGTTTTCTGAAACACACAAGGGTACATGTGCAGAACGTTGATACTATAGAAATACATAAGGCTTTATGATGATATTCATTACAACTGCAAAATAATTCCTTATTGCAGTTACCATACCTGTATTTGTGAACTCAAGTTACCTCCATATTTCACATTATAGTGTTCCTCGCCGAACCATTGCATAAAGGGTGGTATTCGTATTGCTGTAAAACTCTTTTAACATCACAAAGGTAGGCTTCCACCGGATGACAGTTGCCTCCCCTGTGAAGAGTAGATGCAAAATAGGGAAACAAGTTTTGCGTCTTTAGTTTCTTGATCTCACATACCTTTACCTGAGGTGGCAAGTTATTACACAGCTTCTTGGTGCCTCATTCTACCGGTGTATTTTACAGTAACAATCCACATTGGTTCAGCGCTCAGTGCATCTCACTACTGGAATCAAATATTAACTACAAGTCTACAACACGCAAGTCCTCCTTGCAAGGCAAACTCGTCCTACGTCTCAACCAATACACTCATTGTCTTTCAATAGTGCTTCAAAAGTTGAGAATCCCTCACAAGTACTCCACATACATTCGACTCCTTATTCTTCGATCTACACCAGCCCAGCGTTATGAAAGTGGTTAACATCCATTAAACGAATCTCTTGAGGAGTACTCGACATTTCGATTTGTGACTCCTGAGGATCGCACTCTCATAACTTTATTATGAAAAAATTTCCTCACTCCGCATTCACTACAGTGTACATAAAGAACTTTTATCTTACAAATCAGCATCAGACACGTCATTTTAATTTATTATGTCTTTAGTGTCGGCTATTTGCAACACATTTATCAGGGATTATCCGTACATACCACTGACTGTACAGTCGTGCTCAGAACTATCGGAAAGACCTGAATTGCATTTCGCCTGATTAGCATGCAACCCGCATAACGCAGCTGTCTAGCAGGTCCTCTAATAGCTCCTTGGTACAGTCGTTTGTCTATTGAAAATGGTTCCAACAAGTCACCACTAGGAAACACTGCTCTATATCGCAATAACTCAAGATGTAAAGTAATACCACGATACTAAAAATATCAGGAAACACCATATCATAGATAAGACTGTCCTTAACGCTTGTAAGCTCACATTTATTACAATAAATGACATACCTGGAATGTTACCACTCTCATTATTACGTCAGTTAGGTAATGTACGTAGTAAGTTCGCCATACTCATGATTTCCTCTTCAAAGTAACATACCGTACTTATTATTTAACACAAAATGACATTAAAAATTTATGTTATACACGAGCAGCTATTTGAGAATATGTATGAACTTCAAATGAACGTCTCGTTCTGCATATGGATTCAAAACCAGGTCATGCAGACTAAGTAATGATTTCGTGACTGACGGACACTAACAGTCATTCCTTACTAGGCATGCAGAGAGTGATATACCTCGATTTTAGACAGTATCAGTTAGCAAATGTCAACTTTAAATTACATAACGTGAACATTTTTAACGAACTACGAGAGATGTTAAATATTGCTTCTTCACAAGTAACTTACTTGAAATGCCTTGAGGTAAAACTTTGTGTTGAACAGGGATTCGAACCCAGAAACTAATCGGATTGTTATCGAAGCATAATCAAAATTAACATATCGGATTTTCTCGGCAGTAGCTAGATGTTTTAACTGAAATGACGAGACGAAACATTAATTTCTTCCTTCCCAGGACTCCAACCCGGCAACTATCGCTGTTATATTCTAGAGAAAACAAACGTTAAATACGGGTTTGCTGCACCGACAGCGACATGTGAGCATGTTTGAACTAGAAATAATATGACGAAGAGTTCAGTGCTGACTGGGAATCGAACCCCACTCATATCGTTGTTGACTGCACACGAAGAGACGTCAGCTACCCAATTTTTCTCCACCAGCTGGTAAGAAAAACATCCTTGAACTCACGGTGATCTTACAAATAGTTCTGTGTCTCACTGGGAGTCAAAAACGCCAGATATCGTTAGTGTTGACAATGAATGAAAATACACTAAAAATCAGAATTATTATCCACCAGCAGATAGGTGTTCTCATGCTAGAGCTTGATAATACATAATTAAAAATTTAGTGCTGGGCCAGGATTCGAAACCATTCACGCACAATATGTAGAGAGGTTGAGGAATCTGCAGTTTTGAACAAACAACAAATTGTAGTGGAGCTGTATTGTCACGAAGGGATCAAATTCCTCGTTATGGGTGGTCTGAGTTGCATTCCCAGTTCAGAACCAGTTTTATCCACATACATAAGCCCAAATAAAAGATGGAATTAGTGTTCTGTGACCCTACATAGCAACTGTTTCGTCACTAGAAATAAATAACTAGTATAAGAAAGGTTACTGGTGATTTAGTTTCTATATGTCACCACTCCTGCTTTATTGTGGTTCAACCTAATGTCTATATGGTAGAGAAGGAATATCATGTTTAATGTGAATTTCAGACCACAATGCCATTATACCTTCTTTACCTGGCGTAGCCAGAAGAGAAAAGAATCTATCTCTTCCTATCAAAAACCATCAGCAGAAGTCTGAATCGAACCCACACCATTAGTATATGAACCTATCATCAATCCAACAGACCACCAAATCCTATTCTCTGTGGTTAAGAAGGTTACTGGTGATTTAGTTTCTATATGTCACCACTCCTGCTTTATTGTGGTTCAACCTAATGTCTATATGGTAGAGAAGGAATATCATGTTTAATGTGAATTTCAGACCACAATGCCATTATACCTTCTTTACCTGGCGTAGCCAGAAGAGAAAAGAATCTATCTCTTCCTATCAAAAACCATCAGCAGAAGTCTGAATCGAACCCACACCATTAGTATATGAACCTATCATCAATCCAACAGACCACCAAATCCTATTCTCTGTGGTTAATTTTTCTATCGTAGCGCTGTTACGCCGCACTGGATGAGAATTCTGACACACAGGCTCCCTGTAGTGGTTTGCAGCATGTTCAGTACATTCATTTACTTGGTTGACCGAATCGCCATGAGCTAGTCGCATGTGGAAAATGGGCTAACTTCTGAGACATTTTCTTCTTTTTGGGTTTAATAGACGGCCAGGCAACTAATGCATCTCAAAACTTTTGTATTATGTATGGGGAGAGCGCATCGTGCCAATATACGTCAGAAAAGAATTTTCTACATTAGCTGTCGTGTGGTAATGGCATTTTATTCTTCTTCAAACCTTGTTTGACATATTTAACTCAGAAAAAGTTTTCTACATGCATGTAATCAATAAACTGCATGTGCATTGTCATACAGTTATAGATATCATCAGGGAATTCGCATATATCGTTGATGATTAATTTCTGTCTCATGTTTACTACTGTTTTAACAACACTAAAAGAAACCTTACGAAATTGTGCACTGTGATATAAGAAATGAAATAAAACTACCCACGATAACCTTATGACGAAAGTCTGTTTAATAAAACTGAGTATCTGTACACAAGCGTGCCTCTATTGGGACGAATTAGTAAAATAGTACTCACTTAGCTTTCGATTGGGTCTGTGTTTAATTGGTAAGCTGTATCATACTCAAGAGGTATGCAAATGTGAGATTTCATAAATGAAGTTATATATCCCTAGAAATCCAAAATTTGCTTGTAACAGTAAGAGGCGTCACATGTTGCACAGCAAGTTTTTTGCCATTGCACTATGAGCCGAAAGTATTTTCTTGCGATGTACTTATCGATGTTTGATCTGACTGCTTTTACCTCTTTCACAGGAGGGATAAAAGAATTGCATTCATCGACACTTGAACCGCAAACCAGAACAGACGCTTTTTAGAGGTCAGCACGTTACCGCATTTTTTATTTTTAAGACAAACGAAGTATGCCCCTTCTGTTGCCTTTGTTTGCAAGATGGCTTGAATTAAAATAAATGTAAATTCCATTGAGGAGGCAGTTACATAATTGTTATGGAAATGCAGCTGCATCTATAAATTTCGTTCTCCGTGCGTGGAAAAACGGAAAGAAGCAAACTCATTATTGCTGATAATTAAAATTTGCTTCTTCAGAAGGTAATGAAGTACAGTAGGCTTCTTCTGCTTGATTTTCTACATAATTAACATAAATGTGTCTTCCTGTGAAAAGAAAAGGAAAGAAAGGCAGAAAGTAAATAAAGGGTATATACAGTTTCATCACTGTGCTTCCCGCAAAACAAAGTAATAGATACACATAGGCTCAACTGGTCTATACTGATGATCTTCTCTGATTACTTTCTGTTGGAAATCCTCCTACTGCTACGTGACGTACAAACTTTAACCAAAAATCATTCGTCTAATATATGAAATGCTTGGATGTGTAATGTAAATTAAGCATTTTTATTGGTTACAGTATTGTCTTAGTTAAAAAATTTGCGTATTTTTTAGTACACATCAACGTGTGGTGCTCAGTTGTAAGGTATACCCAGAAGTCCTCCCTATTGCTTGTTTCTTTTTTTAGGATGTAATGCATCGTTTGGCCTTTCAACCAGTTAATTGCTTTTGGTTTTGTTTTAGAGTAAGGTATAGCGTCAGGGTTTAAAACTTCAGCAGTCGTAACGGCGTTGGGCGTTGTTCTGCTGACGCTCGCAATCTTTTGTCTGATGTAGAGCCATATTTCTTTTACCGTGTCACACAGCAATCTATGGTCTTTGGTATCTGGTATATTACATAATGTACACAGCGGTGATTCGGGCAATCTAATAGAGTGAAGTTTAGAGTTCGTCGTAATTTTTCTGTTTACAGCAAAGTACCAGGTCGATCTTACATACGTTGGCAAGTTCCGGCAGTGAATATTTTCCCATATTGTTTCCCAGTTATGGGTACTTTTGTTCTACGTTGTTTCTGGGTTTCTCTTTCATCAAGTTATTGTAAAGTTCTTTTACTTTCATGATGTCTTTTTCAGGGATCCTTGCCTGTATGCAGCTGTATTCTACGAAAAAGTATTTCAAATGGTATAGTCCGTTGGGTATGTGTTGGACATTTATAGGTGCACTGACGTCAGCAGGAGCTATTTCGTTTAACAAATGTGCAGCAAGAGTACCACTTGGTTCTTTCCATTGTTTGTATGGGGTAGAAAGGTATAAGGCTTTCGCTTTTTTTGCTGACATCGGTGAGATTTAACCCACCAAATTTCGTAGGGAGCATCAGAATGTCATATTTGACTTTGAAAATACGTCCGCGGCTCACAAAGTGTCCTAGTGCAGACGCGATGGTTTTCAACAAAGTCGCAGGTGGTGGCAGAACCTGTGCTACGTAATTAACTTTGGATGTGATGTATACATTTGCCACTGCTACTTATTGAAATTCATCGTGTTTCCTAATACTATGTGCTATGGACAGAGGCGCGTATGCTGTTAAGTAATTTTCGATAATTCGCAGCAATAGTGTGCTTTATATTTCTTTTAAAATGTATGCCGAGACATTTCATGGTTACAAGCTCGCGTAACAGATCCTGCGTTTGCGTCCCAATTCCACGGCTGATGTTGAAAATCCCCGACTTTGTTCTATTAAGTTTTGCACCAGACGCCTGTTCATATTTTGTTACTGTTCGTAGTGCGCTCTCTACTTCAGTGCCATTCACGACTAGGAAGCCAACATCAGCAGCGTACGCCTTGCACACGATCTTTTCTCCATGTATTTGTAGTCCTTGTAGATGTTTCATAAGGGAGACAAGCAGGGACTCGATGGTGATGGCGAAGAGTGCCATTGACATTGGACACCCTTGCCTAATGGAGCTGGTGACGTCAATCGGGCGGCTAATGACAAATCTGGCTGAGTTGTTTGTTCATGTATTTCTTACTACTGCAATGAATCTAGGTGGGAAGCCCATTGCGCCCATGGTGCGAAGGAGAAAACTGTGATTAACCCTGTCGAAAGCTTTATCAAAGTCGAGTGAGATGAGTGCACATTTTATTTTGCAGACGTCGGCCGTTGAGATTAGGTCCCTGTAATCACAGACGGTCTGGAGAATTCTTCTGTCTTTGTCCACACTTGTTTGATAAGGGCCAGTGACGCTGGTCATTGTGGTTTTCAGCTTGCGAGCGAGGATGCGGCCAAAGATTTTGTAATCGCTGTTTAAAAGCGTAATTGGCCTCAGAGCGCTGACAGTTTTCGTGTTGGTAGTTTTTGGCACTAACACTACGAGTCCCTCACGAAATTCTTTCGGGATGTCTTTTTCAGGGTTTAGCAGTTCGTTGCAGATGAGAGTAAACTTGCCTTTTACGAGGCCACTGAATCTGCGATAAAATTCTGCCGTAATTCCGGTTGCCCCTGGAGCCTTATTTTTCATGCTTCCTTCGACGTCTTCTTCAGTAACTTCCGAGATGAGAGTTTGTGCTTCCGCGTGGCATACTTTGCCCTGGAGATTGATCATAAACTCGTCTTGAAGCTGTTCGTCAACTGGTTGACTAGACATTAAGTATTCAAAATGCTGTACGATTGCCTCTTTAATCTCTCTTTGCTTCGTCAGCTCCCTTCCAACATCAGTTGTTATTTCAGATAATATCTTGCGAGACGCCCTTTTGCTTTCACGAATGACATGATAAATGGAAGTGACCTCGTGCTGTGCTATATTCTGGGCACGCGACCTTATCTGGTAGCCTTCCAGTTGTTTACGCCGAAGTACTAAAATTTTTGCTTTAATTTTGTTAATTCTTTCGTAGTTCTCCACAGCTGTTGCATCGGACTTGTACAAATCCCTTAGACATTGAAAGTAGAATTCTACAGTTGATTTGTACCAAACGTTTTTGTCCTTTGAGTAGTTTCTGAAAGACCTCCGTATTTTTGGTTTGGCATGTTTCAGCCACCAGTCGGTGCCAGAGTTGTACGAGCTATATTTGCTTTTACACTCTCTCCATACCTTGTAAAATGCATCCTGACAAGCATGGTCTTCCAGATGTGACACGTTGAGCTTCCATGTGCCTCTACCCCGGTAGGTCCCTTGTTTTATCAGATTGATTGTGCATATGTACGCAGCATGATCCGAAAAAACGGTAAGCCATACTTCGGATTGCAAAATCAGGTGTTTCAAATTGTGCGTTACATATATCCTGTCGAGAGGGCTCGCTGAGTGACTTGTGGCGTGGGTGAAGCCAGGGGCTGCACCGTACATATGTTCCCATGAGTCTATTAGTCTTAAGTCATTAACTATACGTTCCAGTTCAGTACACTTGTTGAAATTGGGAGTTTGGTCTTTTGCATGCAAAACACAGTTAAAATCTCCTCCCAGGATAAGGTGTTCATATCGAGTTCCAAATAGTGGGACAATTTCCTCTTTAAAGAACTCCGCTCTACGGTGCCTGTTTCTGGATCCTGAAGGGGCGTACACGTTAATGAGCCGTATGTTGTTTATTGTGGCCGCTATGCCTGTTTTGGACTACTATGCCCTCCTATGTGAGCAGTGCCGTGACCATTTTCGCTCCATGCCCTGGGTTTGTAATGGTGTTGAAACCAGGTACGTTACCAAGCTCAATGTCTGTCACTTCTTGTAAAAGTATAATGTCACAGTCAGAAGCATATATAAAATCTTTTGAGTTCTGTAGTTTAAAGGAACTACGAATCTTATTAAGGTTTACTGTCGAGATTTTGTATGCTTCTATGTAAGACATTCTTCGTTCTACTTGATCAAACTTTAAAAACCATTCTTCCGTTTTGTCTCGCAAGCGTCAGCTTTAAAACGCATTTTAATAATATTCACCGGTAGCAAATGTTTCAGTGGTGTGTCCTTGTTCTTTAGAATATCCGGTCACCGAGACGTCTTCGTTGATGAAATCAGCCGCCTGTGGGGCTAGCTTACAGTCTGTCTTAGTTTCTGAAACTTTTGTCATTTCTTTTCGGTACTGTTATGGTCGCTTTCGTCTGCCCAGCTGGTTGAGGTTGTCGTTGTGGGTGGGACGAGTGAAGCTTCAGGAGAGTGACTCGATTCTTGGGGGTTGGCGGATGCTTTCTTTGTTAGCTTTCCTTGGACGTCTCGTTTTTCCAGCGCAGAAGGGGAACGCTCCTCAGAAACTGGTGTCGCTTTCGTGTTGCTATAGATCTGTTGGCTTAAGGTACTACCTATTTCCTTCGCTTTTTGACGGAGTCTGGGAGCTGTCTCCTCTGCTCTTTTGCGCGCCAGCCGGCGTTTCTTATTTTCCTTGGGAGAACTGCCTCTCGACGGACTTTCTTCAGTATACAAGTTAATTTCACTTTGCTGCGAGGTGTGTCGGTCTTCAACTTCCGGCGGATCTGCTGCCTTAACAGTTGCAGGTGCCTGTTTCGGTGGAACTTCAACTGTTTTCGTAGATTGGCGGGACTCTTATAGGTCGTCAGCTATGACGGCACTGACGTCCATCGAAATTTCGGTGTCTGGAGAACTTGTATTTGCACACGATTCAGGGGCTGAGGAAGCAGTCGGCCGTTCGCGTCCCACGGCGGCGTAAGTTCCAGGCAGTGTTGTCATCGCCGGTGGCCTGGTGGCCTCGCCGGCCGGCGCCGCTGTATCCATTCTGCGCGGACGTGCCCAGGCTTGTTACAGGCGGCACAGGTTCGCGGTTGGTCGTCATAAATTACAATCCCTCTATATCCGCAGACATTGATGTACGACGGGATGTGCATTTGTAACTCAACTCGAAGCTGCCGTACTCCATTTAGTACTGGGAATTTATACAAGCTTGACCATTTCTCGGCAAAGTTGCTGAGCACTTTCTCGAAGGGTGAAATTATGGCATTAATTTGGTCTGTTGTAATCTCAAAAGGCAACTAGAAGATTCGAACTGTGCGAATGCCAAAACCAGCATGTGCAAGGGTGACTTCACCAACGTTTCCATCTGAGTGCTTAAATTTCGTGACACCTCCGGAAGACTCTACTATTTTCTCGCACAACTCGGAATTACGCATTTTAACAAACACGACACAAGCTACAATGGACAGGTGGATCCCAATTGCATCGTAAAGGAGAGCTTCACATCTTCTTCTAACCATTTTTTTACTTCAAACGACTTGGGTCTGGCATATCGAGGATCAAAGGTAAGTTTCAACGTATCTTTTCGACTTGGTTGAGCCATCACTGCATGCTACTTATTACTTCTCGAAGTGTTCTATAAACAGAGTTTTAAGCCGCAGCAAGAGCAAGACTTACCACGCGGAAGCACAGACGGCGCAGCGCACCCCATACTACGACCCACCTCCACGCCGGTGAACTGTGACACAGAGCTAGCAAAGAGATACGTCTCTGGGGTTCCACTTACAAGGCCAATAGTGACTAGAACTCGTAAACCCCTGTTTAAAGGACAAGATTAGTTGCGATTTCCACGTGCAACGACTTTCCTGGGCTGGAAACCGTAAATTTACAATCTTTTGTTATACCCCAAGCGATAATAATTCAAATTATTCAATGGAAATCACAGAAAAATCAAGTGAACTTTGAGGCTCAATTCCATAGGCACCAGAAAGTAACTCGTCGATCACAGTGGTGTCGAACTTAACTTGCCTCGTTGCCAAATCTCAGTTAAGTACCAGCAGGAAGAAGACGAATCAAGCGAGGAGCGATTACAGGACATACTAGACAGCTGTGTTATGCGGGTTGCATGCGAATCAGGCGTTATGCAATTCAGGTCGTTCGGATACTTTTGAGCGTGACTGTACATGACACGTATTCGACCCCTGATGACGTACGCAGCTTCTGTCTGGGGATACGCTGCGCCCACACGCCTGCGCCGTCTGCAGATCATACAAAACAAAGTACTCTAAATCATAAGCAATGCTCCACGATACACACGCATCGCGGACCTTCACCGGGAATACCGGCTTGGGACTCACCACATGACTATACAGAAACTCTAGACATCCGTAGAACCTGTTTATTCTGAATCTGGGGAACTACGACCACAACCATAGATGAAAGCATAAAAGACCAAAAGACATACTTCCCAGGACCTAACATCTATGGCCAAGTACACGCAAACACAACAGTACAGGTGAGCCCCTGTTAATCAGCCACCGTTACTGGATATCCAGCTGGAACACACTTGCTAAATAACTGGCACCACGCATATAAGCCGTACCGTACACTCTATGCAGTGAGATGGTCTATGGCCGATCTCCCACTAATATATGATGACCGTGATTGTTCCAGGACTGCAGCGGCTGCAGCAAACCGGGGTACATCGACACCGCCTGCCACAGTAACGATGCACCATACCAAAACTAACAAACCCAACCTTGCATGAACTATCGCAGCTAGTAAGCCACTACTGCCCTTACTACCCATCCCACTGTCGCAGAGGTTCTTTTCCTACGGCACAAGCATTGGCTCTTTTTTCCCTCTGCTCTTCAAATCGCTACCCTCATTCGCGATTCGTCCACTATCTATCACATGATGGACCGTGTTAAAACGTAGTCTTACCCAGACGCACGGATAACATCACAGCCCAGCATCCTGTGATCCACCTATTAGATAACTAACATGTTGACGGAGGTGACAGTTGAACTTTTGGTTTGGTCACCACGTTGGTGCCGGCGTGGAGGGACCTCATCTCTATTTTAAAAAAGAATCTCGACACTTCGCCAGAGAATGGGTAATATGACACTTCCCGAAACGTCGCGAGATATCAACGGTACCACCCGGCTGGAGACCTGAGAAACCTTCATCATCCTTTATTGTGATTAATTATTAAATTGACTTTTACTTCCCAGTGAAATGTGCCAGCGGTATTTTCTGCCCTGTAGCCATTAACAGCCCAGATAACTCCTCTGGTCGTTAGTGTACATTTCCGTGAATGTGCCTTTAAATCATGATGTTGATACTGACAGGCATGGCGTGTAGTTCGACAGCCTTTTGAGTTGTTTTGTACATATTAGCTTAGAGTGGTTATTGTTGCCTAGACTGTTTTCAAATGCCAATTTCTGAAGAGGTGGTGCTGTTCATATCCTCATCTTCGGCCGATATTTTCATCGTTGTGCCGTTGGCCGGACGTAACTGAGTTGGTTAAATTGCTGGTCAGTCGTTGAGCTGTCCCTAATTTGGGTTGCCATCCCATTATTCAATTTCAGCTGTTGGCTGCCTGTCTCACCTCACCTTACGTTTGAGCAACCTTCTCAGGCCGACCCTAGGAACACTTCTGAGCACCACTTGTACTGTTTGTTTTAGATTGTGATTTTCATTTTAGTTTGAAGTATTGTGCGAGGCTTTGCTCGTGTAATGATTCAGTACTTTTTAAATTTTACATAAAGGTTTTCAGCTGTGTTCAATTAAAATTTTGAAGAAAGATTTTATTTAAATAATATATATATTTTCCTTAAAATTACTTCTATCTGAAATTGTTTGTAATCCAGGCCCTAAGCCGTTAGTTGCTCAATGTGTTATGTGTGGCCTTCAGCAGAGGATTTACGTACAGCCCTTTTAATAAGGCCTTCAGCCGTGTGTATTCTTTAAAGGAAAATTTTGTATGAGAAGGAAGACGTTTATTTTAAATTGTTTGTCTGACTTGTTGTTCAGGCCTTCAGCCATTCTTCAAATATATTTGTGGCCTTCAGTTTTGCAATAAGTTGATAATTCTTTAATTAGGCTTTTGGCAGTTCTATTGTTAGCTTGGAAAGAAATTTCTTGGTTGGAAAAATTGCTTAATAATGTGTTTTAATTAGAGTTGTTCTTCAGATGTGTAGTGTAGGCCTTCAGCTGCTAATGGTTTTCAGTTGCATGTTCTTTTTTTAAACAAAAGAAAAAAAAGACCTTCCATTTTTAATTGCTTTTGCTTTCTAAGCCAGGCCTTCAGCTGTTCTTGTTTTTGGGGTGGTTTTGAGCCTTCAGGCCTACAAGTATCTCAAGTTCTTTAACTAGGTCTTCAGTCGTAATGTTGTGTTCTTCTAAAGCAGGGCCGGCCAAACGCTGCACAGTGTGCAGACGTGCGGAAGTGCTGCATATGTGCGCAGGTGTGCGACAGCGAGCGACAGCGACATCTGTTATTAGACATGTGTCCTAAATGAACGGCGGCGGCTCCACTTCCCTGTTTATGTGGTACAAGCAAGAGTGCAACATACCCAGTCCCGATTACCCCTGGTGACCTTAACCTTAACAGAGAAGTACTGAGAAATGGCAAGTACCGTGAAAAAGCAAAGGACGGAAGATCTATGTTCTCAGTCGTTTAAAAATGACTGGTTCCTGCAATTCTTTTTTGTAGCCGTTGGCGAAAACAAACAGTGACTGCTGTGCCGCCGAATAATAGGCGGCCAGCGTAAGTTTTCAATTGAAAGACACTACAATACATATCACAAAGACTAGTGCAGTGTACTCAACAGTGAAGAACGGCAAGCAAAATTAAGTGTCCTTAAGAAAATGGATGAGACACATCAACTCGATTTTACTGTACGTCAAAGTAACCGATTCTTCTTGAACTTTTAGTTCCTTGTGTTACATTTATGTCTATTTTACTGTACGCTGTACAATGTACTGTTTTCAATTTTCCAGAATGACAATCACACTAAATCTTCACTGCGAGCTAGTGAACCTGTGTTGGAAGACCCTTGTTGGATATCAGACCTTGCATATCTCGCGGACATTGAGTCTCACATAAACAGCCTGAACGTCAGTTTGCAAGGTGAAAATAATTTAATTTCTGACATGTTGGAAAAAGTAAATGCCTTTGAAAGGAAGCTTGCGCTTTGGGAGAGCCAGCTATTGACAGAAAATACTGCACATTTCCCGAATCTTGGACTAGTCCATGTCTCCTGTCATTCGCCTCTTTGCTCGACCATTCTCGCCGTCAGTTGAAGATGCTCCGAATGATCTACACATGGAACTGATCGACCTGCAGTGCAATACAAGACTGAAGGACAAGTGCGAAAATTTTTCACAACAAGAATTTCCACGCCTGCATCGAGAAGCCGCGAGAGTTATGTCCATGTTCGGGTCGACATATGTTTGTGAAAGATTTTTCTCGGTGATGAAAATGAATAAATCAAGGTTTCGATCAAGCATAAGTGATGAAAATCATCGCAACTGCTTGCATTTGTCAATGAGCCGTGCTTTTGTGCCCGATATTAACTATGCCATTTCTCATGACCAGTGATGAACGTGTTTGGATTTATTCCTTTCATAATTAAAAAAAATATTGTTTACTAACTGTGCATTATTGTCTCATTCTGCTCCATGTTATTTTATTATCAGGAAAGCCCGCATCTCGTGGTCGTGCGGTAGCGTTCTCGCTTCCCACGCCCGGGTTCCCGGGTTCGATTCCCGGCGGTGTCAGGGATTTTCTCTGCTTCGTGATGGCTGGGTGTTGTGTGCTGTCCTTATGTTAGTTAGGTTTAAGTATTTCTAAGTTCTAGGGGACTTATGACCACAGCTGTTGAGTCCCATAGTGCTGAGAGCCATTTGAACCATTATCAGGAAAATTGGTCATTAAACCGATTGTTCCAATGGATACTTACATTTAGGGTGTGTTTTTTTTTTTTTGTTTTTTGTAATTTGTGAAGGCCTACGCTCGGCTGAAGTAGATAAACATAACATTCACCTAATTGTCGGTTATTATGCAGATTTCAGTCGGAACTAATGAATCATATAGCAATAATGGTATTGAAATAACAGGTGATCATCGAGGGGTCTGCGGTTATCATTCTGTTCAGAGGTCAGTCAGACAGAAATTATGTGGGTGTAACTGAGGGCACCGAGAATTAGTTATAGGAAACCTTGCATTAGTTTAATGTTACTTGAAATCGTGAATAAGGTTCGTTGCAAGTTGCTAAGTGCTCTCTTTCTTAAATACTAGGTCAAAAACATTACGCGTATGTACGTGCCGTCAGTCAAGCTGTCTTAATAAATACCCACGGTTGTTAACTGTATTACTTGTCTTACTGGGTTAAACAGTTAACATAAAAGTAGACATGTCAATGAGTTGATTATGACAGTATTTTAAATGTTTAATACGCGAAATACCTTCCCATGGTTGGCTTGCAAGCCGTGGAAAGAGCACTAGAATGCGCCGGTTCAAAGTATCCCAGCAAGTGGATAAAGCGATATCTGTGCGTAGAAACACGCACTACATGAACGCTGAGGGCTGCGGCGTGCACGCTGTGGCCCGGAAGTTGCACATGTGCAGGAGCACCGCACGCGTGCAGAATTTCTCGCCGGCTCTGTTCTAAAGCAATGTAAAATGACTGGTTCTTAGAAAATAAAGTTGTGTGTTTGATTGTGCAACTCACAGTAACTGTTTACGGCCGCAGCCACAATCGTAACCTTATCCTGTGCGCTCTCTGAGTAGCTGCCAACCTAGTTTCACTGTGTTTCCACACAAAATTTCCGAAATAAACGAGAAAGTAATCTTTGCGTACATTCATTTCCCTACATAATCTGAAGCTGTAAATGAAAGGAATAATTTCAAATAATCATATACCCTTCTTCCTGTAAACATCGAGACACACGCACTGAGAGCACGTCTGCTCACTTACCCGTCTTCTGTAGAACTCCTAGAATATGGCAGGCACCCGGAGGTCTTCCTGGGCATCTGTGGAGTGGATGGTCGAACCACTTGGCCGTGACGAACCTCTCCACCCCATATCTCATGATACTGAAACGTCTCTGACTTCGACCTGCCTGTGCTGCACCTCTGATACCCCATCCAGGAGTAAGGCTTCCACTGCTATACTATAGAACTACCTCTGCTGTTTCCCAACTAGTACTTGGCCACGCTTTATGGAAATATTGGAGGAGGATTAGGAATGTTCACGTGCATGATTTGCATTCAAGTACAAGTAAAACATTATAGCCGACATATGCAAATATGTATAATGAAAACATCCGTCCGCATGAGGCTTCGCTGCAACCGCGGCCGGCCGCGTCGTGCGGTGAACTGGCAGCAGAGCCTTCTTAGTTTGTATTCTTGGTATGTGAGAGCAGCGAAACCGGCTGTTTATGGAGCGTTAACTACTGTACTGCCAGAACGTCATACGAATTTGAAACTTTTATGATGACAACGAACGAATCGTCGCCAATGCGAATGGCTGGTGGCCATTGCTAAATAGAAGCATACAAATCTCTTCTTTCCATACACAGCAGGTTTCTCAGTGAAGTCGATAAGGAGCTGGCTGTAGGGTCTGGGTTTACAACGACTAAAATAATTAGAAGTCGTTGGTAAAAAAATAATATGTCGTACTTAACTGGTGGTACAGGATTTTTCACAGTCAGGAGGAATATAACTACAAACAGAGAGCTATAGAGGCATCTCATAGGCCATATACTAACTAAGCGCTTTGTTAGAGGTTGCTACCGGACCGCGGTCGATAAGTGTGGTATCGAACCTTGATACCACATTCCTCCCCCGCAAATCTGCGACGGCAGCTGAATATTGTTTACCACCGCAGAGTGGCGGACCTCATGCTGACTTAGTCGAGGCGGCGGGGAGCCTGACTGCAGGCGAGGCATGCCCCCAACCGCAGCCTGCCATTCGGCCCGAGGGGAGACAGGAAACCTACTCTAGGGTGCACGTCAACATGTGGTGTCTGCGCGTCTACAACTAGGGGAGGAACCGAAGGGCTGACCTCCATCGCCAACGAGGACTGGAAACCCGGAATCGCAGACTGTTCTGCGGCGGGGGGAGGCGTCGTAATCGGAAGTTCACTGTGCCCTGTCACAGCTGGAGGCGCCTGGTCCATATGGTCACCCTGTCGCCGCAGCAACGCTCGCACTGCGGGCGACTCCGGCGCGAGACATGGCGTCCGCGCTTGCCCGTTGTCGCGTGGCAAAGGCGAAGCTACGGGCGCTGCACCCAGGGGCGAGGAGAGCGAGGAAGAGGTCCTCGCGGGGGCAGCCCCGTCGGCGCCGACATTGGAAACGTGGGGCAAGTGACACAGACCACAGATCAATAACCACTCTAAGCAAAATATGAACCAAACAACTTAAAACGCTGTCGAATTACACACCGTGCCGGACAGCATCAACACGACGAGGAAAGGCACACTGCTGGAAAACTACACTAACGGCCAGGGCAGGTAACTGGGGCGTTAACAGCCAAAGGGCAGAAAATACCACTGGTACACTTCAGTGGCAAGTAACAGTTAACTTAATAATTCATCACAATATATAGGAACATGGCTGCAAGATTTCGCCAACTACAGTACATCATACATTGCCGCTAGCCCGAACGGCACAGGGAGGAACAACCCACAAATGAATGAAGAGATGTCATAGTAGTTGAGGTTTCACAACAGGTTAACTGATCAGTGTACTTTAGCGTCCAGGTTCTGAGGGCAACGAACTTTGTCGCTCTCGCAGCTAGCGCCTCATGACCCAACAGAGTGTGCATGCCACCAACGGTCCCAGCCTGGCCTCGCACTGCCGAGCCTTACTCGTTGCCCCATCCCAATCGACTGACACCCACCCCCCCCCCCCCCCATACACACACACACACACACCACCCGGAAATACCAACGGTCACACCAAAGATAGTACGACAATACTAGTATCAATAAGCGTTGCTGCTGCCACTCAAGGAGGCAAGCCAGCAATTTTGTTACGCCAGTAAGTAAGGAAGAAACAAGATGACACTCGATGTGACAAAATTCCAAAGAACAAACGGCATGAACACGAACCGCACACGGCTCTGTCCCAAAAAGAGCCAGCAAAATCTAAATGTGATTCCATGGCAAAGTCTTCTTAGGCCAAGAGAAAATTTTCTCTGGTAGTGCGGATTGGTTTTCTGCACACACAGAACAAGAAGAACAAATCTTGATTATGTCAGCATCAATTCCAAACCAGGTACAGTGAAGGCGAGCTAACTGTTTTGTTCGTACGATACCCCAATGACCTGCTGAAAAAGTCGTAGCACAGCCGACTGCAAACAACGTGTAACAACACGAGACTGATCGTTCTCCGTGCGGAGTAAGATCACACCACGATGGACAAAAAGTCGTTGTCTGTGCACAAAGAAACGACGAACCAACGGATCGTCAATGCGACTTTTAGACAAAGGCAATTGCGTAGTGATATGACGCAAAACAACACTTAATTCTGGGTCATTAGCTGTTGCTGTGGCTATGCGACGAAAGTCAACAGCAAAATTTTCCACAACATCACCATTTTGCACATCTATGAACTGTTCGGAAGAGTCGAACAGCGTGTCTGTAACTATTGGTAATCGGGATAACGCGTCGGCGTTACCGTGCTGGGCAGTAGGCCGATACAAGATGTCGTAACGGTATTTCGACAAAAATAGTGACCAACGAATACATTTTTGAGCCGTACGTGAAGGCACGGGCTGGCGGGTGAATCAAAGACGTCAAAGGCTTATGAACGGTCTTGTGAAAAAATAAGAATTCGTGGAATTTCGTAACTCCAAAAATCAAAGCGAGAGCTTCCTACTCCATCTGCAAGTAGTTACGCTGTGAAGAGGAGAGCAGCTTCGATGCAAATGTGATCGAACGATCGCGCAAACCAAACTTGTGAGCAAGAACAGCTCCTATCCCTAAATTTGAAGCGTCAACCATGAGGACATGATGTTTTGTGGGATCGAAGGGTGGAAGACATGTACTAGATAACAACACAGATTTAAGCTGCTAAAAGGCACGTTCGCATTCAGGTGACCAAATGAACGGAACGTTCTTTCGACGTAGTCGATGTATTGGTGCGGCAAGAGATGATGCGTTAGGCAAAAACTTGTGAAAATAATTGAGCTTTGCAAGGACTGATTGTAATTCTTTAACCGTCTTGGGTGCTGGGAACTCTGATGTAGCTCCGAAATTATCCGGACTTGGATGGATGCCTTGAGAGTTTATTACGTGTCCCAGGTAGGATAATTGTTCAGAAAAATATACACTTGTCCCTATTGCGTCTATGTCCGTTCTCACGTAGCACTTCAAATAATTGTCTCAAATTATACAAATGTTCCTACTGCATAGAACCAAAAACTACGATGTCACCTAGGTAATTACACACTGAAGGAATCGACTCACAAAGAGTCTTAATGTATTGCTGAAATAGTGCCGGGCAGAGTCACATCCGAACGGAAGTCTCGTAAATTTGTAGACAGCTAAATGGGTATTCACGACGAGAATCTTCTGGGATTCTTCATTCACAGAAATTTGAAGATATGCGTCTTGCAAATCTAACATAGACACAATTTGTCAAACAAGTCTTCTGGAGATGGCAAAGGAAATGTTGCAAAAACAAGTTGAGGATTGACGGTGGCTTTAAAATTCACGCACAGTCGCAATTTGCCTGATGGTTTTGTTAAGATAACCAACGATGAAGCCCATAGCGATGCTGTCACTGGTTCAATCACTCCTTGATCCTGAAGCTGATGCAATGTTTTAGTAAATTCGTCGTGAAGTGCGTGAGGCGCTGTGCGAGCGCGGAAAAATTTAGGCTGTGCATTGTCCTGCAATTCAATATGCACCTGAAAATTTTTCGCGCAACCTAAACCTGACGAAAAAATGTCAGAAAACTCTTCGCACAGCTCAAAAATGGATCTGAGCACTATGGGACTAAACATCTGAGGTCATCTGTCACCTAGAACTTAAAACTACTTAAACATAACTAACCTAAGGACAGCACACACATCCATGACTGAGGCAGGATTCGAACTCGCATAGCTCAGAAACACTGTTTGTGGGAACTCATTTAGTGACTGCTAGTATGTCATCGCGCACAGTTGAGGAGAATACATCAAATAAATCAAGACCAAAAATATTTAAAGATGAGGGTGAACACAGTACATGAGAAGAAACCACTTGAGTTTGTCCACGGTATGTCGCTGGTAAACTACACAGTTCTAATACCGGGATACTTTGACCACTGTAGATAGCTAACGTAACATTTTCGCTATGCAGTGGAGGTGAACCAAGCAATTCGTAAGTTCTACGATTCATTAGTGAAACAGACGCTCTAGTGTCCATCTGAAGAGGAATCGTTTGATTCTGAATGTTCAAGTCGACAAAAAGTTTGTTCTGCCGTCGGCAAAATATGTTAATCTGAGAAGCCATGTTCACTGCCAAATGTGGACGGGCAGATCGGGCGTGGCGGGATGTCTTTCGTCGGCGTACACAAGCCTCGCAAGCAAAATTGTCACAATCTGGCAAAGGCACCGGTACAAGAGGCGAAATTACATCATTTATTTCCATTCCTTGTGGCTCATTGTAATAGGAAGTCTTATATTGGGAACCGTTCCAGTGTAAGCTACTTTGTCTGGAAACGTGATACTGAGTGTCAGATTTTTGTCGTTTGAGGCACACTGGCTGGGCATGGCCCTTCTTGTTGCAAAATGGCACACGGCCTTGTGCGATGGGCAATTCTGGCGCGAGTGCTGCATGAGCACAAGGCAGGGGGCTGCTGCCAGCGCATACCAGATGTGGGTATTCCAGAAGTGAATTGGGCGGGAGCGCGCCGAGCCAGTACAGTGGCATGCATGTGTGATGCGCGCGTAGCCGGCTTTCTAACCTGACAGAGAGAAGGAGGCAATTCGAAAGAATTTGTAGCAGAGTCCAAAGTGTCCTGTCCGTCCAAGATGTCCAACACTTGTTCTAAAGTGGGGTTGGATAATTTAAGAATTTGTTTTATAATACACGTTTTGCGCAATTGTGTCTCGTACCATTATGACAGAATATGATATTCTAAAAGAACATGAAAATTAACAGTCGCGAGTGGGGCCTTGCAAAATGGCTACCCACTCACGGTAGCTCTGCCGCACGTGTTGTGCGGAAAAATGCGTACCGTTTAGACACAATATTTATGTTTTCCTTGTAATAATTGGTTAATGCCCGAACAAGTTCTTCGAAACTGTGCTGATCTGGAGAACTTCTCGGGAAGAGGTTGAGGAGGATTCTGTACGACGCTACTCCAACACAAGATAAAAACGCATGCAGCTTTGTTGTACCTTGGATGTCATATGCAGCAAGGTGGTGTGAAGACTGCGCGTGCCACTCCTGCCAGCTTTACACGCTGGCGTCGAGCGCTCGAAACGGCGGGGACGTGGTCCGCTGGACGGTCGGCCCCTGTGCAGCTGGTACCTGTGGCACAGCGTGTTGTTGTCGTCCCTGGACCAGCTGTCCCAAGGCTTGCAGTAGTGCGTTGGACTGCTCATCCTGTAATCGTAACAGGTCTGCCAGTACATATTGTTCCTCCGGATTTGCCATCACAAATAAATCTAATAATCATAAATAGGAGAATGAAAGAATGAGTTCCACTCTCCAGTCACACAAGAAGATGGGAGAAGATGGGTGGCGCAGCCAGGTAGATAGTCTGTAAACATACAAAAATAGAGCCAGTGTAAACACAAACGAAATAAATGTCTCGTCTCCAATGTATCTGTGAATCAGCTCAGCCGTCACTCCTCTGCTTTCCAAATAATCTGCGTCGCCACTTCCAAATAAAAACAAAAGAAACGAACAAGAGATATACACTGTGCGTCATCGACACTGTTAAATAGTGACGAAATGCTTGTTGTGGTCTTCAGTCCTGAGACTGGTTTGATGCAGCTCTCCATGCTACCCTATCCTGTGCAAGCTTCTTCATCTCCCAGTACTTACTGCAACCTACGTTCTTCTCAATCTGCTTAGTGTATTCATCTCTTGGTCTCCCTCTAACATTTTTACCCTCCACACTGCCCTCCAATGCTAAATTTGTGATCCCTTGATGCCTCAGAACATGTCCTACTAACCGGTTCCTTCTTTTTGTCAAGTTGTGCCACAAACTCCTCTTCTCCCCAATTCAGTTCAATACTTCATCATTAGTTATGTGATCTACCCACCTAATAATCAGCATTCTTCTGTAACACCACATTTCGAAAGCTTCTATTCTCTTCTTGTCCAAACTATTTATCATACATGTTTCACTTCCGTACATGGCTACACTCCATACAAATACTTTCAGAAACGACTTCCTGACACTTAAATCTATACTCGATGTTAACAAATTCCTCTTCTTCAGAAACGCTTTCCTTTCCATTGCCAGTCTACAGTTTTTATGCTCTCTACTTCGACCACAATCAGATATTTTGCTCCCCAAATAGCAAAACTCCTTTACTACTTTAAGTGTCTCATTTCCTAATCCAATTCCCTCAGCATCACGCGACTTAATTCGACTTCATTCCATTATCCTCGTTTTGCTTTTGTTGATGTTCATCTTATGTCCTCCTTTCAAGACACTGTCCATTACGTTCAACTGCTCTTCCAAGTCCTTTGCTGTCTCTGATAGAATTACAATGTCATCGGCGAAACCTCAAAGTTTTAATTTCTCCTCCATGGATTTTAATACCTACACCGAATTTTTCTTTTGTTTCCTTTACTGCTTGCTCAATATACAGATTGAATAACATCGGGGAGAGGCTACATCCCTGTGTCACTTCCTTCCCAACTACTGCTTCCTTTTCATGCCCCTCGACTCTTTTAACTACCATCTGGTTTCTGTACAAATTGTAAATAGCCTTTCGCTCCCTGTATTTTACCCCTGCCACCTTTAGAATTTGAAAGAGAGTATTCCAGGCAACATTGTCAAAACTTTCTCTAAGTCTACAAATGCTAGAAACGTAGGTTTGCCTTTCCTTAATCTTTCTTCTAAGATAAGTCGCGTGTTCCAGTATTTCTACGGAATCCAAACTGATATTCCCCAAGCCGGCTTCTACGAGTTTTTCCATTCGTCTGTAAAGAATTCGTGTTAGTATTTTGCAGCTGCGACTTATTATACTGATAGTTCGGTAATTTTCACATCTGTCAACACCTGCTTTCTTTGGGATTGAAATTATTATATTATTCTTGAAGTCTACATCCTCTTCCATTTCTGTAATATTGTCCTCAAGTACATCGTTCTTGTATAGACCCTATATATACTCCTTCCACCTTTCTGCTTTTCCTTCTTTGCTTAGAACTGGGTTTCCATCTGAGCTCTTCATATTCATACAAGTGGTTCTCTTTACTCCAAAAGTTTCTTTAATTTTCCTGTAGGCAGCATCTATCTAACCCCTAGTGAGATAAGCCTCTACATCCTTACATTTGTCCTCTAGCCATCCCTGCTTAGCCATTTTGCACTTCCTGTCGATCTCATTTTTGAGACGTTTGTATTCCTTTTTGAGTGCTTCATTTACTCCATTTTTATATTTTCCCCTTTCCTCAATTAAATTCAATATTTCTTCTGTTACCCAAGGATTTCTACTAGCCCTCGTCTTTTTACCTACTTGATCCTCTGCTGCCTCCACTACTTCATCCCTCAGAGCTACCCATTCTTCTTCTACTGTATTTCTTTCCCCCATTTGTGACAATTGTTCCCTTATGCTCTCCCTGAAGCTCTGTACAACCTCTGGTTTTATCAGTTTGCCCAGGTCCCATCTCCTTAAATTCCCACCTTTCTGCAGTTTCTTCAGTGTTAATCTACAGTTCATAACCAATAGATTGTGGTCAGAGTCCACATCTGCCCCTGGAAATGTCTTACAATTTAAAACCTGGTTCCTAAATCTTTGTCTTACCATTATATAATCTATCTGATACCTTCTAGTATCTCTAGGATTCTTCCATGTATACAACCTTCTTTCATGATTCTTGAACCAAGTGTTAGCTATGATTAAGTTATGTTCTGTGCAAAACTCTACCGGGTGGCTTCCTCTTTCATTTCATAGCTCCAATCCATATTCACCTACTATGTTTCCATCTCTCCCTTTTCCTACTCTCGAATGACTGGTGGCCAGTGCTAAATAGAAGCATACAAATCTCTTCTTTACATATGCAGCAGGTTTGTCAGGGAAGTCGATAAGGAGCTGGATGGATGATCTGGGTCTACAGCGAATAAAATAATTAGAAATCGTTGGACAAAAATAATTATGTTGTACTTAAATGGTGGTACAGGATTGTTCACAAACAGAGAGCTATAGAGGCATCACATAGGCCATACAATAACTAAGCGCCTTGTTAGAGGTTGCTTCCTATCAGCTGAAAGCTATATTACCTTCCTACTTGACGTCCCGAGCGAGAGTGGCTGAGGGCACGCTAGACACTTCTTGCCAGCGGCGCTAGTGTCAACTCTCGGCTCCAGCGATACTAGTACGGACCGCGGTCCATAACTGCAAGCCCTGAAAAGTGTGGTACTGAACGCTGATATAACAGAGACATCCTGTGAACGCAATGGCATCCAGCATGTAACTAGTGCACAGATCGATCCACAGTCAAACGGCAAAGCAGATTGTTTTGTTTGAACCTTCAAGCAGCACGTGGCCAAACTTCGCACCACACACACACCAGGGATCAAGCGTCGCAGCCAGGAGGTGGACCATCGCCCGCGGAATTGCTTCACGGCCGCCGCCATCGGACGCTGCACCACCTGTTCCACCCTCCTCAGCATCCGGCGCCACAGAAAGGCCACAAGTACCGCTTCGTGCCGCATTGTAATGTGGTTTTCAGTGTTTTTACCGGCAGAAGACGGCGGGCGCGAGTTGAGACCATTCGTCGACATGTCGCGTGCATGTATCTCATTTCAGACTCAGAAGGATTGCAGCGCCAATATCACAATCAGATTCGCCACTGTCATGTGCACGGTGATCCTTCTTTATCTCTTCTCCCAGATCCACGGATCCTGAGGACAGTGCGGCCACAGCAGCTGCATGAGGGTGCCATCACGACACTGCGGGACGACCCCGAGGATACGGAGTCTTTCCTCCTCAGCCTCCTCTCGTCCGACCGATGGAGCTGGACCCGCCTACACCACAGCGGCAGCCACCTTCTACATCATGGTATAGGCCTTAGGAGGTGGACACGTGTGGTTCTGGGCGTTTTCTGGGGGACGTTTCCACCAGAACGAAGGCTGGATGGTTGGGTACGACCGGAAGTCTGACGTCCGCTGCAGCCACAGCTTCGAGTCCATGAAAGCGTCCACGCTGCTGTCCTCCCCCACCGCCCCCTCTGCCGCCCCTCCTCAGCCATCCCATTGTCGTGGTTCATACATGACGACCGCTGCCGCTTTCGGTGAGGGGGAGGGGGGGGAGAAGGAATGTTTCGGCGTAAAGTCAGCGCTGGCTCACCAGTCGGGAAGAGACGGCTCCCAAAGGAGGTCAGCAAATCACACACTGCCTGACCAGGACGACAACGTGACAACATCGGCCCTTAGGTTATAAAGGCACATTTGCATGCCGAGCGTGAGTTTCCTCGGAAACGCGAAATATTAATTAAATAAATAATCAGTGACAAATAAATAAAGCCTACGGCACACAACTGCAGCGCTGTGTCGCTGATAAAACAAAAGCACAATTACGTTACTCTTATGTTTGATTTAAAAAAACGTGAGCTCTGGTAGAAGTGGTGCGAGAAGCACGTATTTTTTTTTTTATTGTCTGGCACACCGCCATATTTCATGTTATAGAAGAATACTGCGAGTTGCAACCACACTAGGCACTCGATTCTGTAAAGAATTTATATTTATAAAAGTAAGTAGGATTATGAACTGTAGGCTTATTCATTGAATATATCTGATTTAACTAACTGTGTAACTTTTTTATGTTTAGTAGACAATCACCTCTGTACGACGTATTGGCATGGCTGGCAAATTATTGTAATATTGAGATTTAGATTATGAGTCCGCACCTACCGCAGCAGTCTTTGGAAACGATTTAATTACGAAGTCCGATTATTCAGTTTTATTTCACGGTCAACTACGAGTAACATTGCCTTTACGAAAAAGCCATTGTCAAGCGTCTGATACCGAATAATTAAACGTCCACGTTCCAGATAAGCAAATACAATTGCAATCGCAATCACCATCATACAGATAGAATAATTAACATATTTAAAATAACATTTTTTTTAATTTATTTTATTTATTTTATATTGGCGACTGCGTGTTGGACTTGTTATTTTGTCATTTGTTACATTGTTTTCTTTGTTTCATGTAAAAAATCAACTTTCTGGACCTGGACGTCAATGTATGAGAGATAACAAAATCTGAAGATATTTTCCAATTCTGAAATTTTGCGGGAAGACGCAATGAAACTTCCAGCAAAATAAGGTAAGACGCAGCATCTTTGCATTGGTAGGCTTGACCAGACGTATAATTCAGTGTATTAGCTTTTCAGTAAATTCTGTAGTGTTTCTTTTCTGCATAACAGTTTCAGTGATAAATTTTATTCTCAGTACTTTTCCCTAAACAATAACGTATGCAACAATACCAATACACGAGTGTACAATATGGCCGACTTCTGTACGATATCATGTAACATGGCCAGCAGCCATTACCAATAATCTCAAATTCAGTTTATATTTTTAAATTAACAGACAGCCATTGTTGCTACGAGCGATTCATGCTCAACTACATTTTATTTTAAAATCAGTGTCAAAAATTTTCTTGAAACATATATCACGTGTGGCATGGTAATAACTAGAAAACAATACGCAAAAATGGAACAGCAAGGACGTACTATTCAGACGCAATCCGACTCGGACGTGAGACAAGTGTTAGAAAATGACTTTACGACAGCAACCGGTAGTGACGATTCATCAAACATTGACGCAAGTGTTGACGAAAATTTTGACAATAGGCCGTCCACTACAAAAATTTCAAAATCTCAATCAGAGCCCATGTTAATGCATGACGTCACGTCTAATGACGCGGCGGGGGCAGAGACCTTGCAAACGGTAAACATTGCCGACATGTTACAAATGCTAATGAAACAAAACGCAGAAAATATGGCAACCTTAAAGGCACAATTAGAGACACAAAATGAACAGTTAAAAACACAAAATGACGAAATCAAATCTGATCTCATAGCAATCAAGATAGGTAATGACACTTTGTGTAAACGTGTGGAACTTATAGACGCCACACTGACCAAACAGATGACTGAGCTCAGTACTAAATTTTCCCAGCTCAATACGAGACAAGAAAAGACTACAACTGACGTAGCACTTTTACAGACACAAGTAAAAAACCTTAATGTCACGTGTGAAGTTCTTACTGAACAAATTCAAACATATCCTTCAGTACATGACAACCTTGAAAAACGAATTACTGACGTACAGAATAAATTTGACAATGTTGAACAACACCTGACTGACATCTTACAATCAGATGCCACAGCTCATTTTCAAAATATTAATAAAGAATTTCATGATTGGGTTGAGAACAAAGACAAACATTTTGATAGATGCTTACGTAAAAATTTACCAACAATTGTGCACGACTCCGTAGCGCAATACATTACTAATAACAAACAGCTGATCAGTGACGCAGTACAATCCGTCACTGCACCCATGAGACAATTCACCGATCAACTACAGTCTGAATGTAACGAAAATATCAGTCAAAATGTACAGTTCAGAAACCAATATACATTCGAGTATGATACACACATTCCGCACACGACAAATACACAAGAACAAAACACACCACGACTACAACACATACCACGATGTGGAAACACAAACACAAGCTATTATCATGGTAAACCACAGCAACATTATCGTAATTACTCGCCAGCTGAACATACCAGTAATTACAGTGGAACAAATCCATATCACAATGCGAAGGAAGATGAAAGCTTAATGAAACACAGGCAATTTCAGATTTTTATCCCAGAAAAACGAACCATTCATCCGGTGATTTTTCTTAAATCTTTTAGTAACGCATTTCCACGCACTTGGAGTGACCGGAAAAAGATTTCATATATTGTCGGTTACATCCAAGGCGATGCAGCTGTCTGGGCATACAGTCAAGCTGACGTATGTACCACGTACAGAGAGTTTGAGCGTGCTTTTCTGAACAAATTCTGGTCGCAATCCGTCCAGGAGCGACTCAGAAGACTTATTTTAGAACCTGAAATTTTTAACAGTAAAAATGGTAACTTACGCAGATATTTTGAAAAATACTTGAACATGGGACATTTTTTAGACGAACCAGTCGCAACGCGTGATATACTCCGAGCGTTGAAGGCCAAATTGCCTTTCAACATTAAGGAAAAACTTCTACATATCCCGGATGACGATTCAGATTATTTTTTAACAGCTTTAGATTCGGTTGACATGTTACTTGAAGATCAGCGCTTCGCGCGGCAAAACAGCAGCCACAATGTTTACACTAGTGGTATGCAAAACATGCAGGCTTGCCAACACAATTCTGGCGCGCCCACAGTTGGATACGCGGTACAACAAAAACAACAAACTCACATGCCGTCTCAGTACGGAAATCAAAATCAACACGCGTATTCCAATACAAACAATAGTTACAACAGTAATAACATTTCATGCGGCAATCCATACAAAAGGCACCGCGGTAATAACTACAACGGTAACAACGGATACAAAGGTAATAACAAAAACACAAACAGAAATAGAAATAATAATAACTACGAGCCAAGACAGCATCAAGGTTGGACTCGTAACGATCAGTACTTTCATTCAAACTCTGCTTTACCACAGCAGCCACCAGGACAAAATTGGAGCATACCTTACGACCGACAGGTAAGTTATAATGCGCAACAGCAACAACAACCGCAAAAGTTTGGAGATCATAATAGGCAATATCCGAATGTGAATATAATAGAAATGACACCTGATGCACAACCTCAATCTGTGTCAGTACCTAGTACAAATGATAATCCAACAAACTAGAAACAGTCACTACTGTGCCCCAGGTCGTGGCTGAAGAATTCTTGGGGGGCGACTTCAATGTTAATCAGTTATTTGACACCACACTTGAACAACAGAATAATGATATGCCGAGTAATTCTAAACAAAAACTACCTGTTTTATTTATAAGATACAACCACAATAACAATATATCAGATGAACTTTTACAAGACAGTACACAATGTCGTTTAAGCACAAATGAAATTGTTTTAGCATCTACTACTGGTGTAGTAGGTGGGATTCCAACTACTATTATCCTAGATACAGGTGCAGCTGTGAGCGTTTTGTCTTTTAATTTCTATAAAAAGATGTGTGAATTGGAACCTGTGCCTGAGTTTCCTGCCCAAAACTGTAAAATAACTACTGCACTAGGTAATAAGTCATGTAGGGTTACGAAGCAAGTTTTTGTAAACGTTAAAATAGGTAATGGAACCGTACAATGGCCATTCCTGGTTGTACAAAACCTTGTGACAAATTGCATATTAGGAATAGATATTATGAGCGAGAAGGACTGCATTATAGACTTCTCCAAAGGTAAATGTATTTTAAATGATAAAGGCAGTGTAATTATTATTGATTTGGACAGGAGAACTCTAAAGCATGACAAACACTGTACAGGGTACAAGGTTCAGTTAGTACTTGACAATGACATTCAAGACATGCAAATACACTCATCTGACACAGAGCTAATGGACTTGAAAACATTGCTTGATCATAAGATAAGTGAAGCTACAGCACTCAGTGTACATGAACGTATAAAACTACAGGAAGTGTTATCCAAATATTTACAAGTTTTTACCAAACGATTAGGTGTTATCAACACGTATGTGTACAAGATTGAAGTTAAGCCTCACAAGATCTTCTACCATAAGACATATAACGTACCGTTATCTCAACGACCTGCTGTGTGGCAAGAATTAAAACAAATGTTAGACTGGAAGGTCATTGAACCATCCACCTCACCTTATTGTAGTCCTCTACTTGTTGTCAAAAAATCAAATGGAAGCATTAGGTTAGTGTTAGACGCACGAGCTATTAATGAAATAATTTTACCGGTTCACACAAAACCTGAAAATTTAGAAGAGCAATTACAGAAATTTCTAGATGCAAAATATTTTTCCACAATAGATCTCGCTAATTCGTTTTGGCAGGTGGGTATCACTCCTGATTCTCGGAAATATACTGCATTTATGTTCGGGGGGCGAACCTATCAGTTTTGTGTTCTACCCTTCGGACTGAATGTCAGCTCTGGGGTATTCATTACAGCCCTGGATACCGTGCTTGGCGACGATTTAGTTGAGACAGTCACACACTATGTAGATGATATACTGATAGCTACACAATCTTGGAATGAACACGTTGACACTCTTCAAAGAATTTTAGAAAAATTTGCACAAGCTGGAGTCACAGCCAACCTAAGAAAATCAAAGTTTGGTTGCAGTGAGATAAAGTATTTAGGACATATCATTAATTCACAGGGCATACGTCCGGATCCCAGTAAATTAGATGCTATCAGAAACTTTCCTAGCCCTCGAACTAAAAAGCAGTTAAAATCATTCCTTGGGCTATGTTCATTTTTCAGACGTTTTTTGCCACAGCCACTTTTGAACAGTAAACATCTGCTAAATCTACTCAGAAAGAATCGAGTTTGGATCTGGTCGGAACAGTGCCAGAATGACTTTAATACAATTAAACATGCTTTAGTGAATGCTAACATATTGAGCCATCCAGATTTCAATTTAGATCTTTGTATGACTTGTGACGCTTCACGTACTGGCTTGGGCTGTTGCTTATTTCAAGTTGTAAAGAATAAAGAGGAGGAACAGATAAGAATTATGGGGTTTGCGAGTCGCACTCTAACTGAATGTGAGCGTACATACTCCACTACTGAGTTAGAAACACTTTCCATACTATGGGCATTCAAGAAATTCAATTATTATTTATTTGGAAAACATACGGTAATTTACACCGATCACCAGGCCCTGACATTTTTGTTAACTTGTAAACTTGTACATCCTAGACTATCACGATGGGCACTTACACTTCAGAACTACTCTTTTGAAATTAAGTACATAAGAGGTAAGGACAACACCATTGCAGACACTTTGTCTAGACTTCCACAAGGTATGAATGATACCAACAGTGACTTAGAAAATATAAATGACTACAGGATTCTCTTAATGCAAGACAAGCAGTATCACCAATATTATATTGATATGTGCAGAAACATGGCTGAATTACAAAAATCTGATCCTCACTGGTATAAGATAATAACATTACTGGTAGAAAAACACAATCATCCTTTGACTAAGTATTACAAGTTACACAATGATGTGTTATTTTACCGCCGACATCCAAATGCTACTAACTGGTGTGTATGCATTCCCAAAGAGTCTGAACGTAATCTAATTTGGTACACACACTTAGTTTGGGGTCATTATGGGAGGAAAAAAGTGTTTGGCAAAGCTCAGTACATACTGTTATTTTAGCAATATGAGAAGAAAAATTTACAGGGAACTAAAAAACATGTGTCATATGTCAAAAATCAAAACCTCAGAATTTATCCACAAAAACAGATTTACATTCTATTTTACCTAGTAAACCCCTGGAAATTCTGTGTACTGACATCAGTGGACCGCATCCAGCAAGCTCTGGAGGCGTCAAATATATCTTAGCTTTTTACGATATATTTTCTAAACATGTAAAACTTTATGCTTTAAAATCCGCCACTGCAAATGCTATAATACGAAGATTCTCAAGTGATTACCTGACGCACGTGGGAAAACCTAAAGCAATTTTATCAGATAATGCAGCATACTACTCTGGGTACAAATGGAGAAATTTCTTGAAGGACAATAACATTAAAAGTATATTTATTTCGAGGTTTAGTCCACAATGTAACGCGACTGAGAGACTTTTCCGAGAATTAAACCGTTTCATGAGGACCTATATTTCATCAAAACATACTAATTGGGTGTCCTACCTAAGTCTTTTCGAAGACGTACACAATAACTTAAATATTTTCGATACGAATTACACACCTAACGAGATCATGTTCAATTGCAAACAGAACGATCAGTGAATAGAACCATTACCTAAGTTGTCAGACAAGGAAATCACACCTGAACAGAAAATAAAAGAAGTATTGACTACATTGACACATCACGCACAAATACGAAACAAACATCACAGAAACATAATAAAAAGAAAACAAAAATTCGAGGTAGGAATGCTTGTACTACTTCGTACTCATCATAAATCTGTAGCACTCAAACGACGCAACGCTAAGTGGCGTCTGCTATATGAAGGACCTTATATAATTGTTAACATACCGCATCCTGGTGCGTATCTGTTACAACATCCTAGAACTAACAAAATTATTGGGCTATACGCACACCGAGATCTTAGAGCGTTTCATGCTGAATAATGTCAAAGTCATACCCATCAAAATATTGCTAAGCAACTCCAAAAACTCTGTTGTTACAACACAGATAATAAGTAGTATAGAAATTTTCATTTCAGCGGTTCCAGTGACGCAGATGAAGACAGAAGAACTCTTCTTTCAGCGCGCGCCTCCACCTGAAAGACGGAATATTAAAGTAAAATTTATGATTACGTAGCAGTGGATGACATATTAATTTTTCACGGAACATTTGTTATTGTAGGTACCACTGACTTGGTATGACACCTGACGAACCGACAGACGTCATCTGTGAAGCGATCTTTTACGTTGAGAAATAGATTAGACGCACATCTCTCAACACGAAAAGCATCTATCAGTAGTCAAGGCCACACAGACACTCTACACACACGCACAAAACGCGAGGAATCGAACATTTTCTCTCTCTTACTATTTTGAATATTTATTGAGTAGTGAAAACGCCTGGTCTTGCCTACTGATGTAATGAATGTTGTGTCTAACCTATCTTAATTTCAGATGACATCACAAAAAACATCGATAATATCCCAGCAAAACCGCTAAAGAGGATGTAAATATCTGCAATTCATGTAATCAAATGTGACACAATGTAATAACCTATAGCGATGTAATGATGATGTAAACATGTTTATGTGCAACTATATTATGTTTATGCTAAGAAAATATGTGACGTGTGTATGTATAATTACTTATTTTTTTTAACTGATGTATAGTGTAACTGTTACTATGTAAAAATTTGAACAAAACGAGTGCCAAAAAGACATTGCATAGTGAACCACTGTTCACGGACATTAACGAACATTACTAACTCTGCAACTACGCGGAAACCTATGTGAAAGAAACTGTTAATGCCATTCATTATGCAGCGTATCTATGTAAACGCGATGAACGATTTCCTTGATTAATAACTACGAACATTTAGGTGAGCTATATTCAGCAAAAAATTGAAAATGTGAAGTGCATAATTCGTGCATCGTCTAGTGACATTACTACAGTACCCAACTTCAAGATGTTAACTGGATTAAATGGACACAAGTGCCTGTCCAGGAAACAACACGACGGGTGGAAGAATTTTGGTTGGAACTTCAGGGAATGAAATGTTCTCGAAATGTTACGGACACTCTTACCTGGACTGTCCAAGGATCGACGCCAGCTATGTGCCGTCCGAGGTTCTGCAACCAAGCTTCCACGGAATGTAAAAAACGAACTGCACGTGGACCAATTACTCGACGGGTCACGTCTGATCTGTAATAAGCAATGCTTTTAGTCACAACGAACTGCATCACTACGACTATAATGGAAATGAGAAATGGACACGCTTATGTATTAATCACGTTGTTATACAACGATGTTACTGTGATCAAAAAACTTTACCACGACGATACTAACCTGTAAAAAATTATTGTGCAGTGGATGAATATGAACTGTAATGACGACACAAAGTGTATAGGTCAACGCACCTGAAAAATACGGACATTTTTCTTTGAAGTATTTCAAAACAATACTATGTAACTAAGAACATTCAACAATCTAAGTTGTATTGTGTTATAACAAATATTGTAAATTTAAAACTAAGTTACCTGTCATAGAATGTAGTCTTCATATGTAATCTTGGTTGAATATTTTCTTTGTGCAACGACTGAAAAACGCACGCACACGAACAATATGATCTGCAATACTGTGCCGCGTGATCTAACTGTACGATATAACGGCAGTGCCGCAGTTACACAGACACTTCTGCGCATGCGCGCACTCCATCTGCCAACATTAGAACCTTTACGGCGCACCCGCGTCATTCAAATTTTGTATATAATGTGTATAATGTGTAATGTAAGTCATGTAAATAGTTGTAGATAACTTAGATTTTCTTGTGCCTTTAGGTGAATTGCTCGCCTGCAGGTGTGTCCTTTCGCCTCGCAATTCAGGGGGCAATATAAAGGCACATTTGCATGCCGAGCGTGAGTTTCCTCGGAAACGCGAAATATTAATTAAATAAATAATCAGTGACAAATAAATAAAGCCTACGGCACACAACTGCAGCGCTGTGTCGCTGATAAAACAAAAGCACAATTACGTTACTCTTATGTTTGATTAAAAAAAACGTGAGCTCTGGTAGAAGTGGTGCGAGAAGCACGTATTTTTTTTTTTATTGTCTGGCACACCGCCATATTTCATGTTATAGAAGAATACTGCGAGTTGCAACCACACTAGGCACTCGATTCTGTAAAGAATTTATATTTATAAAAGTAAGTAGGATTATGAACTGTAGGCTTATTCATTGAATATATCTGATTTAACTAACTGTGTAACTTTTTTATGTTTAGTAGACAATCACCTCTGTACGACGTATTGGCATGGCTGGCAAATTATTGTAATATTGAGATTTAGATTATGAGTCCGCACCTACCGCAGCAGTCTTTGGAAACGATTTAATTACGAAGTCCGATTATTCAGTTTTATTTCACGGTCAACTACGAGTAACATTGCCTTTACGAAAAAGCCATTGTCAAGCGTCTGATACCGAATAATTAAACGTCCACGTTCCAGATAAGCAAATACAATTGCAATCACAATCACCATCATACAGATAGAATAATTAACATATTTAAAATAACATTTTTTTAAATTTATTTTATTTATTTTATAAGGTGAAGAGGACATAAGCGCCACACCCAACTGGTGGCAGCCCACTTCGACTGCAGCTTCAACGTTAACCACTTCGTTAACCAACGCATCGTAGCTTCTTCATTAGCAATCTCTACATAGCTTGGGTAGAGATCAGCAGTCAGTGCAGTTTAGTTTACAGACTTCTGTTAGCAGGGGTTTGCTAGGACCAGAAGTGTTACTTATGTTTGTCTGTTCTGAAGATGAACCGAGTATGAAGGATTCCTACACACAACAGCATATGTATGAGGATTGTATCCTACTTGTGGCATTTACATAAAAAGTATTAACTTGGTGGTAGATATAACATTTGTATACTACGTTTACAATAACTCTTGTCCAGTTCATGTGAGTACCATAATATTTTATCATATAAAATATCGCTAAAGTGGCGATACAGAAACGGTAGTGAACGCCAATAAGAAATTGAATAGAGAAATAGAACTGATGAGAATCAACAATGCGAATGGTAACTGATACTGGTATTTTGAACAAAATGTGTAATTAATTCGACAGAAGGATACTACTGCATTGATTCCCCAATCGATTATGACCGCGTACTAAATAGCGCGTTGGTATCGTTTGGAATGCCAGTCCATATTCGACAAATGCATCGTATATTTCGGAAGGCACGTCTAAGGACAGTGCAATAACATGTGGTGGTCCGTGGGCGTGGAGCTGTTGCCTGGCAGCGTCCCAGATGCATTACATCGAGTTCGGATCAGGCGAAGTTGTTGTTCGAGAAATTAACGTGAGTTCACCATCATGCTTCTCAAACCACTGAAACACGATTCTCGCCTTGTGACATGGACACATATCCTGCTTGCACATATCACTGGCGCGAAGGAAGACGGCAAGCGTCTTGGGATGCCACAATAATGGTCACATAGTCCACAACTGTCAAGGTATTTGTGGTATCCACCTCAGGTCCGTTGGAAGCCTATGTGGAGAACGTTACATTGCCTCCGCTGCACTGGGTCTGGTGCCACAGAGCGCGTTACCAACGTCGACCTGGTGTAACAAAAAACGTGATTCATGCGACCAACCGCCATGTTTCCCTTGATCCACGCTACAATCTCGTTGCTGTCTTCGCCGCTGCAGTCGTAATTTGAGATGCAGGGGTTGTCTGCTGCGGAGACCCGTGTTCGAAACTGTGCGCTGAGTGATATCCTCAGAAATTCTTCTGCCTGTACCAGCAGTGAGATCTGTAGACAGAATCGTCACTGACTCCGCAGTCTACCTTATTTTACAGAGCCGCGAAGTCTCCCACCTCCACGTTCTGCGATGAAACGTGGCGACCAACACCTTGTCACCTAGTCCTGGTTCCACAGTTATTCTACCACTCTCCATAAGCATGCAAAGGGCCGATCACAACTGCTGCTTCCAAGATGCTCGTTCGCAGCGTTTCTCAAATCGCCGATTTTGGCGAATTTATCCATTCATGCCATTACGACGTTTAGTTTTACTATGGGTCATGAACAAAGATCCCATTAGTTCCTCAAATGCGTCAATTCTGTGCCGTTCATGATCGTATCAAAATTTTCTTTAGAATTGTTGCAAATGTGATTATTGTAGGGTCATGCTTAAAAGTAGTCCCTCCACAATATTTATGTGAACATTTTTTAAATAGTGTATACATTATTTATGTCTTTATTCTTCATGTGAGTATTGGAGCAAAGCCAATTCTACTGAGTTTCCATTGTTGCAGATGTATCCAAGATGGCCACGATGATGTCATTCAAGATGGCAGTGTGCAGACTTGGCAACAGTGCATGACGTCATCCAAGATGCCGGATTTTGGTGGGACATTAGGTCAATTGAGCTACCTCCACTAACCCAACCCCCCCCCCCCACCTCCCCTCCCCCCGAAAAATGGCCGTAAGTTCAAATTACAAGACGGTAATGCATCACACCATGGTTATCTCTACTGACCTAAGAAAATCGCGGGAAGATAGGTCACTTGGGTACCTCCACTAACCTTAGTCATCTGACCGCCGCCTCATCCTAGGAACTGGCACCAAGTTAGAATTTTGGTGGTAAAGAAGGGTCAATTGGTCTATCTCTACTAACCTAAGAAAATGGCAGGAAAGAAAGGTCACCTCCACTAACTTAAGTCATCTGACCACCACACCATCCTAGTAGGGATTTATGGGAAAAGGACTCGACCCGTACTGGTCATAAGTCTTTATATAAGCAATTTAATGCAGTACAGCGATCCAGTGTGTTCACCATGAGGTGTGGACTCTAACTGACTTAGTACACAGTACCACTAGCAGAGGGCAACCTCATCGGTAACGTAATCCAAGATGGCCACTGATGACGTGAGTACCAATAACCAAGATGGTGGGCAACTGTGTTCGCCACGAGGTCTAGTACTCACTAATACCAGCAGAGGGTACTCTAATCAAAGATGACAGACATGATGTCAGCCAATCACGTGAGTACCATTATCCAAGAGGACAGCAAACAGTGTGTTGGCCACGAGGTCTAGTACACAGTAACACCATCAAAACACGCTCCCATTACGTAATCCAAGATCGTCGTTCACAGTATGTGAAAGCCCCGTCACCCCCCTCCCTAAGTGCTGAGAGAGAGATGTTGCACTGCTTTCTCTCTCATGCTATTCTAATGGGCACGTGCCACATGTATACCCCGGGAGTGCGGGAATGCTGACGTCACAGCGTCTAACCCACACACGCATACTGACATCACTGAATGTCTTCTAGAAATATGCTAGCAGTTCTAACGGAACACATGTGACACATCGTGCATCCATCGTATGAATTACCTAATTTCAATCCAATTTTAATGATATTCGATAACTGAATGTATCACTTGGAGATTCAATAATCAAATGAGAAGTTCGGGGTTTTCCCCTAGGAGCGCAGTCATCATTAATGACGTACCACCCCTAGAATGCTGTGTTCCTATTGCCTACTGCATCAGTGACGTGATTCGACGTCATAGCCACAATCGAACTCGCCCTCAGTGTGCTTCTGTACTTCTACGAGTTTCACAGAGGTCTACATACTGTGCTTTAATAATCAACATGAAGCGTACCAACGGTAGCAACAGCGTCAGAAGCAGTAGAAGTGGCAACCATAGCCGAAGAGATGATCGATTACCTGGTAAGTCCTTTTCGGTGTTCAAATATCTGTTTAGGCTACAGACTGTTGCGCCATTTAACGGATTGTGTCTCTGTTATGTGTTTTCTGTGTTTGTCAAATATCTGTTTGGGTCACAGTCCACAGACTGCTGCGCCCTTTAATAGATTCTGTGTGTGTGTGTGTGTGTGTGTGTGTTTGTGTGTGTGTGTGTGTGTGCAAGTGCTACAAGTGATGTTTTTTTCCATACTGGACACTATACTCAGTCTTTCTAGAATTCATCCCTGATATGTTGCCTGAGCTAGCCCATCAGCTAGAGGTTGAGAGTGCTGGAGCACAGCACGAATGTAAGTACATTTGTAAAATGTAGTTCTTAGATGAATTAATTTTGTATAATATATATTGGTTTTGTAAGTGCCTAGACTGAGTTGTCTGAGACATACTCTTTCCATTTCTTTCTGGATGATTCTATGGATAGGGAGGAAGTCACTAAGGGTGTCATGCAATCAGAGCAAGGTGGGGACGAAATCCCTGATTTGGTTCATGAGATGGCGGCCGCTGTGGATGAAGAAGGATCCGAAAGGTGCAAGCGTATGACCCTTTTAGATGAGGCGGAGGAGATGCTGGAGTTGGTAGGAGAACTTACTGAACGTGCTAATGAGTTGCTTAAACCATGGAACCAAAGTGGAGAAGGTGAATGTTTTCGAACTTTATCGTTAGAACAAACAATTACCATTATTTAGTCTTATTATTTTTTGTTTTAAATCTAGATCATTAAACTTATTTTTTTATTTATGCAACAGGCGTATCACATGAAGTGCATTGTGCATCTAGAGTGGTGGTTACAGGGCAGGAATTGTCCGCACACCACAGAGTCATGCAACACCATGCATACCACAGATCATAGCACCTGCCCCGGCACTGCCTCTGGCACCCGTGGGCAACTCAGCCGGCACGTGACGGAGGAGGGCATTTGTCTCCCACCTCATGGTTCGGTAATGGGGACATCAGACCATAGGAACCACCACCGCAGGTCGGTTGTCCCCACCGACCATCACTGCCTCTGCCTCCTCAGACAGTTCGCCCCACTCTAAGCGAAATGTATGTGTACCAAAGCGCACACCCCTCCCTACAGCTGACACACCCTCACCAGCCCCATCATCGACAAGATGGACTCCTAGTTATAGTAGTAGTAATAGTAATATTGATTATTCTATGGCTAGCAGTCGTGCTCTCCCCCATGCTATTGATAGTATAGGACATCAGAATAATGGTATAATGACCCCTCAAAAATACTCTGCAGTTGCTAGGGCTTTTGAGGGGCATATCTCATTCACAAGGCTTGAGAATCTGGGAGGAAGGTATCGCGACCCTTTTGGGGTTTTAGAAGCTTGGAGACTGAGCTCCTCAAAGTATTAGATGATCCGAGATTTAACGCTTGCAGCGGTGTACCGTAGGTCTCTAGAAGAGCGTAGAGTTCCAAAAGATTGGAAAAGGGCACAGGTCATCACCATTTTCAAGAAGGGATGTCGAGCAGATGTGCAGAACTATAGACCTATATCTCTGATGTCGATCAGTTGTAGAATTTCGGAACACGTATTATGTTCGAGTATAATGACTTTTCTGGAGACTAGAAATTTACTCTGTAGGAATCAGCATGTGTTTCGAAAAACATGATTGTGTCAAATCCAGCTCGCGCTATTCATCCACGAGACTCAGAGGGCCATAGACACATGTTCCCAGGTAGATTCCGTGTTTCTTGACTTCCTCAAGGCGTTTGATACAGATCCCCACAGTCGTTTAATGAACACCAATTGTGTGATTGGACTGAAGAGTTCCTAAATAACAGAACGCAGCATGTCATTCTCAACGGAGAGAAGTCTTCCAAAGTAAGAGTGATTTCAGGTGTGCCACAGGGGAGTGTAGTAGGACCGTTGCTATGAAGATGACTGGTAGGCGCCCAGTTGAAATATCGTGCCGGCTGCAAGCCCGAAATTTGTTTGAACAGTCAATTCGCCGGGAAAATTTTAAAATTCACAACATCGGATGTTCACTGAGGCTATTTGCGAATGATGCTGTAGTATATTGAGAAGTGGTAACAATGGAAAATTGTACTGAAATGCAGGAGGATCTGCAACAAACTGACACATGGTGCAGGAAATGGCAACTAAATCTCAATGTAGGGAAGTGTAATATGCTGCAAATACATAGAAAGAAAGATCATTTACCATTTAGCTACAATATAGCAGGTCAGCAACTGGAAGCAGCTAATTCCATAAATTATCTGGAAGTAGGCATTAGGAGTGATTTAAAATGGAATGACCATATGAAATTAATCGTCGGTGAAGCAGATGCCAGACTGAGATTCATTGGAAGAATCCTAAGGAAATGCATTCCAAAAACGAAGGAAGTAGGTTACAGTGCACTTGTTAGCCCACTGCTCATCGGCGTGGGACCTGTACCAGATAGGGTGGATGGATGAGATAGAGCAGATACAATGGAGAAAAGCGAGCTTCATTACAGGAACATTTAGTAATTGCGATAGCGTTATGGGGATGATGTCAGTATGTGGGTGTTATGTTGACGAGTTGCACAATGGATTCATCTGACAAGTACCCTTTGGCTCCTGAATGAAGCAATTTCCACCCCACACTACTACAGAAGTCAGACATACGAACCTAACGCACCAAAAAGAAATGCCTAAAAAATTTCCACTTCTGGAGTCATCTGCTGTAAAGAAAAGACACAAAAATATTTTATTTTCTTATGTAACTATTGGGATACTTGGGTACTGGAGTATTGCTAGTTAGCGTAAGAAAACCATTAAATGAACAGAAAATATTATTTATCGCAAAATCTGAGAAAATTAAGAGAAATTTCTATTTATAAACTGATACACAAATTTCCGGGTTCTTTTCGGAATAGGAGGTTACCTCTTATGGATAGGAATCCTGTTAATGAAATTTATATACAAAGTGTGGGAAAGCTCTTTTATCCCTTTTCTTTAAGAAATTTAGTTGGCAGAATGGCTGCGAGCCACTCCTACTCAACTTGAATAATTATGTGAGTGAATTTTTCTAAGTACGGTCGAGGCTGTCTTGTGAGAAATGTAATGGAGTGACGTGAATGAAATATGTTATTTCTAATGGAGGAAAGATGGGGCTCGCCTATGCTGTAGCGCACAATGCCGTTAGCTGTGATGACTGCTGCCTGCATCATTCGCCACTGAAAAATAACAAAACTATCTCTTTCTATCTGGATTGACCTTCGCCAATCGAACTCTCACTACGCCTTGATGAAGTCAAGGACTCCTATCTGCCCTAGGCTAACTATTGGAGTGGTACACTGGTCAGATAACCAGTCCACCGCAATGCCACTCAATGTTCGCTTGCAGGTGCTAACTAATACTCTGTCTGTGTTCACACCACACATTAAGTATCGAAGACAACACAGTGAACAAACGCTTAATCTCGAGCGATTCAATATAGAGTATCACTCAGATTCTCTAGCGACGGAGGTACCCTCTCAGTGCAGTACTGAGTAGAGACTTTGTTCCTCGCTCTCTGCGTACACACACGAGCGCACTCGCACCTGCTGTGTGTTCCCGCTTCAAGAGCGTCACCGGAACGACCCCTCTCCACACAAAAAGCGAAAGTGTATATTGTCTGCTGTCTTTCCCTCAGTCCTCCGGCTCATTGCATCAGAAATAGTCCGCCAATCAGCGTTACTCTTACAAACGGGAGAATGGCGCTCTGTTTAAGCCAACCAACCCAGAAATATATAGCATCTGCTTTAGGCATTTACTGTCCACCTGTGTGCATTCTGAAACTGTACACTAGTCTGTCAAAAAATGCTTATGCTGGGGCTCTCCCAAACAATACAGCGGGTTTTGCTTTTAAGGTGAACACGCAGGCCATTATCCTTTTTCCCTGGAGAAAACTGTTTTGGTCCCTGGGCAATCGGCCAGCTTGTGCAGCTGCGTGCTTACTCACCCTTCTATGGACTTTCCAGCTGGCTGGTGGCCTCCACCGAACAAAATCTTCTGTGCCAATTGTGTCTTGAATGTTTGTGTACGCCAGCCTGGACATTTTAATCTCAGTGCGCACTTGCGATTCATTTATTAGACCTGCATATCGATAAATGGAAATATGTAAAATTGACTCTATCCTATCGAGTTTGGGCTCGAATGAAACTTCTTGAAACGCAGAATATGATGGTGAGGTCGGAATATGTAAGAAATGAAGGTCAGGAGAGCACACCACCTTACAATGATAGTGGAAGACTCTGCAAGAGAGACGCTCAGTAGCTCGGTATGGGTGTTTGTATAAGTTTCGAGAACATACCTTCATATATCTCACGAAAAGACCATGAGGATAAAATCAGAGAGATAACAGCCCACACAGAGGTATACCGACAATCTTTCTTTCCACGATCAGTACCAGACTGGAACAGAAGGGAGAACCAATAGAGGTACTCAAGGTACCCTCCGCCACACACCGTCAGGCGGCTTGCGGAGTATGGATGTAGATGTATATGTAGAACGCTATTAAATGCATTAAATGCATTAAATGTTGCTTCATATACAGATTGATTAACATTGGGGATAGGCTGCAACCCTGTCTCACTCCCATCCCAACCACTGCTTCCCTTTCATGCCCCTCGACTCTTATAACTGCCATCTTGTTTCTGTACAAATTGTAAATAGCCTTTCGCTCCCTGTATTTTACCCCTGCCACCTTTAGAAATTGAAAGAGAGTATTCCAGTCAACATTGTCAAAAGCTTACTCTAAGTCTACAAATGCTAGTAACGTAGGTTTGCCTTTCCTTAATCTTTCTTCTAAGACAAGTCGAAAGGTCAGTATTGCCTCACGCGCTCCAATATTTCTACGGAATTCAAACTGATCTTCCGCGAGGTCGGCTTCTACCAGTCCTTCCATTCGTCTGTAAAGAATTCGTGATAGTATTTTGCAGCTGTGACTTATTAAACTGGTACTATGGTATGTTGATGATTTTCACTTATGGACCGTCTGACAGCAACTGAATAAAACACAATTTTAGTGCCATACGCGTTTCGCCTTTATTTTCTGCAAGGCATCATCAGTGGCCTGTAATATGTACATATGTTAGCTATTTTATTTACATTTTTGTCACTGTGCTTATAGGTTATAAACAGTTCTGGTGGTTGGTATTTCCTATTAAGTAGTAATGTTTTGAAGTGTACTTACAGGTTGCACAGACTGTTTCTTACATATTACGCTCCTGTTGCATTTTTGGTCTTGTTCGTCTTCCTATGAGCGCCAATTTGCTGTTTTTTCTGCATTTCACAGCACTATGCACTGAACGCTTTTTTGTTCATGTATGCATATTTATTTTTGTGTGTGTGTTTTTTTTGGTGTCATATTATTTTATTTTATTTTATTGTATTTAGTTATTTATTTTTGTTTATGTCCTGTGTATGTGTGTGTGTGTGTTTTGGTGTGATATATATATATATATATATATATATATATATATATATATATATATATATATATATATATATATATATATATACACACACATTTTTTTGTGCTGTGTATGTGTGTCTGTCTGTATTTTGGTGTTATGCAATTTTTCTTTTTTTTGGGGGGGGGCTGTGTATGTGTGTGTGTGTGTGTGTGTGTGTGTGTGTGTGTGTGTATTTTGATGTTATATACTTTTTTTATGTTATCATTTCCTTTATTAAGTGTAGTAAGGAGCCCGTGCTGATGTGTGTTTGTTCATTTATCACATGTTTGTCTTCTGCTATGGCTTTCTGGATGTGGAAGTTTTCTTGCATTTGTATAAGATGTTTGTCATGGTTGCTTATTCTCATTATTTTCATTTCTTGTTCCATGTTTGTAGGATGATGGTTGTAGTGTTTTAAATGCTCTGCAAATGTGGAATGGTTTGTTTCATACTTCCAACATCTGATATGTTCTTTGTATCTTGTTTCAAAATTCCTGCATGTCATGCCTATGTATACTGCATCACAACTTTGACATTCAAGTTTATATATTCCTGATTGTTGGAATTTGTCCCTCTTGGTAGCTGGCTGGCTTAGGTGTGATTGAAGGGTTTGCCCAGGCTTATATGCTATTTTGAAGCCCTGTCTCTTTAGGATGTTTGCAACTCTGTGTGTTAGTTTATGTGTGTAGGTCATGGTGTACCATCTGGTTCTTTTCTGTGTGGTGTTGTCATTGTGTGTGTTTGTTGAGTGTGTTTGTAAGTTTTCAGCTTGTGAGTTCTTTTGTATTGTGGAAATGTTGTGTTTGTTTTTTATTTGTGTTTTTATTATTTGATTGAGCCTGTGTACCACATGTGTGTCATACCCGTTGTTCCTAGCTATTTGTATGATCGTGTTCATTTCTTGTTCATAGTTTCTCTTACTGAGTGAGATTCTGTTTAATCTATGTAACATGTGTCTTAGTGCTGCAAATTTCTGGCTTTGGGGGTGGTTGGATGTGGAATGTATTATTGTGTCCGTGGCTGTTGGTTTTCTAAAGATGTTAAATGTATGTTTTCCATTTTCTTTTTTAATTGTAATGTCAAGAAAATTTATTTGATTTTCTTTTTCTTTTTCAAGTGTGAATTTTATGTTCTTATGAGCTTTGTTTATTTCTGAATGGAGTTCATCTATTTTTTCACTTGGCTCGTCTACCAAACAAATAATGTCATCCACGTATCTGTACCAATATATGATTTTGAAATTTTCATTTGTGGTTATCTTATCAAATATCTGATTTTCAAGGTGACTGATGAAAATGTTTGCTAGTGTTCCTGATATTGGGGATCCCATGGGCACTCCATCAGTTTGTAGATAATATTCTTCCTCAAACTGAAAGTAGTTTTGTTCAGTTGTCAGTCTGAGCATATCTGTTATTTCTTTTATTGCGTCTGTGGTGTGGTTGCTGTGGGATGAGAAATTTTGTTCTATGATTTCTATTGTTTCTGTGATAGGGATGGAGGTATACATATTTTCTATATCGAATGAAATCAGTGACGCTGTGTGTGGTACCTGTATGTTCTGTATATTTTCTATTAGGTTTCCTGTGTTTATCACTGTTCTGTTGTTTTCTACTTTATAGTGTTTTGCAACTAACTTTTGGAGGTGTTTGGCTATGCGGTATGTTGGGGCTTTCTTGAAGTTGATAACAGGTCTCATTGGCATTCAGAGAATGCAGAAAATAAAGGCGAAACGCGTGTGGCACTAAAATTGTGTTTTATTCAGTTGCTGTCAGACGGTCCATAAGTGAAAATCATCAACATACCGTAGTATTACGTGCAACTGAGGAGGACAGGACCAAAAAATTGAAGATATTAAACTGGTAGTTCGGTAATTTTCACATCTGTCAACATCTGCTTTGCTTGCGATTGGAATCATTATATTATTCCTGAAGTCTGAGGGTATTTCGCCTGTCTCATACATCTTGCTCACCAGATGGTAGAGTTTTGTCAGGACTGGCTCTCCCAAGGCTGTCAGTAGTTCTAATGGAATGTTGTCTACTCCTGGGGCCTTGCTTCGACTCAAGTCTTTCAGTGCTCTGTCAAACTCAGTATCGTATCTCCCATTTCATCTTCATCTACATCCTCTTCCATTTCCAGAATATTGTCCTCAAGTACATCTCCCTTTTATAGACCCTCTGTATTCTCCTTCCACCTTTCTGCTTTCCCTTCATTGTCTAGAACTGGATGTTCATACAAGTGGTTCTCATTTCTCCAAAGGTCTCTTTAATTTTCCTGTAGGCAGTATCTATCTTACCCCTAGTGAGATAAGCCTCTACATCCTTACATTTCTCCTCTACCGTCCCTGCTTAGCCATTTTGCACTTCCTGTCGATCTCATTTATTAAGCGTTTGTATTCGTTTTTGCCTGCCTCATTACTGCATTTTTATATATTCTCCTTTCATCAACTAAATTCAATATTTCTTCTGCTACCCAAGGATTTCTACTAGCCCTCGTCTTTTTACCTACTTAATCCTCTGCTTCCTTCACTACTTCATCCCTCAGAGTTACCCATTCTTCTTCTACTGTTCTTCTTTCCCTCATTCCTGTCAATTGTTTCCTTATGCTCTCTCTGAAACTCTGTACAACCTCTGGTTTAGTCAGGTTATCCAGGTCCCATCTCCTTAAATTCCGACCTTTTTGCAGTTTCTTCAGTTTCAATCTGATTCCTAAATCTCTGTCTTATCATTATATAATCTATCTGAAATCTGTCAGTACCTCCAGGATTCTTCCATGTATACAACCTTCTTTCATGATTCTTGAACCAAGTGTTAGCTATTATTGTTATGCTATGTGCAAAACTCTAACCAGGCGGCTTCCTCTTTCATTTCTTAGCCCCAATCCATATTCACCTACTATGGAAGGAGTATATTGAAATAAATACCGAAAAGAGCGTGGTTGCGAGTAATGATTTTGAAAAAGATTTTTATAAATTAATGAACAATTCCATTTTCGGGAAAACTATGCAGAATGTAAGAAATGAATGCGATATTTTGATTGGGACCACATGGGAAGGACGTCATAGCGCGAGAAAGTGTATCCCCAGGCCTACTGCAGTAGGGTTTATGAAGCCTATTTATTTGGGGATGTGCATACTGGATATCTACAAATTCTACACGTGTCGCTTCCACTAAAAGTTTGGGAGACCTCATTTTGTAGAACCAAAGTTGCTTTATGTGGATAGAGACAGTTTTATCTGGATCAATAAATACGACCCATATAAAGTAATTAGGTGCCATGGTAAAGATTTCCACTTGTCTTCTATCAGGCTGATAATCCTTGTGGTATTATTCCTAAGAACAAGAAGGTTATCGGTCTCATGAAAGACGAGACGAATGGTTTACCGATTGTAGAGTTTGTGGGACTGAGATCCAAAATGTATGCATATTGTACAATAGAAGGGGGCACCCAGAGCTGGGCAATGGCTGTTCAATGTGCAGCATCTCACGCCCTCAAGCTGGAAGACTATTTGCAGTGCCTGTATGGTAGCAGCATTCAAGGCAGTACTGCACACATCGGTCGGCAAACTAGTATTCGATCACGAGGTCACGAGGTATACACTCTACTACACTCTAAAGTGGGATTGTCTCCTCGTGATGATAAAAGAGTCATTTGTGAGGATATGGTGGAAACCATCCCATGCTCAACACTATTTACTTGGTGCAAAAGTAGGGTTGCGGGACTCTGATTGAGAGATAGAATTAGTGTGTGAATGGCGTGAGGGGCTTATGTATCAAATAGTATGGCTCTTTCATCATAGCGTAATTATTGGTTGTGTGTGTGATGTGTTGTGTGAGTGTGTGTGCATATGTGGGAGTGTAAAAATATGTATGAATGTGTGTGTGTGTATGTGTGAGAGCGTAAAAATCTATGAATGTGTAAATACATCTATATACATAAGCACCACGTGCTTAAAAAGAATAAATAGAGCGTCCTAAAGTTGAATGAGCGCTAAAAAATCTGCAGTTGAGATACCAGAAAAATTCAAGTACATATACTTGAATATTTCTGGTATCTCAACTGTAGATTTTTCAGCACTCATTTAACTTTAGGCCTCTGGATCTCAGAATGGACAAAAATGGACTTATATCACAATTGAAATAAGCCCTTCATATATATATATATATATATATATATATATATATATATATATATATATATATATATATATACCATGTGCTAGAAAATAAAAAATGCGTTGAAAAAAATATTATTGTCTCTCTTTCGTTACTCATGTGTGTGCGTGTGTGTTTATGCTTCACCTACCACTAGCCATCAAGTCAAAGCAGTCTGAATTCTATCCAAATTTTTTTTTTCAGTACAGCTGTTTGGGTTGGACGCTTTAGAGGCACCCAATGAACTGCTATTATTAAAGTATTTCAGCTGTTTGTGGTGGATATTGTCTAGAGCCACCCAATTCAAAAAAATATTGAGAGCTGCTCAGTTAAGTTGGGGCTGTCCAATTAAATTTTGCTATTAAAGGATTTGAAAGATAAATGTATATTTCAAACATATATATGTATATAAGACTTGTCTCTCTAATTAATTAATTACTTCATGGAAAATGTCTAGTTTAAAAAAATATTTAGAGCCATCAAATTAAGCAGGAGAACGTTTATTCACAGAGCAGCTTGGTTCAATATACGAGTACTATCTTTGAATGGAATTTCATTAGTAATGGTATTTAGCATGTAAGTTAGTCTACACCTCAGCTTTAGTTTTAAGTAAGGCTCTATAAGGAAAAGAACATTCCCTTCGAGGAATCTCCAACATATATTGGATACTAGTAATAAGTTAAAAGTATCTGTGCATTGAACTGTCAAAATTCTAGTCTCGTGAATTGAATTGAAATGACTAAAGGGAAAAATTCGTTACCCTACGGCACTGTTGTTGTTTAAAGAAAAAAACCTAATCATTATTTTTTTTTTGCTAAAATATATCTACAGTCACACATGCATTGCAAGTGCACGTCTACAAAACGTAGCGTCTTTAACACACACATTTTCAGATAATTCACATCAGGCGATGGGAGAGGAATGTTAAAGTGTACCTGTTAACAGTACTACGGTAAATGGTCACACTGTTCCATTGGAATGTAGGTATAGATGGAAGCAGGTATAGTATCATGGCTAAACTTACATCCTAAGGACGCAGGTTTAAAAAAGTATACAAGAATTGTTAGGAAAAAAAATCATTTATTTCTCATCCAACTTAAAAGTAATTTTACATTTTCGTAAGCAGATACAGCAACACTTTTTTCATGCATGTTCTTGAGTCGATGGAGAGAAGGACAACAGTATAATTCCAGTTCTTGAATTGAAGCAAGTCTAAGGATTCGACGCATCCATGAGGTCTTCTCCTTCCCCTTCGCGTAGATGATGGTATCCACGTGATCGCATAATTTAAGCGCAGTCACCATAACTTTACATGGTAGGCCAGGATTATCCTAAGATCCTCTGGAACGTCTATGAACCATCCTGCATATTCTAAACCATGCAAATCTGCGGGTGATGCCGAGACGTATGTTTTAAGTGTTGATGTTCTGCCGACAATGTGTGTACGGCCGATCTCGGACCAATTGAGTTCACAGCGTATCTCTTGTTAGAGGAATGCTAAAGCGTTGTGTGTCAGCTGGGATCTCACTTATCGCTGCCGTCGGTTTTCTTGAATGACGCCTCAAGATATATGAAACTCTTCCATGGAAGCGTGAGTGCGTCTTGGTACTGGATGACAATCCTTATCTCATCGTTCTTATTAAATGTGGTTGAAGCGTAAGGTTTATGAGAGAAGTATTCCTGACGTATAATTATCTCATCATTCTCTACTGGACTGTTTATACTGAGTGAGTACGTCGTTACGCGGTTTCAGGCCAACTGATTTAAGAAACTCGTAGCTCGCACTTGTTATCTCTTTCCTGTTCGGTAGCGAAGTGGAATGCTGTGGATTGGGTGCACTTGTTTTATCGTGCCTTAGATGTAATCGTACAATGATATCCTCACCACGAAAGTCAACAAGTGGATTATTCTGGTCCACAATACGCAGATCCAAATAGTCCAATGTCTGACTTGTCACTGGAAGGTATATTGCATTGGTAGGGGTCTCAAAAATCTTATACCCTGTTGCAACTGAGGGGAAGAATCCGTAAATAGTGGAATCAGACTATCGTTGAGATAGGAGTTCTTTGCAATGTTGCACTCGACACGGATTGTGCTGATGCGGAGTATGTTCACTGTCTGATCTAGCTTGTAAAATTTACTTGGGTCTTTCTTCAATACCTGCCCTTTTGTGAAACCCAGTAGGCGCCCTATTGAACCTTTCTGGTTAAAGTCAATCGTTGCCTTTACAGTTCTTATTTCACATTTAAGTGTACCGATGTTTGCATGTAGTTCAATACCTTTTCCAGACTTTTTTAAGACTTCGTTTAAATCGTCGATATCGTATGCACCCGGTTCTATTTCTATAATATCGTTTTCACCATTAATATCCAGATGCAGATTATTGTTAGTCTCAGTGATACTTGATATGCTGCTGTACGTCTCCAGTCCAATCAATGCAATACTCCATTCACCAACGCTCAAATCAATTGGCGGGAAGTAATTTGTACAAAATACAGATGATCGTTCTTTTAACGTCAAATCTTACGACATTGCATCTGAACCTCAACTGATGAATGAATGTTTAAAGCTACACCTTACATAACAAGCTTCTTCTTCTTTGTCAACGTCAAGAGAAATATGATGCATAGGTGTCCGCAGACGTGTGTATTAAACTCCTGATGGCGTCGATAATTGTAGAACACACGTCTTCTGTGAGCGAAGTATCGTAATTCTTCTGGTTGTTGCAAGTGAACAAATGAGTCGAAATAGTAGACGGTATCCGCAATTTTCATAACATATGATACCCAGTAGGTGCCTGGGCTTACAGCAGCATCTAAATTCACAATGTCACATTCACCAGTTTTCCAAATAGTCTTCGGTAATGTATCCCGAATAAACACACCACGGAATCCTGGTATCTTAAATTTGGCTATAACAAACTTAAGAAGATCTGTATTTGTGAGAATTCGATCTGGTAGAACCGCTAATGGGCTTATTTTTATTTCCTGTACAGTCTCAGGTATTGTCTTCCGATGGCTGCGGCTTATGCGGGTTATGTCTTCTCGCCTCTTCTAACTGTGCTAGGGAGTTTTGCGCGTTCTTGACCGTTCGAGCGATAGCTGCAGCACCACCAGCGAGGGAACCTACCGCCGAGAGCGCGGAGAGGACCGGGATGAGAAATGGAAGAAAACCACCAGATGTCTTGTGTATTGGTAGAGCTCCAGGTGCTTTGTCCGTTCCTCTTCTTCTTCTTTTTCTTCTCCTTCGTCTTCTTCTTCCCGCATCTTTCTGCTTCAGTGCGTTTTTAGCTGCGTCATCGCTCTCAGGATACAGTTCTTCAAACAGCTCTGCTTCCCGCCCTGTCCTTCTTCCTCTTGCTTAGTGCACAACGTGCAGCATTCACAACTCGCTTGAAATTCATCACTCCTAAAGCCAACTTAATTTTTCCAAGCATGGTTTTATCAACTGCAAATGCTGCGATGCGTTGACCTACACCAATATCCTCTCTTCTCCGTATCGCCTTAGCCTTATCAGCTAAAATCCTATCTGCAATGAGACAACTTGATAGATCTTACACTTGGTATCCTACCACGCATGTTATGCAACTGTGGTGATTCTGGACTATGCAAGCCCATTATATAGCAAATCGTCGGCATCAATCCATCTGTTTGGTGTAGCAGGAAAACCAAGCCATTTGACTAGTGCTTTATTTCCCCGACGTCTTATGACTCTCCACGAGAAGACCTCCGGTTCTGAGCTTTTCTACAACTCCTCGGTGTAGAATCAGCCTGCAGTTTCTTCACATTTACTATCCTTCAGTATATAAGTTCTAGAATTCGTTCGTTGCACCTTTGAAACTGTACATATCTGTTGACCAGTTCGATAGGTATGATTTCTCAAATGCCGTCTTGTGTTTTGAGATACGCACCAAATCACCTACATTAAAGTTCTGTTTGCGTGGATCCAGCATCTTAATGCGATAGTAAACCGTATCCATGAGTCCATTATCACGGACATCCATTGGTCTCATTTTTATTATGGTACGTTTGGTTCGATTATACTGAGCAATTATTTCTGGGAGGATATCTGTTCATTTGTATGAGCCGCGAAATTTAAAACGCATCCACATTCGACCTTTTATTGTTCTGTTCAGTCGCTCCACGATGCTTACCTTCAGGTGAGTGAATGTTGAGTAGTGATGTATTCCGTACCGCTGCATCACGGTCTTGAAATACCTATTGTAGAACTCTCCACCGTGATCGGTTTGGAGATTGTCCAAGCATCGATTCGTCCTTGCCTGTAGCAAACGCTCAAAAACATCGGCAACATTTCTACCGGCAAATTTGGAGTACGTATCAATAACCATTAAAATATATTTGAATCCTTTATTCTCATCTGAATATTCCCTCATATCTGCAAGAAAACCTTGCCGTAAGTCATCCAACCCTTGAAACATAACATGCGTTTTGCGTTCTGGTTTGTGCAGTTCTCGAACTACTGTCTCCATACTTGTTCGATGTTACCTCTCTCTCTAAGCTTCGAGATTCTTGAAACAACCTCATCCGAATGAGGTTTGCAGCTGATGCAATGAGCAGCCGTAATCGATCTATTAGCTCGTTGGGGTCGTCATAATATATGCACTGCGGGTTTCGATTGTTCACTGCTTTATGCTCAATGTCAATAACATCACCGCTGCTGCTGTTGTTGTTTTCACCTTCAAGTATTTGTTTTATAATGGTTTTATATTTCTTGTTGCTCAATCTTTTCGTGATCTTATATACACCAGTCATGTGCAGTATTTCACGTCATGTATCCCTATCATTAACGGAATAATTAATAGGTTTCTAGGTAGGCCTTACGAAAATAAGAATCATTAAGCCAGGTGTTCTCTCAAACCGTCTATCACCAGTCTGTATTTTGTCTTCAGTTACAGTTATAGAATACGTACCCATCATGTACGGTCTTCCCCTGCTAACGCCGAATGTTCTATCTATCTGACCGGGGGTGTGACGGATAATGAATTCGTCAGTGGCAACACCCTCGTGATCGTTTGTTTTAGTTTTTGCTGAGATCGGTAGGAGAGATTCAGTAACCGGCTTAAAGATCTCTCTTAGTGTTTGCTGTCGATCCAGATGCCCTAACCTCAGCAACCGTAATTTCTCACGAACTGCTTTCAGCGCTTGAATCACTTTCTGCTTCATCGACATCTCGCTGTATACTAATCAGACATCTCCACAGCGTGAGGCTTTATACATCCAGTCATTTTCTTCTTACTCTTACTATGTACCTGCTCCCCCGTCTCAACAACAAGGAACTCTGCATGTGTTTTCCCATCAATAGCCTCGACCTTTTCAGTTAAGTCGGCTACTTTCGTACCGACTTCATTAACTAACTCATTTAACGCATTTACCATTCTCAAAAGAGTCTGGTAATACGTCTCTAGTTCCCTCCGCATACCTCCCACTTCATGAACAATAGCCTGAATTTTCGCATCCATGTACAGACGAATGTTCTGTCAGTGTACATCCATTCTCTCGGGATGAGAGCTTCACATACGTGCTAATTTGTCCCTGCTGCAGCGTATACTGATGTACTAACCTCTCATACCGCGCTATATATGCAAAAACTCTTTAAAGTTTCGCCTGTACTTACCATCACTCAGTTTTCTTGTTTTATCATTAACGAGAAATCCACACTTCGAATGATTCCAGCGGGCCGGCCACGGTGGTCGTGCGGTTCTAGGCGCTCCAGTCCGGAGCCGCGCTGCTGCTACGGTCGTAGGTTCGAATCCTGCCTCGGGCATGGATGTGTGTGATGTCCTTAGGTTAGTTAGGTTTAATTAGTTCTAAGTTCTAGGGGACTGATGACCACAGCAGTTGAGTCCCATAGTGCTCAAAGCCATTTGAACCATTTTTAAATGATTTCAGCAGTCAGAACACATAATTACAAAATCGTTGAATGACATGTCAGTTCCATTTTGTGCCTGGTAAATGTCTTTTAAATTCAGAGTCTGGAAAATGTTTGACTTAGATAAAATACATCAGCACCCATATGACGCCCGAAGCATAAATATTTTCGAATTTGGTCTTGGTTTTCCACAGCAACATCGTCAAATATACTCCTGGAAATTGAAATAAGAACACCGTGAATTCATTGTCCCAGGAAGGGGAAACTTTATTGACACATTCCTGGGGTCAGATACATCACATGATCACACTGACAGAACCACAGGCACATAGACACAGGCAACAGAGCATGCACAATGTCGGCACTAGTACAGTGTATATCCACCTTTCGCAGCAATGCAGGCTGCTATTCTCCCATGGAGACGATCGTAGAGATGCTGGATGTAGTCCTGTGGAACGGCTTGCCATGCCATTTCCACCTGGCGCCTCAGTTGGACCAGCGTTCGTGCTGGACGTGCAGACCGCGTGAGACGACGCTTCATCCAGTCCCAAACATGCTCAATGGGGGACAGATCCGGAGTTCTTGCTGGCCAGGGTAGTTGACTTACACCTTCTAGAGCACGTTGGGTGGCACGGGATGCATGCGGACGTGCATTGTCCTGTTGGAACAGCAAGTTCCCTTGGCGGTCTAGGAAAGGTAGAACGATGGGTTCGATGACGGTTTGGATGTACCGTGCACTATTCAGTGTCCCCTCGACGATCACCAGTGGTGTACGGCCAGTGTAGGAGATCGCTCCCCACACCATGATGCCGGGTGTTGGCCCTGTGTGCCTCGGTCGTATGCAGTCCTGATTGTGGCGCTCACCTGCACGGCGCCAAACACGCATACGACCATCATTGGCACCAAGGCAGAAGCGACTCTCATCGCTGAAGACGACACGTCTCCATTCGTCCCTCCATTCACGACTTCGCGACACCACTGGAGGCGGGCTGCACGATGTTGGGGCGTGAGCGGAAGACGGCCTAACGGTGTGCGGCAGCTTCATGGAGACGGTTGCGAATGGTCTTCGCCGATACCCCAGGAGCAACAGTGTCCCTAATTTGCTGGGAAGTGGCGGTGCGGTCCCCTACGGCACTGCGTAGGATCCTACGGTCTTGGCGTGCATCCGTGCATCGCTGCGGTCCGGTCCCAGGTCGACGGGCACGTGCACCTTCCGCCGACCACTGGCGACAACATCGATGTACTGTGGAGACCTCACGCCCCACGTGTTGAGCAATTCGGCGGTACGTCCACCCGGCCTCCCGCATGCCCACTATACGCCCTCGCTCAAAGTCCGTCAATTGCACATACGGTTCACGTCCACGCTGTCGCGGCATGCTACCAGTGTTAAAGACTGCGATGGAGCTCCGTATGCCACGGCAAACTGGCTGACACTGACGGCGGCGGTGCACAAATGCTGCGCAGCTAGCGCCATTCGACGGCCAACACCGCGGTTCCTGGTGTGTCCGCTGTGCCGTGCGTGTGATCATTGCTTGTACAGCCCTCTCGCAGTGTCCGGAGCAAGTATGGTGGGTCTGACACACCGGTGTCAGTGTGTTCTTTTTTCCATTTCCAGGAGTGTATGAAGACAGTGTTTGGCATTGTTTTTTCAGGTGGAGGGATATCACCGCTTTCACTGAATGTTGTGTATGTAACACCATATACACCGCGCAATATCTCCTGCAATAACTGACACTCGAATTGAAACAGTGGTTTTGAGAATACACAAACATGTTCAAATCGGACACCATCTACATGTGTTAGCAGCGTCATGAGGGCATTAGTCTTCCCACAATTGGATGGACCTACAATAACTGCTCGTATATTATCAGGAAGGAGAATTCCGTTCTTGTTGTTCTTCTTCAGTTCTTCTTTTGCATCTTCACAGGACCAGTCACCGATAACAAAGTCCTTGTAATTAGGATGTTTCACCCACCCTGACATGATACTAACTATGCCAGGTACAGGCAAGTAGTTGATATATATAGAATGATACATTGGAAAGGATAGTAATAGTATGTGTAGCCACTATAGCTCCATCACTTAACCGACTGAGGTATATTGACTACACAGAGAAAACAGCTATATATTTTACCCATGAAGAGTAACTAGATCAAACATCATCTCAGTAACTGGTATACCATTGAAAAAAATTATTAATTGCGATACTTTGACTATAATGTGAGAGGTATGAAATAAAACACATGCACAGTTTGACATTATATATACATAAATTATTTATTTATTTAAATATCATACATAGGGTGTAGTACTTGAGGAATATCATTACAATCTGTATGTATCTTCTTCTTCACACCTGTACAGTATTTACCAAATAAATCTTTCTGACATGCAATAATTTGAGCGCATATCTCCCTCAAGCCGATAGATGCCTCACAGTACTCAGGTTTTTCACACACACACTTAATCTGTTTCTCTTTAGGTTCAGTGTTCATGTGCAAACAAAGTTGCTGCTTAAGATCATCAAGACGTACACTATGAACACGTAGGGAGTTTACATCATTGTATGCAGCGTCTATGCTGGGTAACTAATGGTTCAGTCTCTCCAGTGCAAGATGTATGTCAGTAACCAGATCGTATAACTTCATAACTGAGGCATGTCTTAGACAAAAACTGTTGTCACCCGATTTCGCACATAATGCACAGTCATCATACGCAGTTATAATAGAAATAAACAACAGTAAGGCGAATGTCTGGGGGAGAACAAGTTGGATAATACTCTGCAGTCATCTGCTGATTGATGTACTTCTCTGCACAACATATTTCGTCGCAGTCGAAGTCGGAAATTGGCGCTTTAACACACTTGGATACATTTTCAATCTCCATTCTCGCATGCAAGCCCCATATATGATGCACTTCTGTAGCAATGTTCACACGTTTCGATCCATTGGGAGATAAATTGTCTGTGGAGTTAAAAAGCATAGGTGCACTCGACGCTTTCTTATCCACAGTATCTGCATTCTGTGGTTGCACTATCACAGGGATGTTCTGCTGGGATGGGTCATATGTTGGTGACCAGTACTGTCCTCCATCTTGTTGTTTAACACCGCCAGTGACAGAATTCGATGTGTCGGGGGCAGATCGCGTGTCCTCATCGCACAAATCTATGAGTGGGATGGATAACAGCAACTCCTTGTCCTGCTGCAGCAAGTGGGCTATGTGGGCTACCAGATCCCATATAGCCGCTACTGATTGAGACGCGCTGGAGACTGTTGCTGCAGGTCTCGACAAGATGGCAGCCGAGGTTGCTACAGGTCTGTACGAGACAGCAGAGCTTGCCATGTTGGCGCTCGACCCTGCTGGCTTGGACATGTCGGCGGCTACTGCTGAACAAAGACGAGGAAGTATTTGACATGGACCAATACGAGGAATCAATGAATAATAATAGTAATAATAATAATGCTAACGACAGAGAAAGATGTGAAATGGGATACTTACTCTCCCGTTTCCTCCTGTTCTGCAGGCCAGTGTTAGATTGTGATTGCTGTTGACGTTTCATGCTTCTTCTTCTTCTTCTGCTGCTGCTTCTGCTGACTGACCGAGCAGGAGTGAGATCCCAGAGCTGCTGAGTCTCCCCTATACATCCTCCAATGACGTCATCAGATACCGCCATCCTACTGGCTGAAATCTAACAAGTGACTGGGTTAAGGGCTCTTATTGTTTCATGCCATTTTCCCCCACCATCTTGGATTATGTCACGGAACAGACGACAGCACTCACTGGTGATGTTACTGTGTATTAGACCTAATGGCGACCACAGTTTCCCGCCATCTTGGATAATGGTACTCGTGTCATCAGTGGCCATCTTGGATTATGTCATGGATGAGAGTTCCCTCTGCTGGTGGTACTGTGTGCTAAGTCAGTTGAAGTCTGGACCTCGTGGTGATCACACAGGCTGGCTGTAATGCATTAATTTGTTTAAATAAAGGCTTATGTCCAGTACTGGTCGAGTCTTTTACCCACAAATACCTACTAGGAGGATATGGCGGTCGGATGAGTTACGTTAGTGGAGGTAGCCCAATTGACCTATCTTCACACGATTTTCTTAGTTTAGTAGAGATAATCGTGGTGTGATGCATTATCCTGTTGGAGTTTGAACTTCCCACCATTTTTGTGTTTGAGGGGAGGTGAGGGGGGTTAGGTCATTGGAGGTTGCCTAATTGACATATCTTCACCCCAAAATTCGTCACCTTGGATGACGTCACAGCCGCCATCTTGGATGATGTCATACGCTGTTGTCAGGTCTACAAACCGCCAGTTTGGATGACGTCATCACCGCCATATTGGATAATCTGACAACAGTGGAAAGTGGGGTAGAATCGACTTGGCCCAATACTAGGTGTACATATTTACTTCTGCACATAGTCTCCCTCGCGAAAATCACATTTCTCCGAACAGATTATAGATACCGTCACTGTAGAATGTTTGACTTTGTTGACGGAGCCACAGCGTCAACTAGTTGAACTGCTTCGTCACTATGAAGGTGAAGTACTGGAAGGTCTTCTTTCAGTTATGGAGGCAGATGAAAATCTGATGGTGCCAAGTCAAAACTGCATGTACAACGATCGATGACAGTGATCCTGTTGAGTAATAATTTGTACAAAACGGTAAAGGGAGTTGGGCTAAGAAGTTTCTGTCACTGTAGGGAAGCTGTACGGGGGCAGAAATCATTAGTGAACATGTAAATACAGGAAGCAGAAGTTTAACGTATCTTGTAACTTTCTCCAAGTGTTGCAAAGAAACTTTACAAAAGAAAACAGAAATAAAGTCCAGCTCTCACAAGAGCGCTATGCAATATGAGGCTCCTGCTACTAATGAACGTGCAGGCTGTCGAAGGCTGGCAGGACGAAGACTGTCGAAGACTGCAACTGCCCCTGGGCCTCGTAACTTCCGCTGGCCATCCTATGCCAAAGTGACAGTGGGCACTCGTAGTCGCAGCTGCGGAAGACACGTCTCAACGGGCACGCTCCACTGGATCGGCAGTGTCCACAACTCGACCGCTGTGGCGTCTGTCACATACATGCGTTTCCATTGCCAACTATGAGGCGCTAGTGAGGATGCTCTCGATATACGATACCATACAACCCGGGGCATCTGAATGTTGCAGATGTCACAGCGGCCATGTGTGCTGTAGCACTGTCATGCTGAGAGTGTGCCCCATTTGTGAATGTACTCTTCGAAATACTCTTTCTGACCCTCTGACATAATTACTTAACAGGACACCATGTTGTATTCTTCAATTCGGTGCCCTCTAGCGGTAGAGGGCTGCAAATATGTAGACACGAAGAATAAAGGTGTAAGATGTGCATCACGTGTATTGTATTTAAAATGCTTTGAGAAATTTCAAATAAAAAATTCGAAGCCATTGTTTCTGAGCGCGATCTCGTACAAAGAGACAGCATGCAGCAATGTAAGACGTACTCATCCCTCTCCAGCAACGATCAACACTGGTTTATTCGGTCTGAAGCTTACCGAATTTCCAGCAAACAGTGTTCCGTAACGACCGGCCGACACTTGCGCCTGGAAAATGCTTGTGCACGCCTCACGCACCAGCGGTGCAGCCGGCAGTGTGCGGCAGCTACCGCTACCTGCTGTCCAAACAATTAGCGTAATGCAGAGCGAGGTTAAAAGCGCGCGGCGCACGCAGGTTAGCATCCAATTACAGAGGCGCGGCCTGCCCCCTGCTGGCCGGACGGACCGGCGCAGCGCGAGGGAGGGCACAGCCCCCGTCACTGCGTCTCTCTCTCTCTCTCTCTCTCTCTCTCTCTCTCTCTCTACCAACACGCGCGCCACACACGGAAAAAAGTGCGGAGTGCATAGCAGCGAAAGCGAGATGTTTTAATTAGCGCTCGCCTTGTGCCCTTTGTTACTAGCAGAGTCCTATAATTGCATCACGTGGCGTTTTTGGAGGTACATAACGTTTTCTGTGTTTTGACGAGGAGACCACGTTATCGCCCCTCCAGTTTGATGAAAGCCGATAACTCTGTGTCGCTCTATGCAGTCCTGTGTCAATTGCAGTTGTAACGTGAGCGTCTGCCGCGGGCTATGTATTCCACGCAAATATATTTGTAAATAACTTTTGAACTGTTTCGAAGATGTTACTTGCCTGCTTAGAAACTCCGTCTGTTACGCTTTCAATAGTAAACCGCTGAACCGATATTATTGAAACTTGGTATGGAAATAGCTTGAAAGCTGAGGAAGGCGAAATATGGAACAATAATTACTCTTGGGGGAAGGTATTTACTCTTTGTCTTTTGAACCTTATCGTTTGATAGTTCTACAACTTAATGAATACAATATTCATATAGTCCTTGTAATATTTCTGTCTTTACAGCCATCATACTTTTGACGAAGAAGCTCAGTACCACAGTCACGGTGGTGTAGTGGTTATGATACTAGAGTGTCGCATGGTGGATCGCGAGTTCTAAACTGCAAAATTTTTAATTTCTGTATTCGGTTCGAGTATATTCTAGAAGTATTCTCAAATGTCAAGAATCATTCTACTGGAACGTTGTAACTGCATATATATCATACGTTTTCTGGTCGGAGACAGTTCGCTCCACGCTCTTGTATGTGCAAGTGCTGAATAAACCTTCGGTAAGTAAAGTTAGAGTTCATCTAGACCCTAATTACACTTTCTTCTACATGACATTATTCTGGTGGAGGCGCCGGGTATTGTAACTTGTGATAGCGCACGTTATCGACGACACAGTGGCTCCCATCAGGCCACAACAGAGCCGCCGTTCACATGGCGAAAAACCCGAGTTCGAGCCATATTCAACAGCTGGCAATCTGTCGGAGAGAGATGAAGAAGAGGACGTTACGATGACAGCAACTGTGTGCCACCACATGAGACATCCTTCTGGGTTCTCTAGTGATGGTAGCCAAGGTCCACACAAGTGGCTGAAGGTATATGAGTGTATAGCCAAATTTAAGAAATAGGATGACACCGTGTGTTTGGCTAAAATATTCTTCTGCTTGGACGCCACTGATAAGCAGTGGTGTGAGAACAACGAGGAGAAGTTCACAAGCTGGAAAATATTACAGGCAGAACTGCACAAGTATTTCGGCGACACATAACGACGGAAGTGCAAGGCTGAAGATAAATTAAAGTGCAGGGCACAGCGTCCAGGAGAAACGACAGCATCCTACATTCAAGACGTCTTGGAGCTGTGTAAAATAGTGGACCGTAGAATGAAGGGGGAAGATAAGGGTCCGCAGCTTGTGGTCGTACGGTAGCGTTCTCGCTTACCGCGCCCGGGTTCCCGGGTTCGAGTCCCGGCGGGGTCAGGGATTTTCTCTACCTCGTGATGACTGGGTGTTGTGTGATGTCCTTAGGTTAGTTAGGTTTAAGTAGTTCTAAGTTCTAGGGGACTGATGACCATAGATGTTAAGTCCCGTAGTGCTCAGAGCCATTGAAGATAAGGTTGCTCATCTCATGAAGGGTATTGCTGAGGACATGTATCAAACCCGACTCCTGAAGGAGGTTTCGGCAGCAGACGACTTCATAAAATGGTACCAGTATATCGAGACAATGCATCAAAAAAGAATTACACGCAAGTAGTTTGAACGGCTTCCAAACGTCGTATCGATGTCTGTGACGGAGGAAGAAACTGATTTCACAAGTTTTCTTCGTTAGATAGTGAGAGAGGAAGTTCAGAAGGCACTTGGATTGCAGTGCGAGCAAAAAACCAAGACTCTTCAAGAGGTCATAATGGAGGAAGTGGAACAGACATTGAGCCCAATCTCTCGTCCTTCATTTTTCTTTAAAACGACGAAAAATTCGAGACCCAGGCAGAGTTACGTTCCTACAACGGCGCACGACGAACCTGTTTGGGCAGCAAGGAAGACTGACGTCTGGAGGACCTAGGATAACCAGCCAGTATGTTTCCACTGCGGATGACCAGGACATGTGGTTGACTATTGTCGAGAAACGCGGTGGATATTTGATGAAGACGGCGCCAGAAGACAGCAGACCGATCTTATCCGACGCCAACTCCAGGTCGACGAAGATCAACAAGAAGATGTGGGTGCAGGACGACGTAGGTTACCATCGCCGCAAGTTAGCCGCTGGGGAGGACACTCCCCAACACTCCGATCAAGGTCTCCATCGCCATTTAGAAGCTTCACCCGATCACCTGGAAAACTAAAGGGTGCGACCTTCCTTGGAGGTGAGAAAAATCCTCACTACAAAAATGATAGGAAACTACAGTCAATGGATGGCCGACCAGTCCAAGCTCTTGTGTACTCTGGAGCATCATATTCAGTCATTTCGGAGAAGTACCGTCGCCAGTTGCAGAAAACCGTATTCGTCGATAGAAAAACATCTCTGCTCAAGGTGGCTAATGGGAAATATGTAAAACCTACAGGAAGATGTGTCATTCATGTGGGCATGAGTGGCCACACACAGTCCTTAGAATTCATCGTCTTACAAGAGTGTGTCATGTCGTCATTCTCGAAGGAGACCTTTTGAAAGCTTCGTAGGCAATCATAGATTGTGGTCGCTTGAAGATTATCCTAGACGAGATGAGATACTGTGGACAGGAAGATGTGCATCCGATTGTGTGGAGACTATGTGTTCTGGGTGAAGTCATCATTCCTGCAGTCAGCGCTAAAAAGGTAACTGTCATGTGTCATGCCATGCATCAACCCATAGATCTTGTAGTGGAATGTAAGAAAAGCATACCACTGAAGAATAACTTGGTCATCCCAGTCTCTATCGTCTCGTTTAAGAACGGATTCGGTGAATTGTGGATAGTTGTCGCCGAGAACCGCAGATCCTTCCAAGACGCATGTGTGTAGCAAACGCTGAGCCGTTAACTGCAGAACAGTTGAGCGTCATATAAACCTCTCATGTCGCGTCTGTGGCCGAAATTAGCTCTACCACTACTAGACAAGATCTTCTAGCTCGACTATCACCAGATGTCACTAAGGAACAACAGAAGAAGCTATTTGCCATTCTTCAAGAGTTCTCTGAATGCTTCAATCCACAGGTGAAGAGCAAATTAAACAAATCGACGGTGAAGCACCGAATTAGCACTGGAGACCATCAATCAATATGCCCGAGAGCATACCGTGTATCAGCAACGAAACGTCGAATAATTTGCGACGAGGTAGAGAAAATGATTAAGAACGACATCATTCACCCTTCGCAGAGCCCATGGTCGTCACCAGTGGTTCTTGTCGGGAAGAAGGATGGCAATTGGCGCTTATAGGAAGCTTAGTAAGATAACTAGAAAGGATGTTTACTCTCTTCCACGAATTGACGATCACTAGATTGTCTGAAGGGGCCTGCGTTTTTCTCAACCGTGGACATGTACTCGGGATACTGGCAAATCGAAGTAGATGAGGCTGATCGTGAGAAAACTGCGTTCATCACACTGATGGCCTGTATGAGTTTAAGGTAATGCCGTTTGGTTTGTGTAATGCACCTGCAACTTTCGACCGGATGATGGATAATATTCTAAGTCACCTGAAGTGGCCGATGTGTCCTCGTTATTTAAATAACATTATAGTGTTCTCAGAGACATTTGATAAACACATAAAAAGACTGAGGGCCCTTCTTAAGTGTCTCCAACAAGGAGGACTGAAACTTAATCCAAGAAAGAGCAAAAGAAATCTAAATACTTGGACACCTTGTGTCGAACGAAGGTGTGCCGCCAGACCCAGAAAAGGTGTGATCTATAACGGAATTTACTATTCCTAAAATTATTAGAGATGTGAGAAGCTTCCTCGGATTATGTTCTTATTACCGTCGTTTTATCAAATACTTTTGTATCAAAAGCAGGCCACTCCAAGAGTTGTTAAAAGTCTATGCATATACAGTCCACGTCCTTCGAATGAAGCCCTATATGGATCCTGAACCCAGGGTAAATTCGAACCTCCAGCGACAGACATCAAGTGGAAAGGTGACGAAGAGCGTAGCGGCAAGGGACGTTCTAAGACGATCACCGCCAGGGTGCACATCAGTCATCGGTAGTCGGAGTATGCAGGACCGATGCCTCGTTCCCGGACTAGGAAGACGTAACACCGAGACGCTGCTCTCTTCCGGAGGAAGCAATGTCACAGGGGAAGGGCAGAAGAGCAGTTACCGTGGTGTAGTGGTCGTGATATTAGCCTGTGGCATGGAGGGTCGTGAGTTCAAAACTAACCTGAACTGTAAAGTTATAATCTCTGTATTCGGTTCGAGTACATTCTAGAAGTATTCACAAATGTCAAGAATCATTGTACTGGAATGTTCTGTAACTGTATATATACCGTATGTGTTCTGGCCGGAGGCAGTTCGCTCCGCGCTCTTGTATGTTGAAGTTAAGCGAAGATAGTGTTCGTCATTCATCTAATTACACCTTCTTCTGTGTGACAATATTGAGGTACAAGAAGCTCTTCTTACAGCATTTCAGAAGGCAGAAGCGGCAAGATGACGTAATGAGTTGTGAGGTACCGGTGACACACGGTTTATTCTGCATGGGTATCGTGAGAAAGACCGCGTTAATTGTGGTCCTTCTCCGAGACTGGCTGCTGCGTACGGAAGATGCGCGCCAAACTGGTAATCTTGTATTACTAATATTAAAAAAACTAAACAGCGTATTTACTTGAATTTCACTTTAAAGCGTCTCTCAATAGCGTGCTATCATTCTACCACAGCCGGCTGCGGTGATCTATCGGTTCTGGACGCTCAGTCCGGAACCGCGCGACTGCTACGGTCGCAGGTTCGAATACTGCCTCGGGCATGGATGTATGTGATGTCCTTAGGTTAGTTAGTTTTAAGTAGTTCTAAGTTCTAGGGGACTGATGGCCACAGATGTTGAGTCCCATAGTGCTCAGAGCCATTTTTTTTTCTACCACTTCACAAGCATTAACGACCAGGAGAATAATAAACAACTGTTGAACGAAAAGGCAGACGAAGCAGTTCGGTGATCTTCGGATCTGGCCTAACTTGGATGGCGGGCGAAGTGGTTTGGCTGTAAGATCGGAGCTGGTTCCGCAGTGTCAGGTTACAGACATGTTCTCTGCCGCGGAATCAGTTAAGACTTAATTTGCAATGTCTATGGTTTGTAAATGTGAGAGCTGTAATTACGGAAATACGCAGGTCTTTAATTTGTTGAATAGAAATTATTTGTGACTCTAAAGTGGAATTTAATTGTCCAGTTTCTCATGTTCTGCTAATAAAATGCGAGTGGCACCACGTATACACAAACTGATTGGAAATTTAACGCATTCAAGAGCTACGTGCTGTTTTCTGCGCTGGCGACAACAAACTATTGAAGGCTGCAGGTTGGTGAACATTTGGTAGAACTTACGCAGTACACTCAAGGCGTGGGAGCAAATACACACCTCGCATGTACTGCAGTCTTAGTACAAATGAGATCACTGACACGTCATCTGTGGTAACAGACAGGAGGTGTGAAGGAGACAAATATTTTTGAGGGAATAGGTTTATCATACTAATGTATAAATATCACCCCTCTCTCTGTCCCTCCGTCTCTTTGTCAACTTGCCGTATCCTCAAGACGTTTAATCTATACTTACATCCTAACATGTGTCACGAGCTCCTCGCATTTTAGCTGCTGAGTGTCACACTCATCTTATGGATTCTGAGACGTCTGATGATCCACAACGACGGCGTCATTTAAAAGCTGTACAACAGAGAGACATCGTCTTTTTACGTGCAGAACGTGTCGGAGTTTCAGCGAGACTGCATTTGATTACGAAGTGCGAGCGCAGCCGCGGGTAACAGCACACGGGTGAGGACAGCAAACGTTATTGCATAAACAAATACTATAAAATTTTCCATCCACCTAACTACAAATCATTTATTTCCTTTCTTCTTGAATTAAACGATGTTAATACTTTTGGGAAGTCCACTTGTTTTAGTACGGTCACCACTAATCTTTGTCACATAACTTATACGCGTCAACAGCTTGTAGCCTTGTGGTTAGCGTTGCTGACCCTCAGTCACGGGATCCCGGTTTCTATTCCCGGGTCGGATTTACTCTGCTCTGAAATGGATGTGTGTTTTGCCATCACCATCACTGACACGCAAGTTGCCGAAGTGGCATCAAATAAAAAGACTTGCACCAAGTAGTTCAACGTCCCAAACGCGATCTTTTTGACAGTAAAGCCATACGCACATCTCATTTCATTCTATTGATATGTGAGCGCAGCTCCTGGTAACATCTAGAACATAATGTTTATACAATGCTCAAACGTGTTTAATCCCCACTTCTATAGTAATATCATTAAATGCTAAACTAGCTCTGTCACGTTTTCACTACTAAACCGCTGAAACAACTTCGATGAAATTTGGCATGGAGATAATAAAAAAGGAAAGAATCTATCCGTAAGAGGGTGAAGTAAGGAATACAGAATCTTTTTGACACCAGTCAACGCAAATTCTGTTAAAAACATTATTAAACATGTTGCATAATGTATACATTGTACAGTGTATCCGCGGCTCTCAGCAGGTGTCACTAGTCAGCAACGCTGCGTGTGCATACCCGAACAGGTAGAAATGTGAGGGCAGCTGGCGTTATTGCGCACATACAATAACTTAGCTACTCACCATCACTCGTCATGACAAAGCTACCGATATGCAAGCGCACCTGCAGGCGTCAGCTGGCAACCCTGCTCACGCATCTGTTTAACGTGTAATACCAGCAGTTTCATTTCTGTATGTCTGTTAGTCATTGTTCATTGCTGTATTGAGCAGAACGTTGTGTCACACAGTTTGTGAATTTTGAGATGACAGAGTTAGAGGAGCAATGCGTCTGCATTAAATTTTGCGTGAAACTCAACAAAAACTTTTGCAGACACACACCAAGTGATGCAGGAAGCCTGTGATTAACAGTGCTTAAGCAGCACTCAGTGTTACAAATGGCTCACACAGTTTAAAAAGGCCAGACGGAAGGTAAAGGTGACCCTCGTTCAGGACGCCTTCGACGCCTAGCGACGACGCTCATGTCAGCAACGTCAACGAAATCGTGCCCACCAGTCGATGACTGACTGCCCGGGAGATTGCAGAAAAATGGAACACTTTAGTTGAATAATGTCATGAAATCCTGACATCTTGCCGCCAAGTTCGTCGCACGGTTCATCAGTCAAGACCCAAACGTCAAAGCCATGCCTATAGTTTTCTTTGATATTGCGGGATTAGTTCATCATGAATTCGTACCACAGATACAAACTGTTAGTCGATGGTACTATCGAGTCGTGTTGCGACGCCTCCGAAAAAAATGTGTGAAGGAAACGGTCTGGAATGTGGCAAAGTAGTTTATGGTCCTTTTATGACGATAATGCACCCGCACTGTCATCCCTGTTGGTGCGTAACTATTGCACAAAAAGAAAAATCACTGTGCTGACTCAGGCTCCGTACTCTTCAGAACTGGCCCATGCGGACTTATTTTATTTCCAGACTTGAAAACCCAGCTGAAAGTACGAAAATTTGCAACGATAGACAACATAAAAGAAAATTCATAGACAGCGCTTCGCGCGACCCAGCAAGAAGCATACCAGGGGTGCTTCCGGAAGTCGAAACGGCGTTGGGAGCGAGGTATATCAACTGTGGAGGAGAGTATTTAGGAGGAGACTATGTAAACCTGCAGAACAGTAAAAGGTAAACGTAGAAAAATATTGCGGACAAAGTTGCAAACAGACACACACACACATACACACACATACACACACATACACACCACACACACACACACACACACAATAAAAATAATGCTTTGCAGCGCAGTGGCCTGATGCAAGTTGAAATTCGAATCCAGGATTTAAAACAAGTTTGACACAGCTTTATTTCAGTTTTGTTAGGTTCGCAACTAATAGCAAAGACCTTTAAACTTGAAACATTTACACAAACTGAACTGTTGTGTGGTACTTAAGATGTTGTTGTTGTTGTGGTCTTGAGTCCTGAGACTGGTTTGATGCAGCTCTCCATGCTACTCTATCCTGTGCAAGCTTTTTCATCTCCCAGTACCTACTGCAGGCTACATCCTTCTGAATCTGCTTAGTGTATTCATCTCTTGGTCTCCCTCTACGATTTTTACCCTCCACGCTGCCCTCCAATTCTAAATTTGTGATCCCTTGATGCCTCAAAACATCTCCTACCAACCAATCCCTTCTTCTAGTCAAATTGTGCCACAAACTTCTCTTCTCCCCAATCCTATTCAATACCTCCTCATTAGTTACGTTATCTACCCACCTTATCTTCAGCATTCTTCTGTAGCACCACATTTCGAAAGCTTCTATTCTCTTCTTGTCCATACTAGTTATCGTCCATGTTTCACTCCCATACGTGGCTACACTCCATACAAATACTTTCAGAAACGACTTCCTGACACTTAAATCTATACTCGATGTTAACAAATTTCTCTTCTTCAGAAACGATTTCCTTGCCATTGCCAGTCTACATTTTATATCCTCTGTACTTCGACCATCGTCAGTTATTTTGCTCCCCAAATAGCAAAACTCCTTTACTACTTTAAGTGTCTCATTTCCTAATCTAATTCCCTCAGCATCACCCGACTTAATTCGACTACATTCCATTATCCTCGTTTTGCTCTTGTTGATGTTCACCTTATATCCTCCTTTCAAGACACTATCCATTCCGTTCAACTGCTCTTCCAAGTCCTTTGCTGTCTCTGACAGAATTACAATGTCATCGGCGAACCTCAAAGTTTTTACTTCTTCTCCATGAATTTTAATACCTACTCAGAATTTGTCTTTTGTTGCCTTTACTGCTTGCTCAATATACAGATTGAATAACATCGGGGAGAGGCTACAACCCTGTCTCACTCCTTTCCCAACCACTGCTTCCCTTTCATGCCCCTCGACTCTTATACCTGCCATCTGGTTTCTGTACAAATTATAAATAGCGTTTCGCTCCCTGTATTTTACCCCTGCCACCTTTAGAATGTGAAAGAGAGTATTCCTGTCAACATTGTCAAAAGCTTTCTCTAAGTCTACAAATGCTAGAAACGTAGGTTTGCCTTTTCTTAATCTTTCTTCTAAGATAACTCGTAAGGTTAGTATTGCCTCACGTGTTCCAAAATTTCTACGGAATCCAAACTGATCTTCCCCGAGGTCCGCTGCTACCAGTTTTTCCATTCGTCTGTAAAGAATTCGCGTTAGTATTTTGCAGCTGTGACTTATTAAACTGATAGTTCGGTAATTTTCACATCTGTCAACACCTGCTTTCTTTGGGATTGGAATTATTATATTCTTTTTGAAGTCTGAGGGTATTTCACCTGTCTCATACATCTTGCTCACCAGATGGTAGAGTTTTGTCAGGACTGGCTCTCCCAAGGCCGTCAGTAGTTCTAATGGAATGTTGTCTACTCCCGGGGCCTTGTTTCGACTTAGGGCTTTCAGTGCTCTGTCAAACTCTTCACGCAGTATCGTATCTCCCATTTCATCTTCATCTACATCCTCTTCCATTACCATAATATTGTCCTCAAGTACATCGCCTTGTATGAACCCTCTATATACTCCTTCCACCATTCTGCCTTCCCTTCTTTGCTTAGAACTGGGTTTCCATCTGAGCTCTTGATATTCATACAAGTGGTTCTGTTCTCTCCAAAGGTCTCTTTCATTTTCCTGTAGGCAGTATCTATCTTACCCCTAATGAGACAAGCCTCTATATCCTTACATTTGTCCTCTAGCCATCCCTGCTTAGCCATTTTGCACTTCCTGTCGATCTCATTTTTGAGACGTTTGTATTCCTTTTTGCCTGCTTCATTTACTGCATTTTTATATTTTCTCCTTTCATCAATTAAAATCAATATTTCTTCTGTTACCCAAGGATTTCTATTAGCCCTCGTCTTTTTACCTACTTGATCGTCTGCTGCTTTCACTACTTCATCCCTCAGAGCTACCCATTCTTCTTCTACTGTATTTCTTTCCCCCATTCCTGTCAATTGTTCCCTTATGCTCTCCCTGAAACTCTCTACAACCTCTCGTTCTTTCAGTTTATCCAGGTCCCATCTCCTTATATTCCCACCTTTTTGCAATTTCTTCAGCTTCAATCTGAAGATCATAACCAAGAGATTGTGGTCAGAATCCATATCTGCCCCTGGAAATGTCTTACAATTTAAAACCTGGTTCCTAAATCTCTGTCTTACCATTATATAATCTATCTGATACCTTTTAGTATCTCCAGGATTCTTCATGGTATACAACCTTCTTTTATGATTATTGAACCAAGTGTTAGCTATGATTAAGTTATGGTCTGTGCAAAATTCTACAAGGCGGCTTCCTCTTTCATTTCTTCCCCCCAATCCACATTCACCTACTGTGCTTCCTTCTCTCCTTTTTCCTACTGACTAATTCCAGTCACCCATGACTATTAAAGTTTCGTCTCCCTTCACTACCTGAATAATTTCTTTTATCTCGACATACATTTCATCAATTTCTTCATCATCTGCAGAGCTAGTTGGCATATAAACTTGTGCTACTATAGTAGGCATGGGCTTTGTGTCTATCTTGGCCACAATAATGCGTTCACTATGCTGTTTGTATTATCTAACCCTCACTCCTATTTTTTATTCATTATTAAACCTACTCCTGCATTACCTCTATTTGATTTTGTATTTATAATTCTGTAATCACCTGACCAAAAGTCTTGTTCCTCCTGCCACCGAACTTCACTAATTCCCACTATATCTAACTTTAACCTATCCATTTCCCTTTTTAAATTTTCTAACCTACCTGCCCGATTAAGGGATCTGACATTCCACACTCCGATCCGTAGAACGCCAGTTTTCTTTCTCCTGATAACGACGTCCTCTTGAGTAGTCCCCGCCCGGAGATCCGAATGGGGGTCTATTTTACCTCCGGAATATTTTACTCAAGAGGACGCCATCATCATTTAATCATACAGTAAAGCTGCATGTCCTCGGGAAAAATTACAGCTGTAGTTTCCCCTTGCTTTCAGCCGTTCGCAGTACCAGCACAGCAAGGCCGTTTTGGTTAATGTTACAAGGCCAAATCAGTCAATCATCCAGACTGTTGCTCCTGCAACTACTGAAAAGGCTGCTGCCCCTCTTCAGGTACCACATGTTTGTCTGGCCTCTCAACAGATACCCCTCCATTGTGGTTGCACCTATGGTACGGCCATCTGTATTGCTGAGGCACGCAAGCCTCCCCACCAACGGCAATGTCCATGGTACATGGGGGGGGGGGGGGGGGGGGTACTTAAGATAGGTAAATAAATTAGTGAAATCAATGCGAAGTGAAGTAGTATACGAGTAGCGATACAAGATACACACCGCCAGGTGTAATCAGACGCCGCCGCTCACGCAGGATAGAGAAGAGAATCACTGGGACGCCACATCCAAGATATCATCATCCGATTCACGACTTCGTTCTCAATAATTAAACGGGCCATCTCACGATGCGCGTCTCCAGTCAACTGGGCGAAACTGCGACACGAGATACACACCGCCAGCCGTAATCAGACGCCGCCGCTCACGCAGCATGAAGGCTTCGCAAAAGACACAACTGCCGCTCTCCCAGCCAGAACAATCCGGTAAGAAAACCGTTGTACAAATCTTCAATAAAAGTTATGTAAAAATTCTGTTTCATTCGACCTCATACCCGAGCCGAGAAAGAACCCACACTGCCCACATGTTGTTAAGAGAGAAAAGTAATTTATTTAGTGTTTTTCACCCTGACATAATGCTTTAGAATCAAATGTCCTTTGCAGTAATGCTCATCTTGACAACTGACTAGCATCAAAAGATGTTATCCAGTTACAGAACTGAATTGATCAAGGTATCTTGAAAACTTGAAATCAATAACCACAACAGGAGAGATGTTCATTCGAACTCTTCCATAATATTGATACGAGCAGTCATGGAACAATTCAATCGTAACAATTTGGACGCCAGTTTCGCCTTCGCTTCTGGTCAATGGCACAAAGATCGATAACACAACTAAAACAGAGAAAGGATTACACTGTAAAATAGTCAGAAGATACAACTTATTTGTTGTGTACATAGTTCCGCTTAGTCAGCGCGTACACAACTTTCCCACCAGAGCGCGCCCCGCTAAGCACAACAGCGCAGGCGCAGCGCTCGTCCGTCTCTGCACTACGAGATGGCGCTGCCATAGAGACGGGCCAAATTCTGCTTCCGCCGATCCTCGTATTAACATATAACGCAGCCAATGGGATTGCTGCTAACGTAGAACCTTTTCTCCTCGTGGATCACACTCGCGCAGTGATACCTGAACACTCTAGTGTATGTATCTCTCCTACATATCGTGTGACTCGCCATAAGCCTTCAGACCAACAGCTTGAAACAATATGAGATTAAAAGCATTCCAGTTCTGTAGCAGAAATGTTAAAAGCATTTATAGCAAAACTATTGAAACTAATTGATAGCTCAACGTACAGAGATTTTTTATAAATCCTTATAGTTTTCAGGTAATTATAATGCCTTGTAAAAATTTTCCAAGAGAAATTGCCATACTATCGGTTACAGTTTTTCTTCGAGCCACTATATAACCTTAAAAAATTCTAAAACTGTTGTATCTACCAGTATCTGGCAACCCTTAGTTACACAGTTAACACGTCGGCACATCGAACACATGCGGCGCTCACCTTTACGAGAGCAGCCCGCTGACCTCTCCAACGCGCGTAGACTAGTTGCAAAACCTGTGCCAATCGTCAACGGCCAACCTTCTGCTGGTTGTGTGCGGCGCCAAATCACCGCACACAGAGGCAGGTGCACTCTGCGCCGATTGACGCTTCCTTCGCTCCACTCGTCCCACACGAAACATCAAATGACGCCGGCCGGATACACGGATGTGATCTGCACATTGACACACTGAAAACACCAGGTGGCTAATGCACGTGCATACATGGGAGGGAGACGCGCCATACGACGCCGTCCGGCAACGGACTGACGGATTGGCCGACCAGACATGCTTGTTTCCAGTCCGGCAGTGCACTCCGGTAGTGCACCACGAGCTGGATGATCGACAAGGAATTCCTAATTCATCTCGTGAGTAGTGAGCCTCGCTTGTGGGACCAGAGGATTAAAGGCTACCATAACCGGAACTGTGGAAATCTATTGGGGAGCAACTATTAGTCAAAGGTAAATATCGAAATCGTCTTGCAATGGTTTTAATACTTGCTTCAAAACACTACATCAGTCATATTACTTTTAACATATAATTTATCAAACTGTCAAAAAGAAATAAGTTGTTAATTGTTAAAATACTACTCGATGCGTTCTTTTAGTCACGGAACGGCGCCAATCCCACTGAAGTATTACTTGAAATTCTCTCTGATAATTTGAGCCTATTGTGACGGTCTGTTGAAAGTTCTTAATGAACCACTTTCTTGACGTGGTGATGCACTTCCGTCTCCTTCTAAACTTGCGGAGTTGAATAATTCACTACCTTCACGGTCAATAATTGTATTGTGAAGTTAGCAAATACATCTCACTATCCTCTCCACTTTGCCACGTGCTGTTTCAATACATTTTCCCAGTAAACGCCACTTGGCAGTCATGATAGCTAAAGCACGTTCCACCATCTTCTAGCCCCCGATAGCCTGTAATTGAAAACTTTTCCTTCGTATAAGAGATTGTCTATTAGAATATGGTTTCATGAGATAAGTTTTCAAAGGATATGCATCATCTTCAAGCAAGACAAACGACATATTTGTAGTAGTTCCTTCGACAGGCGAAGGTTGCGGTAGCGTACCATGACAGTTCTCCAAGAATCCAGACAACGTAGAAGCCGAAATGTTCCTCCATCACTCTCTTTTTTTCCATAACATCCCACATCAACAAAAATAAATCGACAACCGTAGTCCGCTACAGCTTGTAAAACTATTGAAAAAAACTTTTGCAGTTAAAAACGTAGTTCCACCTTATTTTGGACATTTAATTCGAATGTCCTTGCCATCAACGCATCCAACGGAATGGACACAATTCCGCCGTTCGTGGAATCTTCTCGCTATTTCTTCAAAATTTTTAGAGTCAGGAACGGGTAGACGTCGCTCACAGAAATTCCCTCATATCTGATCCACCACGGCCGAGACACACTTACCTATTGTATAATCACTCACTCCAAATGTTAGACCCAAGAACCGAAAAGACATCCCTGTGACTAACTACCTGAAAGAGTGAAATGATAATGGATTATTACTCAAATGATGTGGGTAGCCTTTTTTAGTGATGTTTTACGAATCTTAAACATACGTAAACAATAACAAAACATTTGTTCCAAGAACGGAGTACACCGTCTGTACTGATTTTGTGAGATTTGCGTTTTCTTTTCAAGATGAACAGGCTCTGATAACGTGGCAGAACTTGCGAGACCCTTTTAGGTTCAAATGGCTCTGTGCACTATGCGACTTAACTTCTGAGGTCATCAGTCACCTAGAACTTAGAACTAATTAAACGTAACTAACCTAAGGACATCACACACATCCATGCCCGAGGCAGGATTCGAACCTGCGACCGTAGCGGTCGCTCGGCTCCAAACTGTAGCGCCTAGAACCGCACGGCCACTGCGGCCGGCACCCTTTTAGGAAAAAAATATAATATACAGCATGACTCCAAGAGCGGTCAGTAGGCTACTGCATCTGATAAATGGCCCTATTTAAAAGGTAAGCAGTTTTTGAAAGACATCATAACACCTAGGCCAATCTCAGGAAACTTGGCTGCCACAGAGAAAGAGAATGAGCCTTCTCCACGTGATCGAAGTCCCACCACAGCAAGTGAGAAAAGTACAAATGACGGTGAAGTGTGTCTCTCTTCAGAAGAACGAGAGGCGTTTCCTTCTACGCCGTCTTCTGTGAAAGCAGACAGAAACAGACCAAAACGTCAGGTAAAAAAATATGATTCACAGGCATTGGGTATTGAGAAAAGAAATATCGACATATTTGAGCAACATGTTTTTCGAAAACAAAAATATCATGAGTTTACTGCCATCAGCCAAACAACTGGAGAAAATGAGGCTACGTATGAAAATCTTGGGGGACGTCACCGAAGCCTCAATTGCTCACAACTTCAAAATTGATGAGAGATCGTCAAGTTCACTGGATGTGCTTTACTAACGTTACAACCGTCACCTTACCTATCACCAGGTGCATCTAATTATGCCCAAGATTCGTCTTCCTTTGTGAGCGTAGTTCAAATGTGTCCTCCTGCCCAACAATCTGATGGCAATTCATTTTAATGGGCTATCCCTGATGTAGTGTTAATATATTTTTATGTATAAACTTGACGTTTAATTTCCACAATTTTCCTCATCACATTCAACGCTGATATTTGTAAGCCTTGAACCAAACAATTGTTTCTTTGTGATTTTCAGGTCATACATAGATACTTGTTAATAGTTGCTTATTTGATAATAATATCTAATATTACTGTGAAGGAACGTTAACAAACATATGTCTATGCTAGTAAATAAATTTTACTGTAACTGATGCCAAAATTTATTGATAATATTCTAGTATTATTTGACCAGTTATGCCACTCACAATAACAAAAAGGCTATTAGCTCTTTTCAACGTTGAGTTCCCTGATTGTGATAGTTGGTTTTTTCTTCTGAACTGATACATTCCCCGAAGTTGCAATGGCCAATTATAGCGTCTCTTATGCCTTCAAGTATAAAGCCAAACGTTTCTATAGACATGAGGTTGCAGTCTTTGAATTTGTCTGGAAAATTTCGCAGTGACTGAAAGTCGTAAAAAAATTCCCCTGCAGATCTGCCTTCATTAAAACGATGCACCCAAGTCCTTTTCCTATGTCTTTTAAGGTGAACGTTCTTGTCTAGCTGCAGCCAACACAGAAAAATCATCATCCGGATCATTCATGACAGCTTCTCAACAACTGCACCTGCTGACTTATAGCGTGTAACTGAGTCCTGTGCGGAAACTCATGAATGACGACAGTACACTGGGTTGATGCTCAGTGTAATCCCTTCCCGTCCCGCGTGCGACGGCTGCGCTCCGTTGCCGTACCGGCTCGGACCCAGTGTAGGCATCCACGTCGGATGACGCCGGAGCGTGTTTATTGCCCTTCACCGGAGTGGATCGGAACGGACGACTTCCGGATGCAATGTTGGTGCAGCCTTAGTTATGTGGCCGACAGTTGGCCGAGACCGTCGATGACTCGGAATCATACAATCTTCTTCGAGGTTCCGTTACTCCACCGAGGGGAACGTTGCAGCGTTGCCGACTATGACTTACAGAGCAGATCACAGACGATATATCGCACTGGAGATGTTGCCAAACTGGCTGGCAAGTCTTTTCTGTTGTACACCACCCCACCGACTTGTTTGTCCTTAACGCAACCCACTAAACCTACTGGAGGAAGCAGACGTACTGTATAAGCCTAACAGACCTGAATTCTTTCTGGAGGAAGCAGCAGCGTAATACGCCGCTCTGCGGCCTACAGATAAAGTTAAAAAGAGAATGAGGAGATATAACAATAAAAACAGGTGATAAAACGGTGACTGCTTAAAACGAACGTGGTGGGAAGTTGTGAGGAGAATATAAAAAACAAAGGGACGGTGATGCTGATTAAAACACATAGTAATTAGACAGCAACAACTAAGAAAACACGGCGACAGTCTGGCTTCTGTTCGTAACACTCAAAAAGTTGGACGCACAACACAGAACACTCATGGAAAACATTGAACTATAGAGTAGAAATGCATATGGGAGGGCGTGAAGACCCGGACAGATGAGAGGGGAAAAAAGGGGGAAGGAGAGAAAAAACAGCAAGGAGGGATGGAAATTTTTTTATGCTCTCATGCTCTTAGACTCATACAAATATTTTTCCCCAAAATGTACTTTTTACGCATGGCTTCTTTTTGTAGAGTAAAATAATTCATTGTGAAATATTCAGCATTGCAATAAATAAACTAATCATTCAATACCTTCTATGCAAAAAAGCGGTAGTAACATTGAGTTACACAGGAATATAACTGTGCAACCACATTCATGTTTCTGATGGTCACAAGCCGCTGCGCACTGCTGCAGTCACTTCTTGATGTTTTTATAGCGATGCAAGACAGGTGGCTGCACTTGAGCTCAATGAAAAGCAAACTTATACATGAGGTTTTCATTAAGAAAAATTATGTCTCTTGCAGCTAAGACACAGTAAAAATCAACATACGCATTTCAAAGAGATAAAGTGGCCTCTGAACCACTTGGAGAAACTGAGGAATCTTCAAATCATTAACAATGAAGGCCATGTAAAATACGAAATAAAATACTCAGTGGTTTCTCTGGGCACGCTACACCACGAAGAATGACGCTCGGTCAATACCGGGATACATCACAACAGAGGTCATGTTTTACTTGTAGAACATAATCATTCACGTAGCAGTGTGAAAAGAAAATACGATGGCATTACCAATAAGAGTTCTGCACAGTCGAGGTAGGTACGGGCCAACTGTTTCCTGATTTATTTGAGCTCCAAGGTTAATGCCATAAAGCCCTGTCTTACGTCTGACCAGTCACTCTACACATTCTGTGTTACGTTCATTATGATAAGCATAACCTACGTCCAGTTTAAAACATTATTTAGCATTTAGTAACAACTGTTTTCAGAAAGATAAAAAAATAACCCGAGGTTATATTCGTTCATGAGTACAACAATACGTAAAAGGTACATGAGTGCAATTTTAAACCGTGAGGGTGCTAGCAGGAATGGCCATGAAGCAGGGACAGAAGGCAGAGAGAAAGAGGAACGTGATAAAACACGGTATTGCGAGTTTAGAGGAGAAACTGGCGCGACTGATTTGCAAAACGAAAAGATTGAAAAGTGGACATTGCAGAAAATGGGAGCAATTGTTCTGTTGTTCGACTGGCGGAAAACTGACCAGACGCGTTGATTTTCGGGCGCCCGTTATGGACGTGACAGAGTGAAGTGACGCAGCTTCGCAAAGGGAACAGGGCATGTGACTGGGTGCCAAGTGCTGCCTAACGTGTTCCAGAGGCAGACAGCAGTGACGGAGGTGGATTGTGCGAATACTTGTGTTTTGTTGTTGGGCACAGCTGGGTTAATTGAAACGTGCGTCCTATGTGATTTTGAGACATTCACCATGCCACGTCTGTTTAGCAGTACTGCTATCATATGTTCGTAAGGTAGGAAAAGCCACTTAAGTGCTGCACTTTTTCCTTTTTACATTAGAGCTTCCCCAGTTACACCGGTACCTACTAAGGCTGTGCGAGCCCACCCGCCTAGCCGCGTGCTCTACCACGCTGCTTCCTGAGCGGAAAGGCGTGCCGGTCCGTGGCGCGAATCCGCCCGGCGGGTTAGTGTGAAAGAGGTCCTGTGTGCCGGGCAGCCTATGGATGGTTTGAAGGCGGTTTTCCATCTACATCGGCGAATGCCGGCTGGTTCCCCTTAGTCCGCCTCAGTTACACTATGTCGGCGATTGCTGCGTAAACTCTGTCTCCACTTAAAGGGGGTGGGACGTCAAACGGGCCGACTTGGAGCAGGAGAGGCACCACAGGACATTTTAATTTCCACTGTCTATACTTTTACAAGTAAATTCATAAAACTTTGTCAGTATCACCAGGAAGGATTCAGGATTCACAGTCGTAGCAGCGGAAGTTCAAAAACATAACAAAATAATTTTTTTTAGACGTGAACCTTCATCATTTTTTCACTTACTATTGGCTGCATTTGTTGCTATAGGTACACTTTTCTTCATTAGTAAGAGAGACTGTTCGATGAATTTTTCACAGCATACTAACGATACTTTCAGGTGTCTGAAACTCTAGACTCTATTTAATTTATGAAAAAATGAATGGGCTGTTACATTTTAAACTTTATGTTTAGAATAAAATCAAATTTTGTAGATAATTATCTCAATTTTTACCACAGTTTTTAATAGATTTGAAAAATTCTAGAGTTTCATACGCCTGTAAGTATGGTTTGTATGCTGTGCAAAATTCATCAAAGAATCTCTCTTAGTTGTGAAGAAAAATATACCTATAGCAACAAATGCAGCCAATAGTAAGCGAAAAAATGATGAAATTTCACATGTAAAAAAATTTATTTTGTTATGTGTTTGAACTTCCACTACTATGAGTGTGAATCCCGAATCCTTTCTGGTGATGCTGACAAAGTTTTATGAATTTATTTGTAGAAGTATAAACAGTGGAAATTAAAATGTCCTGTGGTGCCTCTCCTGCTCCAAGTCGACCCGTTTGACGTCCTACCCACCTTAAGCATACACCATAATTACTCTAGCACGCAGACGTTGTGGGTTACACTTGTCTGGTATGAGACGTTCCCGGGGTCGGGGTCCACTGGGGGGCCGATTGGTTCTGTGTGGGTTGGCATTGGGGTGGGTGGACTGCTGTGGCCTGTCACGGGGTTGTGTACCACTGAGGGCTATGACGGGACGAAGCTTCTCCGTCGTTTGTAGGTGCACAGACACAATACACAAGGCTGTCCGGAATTCTTAGTAGGTTAACCTTCATATGAAGCCTTACTTCACACTGCTGTATGAATAATAACGTACTGTAAGTGTAACACAGTTTTTGGCTTCACGTTGTTTGATAATGTCCAAAGATGCCAATTTGTCTGATAGATAATAACAGAATTGAGCCTTGCTTGCGGCTACCGTTGGTGCCGTGTGTAGGTTTCTGCCAGACCGCATCGTTTAGTTGGCATGGTTGCGTTGTTTGTCTTCTTCTCGTGTTCACTGGTGCCACTCGGTTTCCTAAGCGTTGCCTGTCCGCTAGTGGCAGCAGCGGCACTTATCGATATGTAGTCCGGCTGCTCTATCTTTGGGGGGCGACGTCGTGCTTCTTACGTGTCGTGTGAGTGAGAGTTCGGCTGGGGACAGAGGGCAGAGTGACAACACAGGCTAGCCTCACCATGAGTATCGTTAATCAAAATATCCACGGGTATGCTGCCGGTCTATAGTGTCCAACGGGCACAATATTTCGGCGATCATACATGTCGCCATCATCAGGTGAACTGACGGACTGAGCTCCTGTGAACGTGCCGGCACGGAGATCCGTACGCTATGGCTGCTCAGAGGGAACCGGGTTCGGTCGCGGCGGCGGCCGATTTAAATACCCTCCGCCCGCAGCGCGCTCCCTCCGCCATCCGCGCCCTGCGCCACGGTCGCGCGGTGGAACAGATTGCGACGGCGTCTGAGATGACGTCGGTGTGATGGCTCTGTCCGCCGTGGTCGTCACAACTATACGTTTGCTCGATTTACTCTTGATTAACCCAGTCGCTGGTTCCCAAGCCTTGCTAAGATTATAGCCACAGTCACGGTTTATGAGGTCGTCATTGGTGCGAATTTCGATGGCCTCTCTAACAACGCTGTCCCAGTATCTCGACGTCTGTACCAGAATCCTCGTGCGGTCATACTCCATGGCGTGATTTTCCGACAAACAATGTTCAGCGACCGCCGACTTGCTCGGATACATCAGTCGAGTGTGCCTCTGGTGTTCACGGCATCGATCCTCGACGGTACGCATCGTCTGACCAATATACGACTTGCCACATTGACACGGAATCTGGTACACGCCGGCCTTCCTCAAACCGAGGTCATCTTTGGCGCTCCCCACCAGTGCACGAGTTTTATTTGGAGGACAAAACACAGTTCCGACCCGGTGTTTCTTCAGAATGCGGGCGATTTTCCCCGAGAGTGCGCCTGTGTATGGAATAAATGCAGTGCCTACCTCCTCCCTCGTGACTCCATCCATCTCAACAGGTTGTGGTGCAGTGGTTGGGCGGAGAGCACGTTGAATCTGCCACTCTGAGTACCCATTTTTTCGAAATACAGTTCTCAGATGTTCCAATTCCTGGGGTAGACTCTCTGCGTCAGAGATAGTGCGCGCCCTATGTACTAGAGGTTTAAGTACCCCATTCCTCTGTGAAGGGTGGTGGCAGCTGTCTGCGTGCAAATACAGATCAGTGTACGTAGTCTTCCGATACACCCCATGACCTAGGGTGCCGTCAGCCCTTCTCTTGACCAAGACGTCAAGGAAAGGTAATTTACCCTCCGTTTCAGTCTCCATAGTGAATTTGATGTTGGGGTGTATGGAGTTTAGATGTGTAAGGAAGTCAAGGAGTTTATCCATACCCTGTGGCCAGATGACGAACGTGTCGTCCACGTAACGGAAAAAGCAAGTAGGTTTCCATACGGATGACGACAGGGCTTCCTTCTCGAAGTTCTCCATGTACAAATTCGCTACCACCGGTGAGAGTGGGCTACCCATGGCGATTCCTTCCGCTTGTTCGTAGTATTCTCCATTAAAAAGAAAATACGTGGAAGTATTTTAATGGAGAATACTACGAACAAACGGAGGGAGTCGCCATGGGTAGCCCACTCTCACCGGTGGTAGCGAATTTGTACATGGAGAACTTCGAGAAGGAAGCCCTGTCGTCATCCGTATGGAAACCTACTTGCTTTTTCCGTTACGTGGACGACACGTTCGTCATCTGGCCACAGGGTATGGATAAACTCCTTGACTTCCTTACACATCTAAACTCCATACACCCCAACATCAAATTCACTATGGAGACTGAAACGGAGGGTAAATTACCTTTCCTTGACGTCTTGGTCAAGAGAAGGGCTGACGGCACCCTAGGTCATTGGGTGTATCGGAAGACTACGTCCACTGATCTGTATTTGCACGCAGACAGCTGCCACCACCCTTCACAGAGGAATGGGGTACTTAAACCTCTAGTACATAGGGCGCGCACTATCTCTGACGCAGAGAGTCTACCCCAGGAATTGGAACATCTGAGAACTGTATTTCGAAAAAATGGGTTCTCAGAGTGGCAGATTCAACGTGCTCTCCGCCCAACCACTGCAGCACAACCTGTTGAGATGGATGAAGTCACGAGGGAGGAGGTAGGCACTGCATTTATTCCATACACAGGCGCACTCTCGGGGAAAATCGCCCACATTCTGAAGAAAAAAAGGTCGGAACTGTGTTTTGTCCTCCAAATAAAAATCGTGCACTGGTGGGGAGCGCCAAAGATGACCTCGGTTTGAGGAAGGCCGGCGTGTACCAGATTCCGTGTCAATGTGGCAAGTCGTATATTGGTCAGACGATGCGTACCGTCGAGGATCGATGCCGTGAACACCAGAGGCACACTCGACTGATGTATCCGAGCAAGTCGGCGGTCGCTGAACATTGTTTGTCGGAAAATCACGCCATGGAGTATGACCGCACGAGGATTCTGGTACAGACGTCGAGATACTGGGACAGCGTTGTTAGAGAGGCCATCGAAATTCGCACCAATGACGACCTCATAAACCGTGACTGTGGCCATAATCTTAGCAAGGCTTGGGAACCAGCGATTGGGTTAATCAAGAGTAAATCGAGCAAACGTATAGTTGTGACGACCACGGCGGACAGAGCCATCACACCGACGTCATCTCAGACGCTGTCGCAATCTGTTCCACCGCGTGACCGTGGCGCGGGGCTCGGACGGCGTAGGGAGCGCGCCGCGGGCGGAGGGTATTTAAATCGGCCGCCGTCGCGACTGAACCCAGTTCCCTCTGAGCAGCCATAGCGTACGGATCTCCGTGCCGGCACGTTCACAGGAGCTCAGTCCGTCAGTTCACCTGATGATGGCGACATGTATGATCACCGAAATATTGTGCCCGTTGGACACTATAGACCGGCAGCATACCCGTTGATATTTTGATTATCAAATACGCCGGGAGAAACTCAAGAATCACATGAGTATCGTTTGTCGCTCGCTAGACTGCCACTAGGCCGAGTTACCATCTTGTGATCTGAATGCAACTCTTGGCTGCCTTTCTCTTCGCTCGCGAAACTGTTTTTGGTGTGACCTACTCAAAGGTCGATTCCTGGAGCACCGTCTGTTTTATTTTATTATTGCATTATTAAGTTATCATCAATTGTCTCACCTGTTTCATGATCTGTTGTTTGCTTTTTAAAATTAACTTTTTCTATGCCATTCGCCGTTTGATAGTACATTTGTTAAAAATTTTTAATAATTGCCGTTTTGGGCTTTAAAGGCTTCAGCCATGATTGTGGTTACTTGCTTTAAAATTCTGGTTGCGACCACATTGGCTTGTTTTCCAAAATTATTTTCTGTCTGTATCTTATGTATGTTTGTTTAATTTTTTATGATTGCTATTCTGACGTGAAAGGCCTTCAGCCGAGATTGTGGTTACTAGCCTTAAAACTCTGATTGCGACCACACTGGGTTGTTTTCAAAAATTATTTGCTGTTTGTATTTTATTTTTGTTTGCTAAATTTTTTTTAATAATTGATATTTTGGGCGTTAAAGGCCTTCTGCCGTGATTGTGGTTACTTGCCTTAAAATTCTGACTGCGGCCAGATTGGCTTGTCTCCGAAATTACTGGTTGTCTGTATTTTATGTATTTGTGAAATTTTAAGTAATTGCCGTTTTTCGCGGTAATGGCCTTCAGCCGTGATTGTGGTTATGTTGCTTAAATGTCTGGTTGCGACCTCAAGGGCTTGTTTTCAAAAATTATTTATTAAAATAAATGAGTGAAATTTCAAAGCAAACCTATAGTAATTCGGGATACACGTTTTTCTTTAATAGCTTCTGATCAGAAATTTGGCTTCTGTGAGTGTACTAAACGTAGGGTGCACCGAGATGCGGGCATGCTAGCTGTTGATGGTAAGGTTAGTGAATTTGATCTCACCTATCTGTCTTCCCAGCAGGCATCTGAACTAAAGGGTTTGTTGGAGAGGTTCCCAGAGGTTCTCTGTGATAGACTGGGGGTTACTAATGTTCTTGGCTACCATATTCGTCTGTCTGACAATATTCCCGTCAGGCAGCCCCTTACCACCTCTTACCGCGTAAGATGAAGATACTAAGGGAAAAGATGTCCAAAATGCTTGAGCAGAGAGTTATTAGGCCCTCTACATCTGCTTATGCCTCCCCTATACTCCTCGTCCCTAAGGATCAGGGGCGGGACTTACGGCCTGATTTTGACTATCGCTGCCTAAAAAGGAAGTTCGTCCTTGAATTGGTTCCTTTACCTGATGTTTATAACTCCTTTACTTGGTTTGGCGGGGCTAACTGGTTCACTGTGCTCGACCTGAATCAAGCCTATTATCAGATTCCCTTAGCCGAAGAATGTAAACACGTTACAGCATTTTCTACTGACTGGAATCTGTTTGAATTTAATAGGGTCCCTTTTGGTTTGGCTACTGGTGCAGCCGTCCTTACTCGTTTGCTGGATAATATTCTTGGAGACTTGAAATTAGTCTGTGTTTGCAAATACCTGGAAGATCTGGTAATCTATAGTCGTTAGTTTCAAGAGCATTTGGAGCATATACAGCAAGATTTGTTAGGTTGTAAAGGGCCAGTTTAACTGTTCAACCCAATAAGGTGACATTAGACGGGCAGGAGGTATCCTTCTGAGGTCACCAAGTATCAGGAGAGAGTTTTCGCATCGATCAGGAGCGGACTAAGGCCTTGAGAGCCCTTCCACCGTCCACTGATAAGCGAGATATTGGCAATTTCATAGGGACGGCGAATTATTTTAGGCGTTTTGTTCCTAATTTAGCTCAGTTGGCGGCTCCTCTAAATGAGCTGCGCCGAAAAGCGGTGCATTTTGAGTGGGTACCTGCTCAAGAGGACGCCTTTGAGCGTACTAAGGCGGCTGTAGCCAACCCTCCCATTCTCGGAGTGCCTGATTTCAATAAGAAATTTATTGCCCAACGCGATGCATCGAATGGGGGTATTTTCTCCTCCAGGAGTTCGAAGATCAAAGGCAGCCATTAGCAGCGCTGAGCTGATTCTGTTTGCGAGTGTGAGGCATTGTCTTGTTCGCACTGGATAGGTATCGGTTTTACCTCTAACAGAATATTTCAGCTAGAGACCGTCAATCAGGGTGCTAGCCAGGCAGCGCAAAACTGATCGTATCGCCAGGTGGGCAGTATGAATTTCGGCGGGAACGCAATCTTAGTTGTGTCGCGTTAGGCGATATTCCTCATTTGTTTAGTGAAATTGCCAATCATCAGGATCAGGACTCCACTTGGAAACCGGTTAAGAAACGGCTCTCGCTGGTGAGCATTTGGATCAATACATCATCAGCAAGAGCATTTTGTGTAAAGGGGTAAAAGGCTGGGACATACCAAGGAGTTTAAGATCTCTCTACCAAGGACCCTAATACGCCCGGTTTTGATTGGCAGGCATTTAGGAACCTATAAGACATTGGGGCCGGCCGGAGTGACCGAGCGGTTCTAGGCGCTACAGTCTTGAACCGCGCGACCGCTACGGTCGCAGGTTCGAATCCTGCCTCTGGCATGAATGTGTGTGATATCCTTAGGTTAGTTAAGTTTAAGCAGTTCGAAGTTCTAGCGGACTGCTGACCTCAGTAGTTAAGTCCTATAGTGCTCATAGCCATTTGAACCATTTTATAAGACGTTGCAGAAGATTATGGAGCATCCGACTTGGCCGTCTATTAACCGAGAGACAAATATATTATACTAGAACTGACATGTGATTAAATTTTCTCGCAATTTGGGTGCATAGATCCTGAGAAATCAGTACCCAGAACGACCACCTCTGGCCGTAATAATGGCCTCGATATGCCTGGGCATTGAGTCAAGCAGAGATTGGATGGCGTGTGCAGGTACGGCTGCCCATGCAGCTTCAACACGATACCACAGTTCGTCAAGAGCAGTGACTGGCGTATTGCGACGAGCCAGTTGCTCGGCCACCATTGACCAGACGTTTTCAACTGGTGAGAGATCTGGAGAACGAGCTGGCCAGGGCAGCAGTCGAACATTTTCTATATCCAGAAAGGCCCGTACAGGACCTGCAACATGCGGTCGTTGCATTATCCTGCTGAAATGTAGGGTTTCGCAGGGATCGAATGAAGGGTAGAGTCACGGGTCGTGATACATCTGAAATGTAACGTCCACTATTCAAAGTGCCGTCAGTGGGAACAAGAGGTGACCGAGACATGTAACCAATGGCACCCCATACCATCACGTTTCCAATGTGCGTTCACCGCGATGTCGCCAAACACGGATGCGACCATCATGGCGCTGTAAACAGAACCTGGATCCATCCGAGAAAATGACGTTTTGCCATTCGTGCACCCAGGTTCGTCGTTGAGTACACCATCGCAGGCGCTTGTGTCTGTGATGCAGCGTGAAGGGTAACCGCAGCCATGGTCTCCGACCTAAGAGTCCATGCTGCTGCAAACGTCGTCTATCTGTTCGTGCAGATGGTTGTTGTCTTGCTAACTGCCCCATCTGTTGACTCAGGGATCGAGACGTGACTGCACGATCCGTTACAGCCATGCGGATAAGATGCCTGTCATCTCGACTGCTAGTGATACGAGGCCGTTGGGAGCCAGCAAGGCATTCCGTATTACCCTCCTGAACCCATCGATTCCATGTTCTGCTAACAGTCATTGGATCTCGACCAACGCGAGCAGCAATGTCGTTATACGATAAACCGCAATCGCGATAGGCTACAATCCGATCTTTATCAAAGTCGGAAACGTGATGGTACGCATTTCTCCTCCTTACACTAGGCATCACAACAACGTTTCGCCAGGCAACGCCGGTCAACTGCTGTTTGTGTATGAGAAATCGGTTGGAAACTTTCCTGATGTCAGCACGTTGTAGGTGTCGCCACCAGCGCCAACCTTGTGTGAATGCTCTGAAAAGCTAATCATTTGCATATCACAGCATCTTCTTCCTGTCGGATAAATTTCGCGTCTGTAGCACGTCATCTTCGTGATGTAGCAATTTTAATGGCCAGTAGTGTATTTGTTACATTTTAAATAATTTCCATTTTTTGCGTTAAAGTCCTTCAGCCGTGATTATGATTACGCGCCTTAAAAGTCTGATTGCAACCTCAAGCCACCAATGCAGTGCAACAGGCAACAGCTGTAGCTTTTAGTGCCATACCGTCTTTTCGCCAAATTAATGAAGAAGGAGAGGAATGATTCGAGTGGTTGCAACAGTGTGATGCTCACGTAATTGCTCATAAAGCACCCGGGGCCGTGAAACTACATTACATTTGTCAACAGTAGGACGTGTAATATTTCGCCTCATTCAAAAATTGTTCCCTAACGCTACTCCTATTGAACTTTCCTCTGATAAGATAGTAGATTCCCCAACTAACTGTTATGACCAACAAGTGAGTGTGGTGGTAGCTAGGTACCAAATGGTTGAAATGGCTCTGAGCACTATGGGACTTAACATCTGTGGTCATCAGTCCCCTAGAACTTAGAACTACTTAAACCTAAGTAACCTAAGGGCATCACACACATCCATGCCCGAGGCAGGATTCGAACCTGCGACCGTAGCAGTCCTGCGGTTCCGGACTGAGCGCCTAGAACCGCTAGACCACCGCGGCCGGCGGTACCAAATCTTCCGTTGCAAGAAGAGGCCTGAACAAACTTATCGCGAGTGGGTAACAGATTTGCAGGGTATGGTGAGGAAATGCAAATTAAAATGTGCTTGTTGTGCTTTATATTCAGATTTTATGTTGCACGATGTGACTGTGTACAGTGTCACTGATGTCAGACTTAGGGAACAGATTTTGAAACAGTCAGATCAATCCTTTCAGCACGTAGTGCAAATTCTAGATCAGTATTATTCCGGTGTCGTGTCGGCTGATAAATCTAAGCAGCCACCAGTTTGTTGGTTTGAGTCCTCTCTTGCTTGTGACCGGCCCTTTACGCAGCAACAGCCCGCATGGTCTGAGCCACGTAAACAGTTTTCTAAAGGGGCCAAGGAATCTAGGTGCTGCCCTTGGTGCTATTCACGGCACAAACGCCAAGACTGCCTGTCCTGACAAGCACAGTGTTACGCTTGTGGCAAGAAAGGTTACGTGCAGTCCGTATGTTTGCAACACAACAAACCTAAGAATTCTCCACTCTCACAAAAATCCAGACACAAGGCCCATATAATCAATGCAGAGCGTTCAAAGCCTACTGCAGGCATTAGCAAAACTAGCATGAGAACAATTTCTTCAGTGCTACACGAGCCCAACAAACCTTTTGTTCATTGGCATAATAGTGGAAAACGCGTGAAATTTCAGTTGAACACGGGTGCCTCTGTTACGCTGCTGAATCATAACGTATATGAGCTGCTAGTCTCACCACACCTCACAGCTTATAATGGACAAGACATTCCCTTTCTTGAAAAATGTTATTTGCCTGCCATGTATCGCTCACATACGCAAACTGTGACTTTCACTGTGCTACAGTCAGGTGATTGTGAGAACATATTTGGCCTTGGTTTGGCTTTCAAATTCAGGACCATGTGTTGTCATTGTCCGCTTTCAATTCAAAAGACAATGCAGCTAGCTTGCTGAAAGTATTCCCTGAACTTTTTTCAGAAGATTTAGGCAAGGCTAACAATTTTGTTCAACATATTACTATGAAAGACAATGCTTAGCCGAAATTTTGTCGAGCTGGAATTGTTCCCATTGCATTAGGGGACAATGTCGCTGCTGAACTTAAGGAATTGCAAGACAGTGGAGCTGCTGTGACCACACCAGCTAGTCAACGGGGAAGTCCGCTGGTTTCGATCCCAAAGCCTTCCGGTCGCATTCACCTCTGTGTTGATATTAAGTCCACAGTCAACCCACAAACTGTCATTGATACTTATACATTGCCACGGCCCGAGGTTCTCATGGACAGATTAGGCGCTGGTCGGTACTTTTCAAATGTGAACACTTATTTGGGCTTGTTTAAATATTTGCGTTTGAGTTTTGTTAGTGCTTCAGTACCCGCCATTTTCAGACGGTGTGGGAAGAGCTGACTGCTCAAGTACCAAACTGTTGAAACCAATTTGGACGATATTGTCGTAACTGGTCGTACACGTCAAGAACGCGTTGCAAATTTGCGTACTTTTTTTCGTGCGTTATCTGATGCAGGACTAAAATGTAGACCAGACAAGTGTGATTTTTTTAAACCTGAGTTGCAGTATCTTGGTCATGTCACAAACAGTGAAGGTGTACATCCTCTTCAGTCACATTTGCTAGCCATACAAAACGTGCCAGTACTCGCAATGTCACAGAATGGAAGTCAGTCTTAGGGAAAACGAACTATTATATTCGGTTCATATCGAATGTTGCACAAATCGCAGCTCCATTGCATCGCTTGCGTCACAAGAACGTCACCTTTGTTTGGACAGATGAGTGCCAAAGAAGCTTTTCAAAATCTTAAAGATACATTGCTTAGTGATCGATACTTGGTGCACTTTGATCCTGACAAACTAGTTGTGTTGCAAGTTGACGCTTCTTCTCACGGAATCGGTCTAGTGCTTTCGCATCAAAAGTGTTGTCCAAAGTTCATTGTAACTCTTCACAAATAGAGAAAGAGCCATTGGCTATTGCGTATGATGTAACCACATTGTACCACTATTTGTATGGCAGAAAATTCTACTTAGTAACGGATCACAAGCCATTGCATTCCTTGTTTCATGCGATGACGCCGGTTCCTGTACGAAATGCTCAAAAATTGCAAAGATGGTCTTTGTTGTTGTCTCAATACCAGTACGAGTTTGTGTACCTTGCGACACCTCAACATGGTAATACGGACGCACTTTCACGTCTTCCAATTGGCCCTGATACAGACCTTAACGTTTCTTCAGCATCTTGTTGTCACATCGATGATCAGGATTGTGAACTGCTTCAATCCTTTCTTCTGAACTATCGGAAGATTGCACAGACCACAGAAACTGATTCAGATTTGAACATTTTGCAAAAATACATTCACACATCTCGGCCTAGCTCACTGAATAGCACAAAGGAGTCTGCAGTGCGCCGACACTTTGCACGTCGGCATAGCCTCGCTATGCAGAAAAATGTGATTCTTGTTCAAAATGACACTGGACAGTCACGTGTGTTGATCCCAAAAGCTGTGCCAAAAAGAAGTGTTGAAGTTACTTCACCAAGGACCTTGGGGGTGGGGGATGTTCGTACGAAACAGTTAGCGCATCGACACTGCACTTGGCAGGGTATGGACGCCCAAATAGAACATATGACGTCACAGTGCCACGCATGTACGGAAAATCAGTCCGCTCTGGCACAAAAATTCTCTGCTTTTTCTAAGTCTGCAACGTATGCACATGGACTTTGCGAAACCTTTTTGGAACACTCGTTGGTTGATAGTGGTAGACTGATATAGCAAGTTTCCTTTTGCTGTGCCAATGAACTCGACCATGTCAGTGGCGCAGTTGAGGCGTTGTCCATTACTTTTTGCCTCTGAGATTCTGAAGTCACAGAGTCGGACGAGGACCCTCAGTTCACGTCAAATGAGTTTTATTCATTCTGTGAACGCAGTGGCATACAGCATCTAACTAGTGCACCGTTCCATCCACATTCAAACGGCTAAGCGGAACAGAACGTTTTGTCAGAACCTCCATGCAGCCAAACTTCGCAGCGCACACCCCAGGGATCAAGCATTGCAACTGTTTCTCGCCTCCTATCGTTCGCATGCACTAGATGGACCGTCGCCGGCGGAACTGTTTCACGGCCGCTGCCATCGGACGCTGCTCCACCTGCTCCACTCTCCTCAGCATCCGGCGCTAAAGGGAGGCCGCAAGTATCGCTTCGCGCCGGGTTATATACTGTGTTTTTAGCGGCAGCAGGCGGTAGGAGCGAGGTGAGATCCTTCGCCGACTTGACGCATGCATGTATCTCATTTTAGGCCCAGACGGCTTGCAGCGCCGACGTCACCATCAACTTCGCCACTGTCATGTGAACGGTGATCCTTCTGTATCTATACGGGTCCGAGGGCAGCTCGGCCACAGCAGCCGCCACAGGGTATCATCACGACACAGCGGGACGACCCCATGGAGACGGAGCCTTCGCCTCCTCCACCTCCTCTCGTCCTACCGATGGAGCTGGAGCCGCCCACGCTGCAGCAGCCAACGCCTTCTGCATCTTCGTATGGGCCTCAGAAGGTACACGCGTACCCTTCTGGACGTTTTCCGGGGGACGTTTCCACCAGAGCGAAGGCCGGATGGCGGGGTACGATTGGAACACTGACGCCCCTGCAGCCACAGCTTTAAATCCATCAGAGCGACCTCGTTCCTGCCTCCCCCGCCATTGTAGTGCTCCCTATACGACGGTGGTCCTTCACTTTGTTTGGGGGGGGGAGGATGTTAGGGCACAAAGTCAAGCGCCGGCACGTCAGTCGGGAACGATAGAGCAGAAGGGGCTTTGAGAAGACGTCAACCAACCGCATGCTGACCGACCCCTCCCCAGGACGACAACGCGACAGCAGCTGCCCCTATTCGAGGTGGACATTAGCGCCGCGCCCGAGTAGTCGCTGCCCGGTTCTACAGCAGCTTCAAGACTACCAACTTGGATAGAAGTGTCAACCCTAATCACTTGCTTGTACTGTCTATGTAACACGGACTTGAAAAATATTGTACTGAAGAGATAATGTAGCCTGTCGCCTGTGCGACACATCTGTGTAACACTATGTTAAGTATTGTTTTCATTCATTTTATAATAAAACTCGTTAAAACGATTTGTTTGAATGTTGTCTAGCGATCCGAGAAAGCTGGTTTCCTGGAGACCCCATATTTGACGACCAGTCTGGATTTTGCAGAAACAGCCAACGTGTAAAACATAGTTACGTAGAACAAGACGAAAGCAGGTGGAGACGTGTGTGGTAAGTTGCAACTTAGCAAGACACGCTTACCGATAGGCTAGGGTCACATTTCATTCCATACTGCATACTGAAAGCGTAAGGGTTTTAGCAATTCGCGCAGCTAGCAACCCAGACAGCTGCACTCGACGAAAGCTCATACATACCTCTGTTTGGAGCATGGTTGTTTGTCGAGAATGTTTAACAAGGGAAGACTGTAACTGAACTGTGTAGACTAAAGTACTGCGATAAATAATCCGTGCATTTCATCCTGTTTACTAAATTATTTTACAATATTTTTTGTGGATATGAAACTGATATAGCATATTAAGAAACTTAGAGCTCGATCAGTTAAGTTTGTTGTTGGTTCATTATTGATCTTTATTCACTCTCTTACTGTACTTCTAGTGAATTGTCATTTTTTCAAACCCTATATTCATCATTTTTATCAAACATATTTAGTGCAATACATTCCACCATGTCCTTCTCCTTCTATATGTCTCTAACCAGTTCTTATGAAAATATTCTCCGGCTAGACTCTTCTGTTTATCTTTACCTGCTGTACTACTCATATCTCCCATCATTATACCTTTCATATAACTGTTACATTTTATCCTGGAATCCACAGTTTGTTCTTGTATGTCATGTGTTTCCTCTTCCTCTCTATCATATGTTGCACGTAACTTTAAAGATCAAAGTTTCCGTAGTGCTGTTTAGCATGTTCATGTTAGCACTGTTTCATTTAATTGCATCAATTTCTAAATGTCCTTATCCTGATTTTCTTGTACATTGTTTCAATGTCGTTTTCATCGTCACCATGTTCAAGTCCTGTGATTCCTTCATACGGTGTTTTCTGCTGGTTCTAATATATTAATATTCTAGCACATCATTTATTCTATTACATTTTCCTTTTTGCCCTCTCTATTCAATATTTCATTCCATATCGCCATTCTCAGGGCATAGATTTTGTTTTTCTAATCTTATTGTCCCCCCATGAACCATGGACCTTGCCGTTGGTGGGGAGGCTTGCGTGCCTCAGCGATACAGATAGCCGTACCGTAGGTGCAACCACAACGGAGGGGTATCTGTTGAGAGGCCAGACAAACGTGTGGTTCCTGAAGAGGGGCAGCAGCCTTTTCAGTAGTTGCAAGGGCAACAGTCTGGATGATTGACTGGTCTGGCCTTGTAACAATAACCAAAACGGCCTTGCTGTGCTGGTACTGCGAACGGCTGAAAGCAAGGGGAAACTACAGCCGTAATTTTTCCCGAGGGCATGCAGCTTTACTGTATGATTACATGATGATGGCGTCCTCTTGGGTAAAATATTCCGGAGGTAAAATAGTCCCTCATTCGGATCTCCGGGCGGGGACTACTCAAGAGGATGTCGTTATCAGGAGAAAGAAAACTGGCGTTCTACGGATCGGAGCGTGGAATGTCAGATCCCTTAATCGGGCAGGTAGGTTAGAAAATTTAAAAAGGGAAATGGATAGGTTGAAGTCAGATATAGTGGGAATTAGTGAAGTTCGGTGGCAGGAGGAACAAGACTTCTGGTCAGGTGACTACAGGGTTATAAACACAAAATCAAATAGGGGTAATGCAGGAGTAGGTTTAATAATGAATAGGAAAATAGGAATGCGGGTAAGCTACTACAAACAGCATAGTGAACGCATTATTGTGGCCAAGATAGATACGAAGCCCACACCTACTACAGTAGTACAAGTTTATATGCCAACTAGCTCTGCATATGACGAAGAAATTGAAGAAATGTATGATGAAATAAAAGAAATTATTCAGATAGTGAAGGGAGACGAAAATTTAATAGTCATGGGTGACTGGAATTCGAGTGTAGGAAAAGGGAGAGAAGGAAACATAGTAGGTGAATATGGATTGGGGGACAGAAATGAAAGAGGAAGCCGCCTTGTAGAATTTTGCACAGAGCACAACATAATCATAACTAACACTTGGTTTAAGAATCATGAAAGAAGGTTGTATACATGGAAGAACCCTGGAGATACTAAAAGGTATCAGATAGATTATATAATGGTAAGACAGAGATTTAGGAACCAGGTTTTAAATTGTAAGACATTTCCAGGGGCAGATGTGGACTCTGACCACAATCTATTGGTTATGACCTGTAGATTAAAACTGAAGAAAATGCAAAAAGGTGGGAATTTAAGGAGATGGGACTTGGATAAACTAAAAGAACCAGAGGTTGTACAGAGATTCAGGGAGAGCATAAGGGAGCAATTGACAGTAATGGGGGAGAGAAATACAGTAGAAGAAGAATGGGTAGCTTTGAGGGATGAAGTAGTGAAGGCAGCAGAGGATCAAGTAGGTAAAAAGACGAGGGCTAGTAGAAATCCTTGGGTAACAGAAGAAATACTGAATTTAATTGATGAAAGGAGAAAATATAAAAATGCAGTAAGTGAAACAGGCAAAAAGGAATACAAACGTCTCAAAAATGAGATCGACAGGAAGAGCAAAATGGCTAAGCAGGGATGGCTAGAGGACAAATGTAAGGATGTAGAGGCCTATCTCACTAGGGGTAAGATAGATATCGCCTACAGGAAAATTAAAGAGACCTTTGGAGATAAGAGAACGACTTGTATGAATATCAAGAGCTCAGATGGAAACCCAGTTCTAAGCAAAGAAGGGAAAGCAGAAAGGTGGAAGGAGTATATAGAGGGTCTATACAAGGGCGATGTACTTGAGGACAATATTATGGAAATGGAAGAGGATGTAGATAAAGATGAAATGGGAGATATGATACTGCGTGAAGAGTTTGACAGAGCACTGAAAGACCTGAGTCGAAACAAGGCCCCCGGAGTAGACAATATTCCATTGGAACTACTGACGGCTGTGGGAGAGCCAGTCCTGACAAAACTCTACCATCTGGTGAGCAAGATGTATGAAACAGGCGAAATACCCTCAGACTTCAAGAAGAATATAATAATTCCAATCCCAAAGAAAGCAGGTGTTGACAGATGTGAAAATTACCGAACTATCAGCTTAATAAGTCACAGCTGCAAAATACTAACACGAATTCTTTACAGACGAATGGAAAAACTAGTAGAAGCCAACCTCGGGGAAGATCAGTTTGGATTCCGTAGAAACACTGGAACACGTGAGGCAATACTGACCTTACGACTTATCTTAGAAGAAAGATTAAGGAAAGGCAAACCTACGTTTCTAGCATTTGTAGACTTAGAGAAAGCTTTTGACAATGTTGACTGGAATACTCTCTTTCAAATTCTAAAGGTGGCAGGGGTAAAATACAGGGAGCGAAAGGCTATTTACAATTTGTACAGAAACCAGATGGCAGTTATAAGAGTCGAGGGACATGAAAGGGAAGCAGTGGTTGGGAAGGGAGTAAGACAGGGTTGTAGCCTCTCCCCAATGTTGTTCAATCTGTATATTGAGCAAGCAGTAAAGGAAACAAAAGAAAAATTCGGAGTAGGTATTAAAATTCATGGAGAAGAAATAAAAACTTTGAGGTTCGCCGATGACATTGTAATTCTGTCAGAGACAGCAAAGGACTTGGAAGAGCAGTTGAATGGAATGGACAGTGTCTTGAAAGGAGGATATAAGATGAACATCAACAAAAGCAAAACAAGGATAATGGAATGTAGTCTAATTAAGTCGGGTGATGCTAAGGGAATTAGATTAGGAAATGAGGCACTTAAAGTAGTAAAGGAGTTTTGCTATTTGGGGAGCAAAATAACTGATGATGCTCGAAGTAGAGAGGATATAAAATGTAGGCTGGCAATGGCAAGGAAAGCGTTTCTGAAGAAGAGAAATTTGTTAACATCCAGTATTGATTTAAGTGTCAGGAAGTCATTTCTGAAAGTATTCGTATGGAGTGTAGCCATGTATGGAAGTGAAACGTGGACGATAAATAGTTCGGACAAGAAGAGAATGGAAGCTTTTGAAATGTGGTGCTACAGAAGAATGCTGAAGATTAGATGGGTAGATCACATAACTAATGAGGAAGTATTGAATAGGATTGGGGAGAAGAGAAGTTTGTGGCACAACTTGACCAGAAGAAGGGATCGGTTGGTAGGACATGTTCTGAGGCATCAAGGGATCACAAATTTAGTATTGGAGGGCAGCGTGGAGGGTAAAAATCGTAGAGGGAGACCAAGAGATGAATACACTAAGCAGATTCAGAAGGATGTAGGTTGCAGTAGGTACTGGGAGATGAAAAAGCTTGCACAGGATAGAGTAGCATGGAGAGCTGCATCAAACCAGTCTCAGGACTGAAGACCACAACAACAACAACAACAACAACAATCTTATTGTTCACTAACACACAGGACTGCCGTCCGCAAAAACTGCCTGATTCATGTGGAGATATATTACAGTGGAATTCTCCTTCAGCGCCGGCCATACTTTCAAGAGGGTCTTTCACGTAGTTGCTTTCCGTTGCCCTACACATCCTTTGCCGTTGTCCTCAGCAGGGCTATCCGCTTTCTCAGTTCAGGGCAATGATGGTTCCGCAGCTTGCTACCACTCATCCGTCTGTCGAAGCGGCAAGTGGTGGGCAGTTGAACAGAGGGTGTCTCCTTACATGAGGCGGTGCTCGATCGATGCGTCGTTGGGCATTCGCACAGCGTCTGTAGGGACGCTTTTCCTCTCAACCAGTACCTACAGAGACGTTAGAACCAATGATAGCACTTTTTAGATCCTGCGTTCCTACAGAGTGGGGCAAATAAATGTGACCCAGAGTTGCAGAGTACAAAGAAACCCACCAAAGGAAAGGAAATACAGTATTAACCTGACTATAGTAGATGTTGAAAGTGACCATTATTCATATCTTGGCACTTCTGGACTATTGTCAGCAAGTTGCTGATGGTGGTCGAAGCTGGACTGATGGAATTGCTGCAGTCTCATCCGAGGTGTTCTGCTGCAGTCCTTGAAGGCTATGAGGGTTGTTTCGATACACTTCAGACATCAGAACTTCCCAAATAAAGAAACTGCACGCTGAAAGATGAGGTGACGTGGTGGGCAATTAGGGCACGAACAGCCTGACCCCTGCTAATAACTGGTGAGGCACGAGTATACTGTAAATGTGCTCCAAGATTCTGCTGGCTGTATGGGGAGTAGCTCCATCCTGTTGGATGTAGCTGTAGAACTTTTCCTCCGTCAATGCTCCCACAAATGGTTTCAAAATGTTGGCAACTTAACGCACCCAGGTCAGTATCTGATGAAAGAAGATGGGACCAATAATGTGGCATGCATATCAAACCCTAACGTTCTGATCATGCAGTGGTGTTTCGGGAAAATTATGCGGACTCTCCGCTGGCCAGAAACTGTGATTCAATGAGTAGACGAAACCACTCCGGTGGAACCAGTCTTCATCATACCCAAGTCATTCATTGTTATGTCAGTGAACAGTTAGTCACAAAACTGGAGTCGCATGAATAACAGACATGTGGTATGGATGTATGTGCAGGTCCAGACGGAGTATTCTTCTGCATGACCGACGTGATATGCCGGTCTCTTGTGGCAGGCGTGTGATTGATTTGATAGGGCCCTGAAGCATCTTCTGGTGAACTCCAGCTACGTTTCCTGGTGTGCAGGGACATTTCAGAATGTTTTTTTTTACTTTTTCATAATAGATCATGTCTGACGCCATTTTAGGGTTAAGCGTTGCATGGCAGTATCTGCTGCTAATTTGCCTACATTAAACTTCCCCACAAACAACTGACCATACTGTTTACTCGATTTTGTTGTCACATACTTTCCACAATGAACACCCAGTGCTCCACTGTGAACACCATCGCCCCATTTCCACTGCTCCACTCACACTAACACTCCCTGCACCATGCTCTGGACTGGTGTTGACCACGAGTCGCGCGTACACGTGGTGTAAGAGTCACAGGGTGTAGTTATATGCCTACATTCACGTCCAATCGTATCCACTCCTCCGACTAGTTTATTTGCCCCACCCTGTATAATATTTGACTTTGGCAGATTCTTCGTTTTTCCTATTTTTAAATATGGAGGTCTGTTACTCAGATCGAACCCGGTAATCAAAAAAGTGACTACATTGAATAGACATGCGACAAGAGGCAATCGACCGTTTTTAGATTGAAGTCAGCTGAAAGGTATACCTGCTTAAAGGAAGTCCCTCTAACTAGGTGTTCACCTTTTGAGGATGTAATGTTTCCAAGTAGAGAAGGAATTAGCATATTTCATCAGAATAGAAGAGGTATTAGGGGCAAAGTTAGTGAACTGCTTATAGATGTTGTCTCTGAAATTATTGGTATATCAGAGCACCACTTAAATAATTTGACAATTCAGAGGCTTCCTTGACCAGGATACAGATTAGCTGCCTGTTTTTCAAAGAGTTCCTTGTGGGGTGGGGAGCGGCTGTGTGTGTTAAAAACAGTATTCCATTTGAGTCCATAGACGTATCACGGCACTGCACTGAACAGATATTTGAATGTTGTGCAGGGGCAGTTGAATTTAGTGAAACTAAACTTCTAATTGTTGTTGTTTTTAGGTTCCGTAACTCTGACTTCAGAGCATTTCTCAAGCTAGAGAGTGTTCTTGATTCACTTTGTAGGAAGTATCATAAATCAGTTATATGTAGTGACTTCAATATAAATTTTGTATATGATGGTGCAAGAAACAGGATGTTGGTAGATCTCATAAATTCAAATGATCTGATGCAAACTGTTTTTTCTAACTAGGGTGCAGGGGAACAGTAGCACAGATATAGACAATACTTTTATTCATTCTTCATTGCTAGATGGGAATTCTGTTAGTAAAAGGGGGAATGGATTTTCAGACCATAATTCACAAACTTTAACACTAAAACGCTTTTGTACTCAAACAAATGTCACATATAATTACAAACTAAGTAGGCAAGTTAATCCAAAAGCAATACACGGGTCAAGCAACAAGAGTGGCAGGATGTTCATGCTCTTTGAGAGTTGCTTTCCATTAGAACGTTCTAAACAGGGCACTAGCTGTAATAGGTAGCCTGGGTGGCTGACTAGTGGGATAAGGATATCATGCAGAACAAAGAGGGAATTATATCAAAATATTAGAAGTAGTCACAATCAAGCTGCAGTAGCCAATTACAGACAGTATTGAAAGGTGCTTAAAATGTTACTAGGAAGGCAAAGAATATGAGGTGTGGAAATAGAATATCGAATTCACAGGATAAAATTAAAACCATATGGTCAGTTATGAAGGAAGCGTCTGGACAGCAGCACAAGGTCGACGATATTCAGTCAGTTCGTAGTAATAATTTTTCTGTTACTGATAAATCAGATATATGTATAGTATTTAACAATCATTTTCTGAGCATTGCTGGTGAATTAAATACAAATTTAGTTTCTACAGGGAATCATATAACTTTCTTGTCAAACGTCTTCCGAGATTGATGTCTGAAACACTTCTTTGTGACAGAGACATGGGGGGACTGAGTCAATAATTAAATCACAAAAGACTAAGGACTCTCATGGTTATGATGGAGTGCCTAGCAGAATATTAAAGTACTGTGCTGCACATGTTAGCCCTGTATTTAGCGACATTTGTAATTTTTCTTTTACGAATGGCCAGTTTTCTGAACGATTAAAGTATTCAGTAGAAAAACGGCCCGCATCTCGTGGTCGTGCGGTAGCGTTCTCGCTTCCCACGCCCGGGTTCCCGGGTTCGATTCCCGGCGGGGTCAGGGATTTTCTCTGCCTCGCGATGGCTGGCTGTTGTGTGGTGTCCTTAGGTTAGTTAGGTTTAAGTAGTTCTAAGTTCTAGGGGACTGATGACCGTAGAAGTTAAGTCCCATAGTGCTCAGAGCCATTTGAACCATTTTAGAAAAACAGCTTTATAAAAAGGGAGAAAGATGTAACGTAGATAACTTTAGACATATTTCTATGATATCAGTGTCTGTTGAAGTTATTGAAAAGGCTCTGTATGTAAAGATAATTGTGTGCAACACTGGCTCGGTTTCACATAGCGTAATTCATGACCTGAGGTCATGGCTTGTAGAAAATAACCTAACGCTAAATCACAGTGAGACCAGTTTTTACAGTTTCCAACACACAATTCAACAAAACCTGACTTTTTCATTTCACGGAACAGCTCAAATTTCTAGGTGTTCAAATAGATACTAAACTGTCGTGGAAAGCCCACGTTCAGGATCTTGTTCAAAGACTTAATGCTGCCATTTTTACTATTCGAACGGTCTCTGAAGTGAGGGACCGTTCGACACGAAAATTAGTCTACTTTGCTTATTTTCATTCGCTTATGTCGCATGGTATTATATTTTGGGGTAGCTCTTCTCTTTCTAAAAGGATATTCTTGGCACATAAACTGGCGGTTCGGGCAATAAGTGGTGAAAATTCACGAACCTCTTGTCGACTCCTGTTCACGAGTCTGGGTATTTTGACATGGCCTCTCAATATATATATTACTTACTGTCATTTCTTGTTAACAGTATTAACTTATTCCAAAGAATAAGCAGCTTTCACTCAGTTAATACTCGGCAGAAATCAAACCTGCATTTGGATCGGACTTCCTCAACTCTTGTTCAGAAAGGTGTGCAGTATACTGCTGCATCCATGTTCAATAAGCTACCACTCGAATTCAAAAGCCTTAGCAGTAATCGACACGCTTTCAAAACTAAACTGAAGAGTTTCCTCATGGGTCTACTCCTTCTATTCTGTTGAGGAGGTCCTTGAAAAATTAGGCTGATTCTTGTTGTATTGTTGATTGCGTTTACTTAAGCTTATGGGCTTTTTCGGGTTCATATACATTTTATTTTTATCCGTTATTACTTTTATGTTGTAATTTCATGTACTGGCACTTTCCATGACCTTGGAGTATTCCTCCTCAATTTAGTCCTACGGAACTTGCGTGTAGATAAAAATAAATAAAATTAAATTCGATGTCGGAAAAGTCACTGACACAGCGAACTACAATATGACGTAGGGGGCAAGATATTGGACGAAGCTACCGGTGGCAGAGCTTAGGAGCCCAGTCTCGCGGACATTGCCTCAACGCACGAGGAAAGCCAAACACCAGCGACAGCTATCCACGCTCTGGGCCCCGAGTATACATGGAATAGCAGAACAAAGATCAGTCCATGACTTTTCACGAAATAGTCACCCAGCAATAGCGAAGTGCTACTGCATATCAACAGCATGACGAGTGCTATGTTCGTAATGGGATCGTTCCTAGTAGAGAGGAAAACTATTCTGCCGGAAAATATACTGCCTAGAAACTCTCAGAAATCACTGTGAAGAGTATGTGGAAATAACGAATTCTCTTGTGTGTGTTTTTTGAAAGACATCATGTTTACGCCAGTGACTCCACTATTGCAGTTTCGGCCTTAGGCCATTATTAAATGCAGATGTTTTGGCTTTAAGCAATACATTCGTAGCGCTGCGTAACAGCGTAACAACAAATGACAACGACATATAAATGTGTCAGCCTGCATAAAGTTGACATTGCTTAAAGCCAAAACATTTGCACTTGATAATGGCCTAAGGCCGAAATGCAATAGTGGAAATAAAAGTTTAACAGTCACTGGCGTAAACACGACGTCTTTCAAAAGATTTTACATGTCTGTGAATCCCAGTTATGAAAAGTCTTGTGTGTGTGTGTGTGTGTGTGTGTGTGTGTGTGTGTGTGTGTGTGTGAGAGAGAGAGAGAGAGAGAGAGAGAGAGAGAGACACGGCCGTGGGGGGGGGGGGGGGGGGGGCAAAGCGACGGCCAGCATCCATATTACACGTAGACGGCTAAAATCTTCACTATACCTCTATTAACAGCAAATTATTTCGCTCCAGAACGTCCACTGAGGAAGACTTTTAGAGCTATCTACTTGAACATTTCGATATGCAATACAGGTTCACGGAAAACAAGTAAAGTTGTCAATTGTTGCTCATTTCTGTAGAGGTGTCTGGCGAAGTTGTCAAATTGAATGGTTCTTAGTATGTGCCTACAATTTCTCTTTTCATCATCTGTGTACCGCGTAACGCGTGTCCTTGGCTACATTTTCCCAGAAATTTGAGGCCTTGGGAGCAAGTAGCTTTTCGGAAATGGAAGTACTATCATAGTAAATTTTTGTGACAACCTGCACCACGTACGGCAGACATTGGGATTCGTGGTCGCAAGTTAATTAGATGGAAAAAGAAATTGTTTCCTAGAAGAGTTCTGTTAAGAATATCAAATCAAACATTGGTATTACTAAAGCACTAATACACCAATAAGACTTTATTACCCGCTAAAATAGTAATTTAAGCAAGTATTTCAGAAAATGTCCATTGTTAGAGTTGTCGCATGTGACGGCACTGTAATAATTTTCAGATGACTGAAACACATTTTGAACTCTTGGGACATAATCTGTGGGTCTACTTCTTGTATTCTATACAGTGGACCCATTTAAACTTAACTTTATTGTTAAGCAACAGCTCCACACATTTACAAAATTTATTCGATGATTGCGAATTCTTTGGCATTAGCTGTTATCAGGCACAGAGATACTCTTAGTGACACACGAAGATTTGTGGCAGACCATGATTCCAACCCAGATTTTCTACACATCGCTAGTGACCGCTTTAACCACTTTCGGTAGCTGTGCACGTCCCCTGACCGACCCAACCTTAAGATGCCATACTACGTCTGAGATATATCCCCTAACGATCTGAACTTTACCTGAATTGTCGCAATGGAAAGAATGAGACTACGTGTTCAACATTATTATTGTCGTTTCGTCCGTCTAGGCTTTGTAAAATTAGAATTCTATATGGCCTATGAACTGAAGTATCGCCCGTTTTCTCCATGTTTCAAAATTCTTGCTTTTAAAACTACGAGAACAGCTTGCAAATTACAGAAGAAAAGCTAGAACCTCGTGCTAAGTTTTACGTCTTTGGTTTTCTCAGTGAATATGTTCCGATTCTTTTCAAAAAATCAGCAAAACAGTCATCTCCAACACACTCGTTATCATACCTATATTCAGGTTTTGCCAAACACAAGTCATAAGCGAAAGTTTTGATTTTTTTGGATGCTTAATCCTGTTTAACAACATCTGCTTGAAGAATATATTTGCATCCTTCTCTCGCCTAGTTATCAGAAAAAGCTCGAAGATTTTCGAAGACTAAACAAGCTTTGCTCCGCCAGTTTGATCTTGGGTTGCCCCACGGCTTCTGTGGTTCAGCGGTCGAAAACACGCGGCCAGGCCAGCAAGAAAATAGATACTCCACATCGGTCGTCGACCTGAAACCAGTCCTCTAGTAGCTACCACCAGAGGCGGCCACCGCCAGCTGCGGACCTGCCGGCTTCACCCTGACTGATGCCACCGGGAGTTAAACTGGTGGCTTCCGATCAGGGGATCGTCTGCTGGCCGCCTTCAACCGCCTTCAGGTAGGCTATCAGGGGCTCCACTGTCCGCGACCGGCGCTGACCTGCTGTCAGTATATTGTTCACCTCACAGGGGCACACTCAACTACCGCAGAGCACGCTACGCTGGGGTACTCAATTCATCTGTGCGTGCTCGAATGCTTTCCGTACCGATTCGACAGCCACTCCAGGCGACCTGGCCGGCTGCGGAGAGCTGCTTTCTAGCCTGGGCGCCTCACAAGCCTTGTACTGCGCTACTCCACTGGATTGCTCAAACGTATCCTTTTATCAACTGCCACTGGCTCGACACAGCGACGCAGCTTGCTGGCCGTTAGATGCGGCCACTTACTGAGCTGAACGAGACCAAATGGTTCAAATGGCTCTGAGCACTATGGGACCTAACTTCTGAGGCCATCAGTCCCCTAGAACTTAGAACTACTTAAACCTAACTAACCTAAGGACATCACACACATCCATGCCCGAGGCAGGATTCTAACCTGCGACCGTAGCGGTCGCGCGGTTCCAGACTGTAGCGCCTAGACCCGCTCGGCCACTACGGCCGGCTGAACGAGACCAGCCGGCGTTTTGGGGGCGATGACCGCCATCTGACAAGACTACGTCTGTTGTGTCTCTCGTTCTGAATAAATGTATTTATTAATTACGATTTTTTTATTTTCTATCGGAAATACACCAGGCTTCATGAACCGCCATCTTGAAATTAGGCACTCAGCTCCATATCCATACATAGCAGCGTAACTTACCTTATAAGTCATCCTTATACACCATTTAGTTGGCGAATTTTCTTACAATTTCTTTATTCTCACTGCTGCAAGCATGATGACCGTTGGTTTAGCTATTTTAATGATCCTTCATTATGTTTACCTGTGCTGCCCCTGAAAATGTATAGAGCATGAATTGTAAATTTATAACGCTTTCTTCCAGCTGTAGCCAGGCAATGGTGACCACTGTGCGATTTTCTAATCAACTAACCCTCTGGGCAATTCTGTTGACATTATTTAAAACCACTGTCGTCAGACGGGGTTTGCGACACTGGTTACTTGCCTTCTGCTAAGAAACTCACTCGCTGCATTTTAGCTAGGTGCACGGCGAGCTAGGAAAAGCCGACGTGACGACTAATAAGAAGCAGTCCTACTCTTTCCCTCCCTGACCTAGTAGGAGTACATCAGATGTGTAGCCATGAATGTATAAATAATAAAGCTTAGAGGCTCAAGGCATTCATTCGTGCTACTGTTCTCTCTACATGCTGAATCGGGAAAGGGCAGGCTTTTCACTTTCAGGCAAAATACGATTAAGCCTTGGTGATTAAGATCTGCTTGCTTGCTGCCTGCTGACGGAGGGGTTCGAAAACTACATCAAAGCAGGGAGCTGGTGTGCGGCCAGCTACTGCCCTCTGAGCGACTTTGGCCGATGGATTGCAAGCTGTCTCCGTTACAGCTGGGTAAACACTACCACGCGACATCCTATCCACCTAAATGTGATCGGCCATCGTCCCGGTCGACCCCTGGTCTGCTGCTCGGCAGCGAACACCTCGTGTCGGCTATAGCAACTAAGAACGTCACGACCACGCGAGGGGATGCACAGCCGGCAAAATTACGGAGCGCCCTCTGTTTCCGCCTACTGGCGACCCGTAGAGCATTCGGTGACTGCGGCCGCGATCCAGGCCAACGGGCAAGGTATGCGCTGCGCTATTGGCGTGTCAGCGAGTTCCGCACCCAGGCTTGTTTGCGTGGCGTGAACGCTCCAAGACAGGACTTGCAAACCCAGCAGCAGAGTAACGAGTGCCGTTGCGTTGGTGCGTAAAACCTTTGTATTAGCTCCTATTTTGATGTTGTTACCTTGCCAAGTAAGTTATTACGGACTGGACTTTTGCCGTGCTCTTCTCAATGTACCCCTTGAGTGACAGTGTCCAATCAAGAGTAACTCCCAAGTACACTGGGAAAAGGTAGTGTGTTAATCTTGTGTCATTCCACCAGACATTAATCATCGGTAAAGTAGATGCCAGACTGAGAATCCTAAAGAAATGCAGTCCGGAAACAAAGGACGTAGGTTACAGTACACTCGTTCGCCCACTGCTGGAATACTGCTCACCGGCGTGGGATCCGTACCAGATAGGGTTGATAGAAGAGTTAGAGAAGATGCTCGCTTCGTTAGAGGATCATTTAGTAATCGCGAAAACGTTACGGAGATGATAGATAAACTCCAGTGTAAGACACTGCAAGAGAGACGCTCAGTACCTCCGTATGGACTTTTGTTGAAGTTTAGAGAACATACCTTCACCAAGGGGTCAAGCGGTATATTGCTCCCTCCTACGTATATGTCGCGAAGAGACCACGAGGATAAAATCAGAGAGATTAGAGTCCACACAGAAGCATACCGACAATCCTTCTTTCCACCAACAATACGAGACTGGAATAGAAGGGAGAACCGACAGAGGTACTGAAGATACCCTCCGCCACACACCGTCAGGTGGCTAGCGGAGTATGGATGTAGATGTAGATGTAAACATTCAGTTCTCGCTTCGCCTCCTTGTTGTTAAGATGGAATAGGCAAGTCTGGGTCTTACTAGGACTGCGTTTCAACTGATTTTTATTGTAATAGTTGGTGGGATTTTCCAGGTTCTCAGCTAGTATTTCCTCAATATCCTTGTAGTTTGATGCCTGACCTGCTACTGCCCTATCATCAGCATAAATGAAAGATCTTGACCGCGGACTAATAGGCTGGTCATTTGCATAAATATTGAATAACATGGCGGCAAGAACACTGGCCTAGAGAAGCCCTTTTTTTTGTAGTCGCCATTTGCTCTTTTTACCCTGGAACTCAACAAAATATCTTCTGTTAAATAAAACTGATTTGAGTACAGCAATGAGTTGAGGGCTTTTTGTTATTTTTTTCACTTTCACAATGAGATTTCTGAGGTTGATGGTATCATACGCTGCCGTCAAATCTTTAAACACCACCCCTGTAGCTAGTCTTTTCTTAAACCGATCTTCAGTATACTGGGTTAGGCTGAGAGATTGACTGGTACAAGATTTGCCAGGCTGAAATCCTGCTTGCTCTTTTATTAGGATGCCCTCAATCAGCTCTTTCAATCTGTTTAGTATCAGTCTTTCAAACAGTTTGTGAGTTGTATCTGCCGATAACTCTTAGGATCTTCTGGGTCCTTACCAGGCTTAAGAATTGTAATTATTTTTGCCTGCCTCCAGATTTTAGGGATGCGTCCAGCTGCCTAACAGCAGTTCGTAAACTCCAACAGCCACAGTTTAGGGCGAACACCAAGATGTATCAACTGTTCATTTTTAATATCACCTATGCCTCCAGCCTTCCCAATCTTTAAACTTTTGATTGATTCGTTCATTTCTGATAATGTAAATGTCTAAGCGAGTGTTTCATCATTTTCTTCTTGGGAAGCATTTAGTTTTCTCGTATGCCCTTTCTTCAGTCTGTGTTCCACTTTACCGTTTTTCAGCAACTGGGAGGCTATTTCGTTTGCTGTAACGCGAACAAAGCCTGGTGTACCTGCAGATATACCATCTAGCTGTTTGAGCAGTCTCCAGGCTTCCCAACTACTGGGTCATGTAAATGTTTTCTACAGTGTGTTGGCACTTCCGTCTTCTATTTTCAATCATTGTTGTTATGACTTCTTCGCCCGCCTCCATTGTTTCTGGGAAGAATGGGTTGGCGTCATAGATAGCACAATACGTTTCGTATTTCTCTTTTGTCTCTTCACTGTACCCTGGAATGTACGATTTTCTACATCCTCTCGGTATGTTATGCCGTGCACAGTATTTTAAAGCTTTAACAAACTCACTGTAGTTGTCTGGTAGAGGCTGAAGAAATGAAAGTTTGTTGTCCACTCCTTTCGAGAATTCTTACCAGTTAACTTTTTTTGAAATTAAATCTGTTTAGAACGGGAAGCTCTGTTGGTTGTATCACTGGGTTGATTTTGCAGAGTACTGGCCGGTGCTGGGACTTTGGGATGGGATTCAACACGAGCTTTTGGCTTACGTTTGCAAGAGTATTGTTGGTGAAACATTGATCTGGATTATAGACTCTTTCCCATCTACCGCTGTTGAATGATGGAGGCTGTTTTGGATCGTGGATCAAATGGAGCTTGTTGTTTTCAGCCCGCTGTTCCACTAGTTCCCCATCTTTGTTAGTTTATGTATATTCCCAGGCCACATTGTGACTGTTGAAGTCTCTCATTAATATGTCTGGTATATTCTTGTTCTTTCCCAGGGGTGTACTGAACTGATATGGTATGCTGGGCGGATAATATACAGAGTGGATGTTTATGTTACCCAGACTTACAGAGACTATTTCTACGCTATTCTGATTACTAGTTCTACCATCTGTGATTCTTTGATAGTTCTCGACGAGAACTGCACTTCCGTATTGTTCATGGGGAATCTCTTTGACTAGCTGCATGCCAGGTATTCTTAGCCTTGTGGAGTCTGGCCCTCTGTGCGTTTCCTGGAGGCACAGAACATGGCACCCATAACCCTTGCACATATATGAAATAAGAACTTGTTTTGTATGTGACAGTTCTTCTGTGTTGAATGAGATAATTGTCAGTGTTGGGTCTGAAAGGAACCTTTTGTGATGTCTCATTTTCCGCATTCTCATGAGGTTTGTAGTCGCTGGGTAGAAAGATTAGCCGGTTAAGTGCCGTTGCCCAGGGCACAGATATTTCTCACTCTTCTTGGAGACTCTTTCTTTGTCCCCCTTGTGATTGGTGCATGAGTATAAATGATGGTTTGTAGCGTTACTGCGGTGACCGAGCGGTTCTAGGCGCTTCAGTCCGGAACCGCGCAGCTGCTGCCGCTGCAGGTTCGAATCCTGCCTCGGGCATGGATGTATGTGATGTCCTTAGGTTAGTTAGGTTCAAGTAGTTCTAAGTTCTAGGGGACTGATGACCTCAGACGTTAAGTCCCGTAGTGCTCAGAGCCATTTGAACCATTTTTTGTAGCATTATTGGAAGTAGTTGAACTCATAGGTGGATATCCCATGGGCACAATTACTGCATCATAAAAAAAGAGACCATAGTTAATATAAGGACTAAATAAATGAAAATAAAAGTTATGTTCTTGTCTTTGATACATCGTGGACGCTTCACATCGGGTGATATCATAGTAAATCATTTATGAATATGGACAGCTTGTGACACATTAGAAAACAAGCAGATAATATTAAATTACAAATCCAGTAATAAGAGTCGAGGGGCACGAAAGGGAAGCAGTGGTTGAGAAGGGAGTGAGACAGGGTTGTAGCCCATCTCCGATGTTATTCAATGTGTATATTGAGCAAGCAGTAAAAGAAATGAAGAAAAATTTGAAGTAGGAATTAAAATCCATGGAGAATATATAAAAACTTTGAGGTTCTCCGACGATACTGTAATTCTGTCAGAGACAGAAAAGGACCTGGGAGAGCAATTGAACTGACAGTGTCTTGATAGGAAGACATCAAGAAAAGCAAAACGAGGATAAAGTAATGTAGTCGAGTTAAATCAGGTGATAATGAGGGAATTAGATAAAACAATGAGCCATTTAAATTAGTAAATGACTTTTGCTATTTGGGAAGCAAAATAACTGATGATGGTCGCAATAGAGAGGATATAAAAAGTAGGCTAGCAATTACAAGGAAAGCATTTCTGAAGAAGAGAAATTTGCTAACATCGAGTATAGATCCCCCCCCCCCCCCCCCCCATTAACCATGGACCTTGCCGTTGGTGGGGAGGCTTGCGTGCCTCAGCGATACAGATAGCCGTACCGTAGGTGCAACCACAACGGAGGGGTATCTGTTGAGAGGCCAGACAAACGTGTGGTTCCTGAAGAGGGGCAGCAACCTTTTCAGTAGTTGCAAGGGCAACAGTCTGGATGATTGACTGATCTGGCCTTGTAACAATAACCAAAACGGCCTTGCTGTGCTGGTACTGCGAACGGCTGAAAGCAAGGGGAAACTACAGCCGTAATTTTTCCCGAGGGCATGCAGCTTTACTGTATGATTAAATGATGATGGCGTCCTCTTGGGTAAAATATTCCGGAGGTAAAATAGTCCCCCATACGGATCTCCGGGCGGGGACTACTCAAGAGGATGTCGTTATCAGGAGAAAGAAAACTGGCGTTCTACGGATCGGAGCGTGGAATGTCAGATCCCTTAATCGGGCAGGTAGGTTAGAAAATTTAAAAAGGGAAATGGATAGGTTGAAGTTAGATATAGTGGGAATTAGTGAAGTTCGGTGGCAGGAGGAACAAGACTTCTGGTCCGGTGGCTACAGGGTTATAAACACAAAATCAAATAGGGGTAATGCAGGAGTAGGTTTAATAATGAGAGGAAAATAGGAATGCGGGTAAGCTACTACAAACAGCATAGTGAACGCATTATTGTGGCCAAGATAGATACGAAGCCCACACCTACTACAGTAGTACAAGTTTATATGCCAACTAGCTCTGCAGATGACGAAGAAATTGAAGAAATGTATGATGAAATAAAAGAAATTATTCAGATTGTGTAGGGAGACGACAATTTAATAGTCATGGGTGACTGGAATTCGAGTGCAGGAAAAGGGAGAGAAGGAAACATAGTAGGTAAATATGGATTGGGGGGAAGAAATGAAAGAGGAAGCCGCCTGGTAGAATTTTGCACAGAGCACAACATAATCATAACTAACACTTGGTTTAAGAATCATGAAAGAAGGTTGTATACATGGAAGAACCCTGGAGATACTAAAGGTATCAGATAGATTATATAATGGTAAGACAGAGATTTAGGAACCAGGTTTTAAATTGTATGACATTTCCAGGGGCATATGTGGACTCTGACCACAATCTATTGGTTATGACCTGTAGATTAAAACTGAAGAAACTGCAAAAAGGTGGGAATTTAAGGAGATGGGACCTGGATAAACTAAAAGAACCAGAGGTTGTACAGAGATTCAGGGAGAGCATAAGGGAGCAATTGACAGGAATGGGGGAAATAAATACAGTAGAAGAAGAATGGGTAGCTTTGAGGGATGAAGTAGTGAAGGCAGCAGAGGATCAAGTAGGTAAAATGACGAGGGCTAGTAGAAATCCTTGGGTAACAGAAGAAATATTGAATTTAATTGATGAAAGGAGAAAATATAAAAATTCAGTAAGTGAAACAGGCAAAAAGGAATGCAAACGTCTCAAAAATGAGTTCGACAGAAAGTGCAAAATGGCTAAGCAGGGATGGCTAGAGGACAAATGTAAGGATGTAGAGGCCTATCTCACTAGGGGTAAGATAGATACCGCCGACAAGAAAATTAAAGAGACCTTTGGAGATAAGAAAACAACTTGTATGAATATCAAGAGCTTAGATGAAAACCCAGTTCTAAGCAAAGAAGGGAAAGCAGAAAGGTAGAAGGAGTATATAGAGGGTCTATACAAGGGCAATGTACTTGAGGACAATATTATGGAAATGGAAGAGGATGTAGATGAAGATGAAATGGGAGATATGATACTGCGTGAAGAGTTTGACAGAGCACTGAAAGACCTGAGTCGAAACAAGGCCCCCGGAGTAGACAATATTCCATTGGAACTACTGACGGCCGTGGGAGAGCCAGTCCTGACAAAACTCTACCATCTGGTGAGTGAGATGTATGAAACAGGCGAAATACCCTCAGACTTCAAGATGAATATAATAATTCCAATCCCAAAGAAAGCAGGTGTTGACAGATGTGAAAATTACCGAACTATCAGCTTAATAAGTCACAGCTGCAAAATACTAACACGAATTCTTTACAGACGAATGGAAAAACTAGTAGAAGCCAACCTCGGGGAAGATCAGTTTGGATTCCGTAGAAACACTGGAACACGTGAGGCAATACTGACCTTACGACTTATCTTAGAAGAAAGATTAAGGAAAGGCAAACCTACGTTTCTAGCATTTGTAGACTTAGAGAAAGCTTTTGACAATGTTGACTGGAATACTCTCTTTCAAATTCTAAAGGTGGCAGGGGTAAAATACAGGGAGCGAAAGGCTATTTACAATTTGTACAGAAACCAGATGGCAGTTATAAGAGTCGAGGGACATGAAAGGGAAGCAGTGGTTGGGAAGCGAGTAAGACAGGGTTGTAGCCTCTCCCCGATGTTGTTCAATCTGTATATTGAGCAAGCAGTAAAGGAAACAAAAGAAAAATTCGGAGTAGGTATTAAAATTCATGGAGAAGAAATAAAAACTTTGAGGTTCGCCGATGACATTGTAATTCTGTCAGAGACAGCAAAGGACTTGGAAGAGCAGTTGAATGGAATGGACAGTGTCTTGAAAGGAGGATATAAGATGAACATCAACAAAAGCAAAACAAGGATAATGGAATGTAGTCTAATTAAGTCGGGTGATGCTAAGGGAATTAGATTAGGAAATGAGGCACTTAAAGTAGTAAAGGAGTTTTGCTATTTGGGGAGCAAAATAACTGATGATGGTCCAAGTAGAGAGGATATAAAATGTAGGCTGGCAATGGCAAGGAAAGCGTTTCTGAAGAAGAGAAATTTGTTAACATCCAGTATTGATTTAAGTGTCAGGAAGTCATTTCTGAAAGTATTCGTATGGAGTGTAGCCATGTACGGAAGTGAAACATGGACGATAAATAGTTTGGACAAGAAGAGAATAGAAGCTTTCGAAATGTGGTGCTACAGAAGAATGCTGAAGATTAGATGGGTAGATCACATAACTAATGAGGAAGTATTGAATAGGATTGGGGAGAAGAGAAGTTTGTGGCACAAATTGACCAGAAGAAGGGATCGGTTGGTAGGACATGTTCTGAGGCATCAAGGGATCACCAATTTAGTATTGGAGGGCAGCGTGGAGGGTAAAAATCGTAGAGGGAGACCAAGAGATGAATACACTAAGCAGATTCAGAAGGATGTAGGTTGCAGTAGGTACTGGGAGATGAGAAAGCTTGCACAGGATAGAGTAGCATGGAGAGCTGCATCAAACCAGTCTCAGGACTGAAGACCACAACAACAACAACGAGTACAGATCTACCAGGAAGTCTTTTCTGAAAGTATTTGTGTGGAGTGTAGCTATGTATGGAAGTGAAACATGGACGATAAATAGTTTATACTAGAAGAGAATATAAGCTTTCCAAATGTGGTGCTGCAGAAGAAAGCAGGTTAGATGGGTAGCCCACGTAGGTAATGAGGAGGTACTGAATAGAATTGGGGAGAAGAGGAGTTTGTGGCACAACTTAACTAGAAGAAGGAATCTGTTTGTAGGACATGTTCTGAGGCATCAAGGTATCATCACTTTAGTATTGGAGGGAAGCGCGGAGGGTAAAAATCGCAGAGCGAGACCAAGGGATGAATACACTAAACAGATTCAGAAGGATGTATGTTGCAGTGGTTACCCGGAGATGAAGAAGCTTTCACAGGATAGATTAGCATGGAGAGCTGCATCAAACCAGTCTCTGTACTGAAGACCACAACAACCACAACAAAGCCTGTAGTAAAATGTTAGTAGTTAGATAAAACAGCTACCAAATAAATTTTTGGATGATTCTCAAAAGAAGAATATGTTAGTATTAGTAATTCAGTAGAATTCGTATTTTCCCGCCATGTTTATTTGATATAAGAGAAAGTCTGAGTGATCAGACGTGGAGTCTGCCACTGAACATCACTGTCAGTGACTCTGGCAAGGTTAAAGCAAATATAGAGTGGTTTAAGATACATTCCCGTCTCAGGTTGCGAAGTATACAATAATGGCGTTTATCCGTTGTGCGGCAGACAGTAAGAAACAAAACCAAACTTGTTGATAGAAAAATAGCTTCTGAATTACAGCATAGAGAGGGTCATATCTATACTTGTGATACTTTACAAATACAGCGTCCCACTGGAACAGACGATGTTGTGTGAACGCACCTCTAAGAATATAATATTATGGAGTAGGATACGTTAGTTACAACAACCAGGTCGTATATCTGAGGGGTCATCTCAGAAACACATGAGCAGCATTTCCTTAATGTTGCCTGATTTCACTTATCAAAGTCCATAACAAGGTATAAGTAGTGGAAACATCTCTGAGTCATTTTCCAATAATTTAACAGGACTCCTAAAGATTGCCTTGCAAAGCCACGTGAAGCCATAGATTAACTCATGATTAAGAGGGAGTGGGGGGAGGTACCTCGTGCCCTAGTTTTGTAAATATTGTAATTTGGCTTGGAATTTCATATTTTATAATTCCGATAAAGATATTTATTGTTTTTCTTATTTCCTCTACCAGATTTTATAAATAGCCTATATACGTGTTTCAGCTAAACTTAATACGTTAAAATAAGTCTAATGGCGGTCATCATAAAGTCAAGCTACTTAGTTGATGATGTGACTTGGCAAGGAATGTGTTATTCCGTAAATTATAACATTTCGGCAGTGCAGATTCTATGGGTATTGAATTTCTTTGTGTGGGTAGCAACAATGGTCTGAACAGTTATTCATTTCTCTTTGGTTTCTGATTGTTTATTGTTTGTTTTTATTCAGTGACGTTTTGTCCAGTGTTAGAGACAATTGTGATTGAAAATGCACCGTCACTCTCTTACTAAGAGAGATGTATTAGACGTTTTGGAAGAATCTATAGATTCTGAAACTGAATTTGGTGGTAGTGATGAAGCGATGCGTGAAACTGAGGAGGACTGCGTTGTCTGTGAGGAAGCAGACAGTGATGGTGCGCAAACCTAATCTAGAGGCAAACTCTGGTCACCTGCAAGAGATGATGACGCTGTCGATGATATCAATGAGAAGTATTTTACAACCACTTGAGAAGTTCATACGTCGAGACCTCCTCATATCATAAGACGAGTAGCTCCAAACGTAGTGAAATAGCGAGAAGGGATAAGAAAAGAAGGGAAAGCAGGAGCAATAAGAGAATCATTTGAAAATATTTTTTTCTCCAGAAAATGTTAACATCATAATAAAGCATATCAATGAATAATCCACCCAAAACAGGCAGACTTCAATTCATGGCATACATACATATATATAGTTACGTACTATTACGGGAAAGGAGGGGGGATAGTAAGTCACTTATTCCCTATTTATGGTCCAAGTTTGTTATACTGCTACTATGAGTAGAATTAGATTCCGTCATCTTATTAAAATAGTAAGAGACGCGAAATTAGCGCAAGAAACGTGCCAGGGTTACTGCAATACGAGAAGTATTTGATAAAATGAATGACTTACTGCTGGGATGCACATTGTTACTGATGAAATGTTGTCATTTTCTGTGGCAGCTGGCCCTTCAAGCTCTTATTGAGGAAAATAACTGGAAAGAATTGTGTACGTATATTAATGCTCAGAGACTCTGAAACTAGATATGTTCTCAGTATGGAGCCATATTATGGGAGGGAAAATAATAGGCCACAACAATTAAATTTAGCTGCAGCTGTTGTGAAACTCCTGGTTGTTCCTATACATAATTCAGGGTGCAATGTCACCACAGACAGATATTACACTTTAACTGATACGGCTGAAGATTCGTAGAGGAATCACAATCTGACTCTCGTGGGAATGTTACAAGCTAATAGGAAGCATATAGAATCCACACAAGATACGGTAGCTGACGCACTGTGACCAATTTTCGTCCAAAGTGCAGGAAGAGGAGGCCGACAAGAGTTTGGCACCTTTCAGCTGGTCGACGGTGACAGAATCAAGGCGCATGCCCTGCAGTCTTTGTCAAACGATTTTACAGAAATAATGCGGTAAAAGAATAATTTTTGCCATACTTATAGCTTTATATGTCAGGTTCATGATAATGTGCCTATCATTTCGTTAATGGACGTAGTTACTGTGGTATTTACGTCGACGGAAAATGGGACCGCTATGATTGCATAATGTATTTGCTGATTATGCAACTTAACTAACGTATTGATTTTTTCTTTAGACTTGGTTAGAGGAGTCTATCTGTCACCAAGCTCGAGAAAATTGGTCTGTTGTCTCAAGCTCACTTGCGATTGCACCGTGCCAGCTGTAGAACCAGAGTAAAATGTCCACAACATTCCACTTATTTCATAAAGGGTTTGAGATATTGCAATGAGATATTGGCAAATGATAGCACGCAGTGAGGAGAGTATTTTACCATATCACTATTATGCAAGACTTCATTATCTATAGTTTTAGTCCAGTAATTACAGACTTTTTCGGTGAAAGAATGTAACTTTTAGGGTGACCGATATCTGGTGACACGAGAAATGGTATGTGTTTTGGAACACAATAAGTGAAGGTATTACACGTTTTTTGTACAGGATGTGCTTTTCCATAAGCTACTGACATTACTTTTCCTTAGTTCTTCACTTAATAAATTTAATAAACCATTGTTTGGCAAGGAAAGCGTTTCTGAAGAAGAGAAATTTGTTAACATCGAGTATAGATTTAAGTGTCAGGAAGTCGTTTCTGAAAGTATTTGTATGGAGTGTAGCCATGTACGGAAGTGAAACGTGGACAATAAATAGTTTGGACAAGAAGAGAATAGAAGCTTTCGAAATGTGGTGCTACAGAAGAATGCTGATGATTAGATGGATAGATCACATAACTAATGAGGAGGTATTGAATAGGATTGGGGAGGAGTTTGTGGCAAAACTTGACTAGAAGAAGGGATGGGTTGGTAGGACATGTTCTGAGGCATCGAGGGATCACCAATTTAGTAGTGGAGGGCAGCGTGGAGGGTAAAAATCGTGGACGGAGACCAAGAGACGAATACACTAAGCAGATTCAGAAGGATGTAGGTTGCAGTAGGTACTGGGAGATGAAGAAGCTTGCAGAGGATAGGGTAGCATGGAGAGCTGCATCAAACCAGTCTCAGGACTGAAGACCACAAGAAAGCCATTGTTTCAGAATTCTGTCGCAAGTGTGACTACTGAACATATTAATGTGTTTTGGCAAAAGTAGCAAATTGTAACATTGCAGTCAGAGAGACGTGTCGGTTTTATTCAAAATTCGCCTGTCATGACCTTCTCTTAAGATTAAAAATGGTTAACAAGCCAAGGGAAAATATGTCGCTGCATTTTCGGTGGAATTTTCTTTAGGTATAACCAAAGCAGAGGTGACAGATCTTTTCGAATTGTTACTATGCAAGTGTTGGCAAGGAAAGGCCCCTCTTAGTATTCACAAAAAAATGCGAGCGTAGGCCTCAGTTTAGAACGGCACTTCCCCTCTGGCGTTGGCATTTCCCCTATAACGCCTGCCCGTATCCCCCCCCCTCCCCCCATCTGCAGCTATCACCACGCACGCCCTCGCCGACTGCACATATACCGGCCACAGTATTCTGCCCAGACATGGACTGAAAGACATCTCAAGAAGAGAATTATATTCCAGTAAATTTGCTTTCAGTGATTCTGGTACTGGAAATATATTACCCCTGCGAAACCCTTCTCCACCACAAAAAATAAAATTTTATGTTGCTGTCGACTCAACATCATGCATTATAACGCTGCAATTGGTTCACCTACAAGAAGAAAACAGTGATAAATTTACACAGTCGGTCAAATGGTGGGGAATCTGTGGAGCAGAGTCTCTGGTGCTGGCTGAGACAGATGGCCCTCGCAGTCGGTGTGGAGAGCCCTCCAGGGCGGCCACCCCCGTGTCCCGCGCCGCCCCGCTGCAAGAACGCGGCGCCCCACGCCTCCCCCGCTGAACCCGCCCACTCACTCTCTCTCTCCGTCCTGTGTCCGCACAGTGGAGGCGGCCTCCCCCCTGCGCAGCCGCTCCCCCACACCCGGCACATTTCTGCAGCAGCACGCTGTAATGAGGTCTGCCAGCGACTGGGTGCCGTACTCACGAGTCAGGCGGCAACTTTTCCTCTCGAGAGACCGCGCAGCGCGAATGGGGCCAGTTTCTGGCGCCGAGGAGAAACCATCCGCGTCGTCTTTCGTATCTTAATCTAATTTTCTTTCGTTTTCCGCACAATGTGCATCCGGACGAAGCGAAAGCAATTTGTCGCTACGGAGTATGAAGAGAAAATTTGGAATTACACGATTCTGCAGTTGGATGGCATATGAGCAGTTCCGTAGGATTTCTGACGTTCTCGGCAGATACACACTTCTTACAAAAGATTCGGTACACCTCTCTTTCTGTCGAAACCGTTTCTGCGTTAGCCATTTATATGCCAACGTACAATTTTTACCACTAGAAACCGTCAGATTTCTTTCAATAAATATGGATTAGCGTTATCAGGAAACTGGGTGAGGGGTTACAAAGAACTGTGTTGACGAGAAGCAGAAATTAAGAGAGTGCGATTACAAGGTGAGAACTATGGAACAGACGTTGATAGAGAGAAGCTAAAGTGGGAAACTCAACCTTCTTCAAGAGAAGTCTGGTGATGGCAACACATCAGTCTGCAAGGGTACGAGAAGGTACAAATAGATTACTTTGAAGGACAGTTGTGCCTGACAGTGGCTTGTAAGAGTAGAAATTAAAGGTAAACACTTTGGATTCAAAAACAATCCCATAAGCAATTATGAAGTAAAAAGGTACACATAATTATACAGAGTGCCCTTAACACACACAGGAGGTGCAGCATAGTATTTACAAACACACAATAGGCTACTGCACTTATGTTCGATGCAAGCGTTGTGTCTGAGTTTGCGTTGGAGCCGCTACTGGGGAAGCAGCATTTAATCGCAGTATATGCTGCGGACTGTGGCACGTGGCTCATCGATTTCAGTCTAACTGAACGATTTACCAGTTGTTTCGCAGAGACGTCCGAGAAGATTGCTGCCTCATTCAGCATTTACGGTTTGTGTGCACATGCTGACTGAGCCGTGGTAAAAATTGCTGTTTTGAAGAGCGCGCCGCAGCGCGTAGTGTGAAGCAGTCGCCCTCCGTTTCTGGCAGTGGCACCGCTGTGGCAACGGCAGCTTTGGTGTCTCCCTCTGGAGGTAAAGGGGAAAGGTTGCCTGTTCACGTGCACTTAAGGGGCGCTATGAGCACGCCAGTCGGTCAGTCTGGGTCTGTCTCTCATCCCCAGCTGTCTCCCGTCCTCATTTGTTAGGCAGTTAGTGTCTCTGTCTGTCTTTCGGAGTGCTAGTATGTCTGTCGTTCGGATCAACCTTTAAAGCCAGCAAAATGAGAGTCTTTCCACTCCGCCAGTAAGAGAACTCAGCGAGTGGTCGCCCGGTCTGGGCTGAGTTCCTGCATCTGAGTCTGCGCGTTAGGCCGCCAGTCTGCTCGAGTTTGCTCAGGCAATGGTCATTGGCGGTTGGATCGATCGGTTGGTCGGTCGCACACTGAGACACAAGATGACTTGTCTGTCTTGAGCGTCGGCGCATGTCAGGTCGCCACGTGAGTCCAGTGGGCCGCGCCGTATAGCGAGGGGTAGTGACTTCGCGGTCGACACGAGAGCAACAAGAGTCATCCCACGACATCAGTCGGGCCGGTGCAAGCTGCGACGCCGTGAGACGGGAGATCGGCGCGCCTTCCTACGTCCGTTGAAGCGGCTGGCAGCGGACGTTTCGGGAGAGTGATTTGGGGTGCTCACCAGGTCTTCTCGAGACATCGCAGTTTATTACAAGTTAAGTGATTGGTGATATGTTGTTTGATTTACTCTTAGTAATTCTACTTGGTTTCTTGGTGAGGTCAACAGCTATTTTGCTTTGGGGTCGTCCCACCATTCTTCTCCGTTTGCCCACCCGCGGGAAGGAGGTTGTTTATAAACTGGGTGGTCCGTTTTTCCCTTGTGGAGTAGGTGTTAGAGCAACCTGCGGTTCGGGTTGTTCGGTAATCTCCCTGTCAATCTACCGTACGTTGGTAACTGCCTCTGTCATGTTTGTTGGATTTGGTGTTTTAACGAATTTATTGCTTGGAGTGTAACGGCCTAATACCTGAAATATGTTTTGATCTTTGAAAACTTTGATATTATTGCCTATGATCTTGAGAGGCGGCATCTGTGTACTGTGAGCATCTTAACTGTTGTTTGGCCAACCTTGTACAGTTTTATATAAGATTGCATTTCATGGGCTTTTATTTAAATGATCATTTTAGTATATAAAGTTGCCACCATTTCACCGTAAGGCTTTTTTTTTTTTAAGTTAAAATCAAGTTGCATCTTCTGTGGCAACGTTAATATTTAAATTGTTAGTGTTCTGTACCATTTCCATCCCTCCTACGGGGGGTGCATAGTTTGGGTGCTTGTGTAAATTGTTAAAACTCTTAGTTTAAAGTTATCTGGTGTGTTGCAGATTTGCACCAGTGTACTCTTTCAGAGGCTGTTGTGAGCGGTCGTAACTATGGCCGTGTCAAAAGGGAGCGGCAAGGTTCTCTGCCCGAAAGCTCATACAGCCAAAACTTGTTTCTTTCTGCCTCTGAATAAATTGAAAGTTTGATATTATAGTGTGCTTTCTGATTATAATTTTAAATCTGTTTCTTTTAAAAAATGCTTTTAGTCACTATTAAAGTGAATAAAATTCCCATTTGTTAAAAGGAATTTGGTTATGATTTTATCAGTTACTCCCTGGCAACTACTTCCATGCTTACATACTGTGATTAAGTGTGTTAATGTTCTTGATGAATCGCTAGTAAATAAAATCAATTCTTGAGAATATTCTTTGAACATAAATCACGGTTCAATGACTAATGGCTTTTTTTGTTTTTCGTCGATATGCTATCACACGTGTATTTTGCTGCTCTTCCGAGCTTCCGTTATGGGTCTTTGTGAAGTCCTCTGAGTGTCTTAATGATAGATAAGATGCTTATATGTAGCCTGCTATTTCTACTTTCCATGTCTATTAGTGCTCGATTTCACGTGTAACGCCACACATCTGGAAGCTCTTAATGCTCGTTGTCGTCGCTCAGAGTACTGCGTCTTCGTTTAGAGATTAGACTCGCCGTCATGGATCCAGCGTGAAAGTTCGATACTAAGGTTAAGTAAGCAGCAGTGTCTGTGGCAGGACCTGTCTCCTCTCCATGGCAACAACAGACCAGAGAGGGGACCGTAGTTGAAAACAATCCTCCAGCAGTGAGTATTGTGGCGAGTGTCCAGAGACGTCAGTCACTTGGTCAAGCGCTCTCCAATTTCTCCTTTGTCCTCAGCAGTGGCGTTACATTCATGTACGGTCCTTCGAGGCTCTTGCGTCAAACGGCGGTGGCCCCAGTGGTCGCGTGACATCAGGGGCGGGCCTTCATTACCTGCTGACTGCAGGTGAAGAACCCAGGCTGATTCCTTCAGTCGCAGCACGTGCATTACCTTGCTCTCTCCGATGTCGCCCTTGAACTGCCACAGTGTCATCATAGCAGCCGACTGTCTGCCCTATCGCCTCATTGGTGACGGAAAGGGTGGGGGGTGGGGGGGGTCGTGTTCTGTAGCTAACAGCTGCTGATGTGGCCATGCGATGACGTCACGACAGCTGATCATTCGTCCCGGATGGTCGCCGTGGCGTCACGCCGGCAGGCACTGCCCGAGCTCTCGCTGCAGTGCTCCAGCCCTTCCAGCCGTGTTGCGGTACGTAGCACCTGCCCAACGCCCAGCCACATCCACCCACGGTCCGCTTCTCAATCGCCAATGGGACTGCTGTTGTCCTCTGCACAGCCCATAGTGCATATTTTAGTGCTGCGTTTTTACATTGAATGCTTGCAAAAACACTTACACAGAAAGTCGTAACAAAAATATGAACTGTTTCTAGTTGAAAAGTTACATTACGATTAATGCAAAAAAGTTCCTTACTGTATTCTTTCACTTAGATACTGTTAGTACTAAGGTTATTTTGAAAAAATCACAGCATTGTCGGTAAATAGTCGCTTATCTGAAAGCTATAATCTAATCAGTTTCTAATGGTGAAGTCATGTTGCTGTAGTTTATGTCAGTGTTTCGGTAGTTTCCCAACACCATTCACGCACCTCAGTGAGTTAGCCGCCATAATCTGCACACTCGTACTTCAAGCACTCTCCCACAATGCTACACTTACTTTTGACTACATTCCACACATCAGGTCTAGCTACATCTCATCCTTTCTACTTACAGTAATCTGGACTCTGACACTTCGCCTGAGACTACCTTATTGGAGGATGACGCTGATGCGGATAATTGGCGCAGAATCCTCGGTGTACACCGCTCATCACCATCTGTACACTACGTTCTGGGCCGTCAGGGTAGATCAGATTAATAAGATTTACTTTCATTCCAACCGATCCGTAGTGAGGAGGTCCTTCAAAGTGCAGAACATGTCAGTAAAACAATAACACACGACAAATTTTACATCTAAAACAAATAAGCTAATGTACCTTCCACAGGTCCTAATTGGAATGATCGTCATTTTTTTATGAACACTGTATGAAAGGATCATTTTACAACACTTATTTACTAATATCGCATTAATATACTGAATTAAAAATTTAAGAAAAAAATATTTTATTTATTTATAAGGCAAAAAACATGTAGTAGAACTATTACAATACTTATTTAAAATGGACACATTACTGCACTGAACTGATACGGAAGTTTAATTGTACTTTACACACACACACACACACACACACACACACACACACACACACACAAAATCAGTTGGTTCTACTGAGAAATTCATCGATGTAGTAGAAGTAGTTGGTCACCAATAAATCCTTTAGGCTTCTCTTAAACTGAATTTCATTGGTCGTTAAGCATTTTATGGCTGCCGGCAAGTTATTGAAAATGTGTGTTCCTGAATAATTCACACCTTTTTGTACAAGAGTAAGTGACTTTAATTCCTTGGGAAGATTATTCTTATTGCTAGTATTGATTCCACGAACTGAGCTGTTGGTTTGAAAAAATGGTTCAAATGGCTCTGAGCACTATGGGACTTAACATCTGAGGTCATCAGTCCCCTAGAACTTAGAACTACTTAAACCCAACTAACCTAAGGACATCACACACATCCATGCCCGCGGCAGGATTCGAACCTGCGACTGTAGCGGTCGCGCGGTTCCAGACTGAAGCGCCTAGAACCGCTCGGCCACACCGGCCGGCCGTTGGTTTGAAAAAGTGATATATTTTTAATGACAAATTGCATTAAGGAACAAACTTGAAGCAGTAGTTAGTATCCCTTCTTCCCTAAACAGGCCTCTGCAGGATGTTCTTAAGTTCACACTACATATATCTCTTATTGCACGTTTTTGTGCCCGTAAAACTTTAGCTTGGCTTGATGAATTACCCCAAAAATAATCCCATATGACGTTATGGAGAGAAAGTAAGCATAGTATGTTAACTTTCTGATTTTATATCTCCTATGTCTGACAAAATTCGCATTGCAAATAGAGATTTGTTTAGACACTTCCGCAGTTCTGTGGTGTGCTGCTCCCACCTGAATTTGTTGTCAAGCTGTAACCCCAAGAATTTAACACTGTCCACCTCTTCTACATCCTTGTCATCATATGTCAGGAACACCTCTTACGAGTTCTGAACTGAGTGTAGTGTGTAGACGTTGGCATGAAATCATCTAGCCCTTTAAAACTGGCCGTAACTCTCAAAAATTGTCGTACAGATATCCTCAAATAACAGCTGCTGCAAAGACATAAAATTTGTAAAGCATAAGGTTTGACATTGTGTTCCGTTTTTCTATCTCGTCCCATTTGCCATACCTTTGCTATTCATCTGGAAACGTACTACCGTGACTCGCATTCCATGTGCTCACGCCACCTAATACAAAACTTCGCCGATGACGCTCTTCGGGCGCTGGCGATCCACAATATCACAAGACTTACGTCGTCGTACTACTGGCGAAAATCCGTAAGCGATAACGAAGGACGACAAAGTACCGCACCATAGGCGATTATCCACACTCGAAAACCATCAACGAGAACACATCACTACACTGGCGATAACCCTAATCGAACCACAGCGAGGAAGAAAAAGAGGAAACACACCGTAACGTCAACAAGCCTCTGGAGTGGACAGACCGTGTCGATCTCGTAAGATACCCCCTCGGCGTTTGTGGTATGATCGAATCGCGTCAAGATACACTATCGGATAGTAAATCAAGTTCTGTGGCACCACTATCGCCTCCTCGTTCCGAATGGTGGAACAGATCGCCCCACCGGCAAAGCACACAATGTCAACGGAGAAAATCAAACCATTATTACATTCGAAGATGAATTTTGTGAATAATTATGTCTCGAAGACCTGTTCAGTTATTTCTGAATCAAAAATGCAATTTTAACGGTGTTACTACGAATACCTTTGCTGTGGCGTGTCAAGTTATTAATATAGCAATGCTTAGGTATTAAAACGACCAGCTTTATCATAAACCCGAGAGGTTTCCGGCGATATGTCGGCACTTTCCTAGCCACGAAATAAATTTATATCTGCGAAACAAGAAGATAGCAGTAAATTATCAAAGTACAAATGCTGTATAGAAAAATACAAACGCCAAACTCAACGATCAGATGTCACAGTAGGAGGTCTTATCCTCTACTTATAATAATAAATAATCCAAAAAGTATAAGGGCAAGCAAATGAAGAACAATACACTAAGTGGCTACGTAAATGAGTGGGAAGCAAATGATTCTTAACACTAAGTTAATGATATAACTGTAGAAGTCCTATTCGATGAAGGGTTTGACCGCATCGGCTGACTATCAATTCTTACACGGATTTCTGCTGCGGTTTCTGTTGAGGTTTTGTGTGGTCTGATTAACACTACGTCACTCTGGTGACCACGTTGCGGACTTCGCCTACCAATCCCTCCATTATTCCTTTCTTACCCTGTTTCCAGATCGACTGCATGAAGCGGTTAGTATTTTCCGTTTCTCTCTTGTTCTTATTTCTGTTTTCTTGAAAATTACCACCATACGTCCCCCATCTGCAACTGTTATGTCCCTGAGGCTCATTGTTAAATCTTTGTCTTTGATAGTTTTTTTCTCGTCATCCTGTTTCTACTTGTGTTTTCCCGTCATTATTTCCATGTGATGCACCTTGCTAATTTCGTTCATTATGTCTCATTCGGTGCCTCGGGCTTTGTGCTCCCTTAGCAAAGTCTAACTCTCGTGGAGCAATTTTGATGACTCTATTGTGTTATTAAATGATCAGGTTGTTGTTCGTCAATGGCAGTTGCATGTAGCGCTGTCGCGTGATCTCCTTATCACTATACAATTGGTCCAGGTAACGGTTCTTGTTGACAAGCGTCTTGAAGAACTTTTCTGGACTGCGGCAACCCGACGATGCTTCGTAGTCCTTCTCCTGTTTGACCCTTTCGTGGGTGTCTTGTGACCAGTAGGTATTTATGAAAGCTTTTCTGAATTCGCGATAAGTGCGACAGTCTGCTGTAACGCTATGCATGTGCTCTGCTAGTGAACCTTCCAGGTATCCACCCTCTCGAAACCTGGCGAGAAAGCTACACCGCGATGCAGAGCGCCTCTCTTGCAGAGTCTGCCACTTGAGTTTGTTAAACATCTCCGTAACGTTATCACGGTTACCAAATAACCCTGTGACGAAACGCGCCGCTCTTCTTTGGATCTTCTCTATCTCCTCCGTCAACCCGATCTGGTACGGATCCCACACTGATGAACAATACTCAAGTATAGGTCGAACGAGTGTTTAGTAAGCCACCTCCTTTGTTGATGGACTACATTTTATAAGAACTCTCCCAATGAATCTCAACCTGGTACCCGCCTTACCAACAATTAATTTTATATGATCATTCCCCTTCAAATCGTTCCGCACGCATACTCCCAGATATTTTTCAGAAGTAACTGCTACCAGTGTTTATTCCGCTATCATATAATCATACAATAAAGCATCCTTCTTTCTATGTATTCGCAATACATTACATTTGTCTATGTTAAGGGTCAGTTGCCATTCCCTGCACCAAGTGCCTATCCGCTGCAGATCTTCCTGCATTTCGCTACAATTTTCTAATGATGCAACTTCTCTGTATACTATAGCATCATCCGCAAAAAGCCGCATGGAACTTCCGACACTATCTACTAGGTCATTTATATATATTGCGAAAAGCAATGGTCCCATAACACTCCCCTGTGGCACGCCAGAGGTTACTTTAACGTCTGTAGACGTCTCTCCATTGATAACAACATGCTGTGTTCTGTTTGCTAAAAACTCTTCAATCCAGCCACACGACTGGTCTGATATTCCGTAGACTCTTACTTTGTTTATTAGGTGACAGTGCGGAACTGTATCGAACGCCTTCCGGAAGTCAAGAAAAATAGCATCTACCTGGGAGCCTGTATCTAGAATTTTCTGGGTCTCATGAACAAATAAAGCGAGTTGGGTCTCACACGATCGCTGTCTCCGGAATCCATGTTGATTCCTACATAGTGGATTCTGGGTTTCCAAAACCGACATGATACTCGAACAAAACATGTTCTAAAATTCTACAACAGATCGACGTCAGAGATATAGGTCTATAGTTTTGCGCATCTGCTCGACGACCCTTCTTGAAGACTGGGACTACCGGTGTGTTCTTTTCCAATCATTTGGAACCTTCCGTTCCTCTAGAGACTTGCGGTACACAGCTGTTAGAAGGGGGGCAAGTTCTTTCGCGTACTCTGTGTAGAATCGAATTGGTATCCCGTCAGGTCCAGTGGACTTTCCTCTGTTGAGCGATTTCAGTTGCTTTTCTATTCCTTGGACACTTATTTCGATGTCAGCCATTTTTTCGTTTGTGCGAGGATTTAGAGAAGGAACTGCAGTGCGGTCTTCCTCTGTGAAACAGCTTTGGAAGAAGGTGTTTAGTATTTCAGCTTTACGCGTGTCATCCTCTGTTTCAATGCCATCATCATCCTGGAGTGTCTGGATATGCTGTTTCGAGCCACTTACTGATTTAACGTAAGACCAGAACTTCCTAGGATTTTCTGTCAAGTCGGTACATAGAATTTTACTTTCGAATTCACTGAACGCTTCACGCATAGCCCTCCTTACGCTAACTTTGACAGCGTTTAGCTTCTGTTTGTCTGAGAGGTTTTGGCTGCGTTTAAACTTGGAGTGAAGCTCTCTTTGCTTTCGCAGTAGTTTCCTAACTTTGTTGTTGTACCACGGTGGGTGTTTCCCGTCCCTCACAGTTTTACTCGGCGCGTACCTGTGTAAAACGCATTTTACGATTGCCTTGAACTTTTTCCATAAACACTCAACATTGTCAGTGTCGGAACAGAAATTTTCGTTTTGATCTGTTAGGTAGTCTGAAATCTGCCCTCTATTACTCTTGCTAAACAGATAAACCTTCCTCCCTTTTTTTATATTCCTATTAACTTCCATCTTCAGGGATGCTGCAACGGCCTTATGATCACTGATTCCCTGTTCTGCACATACAGAGTCGAAAAGTTCAGGTCTGTTTGTTATCGGTAGGTCCAAGATGTTATCTCCACGAGTCGGTTCTCTGTTTAATTGCTCGAGGTAATTTTCGGATAGTGCACTCAGTATAATGTCACTCGATGCTCTGTCCCTACCACCCGTCCTAAACATCTAAGTGTCCCAGTCTATATCTGGCAAATTGAAATCTCCACCTAAGACTATAACATGCTGAGAAAATTTATGTGAAATGTATTCCAAATTTTCTCTCAGTTGTTCTGCAACTAATGCTGCTGAGTCGGGAGGTCGGTAAAAGGAGCCAATTATTAACCTAGCTCGGTTGTTGAGTGTAACCTCCACCCATAATAATTCACAGGAACTATCCACTTCTACTTCACTACAGGGTAAACTACTACTAACAGCGACGAACACTCCATCACCGGTTGCATGCAATCTATCCTTTCTAAACACCGTCTGTGCCTTTGTAAAAATTTCGGCAAAATTTATCTCTGGCTTCAGCCACTTTTCTGTACCTATAACGATTTCAGCTTCGGTGCTTTCTATCAGCGGTTGAAGTTCCGGTACTTTACCAACGCAGCTTCGACAGTTTACAATTACAATACCGATTGCTGCTTGGTCCCCGCTTGTCCTGACTTTTCCCCGCACCCTTTAAGGCTGTTGCCCTTTCTGTACTTCCCCAAGGCCATCTAACCTAGAAAACCGCCCAGCCCACGCCACACAACCCCTGCTCCGGTGACAGCGCGTGGCTACGTGACTGTGCCCAGTTGGGTACGCTGGCGACGTGGACACGGTCGGGTGTGAGGAGCCTTTGCATCGGAGATCACCTGCTGTTTCTCTGATAAACTGCAAGTTAAGTTGGTTAAAGGTTTAGATGTTAATTGAAGAATATAGGTATGTGCAACCAGCGTCTTTTCTGCCTTGTGGCCTCCTGCGTTCGGGTTTCCTGTCCCTGTCGCCGGTGTATTTATAGGCAGCGATCTTTTCCGCTTCTTATTAGTACTGCCCGGTAGGAAGTGTATTTTTGGGCAGTGATTATTGTTTTCATTTCTTCTGTCTTGTGGCCTCCTGCGTTCGGATTTCCTGTCCCTGTAGCCGGTGTAATTATAGACAGTGACCTTTTGGCTTCTTATTAGTACTGCCTGGGAGGAAGTGTATTTTTGCGCAGGGATTATGGTTCCTGATTTGATTCCTCCTCCTCAACTAGCCCCGCGTGAGGTCGATCTGATTGCTGAATGTGAGGCGTTGTGGGTCTGTTAGTCCGCTTCTAGCCTGAGCATCCTTCGGGAGACAATTGTGGCCGCACTTACACCCGGTCGGTTAATTATTCCCATCCCAGGACATTTTGGTGGCAGCACATGGTATTAAAGTTGTTAGTTATTGTAAAATGTTTAATGGTTGTATTTTACTCTGATTGCTTTTGGTCACTGTTTAAAAAGGTTAAGTTTGCCTTTCATTGGTGGGTTTTTAAAATTGCTTGGCTTTAAAATTGTTAGTTATTGTAAAATGTGAATGACTGTATCTTTACTTTGATTGTTTTATTCTATTTGGCATCCATTGAAAGTGCTAGTTCTGCCTCCCTGTTAGCGAGCCCTTGTAATTTAATATCTTGTTGTGCCAAAGTTTAAAAGAAGTTGGCTCCCTACATGTTCGGTAGCGAAATGGTATACAAATTGGTGGTTTTTGTTTCATTACTTGGAAACTTTTAATTTGGTTATGAAATGCTTTATCAAAGTCTGTTTTAAGTAAAATGCCTTGGCTATTAACGCTAAAGTAAAATTTTAATTTCATTACTTGGAAAATTTTGATTTGTTACCAAATGTTTTATCAAGGTCGGGTTTCAGTAAAATGGCGTGGCCGTTAACTGTAAAGTAAATTGTTTTGAAGAGGCACTCATGCCTACTAGCTTTTTGGATTTATTCCTGGTCAAGTGATAAAGAAATGACTTTTAATGGTTGAAGTAATCAATAAAGAAATTGTAAATTGCAACTCGACAGTAATCAACTAATTTTGGCCCCGTTTCCCAACTGGGGGTTTTCCTTGGTTAATCGTAACACCCGTCTCAATTCTAGTGCTCACCGCTCGCATAGTGCCCTGTGATACTGAACAATCTATGACTAGGAATGTAATGAATTGTGGTTCTCTTTGTAAACATGAAAATTTTGAATTGAGAGTAAATATTTTAAGTCGAAATGTTAATAATTTTGCGTCCCTGGACTTTCTCTAGTTTCTGGCGCACGTGCGCCCAAGATTTCTTGGCCGATCGATACCCGACCGCTGTTGTACCCTCGTCACGTCTCATCAGAGTCGTGCAGTAACGATTTCGTACGTCTGAGTCGCGCGCCGTTGAGGTTCGAATGGTTCAAAAATGGCTCTGAGCACTATGCGACTTAACTTCTGAGGTCATCAGTCGCCTAGAACTTAGAACTACTTAAACCTAACTAACCTAAGGACATCACACACATCCATGCCCGAAGCAGGATTCGAACCTGCGACCGTAGCAGTCGCGCGGTTCCGAACTGCGCGCCTAGAACCGCTCGGCCACCGCGGCCGGCATGTTGAGGTTCGGCTCGGTGCTTTGTGCAGTACGCGCCGCTGACTGCGCGCTCTCGGCCGAGCGCCGTACCCCGTTAAGCGGGCGCTCCTGCCGTTTATCGGCGTGTGCCGGGGATGTGGCTCCATGTTTGGTTGCAAACTTTTGTGTCTGATATTCCTGGTGACCAAAGAACTCACGGCGGCGTGCTGTTACTTACGGCTGAATTTCTACACGCCCGACCCGTTCGCACATTTCTTTCATCTCATCCTCCAGGTCATTCTGGTGGCTAGTTACACGTGTTTACTCGCCTTTGATTTCTGACAATTTTTCAGTGTCTCTGTCCGAACTTTCTAAGAGCACAAATAGCCTTCTTGGTTGCGTTCACTTCGAGCTTTGCCAGTGGTGTCTGATCTCGCGCAATTTTGGTCATTTTTCTGCGCATCTCGTGCTACTAAGTTGGCTGTCTTAGCCTCACGTTTGAACTCTACAGCTACTTCTCGCGTCTCATCTGGCATTTTCCTAATTTTTCAACCACTGCTTTTACATTCTTCGTTCTCGACCTGATTTACGTTTGCGACAAATTCATCAGTCCTTCTTTGAAATCCCTCAATTTCTTTCATACTTCGTCCTGTCTCATTTCCTCCTTGTCTAGTCGTTTCTGTATTTCCATGATTTCGTTAGTGAGGATTTCCTGTCTTTGGTCTTCTTGCTGTCTCTTTTCTGCCCATACCTTCCTCTGTTTTTTCTCCTCCTGTCTTCTCTTATCTTCCCTTTCCTGTCGTCTCTTCTCTGCCTCCTGCAGAAACGGAATGATCGATTCTGATTGTGCACTTCCAGTAACGTACTCTAGACTAGACGCACGCGACTCAACTGCTCTATGATGCGTTGTCCACGAAATTGTACTGCTACTGTACCTCTTTCCGGGCCGGCCGGAGTGGCCGTGCGGTTCTGGGCGCTACAGTCTGGAACAGAGCGACCGCTGCGGTCGCAGGTTCGAATCCTGCCTCGGGCATGGATGTGTGTGATGTCCTTAGGTTAGTCAGATTTAATTAGTTCTAAGTTCTAGGCGACTATGACCTCAGAAGTTAAGTCGTATAGTGCCCAGAGCCATTTTTGAACCTCTTTCCGAATGTACAGAACCTACATGGCGTGCCGCCTCGGCATCATTATCACTTTTATTTCCTGAGTGAACTGAACCTGGATTATCGGAGTCTTCTGCATTTGACAACTGCGCCCTGTCTGCAGACTGATTTAAATGAACTTCATCCGCTGTTCTATTTTGTGCTGCATCAATGGCTCACTCATGTTCCATTGAAACGACATTAGTGTGCTGCCTTTTTCACTATACGAACGTTCTTTTAAGCATTCGTATCAATTGCTACTTCCACAAGTTTCCCGTTCATCTACATCTACACGGCTACTCTGCAAATCACATTTAAGTGCCTGGCACAGAGTTCATCGAACCAACTTCACAATTCTCTATTATTCTCTTATAGCGCACGGAAAGCACGAATATCTATATCTTTCCGTACGAGCTCTGATTTCCCTTGTTTTATCATGATTATCGTTTCTCCCTACGTAGGTCGGCATCAACAAAATATTTTCGCATTCGGAAGAGAAAGTTGGTGATTGGAATTTTGTCAGAAAATTTGTTCCACGAAAGCTGTTAGCAACGACTCAACATCAGACAAGAAATGGCTCAGAAGTCATTAACATGGCACAATCCGAAACAAACAAAAACGGCAAGAAGAGTACATACACTGAAATAAAATGATTACAACATACTACAAACTGCTCAGATACAACGCAGATCGCTAAATCAGAGTTCTAAAGGTTCTCAATGCACCACACAACGCGCGCCTGTTCGGTAGGATAACATATTAACCACCTGACAAAAGTGCAGTGATTCGAGATCCTGACTCCAATTGCAAGCGGTCTACCTTGCTTTCATCGTAAATGTATGACTGAGTAATGCTAAATGTTATTATTTTAAATCCTTAATATTTATACATACATCAAAAGAAGATTTGCATCACTCTGGTTCCCAGAAGTCCTGAAAATTCTGGTTGACTGCGGATATTGTATCACAGACAACGGACACAGTGCATTTTATTGTTCAGAGATATCACTAAACCCGCCCAAAGATGTAAACAATCCCCCATAAGCAGCGCCTATTAGACATAGGAGGTGCGACAGCCGATCAGTTCGAGTCATTTCACCCGAAAGGAGGTACACGCCTCGTGTTGTCTGTAGTTCAACCATGCCTAGACTGTCAACACCACTGTTCGATCCCGTCCGCATCGTTACTTTGTCCCAGGAAGGGCTCTCAACAGGGGAAGTGTCCAGGCGTCGCGGAGTGATCCAAAGCGCTGTTGTTCGGACATGGAGGAGATACAGAGAGACAGGAACTGCCTCGCTTAGGGTCTCCCTACGGATTATGGCTCGGAGGAACCCTGACATCAACGCCACCATGATGAATAATGCCTTACGACTCAAGCTGTGCGCAATGGGATGCATGATGCGCAACCTCACTCCCGACGTCCATGCCGAGATCAATCTTTGCAACCACGACACCATGTAGCGCGGTACAGATGGGCCCAACAACATGCGGAATGGACCGCTCAGGATTGGCATCACGTTCTTTTCACCGATGAGTGTTGCATATGCCTTCAACCACACAATCGTCAGAGACGTGTCTGGAGGCACCCCGGTCAGACTGATCGCCTTAGACACACTATCCAGCGAGTGCAGCAAGATGCTGTTTCGGGGTGGCATTATGTGGGGCCGACGTACGCCGCTGATGGTCATGGAAGTCGCCATAACGGCTGTACAACACGTGAATACCATCCTCCGACAGATAGTGTAACCATATCGGCAGCATATTGGCGAGGCATTCGTCTTCATGGAGGACAATTCGTGGCCCCATCGTGCTAATCTTGTGAATGACTTCCTTCAGGATAACGATATCGCTCGACTAGAGCTGCCAGCACGTTCTCCACGCATGAATCCTATCGAACATGCCTGAAAAAGGTTGATAAGCTCTGTTTATGGACGACGTGACCCACCAACCACTCTGAGGGATCTACGCCGAATAGCCGTTGAGGAGTGGGACAATCTGGACCAACAGTGCCTTGATGAACTTATGAATAGTAAGCCGCGACGAATACAGGCATGCATCAATGGAAGAGGACGTCCTACTGGGTATTAGACGTACTAGTGTGTACAGCAGTCTGGACCTCTGAAGGTCTCGCGGTATGTTGGTACAACATGTCATGTGGTTTTCATGAGCAATAAGAAGGGCGGAAATGATTTTTATGTTGATCTCTGTTCCAGTTTTCTATACTGGATCCGGAACTCTCGGAACCGAGGCGATGAAAAGCTTTTTTGACGTGTGTATATGAATTAGTGAATCTACTCATGGCACTTTTGTTGTCAAAGCCTGTAATACTTTCAGATCTCAGATTAATTAATTTAATTAGACTGAACCTTAAATGCTGGTGTACCCATGTACCACCACAATAAAAAGAATGGTTGAGGGAGTATGAATGAGGACAGTGGCGTATTTAAATTTACAAAATAATGACTAGTCTTATTAATCATTTTGTGCCTCAACTTGGTGATGCATCTTACACAAAAATGAGAAACAGAGCTCGGAAAAGGGAAGGTGTTTCATTGGCAATGTATAAATTGAGATGGGGTGAAAGATGTACAAATTAATCCCTGAAGTAGTCTCTTTCACAATGCAATCTGAATTTGTTTACATGAATCCACTGTGAGGCCCTTCTCAATTCAAATAGAATTAACTACAACCAAGTGTACCACAAGTATGGTTCATCTGTGAACAGGGAACTGTGAATATCACTTAAAAACCCTACGCCGGTGTAGCAGTATTTTAGCTTTTCACCTTGATTCAGGTAGCAGCAGAAAACGACGTGCCATGAGCGAGGAGCGGTGTCCTCTTGCAGCTGTAATCGTCTGACGTGAACACGAAAACTTGATAACTACGCGGTCTGGCGTTCTGGTTATCAGAACGCGGGAAACTTCGCTCTAAGGGCCCTGCAATCCCGGTAGATTTAGGCTGAGATGCACGCTCTAGTCTGGCCAAACAAATTTGACCCACAGGCACAGAGCTGCATGATGGAATTGTCAAAAGTAAGACGGTCGACTCACGATGAATAAGTTCACCCTCGTGACACAAGATATGGTATGCAGTTCTACTGTCAGCACAGCTGCAAACTGCCACTGGCTCTTAGTCCACCACAAGAAACAGACCACAAGTCTCATCCACTTGAGAAAGACCTGAAGTTCTCTATCAGATGAGGACCAGAAGACGAAGCAGAGCAAAGGATCACAACAACCACCCACCAAGCCTCGGTACGGGAGCCGGATTAACAAAAGCGAAATTGCCCCCACATTGCACAAACCAGCCGAACTGTCCTCTACTCATTGATCTCCCCTCTTGGCTGTTCTGTTGGCCTGGCAGCCATTCAGATACAACACTGAGGTTCCGACACTGAGGGGAGAAAGCCTAGGGCAGCAGCCCTCCACTTTGCATGTCGTGAGAGGAGCCAATCAGTGATCACAAATCTATCTTGTGTGGAAAAAGAACTTTAGACTGGTGAGGCGTCGTACTCACGATGAGCATGGCCGTGTTGTAGCTAAAAACATCTCCCTAGATGGAACCACAGTCCCTCACAGAGACATCTAATCTTTCCGGGCCGACCACTTAGAAAACCAGAAAAGAGACTGACAAGCTTCCCACACAGTGACATCCGTGAAAGAAATGTTTTTGCCTCTCGCTAAACGAAAGCTATCGACTTCCTGGTGTTAGAGAGACCACAGTCTCGCCTGCACTAAACACGTGCGCCAGCCTCTCTGTCCATATCGTCCCAGCTTCTAGTACGAGGATGCACAGAGTTTTATGCCCTTCCCACCATTTGCACGAAGGCTCAGTTTACAGCAGTCTCTCTTAAATGTTTTTCTGCATCCCCTTTCAGCCAATTGGCCACCGTCGCAATGGACACTAGCCTGGCCCAGGTAAAATGTTTTGTAAACTGGCGCCCTTTTTCCGACCCTAAGTGAAGGTGAAGGAGGCTTCGGCCAGACGTCCCTCTGCAAGTACGATTCATTGAGCACTGCATCCCAGATTCACTCACACACCCAGATCACTGCACTCACCTTTTATGGGCCCCAATTTATCTCTCTCCTTGTTCTCCATTGCCTCCACTATGGTCCTTAGGGTACATGTTCTCTACAGGTTACACATGCAGTTATAGGCAATTTCCGCCCACAGTTTACTCAGGTAAAAAAAATCATAAAACGCTCATGCTGAATGTAGTACTGGGGAACATTAAGATCGTGGCCCAAAATATGAATGTTAATCTGACTGACAGTGTTGTTAGGTGAGAGAATAGTGTGCCACTTCTCAAGTTAGCGGCAACCACCTTACAGATATTTGTAAGCTGTCCTTATTTAAAGAGCACTGTGTTCCCAGCTTTGGGGCTGCAATATACAACCACAGAATGGATCGCATCTTTGACCCTGTGCAAGACTGTTTACTTGTTTGAATCACTAATAAACAATATTTACAATGTGTTGCTCTGTACTGTCTACCAATCACACCCACGTGGCGTCGGGTACTAAATACCTTACAGAACAGCTGCTGCATGGTTTTTAACATCATTCTGCTGTATGTCTATTGATATACCAGGGGTACCTACAAGCTGACTGTTGTATGCTTTACAAGAAAAGAGAACCATCTTCCTCTAGATTGATGTGGATCTGTGTCAAGTATGGTAGAAAGTAGATTGAGTAATTGGTTGAAAGGGGTTGTAACGAGGTATGATTTAGTGGTAGACTGATGACGCATTCTTGAGAGAGATAGATGTTGCAATGCGTCGTTTATCACACATGTAATCAAGTTTTTTCCATTGTTCTGTCAGGGAGTATCAGATGTCTGGTATAACGTGCGTTCGTCTCATATACAATTGTGTTTTCTGCGTGTGATTTAGAGCGCTATGTACCTGCAATGGCTAACAAGAAAATTCTCCATACTGCAGTCAGCAGAGGATTTCTAAAGCATGTCTGATGAATCATGTACAGCAAACCAATGGACGACTTATTATATACTCTCCTCCAGATGAAAAAAGATGTATACAAAGCACTCCATTCCCTGCCACATCTTCAACATAAATCGAGTCTTAAGTTTCATAAATGGAGTGATTCTAAGTCAGTGACAGGGGTTTGTGAGGTACTGCAATTCCTGTGTGTATCTTTGATTGACAGATGTTCTGTTTGGAAGAAACTGTGTTCGGTTCATGGACTTAGCGCAGCATGGCGTGTAATTTCGTATGTCAAAGGCCACTGTTATGCGTTTGTCTATTTTATCATAATATGTTGTCCTTCTAACCATTTTCAGTTGCTGACGATCATTTTATAGGACTGATGCGAACATAGCATAATTTCTGAACTGTGAATGGATGTGAACAGTGGGCGCTATATACCTCTAGAAAGCTATATAATTCATGGATCACAAAGAATATATTTTTCTCACTTTGGTGTAGAAAGTAGAAGTTTCTCACAGCAGTGAATGAGGTAGAAAACTTGCAGGGTGAATGTATGCCATGTGTTGGAAATATATTTCCTGCATTGGAGTATCAATAGCATTTCCTTCCACGTGACAGATATGTCTGAAACCACACAGCTTTAACATTATACGGTGTTTAAGAGAAGAACTGTGTAGCCTTAGGAGCGTACGTTTATGTTACGCAATGATTTCCGTCTCCCCAGCATGTTCTTGCTGTGGAATCCAAACACTACAACAATACTACAGAAGTGATAGCACAAGTGAGTTAAGTAAAAATTTTTAACTCTTTCTTCCTCTTCTTCTTGATCTTCTGTTCTATCACCAGAACAGTCTCAAACGTATCAGGTTCACATCTGCAATACACCAGTAAGGAGTACTAATCCCCCATGCATGCATTCATATAGAGAGATCGTGCATGACGCAGCGCTCATAGTGAAATCTGGAGACCGATGGAGCAGCTGGTTTCGAAACAGTGGTCAGAGTGGTAGATCTTTGAATCTCCTACAAATGCTAGAAGCTTTTGAGATTCCCATCCACATAGAGGGGACGGTAAATCGAAATAAAATGTTACCGAATTTATAAAGTGCTTCGGCGAAAGAACATAGTTTTTGCACCCTCTCTCTGCTGATAGCTTTTTCCTACACTAGACACAGTACTTGTGTCACATGGTATAGGTAGTATAATAGGGTTCGTAATATGTCCACATGTATATGACCCTCACAGAAAAATGGAGTGGGAGTTTTAGCAAAGATACAGAAATTGGGAAAAATGATACAATGTCTTTTGGCAGATAGCATCACAAGACTAACGCGGTAACATGTTTCGTTGATGCGACAACTCGTCGAAAGTGGTGGTTTAACCCTCGAGTAATTGGGTAAAGCCGGCCGCGGTGGCCGTGCGGTTGTAGGCGCTTCAGTCCGGAACCGCGTAACTGCTACGGTCGCAGGTTCGAATACTGCCTCGGGCATGGATGTGTGTGATGTGCTTAGGTTAGTTAGTTTTAAGTAGTTCTAAGTTCTAGGGGACTGATGACCTAAGATGTTAAGTCCCATAGTGCTCAGAGCCATTTGAACCATTTGAATTGGGTAAAATGGGTTGAAATTACGAAAACCCTCGTAAAATAAGGAAAATTGGCGGAAAATACGTACAACTGATGAAAATGCGTAAAATTGATGAAATTACGACAAAAAATCTAGAGATGAATGAGGATACTTACAAGTTCGCCTCGGTGTATGAAAATCGTTCCATTCCCCATCGGTAGGAATGACAATTGGTGGTGCATACTATGAATTCTCAATAGGTTTAAGTCCTATAGATACCCCTTGTTTTACACGCAGTTGTCCATTGAGAGTGATAAAAATGAAAGACACAGTGTCCAAAGCGCGATCACATACATCGGTGTAGTATGCACGGAAAATTTGAGGAATCATTGCTCTGGGGCTCTTTGAAAATGGAACAACGGACCATATGCTTCTCCGTCATTTTGGAAGATGATATTAAATGTAGAGCTTATCAACTTTGAAAATCTGTTGGAAACACTCTACAATGCAGCAAACTCTTCTAGTTTCCATATGTTGCAATGTCTTCCGCACTTCTGTCAATAAGAAACGCCGTGTCTGCCTTTTTTTTACAACTTTCCTGTGTGTTACGGTAGGGGCTTACCCTACATTATGGTGGTGGTGGTGGTGGTGGTGGTGGTGGTGGTGGTTAGTGTTTAACGTCCCGTCGACAACGAGGTCATTAGAGACGGAGCGCAAGCTCGGGTTAGGGAAGGATTGGGAAGGAAATCGGCCGTGCCCTTTCAAGGGAACCATCCCGGCATTTGCCTGAAACGATTTAGGGAAATCACGGAAAACCTAAATCAGGATGGCTGGAGACGGGATTGAACCGTCGTCCTCCCGAATGCGAGGCCAGTGTGCTAACCACTGCGCCACCTCTCTCGGTCTACATTATGTGACGTCCAGCTTTCTGTAAGGGTCAATGGATCGAAACATGTTAATGTCGGTTTAGCACCTGACATGAACCTGAAATTCATGGAATGATAATGTATGGTGGCGTACAAATCTGTAGTCATGCATTGGTTCGATATGTTACAGTAAAAAAAAAGTGTGAAACAGCTTATGAAACAACAAAAGAATAACACTCTGTTGTAAGCGTTTGTGGGATATGGTCTTCGTCCAGTACAGGCGACAAAACCTTACACAGGCCTCTGGAAATGACATCGATCACTTGCGACCTTCTCCAATAGACCAATACACGTATATTTAATGAGATCACCACGTATGGTCGATGTCAACGTGCAAACGGTACTGTTTCCAATATATCGGAAGAGAGAGATACGGTAAAATCTTTACTCCATGGGATGTATCAAAAATAGCGAAGAGACAGAGAAAAAAAGAAATAGCGACAGAGAGAGATACTGTGCTTTCAGCGAAGACTCCGACACCATTACACTGTCGTATTTCTGGCGTGGTAATCATTGGAAAACGATACAGGAGATTAGGACATGTACAGGAGGGTATTTATAGGAAGTCATTCGGTATCGACGAATTGTACGTGCTGTGCTTCTGACTTTCTTTGTGCAGTCCACGTATACTCTCCATTATTGAGAATTTCCTCCAGTAAGTTAGTGTGCTATTTTTCTCGTTGTGGTAGCTCTGCACCTACTCAGTGGCACATGGAGAACTAGACAGCCCTCTAACTATGGAGCAGTGCTGTCAGAAAGTGATGGGATTTTGAGAGAACTACTAGGGGTCTGTGACTTCGCTGGGGTTTTCTACAGTTAAGCTATATTAGGCCATGCTAAACAACACCCAGATTTTGTGACTGTGGTCATATCACAATTTTTTGGACACTATAAAACAGTAAAATAATGATAATCTCGCTACTTGTCGGAAATGTTATGTTGTTTGAACGTGAGGTTACAGTGGTTACTGTTCACCAGACGTGTATGAGAAGTGATTGGACAACTATTCCTAGCCATAGGGGTAGGATCGATTTGACGTGCGGAATTGTGATTTCAATGTATTGACGAGTATACTCGACCGTAAGGCATGATAGATTCAGTTCGTAAACAGCTGCACAATACAATAATGCAAGGGTTTCAACTGTATGTGCTATAGTATACGGACATGGCAGGCGAGACGAATGTAACATCATAAATAAACAGAATGTCCTCTCATAGGATGCCCTAAACAGATCCTGACATGTTCTTTGTCGCACGATCAATTGCGATGTTTATTCCGGTACACCAGCCGAAATCAGTGATGTCTTTCCAACCCTTTCATCCAGAGGTGCACTGTTGATATTCACACAGTGCCAAACGCCTGTGTTTTACTACACTTGTTTGAGAGACTATTGGCGTGATGCAGCACCGTCCGGAAGTGCTAACTGAAAATACCTGCAGTCTATTCTCGAATTTGATTTCCTGTAAAACTTAAATGTGAAATAATTTCCTAGAGCTGAGTAGAATCGAGACACCCAGCTGGTGTCAGTATGGAGAGACTGTTATTTTTTCGTAAATTATACAGATACAAACGATAATTTCACTGCTTGTCTGAAATGTACATGTGTCGGGGTGTACAGTTACTGTGTAGAAAACGATGTCGGTGGGACTATGTCCACTAGTCGGAGAGGTACAGATTTAACGTTGAAAACTGCGATTTCAACTCATCATTAGCCGTAAGGCTTATGAAAGCTTGTACGTGGAAAATTATGTCCAGTCATAAGAAGGATATAAATTTATGTGGGAATTTGGTATTTCCAGAGCCAAAGGCTATAGTTGTCTGGGGGAGGTGTTTCTGATACTTCGCTCATTGCTGAATGTCACCATATTCGTGCTGTATTCATAATCTTTGATTGTGATTGCACTAACAAATGTGTGGCTGGTTTCCTAGGACAACTCTACCTGTCATCCGGGCTTATGGCGGAGGTAGCTGGCGACTGCCACCATCGGATGTTTCAAGCTTAAGGTTTGAGCCGCCGATGAGACTCCCAAACCAGACAGGTGGGGTACAAGTGTGCTGCAAGCCTAAGCGCGTCGCCCTCACGGCGGGTGAATAGCGAACTAATAGTGTGTGTTGGACAACCTTCAGCATCACTTGTGTATACTCCTATTGTTATGAGGACATTTCAGAATATTCATTATAGTGAATGTTTGCAATGGACGACTATTCGCCCTCCCCCACCACTACCACGTAATTGAGCGGTTGGCAGCTTGGCGGTGTCGGCGACACTGCGTCCGGCCTCTGAGCGTCTGGTATGGCCAGAGGCAGTGGCACGTGCGGCCTACGCGCACCACCAGTGCGAACCACAGAAACTTTCATGATCTCTGACACCTAGCCATGCAAACTACTACTACAGAATGGATCGTGGTTTAAGTGTATCGTGTGTAGTGCTTCTCAGAACATCACAATGGACTTTACTGTCACTATCGCAGCATGCAGCAGACCCTTCCTCCTCCTTCCGAATGTAGCAGAGGGAACCATTTTAGAAATTCTACAGTGCTTTAAAACCGAATCGATAATCAAGTTCCTGATCGATCAATATCTTGTTTTCGATAGTGGTATTGTGACACAAATCCATCCACCCCTCCTACAAGTTGCTTAAAGACATGGACCAAGTGAGCTAAAATTTGGAATTCCTAGCTAGCTCCAGCATAATGGACTTGAAACGATCTAGCTGTGTCCGTATCCGTCTGTAGGTGGTAGGGAAATAATCCAGAAGGGGAAAGAGTAGAGTTTGGAAATGAGGCAGTTGCGGGATCGAATCCCAGAACTTCCCGCCACATGTGCCAGACCTATTATCCAGCAATAGGGTGCAAGGAAAAACTGCCCCCACAAAAAGCGTACCGATCTAATTAATCAGTCAATCAGTCTGGTGGGAGGTGGTAGCACAAATGGAATACTTCCAAGACATCCACAACCTAGCGTTTCCGGAAGGTTGGTTGTTTTCCACGTATCATCTCCTTTGTTTGCGACAAAGGAAGAATTAGTACAGTTTCAGGTGGCACACAACAGATACTGCCTAATTCAAATGGTTCAAATGGCTCTAAGCACTATGGGACCTAACATCTGCGGCCATCAGTCCCCTAGACTTAGAACTACCTAAACCTAACTAACCTAAGGACATGACACACATCCATGCCCGAGGCTGGATTCGACCCTGCGACCGTAGCAGCAACGCGGTCCCGGACTGAAGCGCCTAGAACAGCTCGGCTACCTAGTTCTCCTGGAATGCCTTTGTTATAGTACTGGAAGCATGAAAACAAGGAATATGCCGACTATCAGCTCCAGGCCTGCGTGGGGGACGAGTGGGCAGGGAAGGGGAACGAAACTGTGCAGGAGTAGCGTGAGTGGGAGCAATATCTTAGCCTGTGTTTGTTTGCACGCGTTGGTTCACACAGGCAGGAAGTAGCAACTTGGGTTAGGAGAGGGAGGAAGAGAGAGAGAGAGACAGAGGGAGATAGAGAGAGTGGCATAAAGTGAGACTGGTATCAAAGGGAGCGTCGGCACCTGATGCTTTTGCTTGGGGCATTAGCTTGATCCGGCGGCTGCAGCGGTGGTTGGGTCCCTGGCCGGTGGCACCAGCCCAGTGTGTGGCTCAGACGGCGAGTTTCAACGGGAGGCGCGGCACCTCACCGTGGTTTCGACACGAACGCATGCATCATGGTCCCACTGGCGACGTGGCTACTGCGAGGGACACATGACGCTTCCGGTCTTACACTGCAGCAGCAGCAGCAGCACGGGTTCAAATGGTTCAAATGGCTCTGACCACTATGGGACCTAACTTCTAAGGTCATCAGTGGCCTAGAACTTAGAACAACTTAAACCCTACTAACCTAAGTACATCACACACATCCATGCCCGAGGCAGGATTCGAACCTGCGACCGTAGCGGTCACGCGGTTCCAGACTGTAGCGCCTAGAAAAACTCGACCACACCGGCTGGCAGCAGCACAGGTGTTTATTTTATTTTTTCTCTGAAGAAAGTCACCAAAACGTAATTAGGTGTGGTGAGTGTTTTATTTTGACAGTATTCCTTGTGCAATCAGGAGAAAAACGTAAATTGTTTAAAATTCACGTACAGCCATGTACCCAGCAAATTGTTTAAATAAACAATATTCTACACACTGCATTCAATTTCATGAGACAATTATGTCAATGAAAATGTCAATATTTACAGAAGAGTTGGAGATCCGAGAGGCTGAGGGATCGAATTCCAGTGGAGGCAGCAAACACTTTGACCTGTGTAAGGAGAACTCATGACATCATAAGAATGAACAAGCTATATCACACCAAATTTTGATCAACGTCATTAATAAGTCAATCAACTTTATATGAAAGTTGCTGCAGTGTTTTTAGGAGAAAGAGGGCTGGGGATTTGTTAGATGGGGAGGCGTGACATTGCAAACGCGTTAACAGAACAATCAGATAAGGGGGATTAAAAATCAGACATCCATGCAGGGTCGCATGAGAACTAAAAAACAGGTTAAGGGGACAGGGGGGAGGGGTGAGGGGGGGGGGCGAAGAGGCGGCTGTGAAATGGAAAACCACATAACAGGGCAATAGGTCAAGGTGGGATTATAAAATTGCCAACCTTGCAGAGTGGATTGGTACCTTCATTCCAATTTGAATAAATTTGGCAACAACACAGACTCGAATAGTGTCATCTTTACCCTGATTCTCACAATGTCTCAGAAATTCTGTGTGCACCCCATACAGAGGCCAGGTGAACTAGCACTTTGCATGCTGGAGTTCAAGAAAGCTGTTGTTTTTCTAAGTGCGTGTGAATTACATCCTGTGTGTCCTAATTACTTGCTCCTCTAATGTGACAATTCAAATTTGGTGCTGGTCGGTGTGGCCAAGCGGTTCTAGGTGCTTCAGTCTGGAACCGCGCCACCGCTACAGTCGCAGGTTCGAATCCTGCCTTGAGCATGGACGTGTGTGGTGTCCGGTGTGCTGACATTTGCCACGATTTTACGTGCTCCGAAGGGTTGGGTCCCCTGTCTGCTCCTCCTCCTCCTCCTCCTCCTCATCATCATCATCATCATCGCTTACTCAGACTTTCCGCTGGTTTACTTAACATAGAACCAGAATCTCTTTGGATTTTCCGCCACATTTGATATGAATCTCTCGAGTGCTGTTGATACTACACTCCTGGAAATTGAAATAAGAACACCGTGAATTCATTGTCCCAGGAAGGGGAAACTTTATTGACACATTCCTGGGGTCAGATACATCACATGATCACACTGACAGAACCACATGCACATAGACACAGGCAACAGAGCATGCACAATGTCGGCACTAGTACAGTGTATATCCACCTTTCGCAGCAATGCAGGCTGCTATTCTCCCATGGAGACGATCGTAGAGATGCTGGATGTAGTCCTGTGGAACGGCTTGCCATGCCATTTCCACCTGGCGCCTCAGTTGGACCAGCGTTCGTGCTGGACGTGCAGACCGCGTGAGACGACGCTTCATCCAGTCCCAAACATGCTCAATGGGGGACAGATCCGGAGATCTTGCTGGCCAGGGTAGTTGACTTACACCTTCTAGAGCACGTTGGGTGGCACGGGGTACATGCGGACGTGCATTTTCCTGTTGGAACAGCAAGTTCCCTTGCCGGTCTAGGAATGGTAGAACGATGGGTTCGATGACGGTTTGGATGTACCGTGCACTATTCAGTGTCCCCTCGACGATCACCAGTGGTGTACGGCCAGTGTAGGAGATCGCTCCCCACACCATGATGCTGGGTGTTGGCCCTGTGTGCCTCGGTCGTATGCAGTCCTGATTGTGGCGCTTACCTGCACGGCGCCAAACACGCATACGACCATCATTGGCACCAAGGCAGAAGCGACTCTCATCGCTGAAGGCGACACGTCTCCATTCGTCCCTCCATTCACGCCTGTCGCGACACCACTGGAGGCGGGCTGCACGATGTTGGGGCGTGAGCGGAAGACGGCCTAACGGTGTGCGGGACCGTAGCCCAGCTTCATGGAGACGGTTGCGAATGGTCCGCGCCGATACCCCAGGAGCAACAGTGTCCCTAATTTGCTGGGAAGTGGCGGTGCGGTCCCCTACGGCACTGCGTAGGATCCTACGGTCTTGGCGTGCATCCGTGCGTCGCTGCGGTCCGGTCCCAGGTCGACGGGCACGTGCACCTTCCGCCGACCACTGGCGACAACATCGATGTACTGTGGAGACCTCACGCCCCACGTGTTGAGCAATTCGGCGGTACGTCCACCTGGCCTCCCGCATGCCCACTATACGCCCTCGCTCAAAGTCCGTCAACTGCACATACGGTTCACGTCCACGCTGTCGCGGCATGCTACCAGTGTTAAAGACTGCGATGGAGCTCCGTATGCCACGGCAAACTGGCTGACACTGACGGCGGCGGTGCACAAATGCTGCGCAGCTAGCGCCATTCGACGGCCAACACCGCGGTTCCTGGTGTGTCCGCTGTGCCGTGCGTGTGATCATTGCTTGTACAGCCCTCTCGCAGTGTCCGGAGCAAGTATGGTGGGTCTGACACACCGGTGTCAATGTGTTCTTTTTTCCATTTCCAGGAGTGTATTTCTTTGAACTTAAGTCACATATGGTCTTCACTTACATAGTTTGCAAGGATTGGAGCCTGTCTCTTAGAAAGACTTCAACCGAATTTTTGGTTGTTTTCATAAACAGATATGTTTCACGTTTAGTTTTGGTGAATTTCTATGTTACGGAATTGAGCCTCGCTACGATTATGTGTTCACTAATCCCTGTATCCGTTGTGGTGCTCAGGATTATTTGTGACTAAGAGGTCCAGTGTGTTTTCGTAACCATTTACAATTTGAATGGCCTCGTGAACTAATTGTTCAAAATAATTTTAAAAAAGCATTTAGAACAATTACGGAAGTTGTTTTCTATGTACAATATGGTCTGAAAACGTATTTTTGTCAACATACGGAAGGTAGATTAAAGTCACTAACAACTATAATTGTATGAGTAGGCTACATATTTGTGATGAGACTCAAGTTTTCTTTGAACTGTTCAGCAACTGTTTCATCTGAGACCGGGGATCGTTAAAAGAAGCCGGTTGTCGAGTATAACCTCTGCCCATACTAAGTCATAGGAACTACCTGCTTTAATGTCGCTTGTGAGCTGGAGCACACATTACACTATTTTTCATGAAGTTGTGCTTCTTGTTTCTGTTGTAGTTCAGATCATTACAATGGCAGCATTTCCCTTCAAAACCTAGGATGTTTTCTCTGTGACCCTGTAAATACCAGAGCTGAACAATGTAGAACAACAACGTACGTTACAAGCATAGCATTCTGCATTACTCCATTTCCTTCTTTCTAACATTTTAAAATTGAACGTCGACTTTAGATGACATGTCAATCATAAATGTCCTTATTTCTATTTAGTGAACGTATTTTCAGTCATGTTTTGAACGTTTTCCCGCTACACTTTATTAACTAATGTTTCGCCGCAAGAGATATCGCATTTTAGAGAGTAAATTAATATCGAGTATGTCGCTCTTCTTTTCAAACTTTCCCAAACCCATTACTTCTTTCCTTATTGTCTTTTGAGCATGCTGTTGCACTAATTAAAGTAGGCACAAATGCAGTGATCAAAAAGAAATGATTAGCGTACATTCGCATTCTCTTTACATCGTTCCTTTCTTGTTGCTCCCATGGCGATGGACTGTTTCTATCGCACTCAGAAAGCGTGAAAGGAAGGTACCGTATAGACAGAAGGATCTATATTTATACTTGGCAGAACTAATTACATAATGACAAAATCGTCGGTATTGTTTTCGTTTTTCAAAAGTTACAGATATTTCGATTTCGGAAAAGAAGCTCTGTATTTGGCCAAGATGTCGAAGATGAAGGTCCCTTACGTACTGGTTGTATCGAGTAAGATGTGGACACGGCGGTTTGAAAGCGGACAGAAGAAATACGAGGTAGGGCGTCCCTTACCTGAGGGATCGCTACCTGGCGAAGGCGCAAGTGTGGCAAATGTCCGGCGTGGCAAATGTCCGGCGTGGCAAATGTCCGGCGCGGCAAATGTCCGGCTTTCGTGGTGTCGTTAGGTTAGTTAGGTTTAAGTAGTGCTAAGTTCAAGGGGACTGATGTTGTCAGATGTTAAGTCCCATAGTGCTCAGAGCTATTTGAACCATTCAAATTTGTTCACCACATATATGATGAAGCGTAATGTGAGCTTCTCTCTCCAATAGCTTGACCACATGCTGTGCAGTAGTAATAATTTAAACAAACACAGGGGGGTGGGAAGACCATCTGCCCCTGTCCCCACTACAGCCCCCCATGCCGCCACCACCTCCACCCCCTCCGGGGCCTGAGCCTCTGATAGTCAACCCCACCCACACACCGCCTCCAAGTGCTGCTGTGACACCGAGTGCTCATACCCAACACTAGCGTAGACACGCGTGAGTAGTTTGTAGAGAACCAGTTTCCTCTTAAACAATGAGGACTGTTGGAAAAGGGTCTCAGCCACCTCCACTGCAATCTCTGTGATCACTAGCCCCCAGTCAGCAAGCCACCAGTCGACAAAACTCACAGTTGCAAAGAGCCGCTGTGAGATGGCGTGTACATACCCTAAAATGCACGCCTAACACTGTACTCAAATTGAACTTAATTTAATTTTAACCTTATTTTGGAGCTATATATGTGACTGTATTCAGTGCACTGAAAGTATGAATTATAAAACGCCTTCAGACATAAAATCTCATGTTTTATTAAATACACGACGCATTTTGGATGCTGGGAGTCCTTCAACAGGTGTAAGTTATGTTAATACATTATTTATTTCTGCTCTTGAATGAGGTTGGATGCATCTCTGTGCCACGAAAATGTTGGATGCTGGTACATGAAGTTCGTAAGTTAAATTCGGAAAATATGTGTGCAAACTGGGAAAAATGAACCGTGTAAAATTACCACATAATCCAAAAAAAGCGTTTTTAACGCTTTTAATTCAATCATACATCGCTTTCTCTATCCTGTTAATGCATGTCATTTCACTGAATAGGCAAATATGCATGCAGACTTTTTTAAACACTCCACAGATGTTGTTGTGCAGTGTAAGGTCAAACATGAATTTATTCGTAATGCCAGAGATCTAATTATTAAACAATTGACATATTGACTAGGTCTTCAAAATTACTAAAATATCTGTGGCTAACGATATCTGTCTGTTCATTTAAGATATAATTTGATTTATTTTATTTTATGGAGGTATATCTACAGTTGTTCTAACAGGTTTAGGGTATAACCGATATCTTTCTCCCCCAGACATAACCCTACATGTTTACGCTATCCATCACATTGATGTACAGTGATGCAGCACTCAGTATGAAATCTGTGGACCTACTCCTTTATTTACAGCACTCTACTGTTACAAACTCGTTTTGACTAAGGAGAGCAGTGTCTCCTGTCTTAGAGAGACTAGGCCTTTAGTCACTATGTATTCAATCTGTATACAATGATGTTGTGAACTAATATCCTGTGTATAGTGTAAATGTGAATGACATAGAGCAGTACTACAGTTCATGTACCAATACTGTGCCGAAGTCGGCTATTATGACTCCAATAGGCACGGACTTCATTCACGTAAAATTTATGGATGGAATATCCGAGTTTAGTGATGCTCCTATCAGTTTGAGGGAAATACGAGGAGAATTTAATGCATGAAAGAGACAGTTATTCGGAAAATACTGTGCTGCTGTGAAAAATAAACCAGTGAACTTTGCTGCTGTGTTGCAACTTGTCCTTCATTGTTGAAGTGTAAATTAAAAAAAGCATATTATCACAAACCTTTTGTTTTCTTATTTCGTTATCCTCTCATTATAATGTGGCAATTTATAGCCATTGTAGCTCAGTAAACAAAGGTCAATGCAGCAGGATGGTTTCCCAGGTCTCTCAGAGACAGATAGGGAAAGGTTCCCATAAAAAATCTTTTCTTGTGGTACTAAAAATATATTTAATCTATTGTTAAGTCATACTCAGTTTGTATTTCATCATCATCCATCAGTGATGCTGGTGGCCTCTCCTCCATGAGGATTCGTATAATGGTAGTAGACTTGATGCCTAGACTGTAAATAATAACACGAAATTAGCTCTGTGGATTACACATCCACACATTAGATGACCACTTTGCGATCTCTCATATCCAGCATACATACGCGTCAAACTACACAGAAGAAGGAACTCACAGAAAACATGCGATTTTGACCCAGATATGAAAACGAAAAACAGAAAATTTTATATTTTCTACGAGAGTAGTGAGGAGTGTTCTAGCAGTAAAACGGACGCGCTGGAAAAACGGACACGTAATTCATTCTGGGCGACCTCTTATTGTATTACGATAATCATCTCTCCCTATTTAGGCAGCTGCCAACAAAAATTTCTCACATTTGTAGGATAAAATCGGCGACTGAAATTACTTACAGAACATGTCACTTTCCGAGACACCACCACTCTCAACAAATCTACATAGCATCAGTCGTCTCCATACTTCCAACACATGCGTGTCGTTGGATTAATCGCATCTGGGAAGGACATCATTCTAAGTCGCAGACAGCACCATCAGGCAACATTTCCGGTATAAAGCGTCGCACTGTAAATCGGAAAGGCATGGTATTTCTCAGTCAGGGTTAATATTTTGTGTCACTACTTACGATGTCGATCTAGTGTCGAAGATAGCACTGCATTATAAGTGATTAGTCATAAAGCATACCATACGTTCTATGTGGACAGGTCGGATAACCCATGTGATCATCATTCTCTGAATCTGGCCATCATTCTTTCCTCTGACCCTTGTAACTCACTGGATATATCGAGAAACCCTGTTACGTTCTCTACATCACATGGAAGCATATAATATAGGATGTGTGACAAATACTGTTTCTTAGTGTGAGAAATAGGTAGCAGCACAGAGGAGAGGCAATTATCAGCTTAATGCTACGGCGCTGAACCGAATCACTGCACAGATTCTCCTTATGCAGTTGGGAATCAACAAAATAATTTCTCGTTTTGAGGATAAAAGATATCGCCGCAGCAAAAAACGCTCTTGTTTTAATGATTTAGTGAATCATGTTCTTGGCACTCTCGCTCTTATTTCGTGATGACACGAAATGAGCTGCTCTTCTCTCAACTCTTTTCGTGATCCCTCTTCAATCCCATCTGATAAGGATCACATACTCTACAGCAAAATCTCTAGCAGAGGATGGACATGCGTGGTTCAGACAGTCTATTAAGCTACCCTGGAACATTGTCTGTGGCTGTACAGGTACGAGCAGCCCTTGGAGGCTCGCCTTTACACACTCTTCTTGTATTTTTGTGACTAAAGCCCTTCTGGCTTGTTATGTATATTATTCTTGACATGTGAGTACTGTCTGCGTCTGGTATTGTTAGTCAGTACTTGCACTTTTCTATGTAAAATTTTCTTCCATAAATTTGTAATTATGTTATAAACCACTTTGTATGTCTAAATTCTGATGAAGGCACTCTTAAAAGTGTTGAAAACTGGTCAATAAGACTAAAAATTGTGGCCAAGGGCTCATTTGTTTCATTTTAATTTGGATCTATTTCACACACTGGCCACTCGTCAGAGGGCATTATATCCAACACTTTCTGTATCTCTTCGAGGAGCAGAGAAGAATGAGTTCAAAGAAATCAATGTTCATGAAACTCTGATATTTTGCTTCTAAAATGTGTTCCAAACTTCCACAGCTGACTGTCAAGGCACCGTACGATACACGCACTGTGTTCTCATTCCAGTGCTGTAACTGTCTTTAGTTCCCAGCCAGAGCAGCACAGACAACAAGTGTGTTAGGAGGCGCTGCTGCGGATCTCGCTGTTGTTTTGCTGTACTTTCCGTTACCCGATATTTCTGTTTGAAGGCAAGTGCTGCAGGTTCGCGGTCGAAGATAGATGGCAGCATAGTACATCTGATCGGAAGATAGTCAAAGTATAAGTTTCCATCAAAAGTATCAATCCATATAATCACTGACACCGACTCTGCATGAAGACATTTGACAGCGTATGTGAATGTCTGACACCTCAGTATACATATTTCTATATCATTTGCGATGAACACCGTTGTTAGCTGCTGTAGCACAAGTGAGCCTAATGCCTCACGTTTCAGGCATATGCACACAAGGTAAGAGTGCAGATAGTTATACAAAGGTCTCAGGCTGCGGTGTCACACTATCCACACATTTTTTGTCGGATATCCGTATTATTGCCCAATTTTCGTTGTAGGTATGTCTTGTGTGATGGAAATAGAACATGTCATAGGAAATGTCATAGAGCATTGGTCACAGAGCATAAAAACATTCCTGATTCACACGATACTGCACTTGAACACGCTACAATGTTAGAGCTGCGTGGTTTCTGACGTATCAGTCATGTGGAATGCAAGGCTGTTGATATTCCAGCGTAGGGGATATCTTTCCAGAGTAGAACCTGCACTCACCCTGCAAATTTCTCACCCACAGAACACTACACACTTTGGTGACAAACTTTAAGATGATAAAACTATTACCTGTACACCAAAGCAAAAATCGTCTTTTTATGACACAAGCACTATATAGGTTTCTGGATGTGTATGACGCCCACTGTTTACGAATTTCAATTCCGATTACGGTTTGGAGATGATGGTATGCTCGTATCAATCCTACAGAAACAGAAAATGCATGCGATGAAACACAAACTTCAGACAAATGCAAGCAGCAGCATTTGACGTGCGAGCTTACGTAGCATGCTGCTTTAACTCGGTGAACAGAATACTAGATCGACACAGCCCGTCTTACAGAAAACATCTGCCAAGCAAACGTATACGTATAGCTAACAGAATTTTACAACATCCTGTAATCGACTTAGAATCGTTTTGGTCATCAGTCTACTGACTGGTTTGATGCGGCCCGCCACGAATTCCTTTCCTGTGCTAACCTCTTCATCTCAGAGTAGCACTTGAAACCTACGTCCTCAATTATTTGCTTGACGTATTCCAATCTCTGTCTTCCTCTACAGTTTTTGCCCTCTTCAGCTCCCTCTAGTACCATGGAAGTCATTCCCTCATGTCTTAGCAGATGTCCTATCATCCTGTCCCTTCTCCTTATCAGTGTTTTCCACATATTCCTTTCCTCTCCGATCCTGCGCAGAACCTCCCCATTCCTTACCTTATCATTCCACCTAATTTTCAACATTTGTCTGTAGCACCACATCTCAAATGCTTCGATTCGCTTCTGTTCTGGTTTTCCCACAGTCCATGTTTCACTACAATACAATGCTGTACTCCAGACGTACATCCTCAGAAATTTCTTCCTCAAATTAAGGGCGGTACTTGATATTAGTAGAATTCTCTTGGCCAGAAATGCCTTTTTTGCCATAGCGAGTCTGCTTTTGATGTCCTCCTTGCTCCGTCCGTCATTGGTTATTTTACTGCCTAGGTAGCAGAATTCCTTAACTTCATTGACTTCGTGACCATCAATCCTGATGTTAAGTTTCTCGCTGTTCTCATTTCTACTACTTCTCATTACCTTCGTCTTTTTCCGATTTACTCTCAAACCATACTGTGTACTCATTAGACCGTTCATTCCGTTCAGCAGATCACTTAATTATTCTTCACTTTCACTCAGTATAGCAATGTCATTAGCGAATCGTATCATTGATATCCTTTTACCTTGTATTTTAATTCCACTCCTGAACCTTTCTTTTATTTCGATCATTGCTTCCTCGATGTACAGATTGAAGAGTAGGGGCGAAAGGCTACAGCCTTGTCTTACACCCTTCTTAATACGAGCACTTCGATCTTGATCGTCCACTCTTATTATTCCCTCTTGGTTGTTGTACATATTGTATATGACCCGTCTCTCCCTATAGCTTACCCCTACTTTTTTCAGAATCTCGAACAGCTTGCACCATTTTATATTGTCGAACGCTTTTTCCAGATTGACAAATCCTATGAAAGTGTCTTGATTTTTCTTTAGCCTTGCTTCCATTATTAGCCGTAACGTCAGAATTGCCTCTGTCGCCCCTTTACTTTTCCTAAAGCCAAACTGATCGTCACCTAGCGCATTCTCAATTTTCTTTTCCATTCTTCTGTACATTATTCTTGTAATCAGCTTCGATGCATGAGCTGTTAAGCTGATTGTGCGATAATTCTCGCACTTGTCGGCTCTTGCCGTCTTCGGAATTGTGTGGATGATGCTTTTCCGAAAGTCAGATGGTATATCGCCAGACTCATATATTCTACACACCAACGTGAATAGTCGTTTTGTTGCCACTTCCCCCAATGATTTTACAAATTCTGATGGAATGTTATCTATCCGTTCTGCCTTATTTGACCGTAAGTCCTAGAAAGCTCTTTTAAATTCCAATTCTAATACTGGATCCCCTTTCTTTTCTAAATCGAATCCTGTTTCTTCTTCTATAACATCAGACAAATATTCACCCTCATAGAGGCTTTCAATGCATTCTTTCCACCTGTCTGCCCTCTCCTCTGCATTAAACAGTGGAATTCCCGTTGCACTCTTAATGTTACCACCGTTGCTTTTAATGTCACCAAAGGTTGTTTTGACTTTCCTGTTTGCTGAGTCTGTCCTCCCGACAATCATATCTTTTTCGATGTCTTCACATTTTTCCTGCAGCAATTTCGTCTTAGCTTCCCTGCAGTTCCTATTTATTTCTTTCCTCCTCGTTACAATTATGAAATTCGACTCTATATACTTCCAAGATGTGACAGGGAAATGATGTACTTCACATCAGCCCACATGCATCAGCGTTCATGCAGACGAGGGCACAACATTATTTTTTTGGTTTGGAAAACTAGAAATTTTACTTAGAAATTAAATTGGTTTTCCAGCAGTTTGGTGGGCTAGATTCATTACACAAAAGGCCTGCGTTCGAAGTGTTTTTTTAGCTGTGGAGGATAGAGATGTTTCCTGTTATAACACATGCATCTTTCTGAAGCTACCATACTGCAAGATAAAGTTGATACCGTAGCATGAGAGCCACTAAAATGCTTAGCTCACTTTGAATGCTACTGAAAGTCGATAGCTGGAATGTACATAGCTAGGGAATTGGGCAGCCACCACCTCCTGCCAACACATATGTGTGTTGCTAGCATTCTCTAAGAGACAGACCTTTCGGGTTAAAAAAGGGGTGTGACATGGCTGGATCCTTTACCCTGCATCCTAGGTGAACCAAGTACTATTGTGTTATTCCAGATAGCATTTCTATTGTGTCTTATGTGATACAGTCCTCAGGGGTTTCAAATGATTCCTTAGCGAATTTTACCCAATACTACTCCTGCTATCACACCACTATCCAATTAGAGGGGAAAGTTTGTTTCTACATTGGTGTTGTGTCTCAGGAATATACCATGTAGACTGCAGTAAGCGCTCCAGAAATCGCTGTGAGCCCTCAAGGAAACGCCTGGCAAACCACAGTGAGGGCGCATGCCTACACTCAGGGCCGGAGTCTAGGACGATGGAGGATCCCCTTCATGAGGAGGGCAGCAGAACGCAGAGGCGTCGCCCACGGCGGCACGAACTGTGTGACGATGGTATCAGGGATGAGGGCGCTTCCACCCCCATGGGTAGCGCCTCTCTGGCTAAGATACCATCTGATCCACAGCGGACGGTTGCGACCCTAGCTCCTGAATTCGTGCTGAATGTGTGAAACGAAGCGCAGAGGCTGGATCACAGAGTCTCAGAGGGCAAAGCTGGTTGTGGGGTCTTTTTAGCAGTGATCCTTTACGGGAAGAAACGAAGAAGATGTTGCGTCTATGGACCCATAAAATGGCCCCATGTTGCTATCACTGTCCAGGTCAGAAGGTCCTGAAGAGTACTGCATCGTGACAGCATATGCAGCAGATGAATCAGGATGCGATGCCCCTAGCTGTGTAGGATATTGATTTATCTCGGGATATAGCACGGTGGATGGACAGGAACGGTTGCAATGCCTGCTCCCGTGAGTGAGTACAACGGAATTTACTCATCTGCGCCTTGAATGTTCGCACGAAACATTCATATTCACCATTTGATTTCGGGTGGAACGGTGCTGTGGTCACATGTTAAATACTGTTTGGCGTGCAAAATTTTTCAAATTCATGTGCAGTGACTGCTGGACACTATCAGACATTAACAGCCCTCGATGCAAAAAATTGAAGTAAGTGTTCCCGTAACACTGGCCAACGACGTAGGAATCATCGGACTCACGAAGGGAAAACGACTTAAGGCATCCACGACAATAAGCTATTGTCTGTTCCAGAAAGTTCAGCAAAATCATTGTGGGTGCGTTTCCACAGATACTGGGGCGTCGAGGGTCAGGAAAGCGCTGAGGTGGAGCCGCCGCACGCTCCATGCAAGCGACACAGCGTGACGTCAAGGCTTCAGTCTGGGTGTCCATTCTCAGCAATGAACGACGCCATCGAGCAAGCTGCTTTGTCCTCACAATACCCCACTGTCCCTGATGCAACATCCTTAAAACCTCCTGCTGAAGTGTTCTGAGGGTGATGACCTTGGGCTTCGCAGTGTGCAACAGTAAAACACTACGCTGTATTGACAACGCACTACGGTGAGCGAAGTATCGACGTACTTCCGGCCGAACAACGCCTGTCACTCTCCTTGGCCACCCTGTGCACGTGTAATTCAGCACAATGCTTAAATTTGCATCCACAGCTGTCTCCTGTGCTCCGTGACAAAAATCGTGAACTGATGAAGCGTCCAACGGATCTATTTGATAACACGATGCTTCAGAGGAGTCAAACCGATCATCCTTGCCCAACAGTAACCTTGAAAACACATCGGTGTTGAAATGTAAGGCGGTACTAGTTTTCATAGTTGCAGCTCGACAGCAGAGTGGAAGAGCGAAGTGAGTGCCTTATGATCCGTGACCAAGTAGAACTTCCTTCCACAGAGGTAATGTTGAAACTTGGTTACACCATCTTGATCGCCAATGCTTCTTTTTCAATTTGACTTTAATTTGCCTGAGTCAGAAGTTTGAAGGCAAATGCTATTGTATGATCCGTTGATCCGACACTATGCGGCAGTACGGTGCCTAGGCCAATAGAAGAAGCATCAACCGCTAATAGCACTGGTTTAACTGGAACGAAATGTATGCGGCACGTGTTACTAAATAGCGTCCGTTTCAATTGATCAAAATCCAGCTGATATTCCTTGGTCCTTGCAAACGGAACACGCCATAACTTGTAAGAAGCACTGCATTCTGATATGCGTGAAAAATGAATTTGAGTAGTGGCTCAGTTTGCCTAACACTGCTTGCAGTTCCTGAAACCTTTTGGGAGCAAGAAAATCTTTGATGGGTTGCAAATGAGTGTAGGTGGGGTGAATACCCTCCACGTTAATGACTTGTCTCAGACGTTCTGTTTCCGTTTGGAAAAAAATACCTCTTGTCTTTGCGACACTTGAGACCTGCTGATAACATTACTTGAGAAAGGCACTCGAGATTGGCTAAATGTTCTTCTGCAGAACGTCCCAAAAATTTCTTCTAGCAGTCATCCAGAGGTGAGATAAGCATTCGCCATGTCCATCCTGGAAAAATAATGACCTTCGCCTAATATGTCCATCAGTTCCACTGGGTGGGGAAAATGGTACATGTCTGTCACTGTCTGGAAGTTCCCTGTCGACTTAAAATTAAGGCAATGTCGAAGATGTGATGAAGGTTAGTGAAAGAAGAAAATTGGGAAGACCATTGACTTTCACTAAGTGGCTTGATGACCCCCATCAGCTTGCCATTGGCGTAATTGTTCAGTGACCTGATCCCCAATGGCAATGGGAGTAGGGGGACAGAGTATGTTCAGCGCCAAGCATCATTCTCCAAAATGGTGGCGATGACGTCATCCAAGATGGCGGATTTTTGTGGGAAGATAGGTCAATTGGGATACCTCCACTAACTTAACCCCCCTCCTCTCTCCCAGAAAATGGTGGTAAGTTCAAATTCCATCAGGACAATGCAACACATCACGGCTATCTCAACTAACCTAAGAAAATGGTGGGGAACATAGGTTACTTGGGCTACCTCCACTAAACTATCTAGCCACCACCTCTTCCTAGAAAATGGCGAAAAGAGGACTCGGCCTGTGCCGGACATAGGTCATTATTTTACATACACTATTTAAGCAATTAGGGGCAGCACCACCATCCAGTGAGTTCGCCACAAGGTCCGGAGTCCAAATGGCCTAGTAAACAGTACTCGCACCACAGGGCACTGTCGTCCATTCTGTGATGTAATCCAAGATGGAGGTCTGGGGTGGGGAAAGTGGCAGGAAAGAGTGTGAAGGTCCAGAGACCAACTGACCTAGTACACAGTAAAGCCGTCAGAGGGCGGTGTCATCCCTCCCATCTATTCGAGCGCCTGCGATCCTAATGGGACATGTATAATGTGTCTAGCCGACACGTGCATACTGACATCACAGATCGTGCTCTAGAAATATGTTCCACCGCTCGCGATCCTGACAGGACATGCGTGATGCGTCTAGCCCGCGCTCATGCATACTGATGTCACAGTATCTATTCCGTACCCAGATACTGGCATCACATATCGTGCTCCATAACTCTCTTCTACCACTCGTGATCCTAAAGGGAAATACTTGATGTGTCTAGCCCGTGAGCGTGCATACTGATGTCACAGATCGTGCAACAGAAATCTGTTCGACTGCTCGCTTTTCTAACAGAACACGCGTGATGTGTAGGTGACGCATCGCGTCGAAAAGCGTGCATTTCGCTACAATTTTCTAATGCTGCAACTTCTCTGTATACTACAGCATCATCCGCGAAAAGCCGCATGGAACTTCCGACACTATCTACTAGGTCATTTATATATATTGTGAAAAGCAATATTCCCATAACACTCCCCTGTAGCACGCCAGAGGTTACTTTAGCGTCTGTAGACGTCTCTCCATTGATAACAACATGCTGTGTTCTGTTTGCTAAAAACTCTTCAATCCAGCCACACAGCTAGTCTGATATTCCGTAGGCTCTTACTTTGTTTATCAGGCGACAGTGCGGAACTGTATCGAACGCCTTCCGGAAGTCAAGGAAAATAGCATCTACCTGGGAGCCTGTATCTAATATTTTCTGGGTCTCATGAACAAATAACGCGTGTTGGGTCTCACACGATCGCTGTTTCCGGAATCCATGTTGATTCCTACAGAGTAGATTCTGGGTTTCCAAAAACGACATGATACGCGAGCAAAAAACATGTTCTAAAATTCTACAACAGATCGACGTCAGAGATATTGGTCTATAGTTTTGCGCATCTGCTCGACAACCCTTCTTGAAGACTGGGACTACCTGTGCTCTTTTCCAATCATTTGGAACCTTCCTTTCCTCTAGAGACTTGCAGTACTCGGCTGTTAGAAGGGGGGCAAGTTCTTTCGCGTACTCTGTGTAGAATCGAATTGGTATCCCGTCAGGTCCAGTGGACTTTCCTCTGTTGAGTGATTCCAGTTGCTTTTCTATTCCTTGGACACTTATTTCGATGTCAGCCCTTTTTTCGTTTGTGCGAGGATTTAGAGAAGGAACTGCAGTGCGGTCTTCCTCTCTTAAACAGCTTTGGAAAAAGGTGTTTAGTATTTCAGCTTTACGCGTGTCATCCTCTGTTTCAATGCCATCATCATCCCGGAGTGTCTGGATATGCTGTTTCGAGCCACTTAGTGATTTAACGTAAGACCAGAACTTCCGAGGATTTTCTGTCAAGTCGATACATAGAATTTTACTTTCGAATTCACTGAACGCTTCACGCATAGCCCTCCTTACGCTAACTTTGACATCGTTTAGCTTCTGTTTGTCTGAGAGGTTTTGCCTGCGTTTACACTTTGAGTAAAGCTCTCTTTTCTTTCGCAGTAGTTTCCTAACTTTGTTGTTGAACCACGGTGGGTTTTTCCCGTCCCTCACAGTTTTACTCGGCACGTACCTGTCTAAAACGCATTTTACGATTGCCTTGAACTTTTTCCATAACAACTCAACATTGTCAGTGTCGGAACAGAAATTTTCGTTTTGATCTGTTAGGTAGTGTGAAAGCTGTCTTCTATTACTCTTACTAAACATATAAACCTTCCTCCCTTTTTTTATATTCCTATTAACTTCCATATTCAGGGATGCTGCAACGGCCTTGTGATCACTGATTCCCTGTTCTGCACTTAAAGAGTCGAAAAGTTCCGGTCTGTTTGTAATCAGTAGGTCCAAGATGTTGTCTCCACGAGTCGGTTCTCTGTTTAATTGCTCGAGGCAATTTTCGGATAGTGCACTCAGTATAATGTCACTCGATGCTCTGTCCCTACCACCCGTCCTAAACATTTGAGTGTCCCAGTCTATATCTGGTAAATTGAAATCTCCACCTAAGACTATAACATGCTGAGAAAATTTATGTGAAATGTATTCCAAATTTTCTCTCAGTTGTTCTGCCACTAAAGCTGCTGAGTCGGGAGGTCGGTAAAAGGAGCCACCTATTAACCTAGCTCGGTTGTTGAGTGTAACCTCCACCCATAATAATTCACAGGAACTATCCACTTCTACTTCACTACAGGATAAACTATTACTAACACGAACAAACACGCCACCACCGGTTGCATGCAATCTATCCTTTCTAAACACCGTCTGTGCCCTTGTAAAAATTTCGGCAGAATTTATCTCTGGCTTCAGCCAGCTTTCTGTACCGATAACGATTTCAGCTTCGGTGCTTTCTATCAGCGCTTTAATTTCCGGTACTTTACCAATGCAGCTTCGACAGTTTACAATTACAATACCGATTGCTGCTTGGTCCCCGCATGTCCTGACTTTGCCCCGCACCCTTTGAGGCTGCTGCCCTTTCTGTACTTGCCGAAGGCCATCTAATTTAAAAAACCGCCCAGTCCACGCCACACAACCCCTGCTACCCGTGTAGCCGCTTGCTGCGTGTAGTGGACTCCTGACCTACCCAGCGGAACCCAAAACCCCACCACTCTATGGCACAAGTCGATGAATCTACAGCCCACACAGTCGCAGAACCGTCTCAGCCTCTGGTTCAGACCCTCCACTCGGCACTGTACCAAAGGTCCACAGTCAGTCCTGTCCACGATGCTGCAGATGGTGAGCTCCACTTTCATCCCGCTAGCGAGCCTGGCAGTCTTCACCAAATCAGATAGCCGCCGGAAGCCAGAGAGGATTTCCTCCGATCCATAGCGACACACATCATTGGTGCCGACATGAGGGACCACCTGCAGATGGGTGCACCCTGTACCCTTAATGGCATCCGGAAGGACCCTTTCCACATCTGTAATGACTCCCCCCAGTATGCACACGGAGGCCGCATTGGTTTTATTCCCCTCTCTTGCTGCCATATCCCTAAGGGGCCCCATTACGCGCCTGACGTTGGAGCTCCCAACTACCTGTACGCCCACCCTCTGCGACCGCCCGGATCTTGCAGACTGAGGGGCAACCTCTGGAACAGGACAAGCAGCCATGTCTGGCCGAAGATCAGTATCAGCCTGAGACAGAGCCTGTAACCGGTTCGTCAGACAAACTGGAGAGGCCTTCCGTTCAGCCCTCCGGAATGTCTTTCGCCCCCTGCCACACCTCGAGACGACCTCCTACTCTACCACAGATGAGGGATCACCCTCAATGTGGGCAGTATCCAGGGCAGCCACAGTCTTAGTCCGATCGGGGGATGCGTGGGACGAGTTGGCCGTCCCCGACAAACCCCCGTCTGGACCCCCACAGTGATGCCCATTGGCAACAGCCTCAAGCTGTGTGACCGAAGCCAACACTGCCTGAAGCTGGAAGCGAAGGGATGCCAACTCAGCCTGCATCCGAACACAGCAGTTTCAGTCCCTATCCATGCTAAAAACTGTTGTGCAAAGAACGTCTGAACTAATCTACAGAGAGCACAAACAATTCGACTCAAAATTTAAATGGTTATTAAAATACAAGACTGCCTAGTAAATGCAGTAATGCTGCTACTTGAGCACTGCTGACCCACTGCTCGGCGGCGGAAGGAGACTACGCGATTTTACACTATTCAGGTACTAAAAAGCGATGCTATAACTCTCAATAACTACAATACGCCCGAAATTTATGAATTAAACAACGCAAATACCAAAACCACGCAAGGAAATTAAGAATTAAACTACGTAACAAATAAGTGAGCTAAGAGTATACTACTTGCTGCTTCAGCTGCTTATCCAACGGCAATGGCGCATCTAGTAGACTGTGCTTCCAAGGACCCGGTACATGTTATTATGCCTACTGAGGAAAACGAATTCATAAAGTTTTTGAATACTCACCACCAGGTGTGATACCTACCTGTAGTGTACGCCGACTTTGAATGCCTCCTCCCCCCTCCCCCCCCCCCCCGCGTGACCCACTGTGAAGGTAACCCTACAGTCTCACGAACCACTTTCACATAGAAACACATGTCATATGTGGCAGCCGCTGTTTTCGAGCGTTTGCTACACACAGGAACGAATCGATGCCCGGACAATCTCCAGACCGATCATGGTGGTGAGTTTTACAATAGGTATTTCAAGACAGTGATGCAGCGGTATGGAATACATCACTACTGGACATTCATTCACCTGAGGGCAAGTTTCGTGGAGCGCCTCAACAGAAGAATAAAAGGTCGAATGTGGCTGCGTTTTAACCTTCGCGGCTCACACAAACGTACAGATATCCTCCCAGAAATAGTTGCTCAATATAATAGAACCAAACATAGCACAATAAAAATGCGACTAATCAATGTTCGTCATAATGGACTCGTGGATACCGTGTACTCTCGCATTAAGATGCTCGATCCAAGCAAACAGATATTTAATGTAGGTGATTTGGTGCGTATCTCAAAACAAAAGACGGCATTTGAGAAATCATACCTACTGAACTGGTGAACTGAGATATTTACAAAGGTACAGCGAACCAATCCTGGAACATATATATTGAAGGTCAGTGAAGGTGAAGAAACTGCGGGTTCCTTCTACACTGAGAAGGTGCAGAAAAGCTCAGAAACAGATGTGTTTCTAGTGGAGAGAGTCATAAGACGACGGGGAAACAAGGCACTAGTCAAATGGCTTGGTTTTCCTGCTACACAAAACATTCAACCAGGCCTCTCACCCACTCAGGCAGATCGAGCTCTTCCTCCTCTACAAGATGCACAATTTGGCGGCCGTCTGCTTCTCGGCGCCGTTGCTCTGCAGCGGCCGCCATTTCATGCACCCAGTCGGGAATTTCGCCCCTACCTTGCTCGTCGTCCTCACTGCCCCCTCCCTATGCGTGGAATCATGATCACCTAGAAGGAAAAGAAAATAATACGTCTAAGAAAGCTCAATCTAGACAACTGGAAAACGAGTATACATTAAATGAAATTATGTGATGCAATAAATGGGTTTTTTTACAAATGTACTTACTTTCGAGCTGTGTTTGAGCCCTCTCCATATCTAGCTGCTGATCAAGCTCCTCCAGCATTTGAGGGATGTAATCTAGAAAGATGGAAAAGACCGACTGTAATATCAAGTATGGAAGAAAATTTCTATAGAACAATTGCAATCACTTAAAGGGTACAGCAGCCAGCGGTCCAGAACAGATATAACAGGAGACGCATTAGAGGAGGTAGTGGTATTCTAGACAAACTGCCAGTGGAATTACACATCCCTGGGTATAACTACTTTGGATCTGGGACAAAGCTTCAGAAAAGCTTAGCACGAGGTGATAAGGGGGTTAATCTGCTCGCTGAAGCATGTTGTGTTGTTATTGTTGTGGTCTTCAGTCCTGAGACTGGTTTGATGCAGCTCTCCATGCTACTCTATCCTGTGCAAGCTTTTTCATCTCCCAGTACCTACTGCAACCTACATCCTTCTGAATCTGCTTAGTGTATTCATCTCTTGGTCTCCCTCTACGATTTTTACCCTCCACGCTGCCCTCCAATACTAAACTGAGGATCCCTTGATGCCTCAGAACATGTCCTACCAACCGATCCCTTCTTCTGGTCAAGTTGTGCCACAAACTTCTCTTCTCCCCAATCCTATTCAATACCTCCTCATTAGTTATGTGATTACCCATCTAATCTTCAGCATTCTTCTGTAGCACCACATTTCGAAAGCTTCTATTCTCTTCTTGTCCAAACTATTTATTGTCCATGTTTCACTTCCATACATGGCTACACTCCATACGAATACTTTCAGAAATGACTTCCTGACACTTAAATCAATACTGGATGTTAACAAATTTCTCTTCTTCAGAAACGCTTTCCTCGCCATTGCCAGCCTACATTTTATATCCTCTCTACTTCGACCATCATCAGTTATTTTGCTCCCCAAATAGCAAAACTCCTTTACTACTTTAAGTGCCTCATTTCCTAATCTAATTCCCTCAGCATCACCCGACTTAATTAGACTACATTCCATTATCCTTGTTTTGCTTTTGTTGATGTTCATCTTATATCCTCCTTTCAAGACACTGTCCATTCCATTCAAATGCTCTTCCAAGTCCTTTGCTGTCTCTGACAGAATTACAATGTCATCGGCGAACCTTAAAGTTTTTATTTCTTCTCCATGAATTTTAATACCTACTCCGAATTTTTCTTTTGTTTCCTTTACTGCTTGCTCAATATAGAGATTGAACAACATCGGGGAGAGGCTACAACCCTGTCTTACTCCCTTCCCAACCACTGCTTCCCTTTCATGTCCCTCGACTCTTATAACTGCCATCTGGTTTCTGTACAAATTGTAAATAGCCTTTCGCTCCCTGTATTTTACCCCTGCCACCTTTAGAATTTGAAAGAGAGTATTCCAGTTAACATTGTCAAAAGCTTTCTCTAAGTCTACAAATGCTAGAAACGTAGGTTTGCCTTTCCTTAATCTTTCTTCTAAGATAAGTCGTAAGGTCAGTATTGCCTCACGTGTTCCAGTGTTTCTACGGAATCCAAACTGATCTTCCCCGAGGTTGGCTTCTACTAGTTTTTCCATTCGTCTGTAAAGAATTCGTGTTAGTATTTTGCAGCTGTGACTTATTAAGCTGATAGTTCGGTAATTTTCACATCTGTCAACACCTGCTTTCTTTGGGATTGGAATTATTATATTCTTCTTGAAGTCTGAGGGTATTTCGCCTGTTTCATACATCTTGCTCACCAGATGGTAGAGTTTTGTCAGGACTGGCTCTCCCACGGCCGTCAGTAGTTCCAATGGAATATTGTCTACTCCGGGGGCCTTGTTTCGACTCAGGTCTTTCAGTGCTCTGTCAGACTCTTCACGCAGTATCATATCTCCCATTTCATCTTGATCTACATCCTCTTCCATTTCCATAATATTGTCATCAAGTACATCGCCCTTGTATAGACCCTCTATATACCCCTTCCACCTTTCTGCTTTCCCTTCTTTGCTTAGAACTGGGTTTCCATCTGAGCTCTTGATATTCATACAAGTCGTTCTCTTATCTCCAAAGGTCTCTTTAATTTTCCTGTAGGCGGTATCTATCTTACCCCTAGTGAGATAGGCCTCTACATCCTTACATTTGTCCTCTAGCCATCCCTGCTTAGCCATTTTGCACTTCCTGTCAATCTCATTTTTGAGACGTTTGTATTCCTTTTTGCCTGCTTCATTTACTGCATTTTTATATTTTCTCCTTTCATCAATTAAATTCAATATTTCTTCTGTTACCCAAGGATTTCTACTAGCCCTCGTCTTTTTACCTACTTGATCCTCTACTGCCTTCACTACTTCATCCCTCAAAGCTACCCATTCTTCTTCTACTGTATTTATTTCCCCCATTCCTGTCAATTGCTCCCTTATGCTCTCCCTGAATCTCTGTACAACCTCTGGGTCTTTTAGATTATCCAGGTCCCATCTCCTTAAATTCCCACCTTTTTGCAGTTTCTTCAGTTTTAATCTACAGGTCATAACCAATAGATTGTGGTCAGAGTCCACATCTGCCCCTGGAAATGTCTTACAATTTAAAACCTGGTTCCTAAATCTCTGTCTTACCATTATATAATCTATCTGATACCTTTTAGTATCTCCAGGGTTCTTCCATGTATACAGCCTTCTTTCATGATTCTTAAACCAAGTGTTAGTTATGATTATGTTGTGCTCTGTGCAAAATTCTACCAGGCGACTTCCTCTTTCATTTCTGTCCCCCAATCCATATTCACCTACTATGTTTCCTTCTCTCCATTTTCCTACACTCGAATTCCAGTCACCCATGACTATTAAATTTTCGTCTCCCTTCACAATCTGAATAATTTCTCTTATTTCATCATACATTTCTTCAATTTCTTCGTCATCTGCAGAGCTAGTTGGCATATAAACTGGTACTACTGTAGTAGGTGTGGGCTTCGTATCTATCTTGGCCACAATAATGCGTTCACTATGCTGTTTGTAGTAGCTTACCCGCATTCCTATTTTCCTATTCATTATTAAACCTACTCCTGCATTACCCCTATTTGATTTTGTGTTTATAACCCTGTAGTCACCTGACCAGAAGTCTTGTTCCTCCTGCCACCGAACTTCACTAATTCCCACTATATCTAACTTCAACCTATCCATTTCCCTTTTTAAATTTTCTAACCTACCTGCCCGATTAAGGGATCTGACATTCCACGCTCCGATCCGTAGAACGCCAATTTTCTTTCTCCTGATAACGACATCCTCTTGAGTAGTCCCCGCCCGGATATCCGAATGGGGGACTATTTTACCTCCGGAATATTTTACCCAAGAGGACGCCATCATCATGTAATCATACAGAAAAGCTGCATGCCCTCGGGAAAAATTACGGCTGTAGTTTCCCCTTGCTTTCAGCCGTTCGCAGTACCAGCACAGCAAGGCCGTTTTGGTTATTGTTACAAGGCCAGATCAGTCAATCATCCAGACTGTTGCCCTTGCAACTACTGAAAAGGCTGCTGCCCCTCTTCAGGAACCACACGTTTGTCTGGCCTCTCAACAGATACCCCTCCGTTGTGGTTGCACCTACGGTACGGCTATCTGTATCGCTGAGGCACGCAAGCCTCCCCACCAACGGCAAGGTCCATGGTTCATGGGGGGGGATGTATGGAACATGATACTGTACACGCTGAAAATAAAGCTCTATCAAGTAGTCACATTCCAGATAGAATTATAGCTGATAAAGCTAAGTCGATGCGGAGAAGAAAGGATATTGGTATAGGTCAATGCATCGCAGAATTTGCAGCTGATAAAACCATGCGTGGAAAAATTAATTTGGGTTTAGAAGTGATGAATTTCAAGCGAGATATGAAAGCTGCACGTTGCGCACTAAACCAGAAGGAGGAAAAGGGTGAGAAGCAGAGCTGTTTGAAGAACTGTATCCTGACATCGATGTATGCAGCTAAAAACGCACTGCAGCATAAATATGAAGGAAGAAGAAGAGGATTGGTTACGACACCTCGAGTTCTGCCAAGACGTCTGGTAGTTTTCTTCCATTTCTGATCCCAGCACTCTCTGCGCCCTTGGCGGTAGGATCCCTCGCTGGTGGTGCTGCAGCTGTCACTTGAACCGTCAAGAACGAACAAAACTCCCAAGTGCAGTTAGAAGACGCAAGAAGACATAACCACATGATGGAAGCCATCAGAAAAGTACTATACTTGAAACCGTACAGGAAAGGGCTTGGTCTATTACGAAATAAATAAAGCACAATGGCGACCAGTCACAAATACTGATCTACTTAAGTTTGTTACAAACAAAATCATCATACCAAGGTTTCGTGGTGTGTGTATGTGAGATACATTACTGAATACCACGTGGAAAACTGGTGGATGTGGTTGTGAGAATTTAGATGTTACTGGTGGCCCCAACACCCACTGGGTATCATATGATATGAAAAATGCGGATACCGCCCACTATTTCAACTCATTTGGTGACCTGCAACCGCCAGAAGAGTTACAACGATACTTCTCTCACAGCAGACGTGTGTTCTACAATTATCGGCGCTATCGGTACTTTAAAAGATACGTGTGTGGACATCAGTGAACCATGTTTCTCTTTATGTTTGCAAAGTAGAAGAAGCATTCTATATAAGGAGGAGCTTTAATTAGTTTATCAGTTGAGCTTCAGATGCAATGTCGTACACTTTGACGTTAAAAGAACGATCATCTGTACTGCGTGCAAATTACTTCCCGCCAATTGACTGGAGCCTTGGTGGATGGGGTATTGCATTGATTGGACTGGAAACGTACAACAGCATCCCAAATATCACTAAGACTAACAACAAACTGCATCTGGATATTAATGGTGAAAAAGATATTGTGGAAATAGTACCAGGTGCATTCGATATCTATGATTTAAACGAAGTCTCAAAACAGTCTGGTAATGGAATTGAACTACATGCAAACATCAGTACATTTATATCCGAAATAAGGACTGTAAATGCAACGAATGACTTGAACCAGAAAGGTTCAGTAGGGCGCCTGCTGGGTTTCACAAAAGGGAGGTTCTGAAGAAGGATCCAAGTAAATTTTACAAGTCGGATCAGACTGTGGACATCCTTAGCGTCAGCACAATCCGAGTCGCGTGTAACATTGCAAGGAAATCCGATCTCAATGATAGTCTGATTGATACTATTTACGGATTCTTTCCCTCTATTTCAACGGGGTATAAGATTGTTGAGACCCCTGCCAATGCAATATACCTTCCAGTGACAGCTCAAACACTGCATTATTTGGAGCTGCGTCTTATGGACAAGAATGACCAACTTGATGACTTTCGTGGTGAGGAAGTAATTGTACGATTACATCTAAGGCAGGATGGGCATACGATATATAATAAGTGCATGCAATCCGGAGCTTGTCACTTCGCTACCGAACAGCAAAGTGATAACAAGTGCGAACTACGAGTTTCTTAAATCAGTTGGCTTGAAACCGCACAATAACGTCCTCACTCAATGTAACCAGTCTGGTAGAGTATGATGAGAGTATTATATGTCAGGAGTACTTCTCTCATAAACCTTACGCTTCAACCACATTTATCAATAACAATGAAATTAGGATTGTCATCCAGCGCCAAGACGCACATTTCCATGCAAGAGGGGTCATTCAAGAAAACCGACAGCAGCTATACAGTGGGATCCAAGCTTATACGTAACGTTTTAGCATTCCTGTTCCAAGAGATATGCTATGAACTCCATGGGTCTGAGATTGACCGCACATTCAATGTCGGTTAACATCAACCTTTAAAACATATGTCTCTTCATCACTCACAGATTTGCGTAGTTTACAAAATGTGAGATGGTTCATAGACGATCCAGAGTGTACAACAGTTGCAGAGTAGAAGCAATTTACTTCATGCATACCTCTAAAAATGCTTATAGGGTACTTTGAGGACATGAGACAGATTATTATGAACGCTAAACAGGAAATTCTGGCGTGGAGATGAAGAGGAGAATACGATCACAATCAGCAAGATAATATGGAAAGTGCCTCACATCAGTGTGTCCGACGAGGTCCGTTTGAAGCTTTTAAAAGTCCTGCATTCCGGTAAATTTCTGTCATTGACATTTCACTCATGGGAGGTTTTCGAGTACCAAGTGTTACCGAGGAAAGCAGACAAACATGGGCTATTAAAACTTCTTCGCAGGTAGAGACACCTAGATTCCTCATACCTGCGTTTCAGACTGATAGAAGAGGTAATATAGCAAATGGTTCCACTATGTTCGACAACTGCAAGTTAACTAACGTCAGAGTCTACCTTAATTCAGAATTCTACCCATATGACAATTTACATCTGCAGTGGAATCATAATGTATACAGTCTAGTTTATGACGTGTATAAAAGGTTTCGCGCCCATTGGCGACCAAATACAATATAGTTATTGAGGTACAATGTAATTCTTAAGGTACAATATAGTATTCTTGAAGTACAAATTGACTCTGCTATTCCAATGCAGAAATGCTTTTAACTTACTCGTACAACACTAACAGTGGTAGGATTTTTTTTATAAATCTACGCTAAAAGCTAATGTGGCGATACTTTATTTAGTACAAGAACTACTACATTTAAATTCCACAACCCCAATAGCATAGCTTTTACAATAATTCTGATGTACTGCGCTCACTTTGAATCTAATTTCAATAGTCCACAATAGCAAAGGTTTTCTTACAATAACAATTCTGATGGACTATGAGCTATATACACTTAAAACTATTCTGACTTGGATGGCTAGTGGCAGATGAAAAACGAAAAAGCTATTCTATTTACAACATGCACATGGTGCTACACATACATTTCATATGAAGAAGTAAATGAATATTTAATTTTTTCTATTTTTGCTTTTTTAATGTTTTTAGGCGTTTTCCTTTCTTTAACGCACATGGTATATACGTTAAACATAAATTTTGTTCTTTTTCCGTTTTACCCTTTCTTTTCCACACTTTCTCTCTCTCTCTCTCTCTCTCTCTCTCTCTCTATGATACACGTGTACATGTTACACAAAAAGATTTACATGACATGCACATACACACACAAAATTGATTACACTGTTATAAAGGGATCATACTGCTACTCTGCAGACACACACACACACACACACACTCTCTCTCTCTCTCTCTCTCTCTCTCTCTCTCTCTCTGTCACACACACACACACACACACACACACACACACACACACTATCACTCAGTTAGAGTTCCTCGCCCCTTCTCTCGCTGCAAGTGAGTAGTATGAGTACAGGCAAGTTTCAATCCCGTCATCACAAATGACCCTTTCATCATCATGAGGTGACAGACCAATTTTAGACTGCAGTACAGTGTACACCTCGTCTCCTCACGATCGAATACTGGTCTGCCATACCATATGTGATGGTTGTGATGCAGCACCGCGAACACCACTGCACAGACACTGCAAATAGTCTTCGATAGAGAGGGTTCTCGATGCTATGCGACACATCCTTATCCCGCCTCTGGGTGGCACCTTCGAGTGTGCGATACACATACATTTTTGAATGTCAACCTACAAACTCCACAATCAGCAATCCATTCGACTCGTACTTCATAAGTACTTTCCTGTCAGATGTATTTCCTGAGTTTATGTTGGCTATGGTGTGAATGCGAGTTTTAAATAATTATGAGTGTATGCTTTTCGATCTGTGAGCTGCATACGTGGGCAACGAGTTTAGCAATGTGTGACTGTGTAAGATAGCCACCATCCATCTCACATATGAAATTTTTGTGATGAATTTTACAATCATAATATCTTTACCTGTGTCATACCCAAGTGCTCTCCATCAAGAGGACAAATGTGCATCCCTTAACATTTTTTCAGTATCGTTCCAGAATGTATCTGTGGACATGAATTCTGAATTCCTTGGACACCTACCTCCCCGTGTTACGCAAGAGGACCCAGAGTATTCAGTGTCCCTACACTGTAGCGTGGAGGGGAGGAAAAACCTCTTTAGACAGGTTTGCAGTGTTGCGAGTACACGAACGCGATTTGAACTTCACGCCAATATTTGAATATCTCTCCAATTTCCCCCATAAATTATATATTGTGTCCTTTACAATATGCAGATTGTATATTTTATACATAATGATTATGTTATTATTTTTATGTCCTCTACTATGTAATTGTCACATAGATTTACAGCTGTAATTTGAATTTAAAGCGAAAATTTTAATTCCCAGCTAAAATTTGAATTTACTACCAATAAGGGAAGATAGAAGGGCTGCACTGGGCTGGGAATTCTCTGGAGAGGGGTGGGCGTGGGGGGAGGAGGATGTGGTAATTGATAAATTTAATTAGTTACTTATTTAATGTGATTTCAATTTTGTATCAAAATTGGATCTGTATCCACTTTGTACAACTATTAGTAGCTTAGTGTCTTTTCTACACATCCTCATTCTCATTGGCTAGTGGAGTGGTTCGCCCTCCCCCCCCCCCAACCCTCCCCTCTCCGCTCCTAAAATATTCTCCCTGCGCTCCGAAAAAGAGTCAGAAGTTACTTTTTGGGGTAGGTAGTGTTCCAGCCCTTGGTCAGAAAGCGTGTGTTTTCCTAATGAACACGAAACTAGATCAAGTAGTGTCGTGTGTGAGGCTGGAAATCAGTAAACCGAAGAGCATCAGCGATTTATTGTCCCCCTGTAAATTCTTTGTGTATTTTCCCACACATTGCGTGTGAAATTAACTTAGTTATATGCGGATTTGGACTTTAAGTTAGTGGTTTTTGTGGTTTTATTCAGTTTTCATAAATGTGGACTCTCTGGGTACCCGCACTAAATAATGCCTTTTTGTGCTTATGTTTATCAGTTTTGTCTCTATTAATTTTCCACCCTGTTCTTTAAGTTTTGTTTTAAAATGAAAATTTCCGACTGAGCCATTTCCAAAGTCTAGAATCTTTTTGCATTGTGTGAGACATTAAAGCCATTTGGCGAGTGGGTGACTCTTCACAATAAAAGAAATTAACTGCTAAGTATTTATGTTCAGTATAATAATAGTAACGAATAATAACGAACCTACTACGCTGTCATAGTAGAAGGAGAGGTGATACTCCTACGTGGCGCGTCCCAGGTGGCGGATAGGGAAGTTCTCACCGGTTTACCGGCGGACCTGACTGAAATAAAACAGTTCTCGCGCACCAAACACACCCTCTGCGGTTAACAACCGTAGTTGCAAATCGGAGCTTGCTCCAACTAAGGTTGACAACCTTCGAAAGTCAAAAATGGAAAGGTCTCTTAGGAAAAAAATTCCACAGTCCTGCTCAAAAAGGCAGGAAAAGGCTACATCGGATTCGGTGGGTAGTCAACTAGAAGACAGCAACCAATCGGAGCGTTTGCAACCATCAAAATGCACACTAAAACACAAAAAGAAGATTAATCATGAGCAAATAAATTATATAGCAACACACAACATAAACTCACTTCAGACCGGAAAACTCAAGGAGCTCACAGATGAATTAAATAAACAAAAAATTTTATTAAAAGGGATCCAGTAAATGAGGAACACCACAGAGGACCCATTCGAATCACAAGGATACAGAATTTATAATGGGAAACCAGGACCCAGGGCAATGAAACAATGTCCCCAGTTTGGGACAGGGTTTTTAGTAAACACAAAAATGATAGATTCAGTAACAGATTTCCAAGCAGTATCGCCAAGAATTGCGACTCTAAGCTTGAAATAAATGAATAAAACCAACACAATAATACATGCTCATACCCCAAAAAATGAAAAAAATTGTCTAACAAAAACAAAGGAAGAAGTAGATAAATTTTGGAACCTTCTAGAACAAACTGTGAACTGAGTAAATAAAAAGAATTTTAAAATCTTATTGGGAGATTTCAATGCTCAGTTGGGAAAAGAAAGGAAATATTAAGATATGATTGGAAAATGGAGTCCACATAAATTTACGAACAAAAACGGTCAAAGACTTGTAGAACTCTGCAGATGACACAACCTTATATCTAAATCAATATACTTTAAGAGGAAGCCAAGTAAACCTAAAACTTGGAAACAACCAGACTGGAGTAAGGGGGAGTGGCAGCTAGACCATGTCTGTATGGACAAAAACTTTCATAAGGAGATTCACAATGTTAAAGTACTGAGAGGAGTAGACACAGGCTCAGACCATTATATAGTTAAAATTAAAATCAAATTCACTCCGTTAAAGAAGAGGACCGGAAAAACTAATAAAATAAAAAGAACGTTTGACCCACATCAGCTAATTAAAAATAATAAATACCAACAATTAACACAAACCATCAAATTAACAGATGACCTAGAACAACTAGTGCCTAATCTTAAAAAAGAAGCAGAGAATCTAGCTCCCTTGAACCCACGAAGGAAACATGCATGGTGGACATCAGAATGTGACAAATTCCATGAAGATAGACACCAAGCATGGTTAAAGTTTCATGATGTGTCGGCAGCTGGGCCAACACCTTGTAGATCGATGGCTGAAAATGCACGCTAGACTAACGCAGACGGGCGTGAAGTACTGGAACAGGCTACGTAATTAATGCTATGAAGAAAAGTACGTAGCTGGATTAATACTTATCTTTAATCAATCATTGTAGTACATCGCTCTTGACTATACACAGGAGACTTTAATTACAATCACTGTAAGGCTAATGGCGCCTTGCTAGTTCGTAGCCATTAACTTAGCTGAAGGCTATTCTGTCTCTTGGCTAATGAGAGAGAAAGGCTTCGTACATCTAGTCGCTAGCTAGGTCGTCCGTACAACTGGGGCGAGTGCTTGTTCGTATCACGAGACCTGCCTTGTGGTGGTGCTAGGTCTGCGATCACACAGCGGCGACACGCGGGTCCGACAAGTACTAAATGGACCGCGGACGATTTAATCTACCACCTAGCAAGTGTGGTGTCTGGCGGTGACACCACATTTCAAACACATAAAACTGAAGAAAATGCCATCAACCTAAAAAATGAAAGAAAAAAGTTCACATAAAATATTAGAAGAATCAAGAGAGGATTGCATAAAGATATTATAAACTCTATAGAAGGTAATTATCATAAAACCAACTCTAGGAACTACTATAAAACCTTTGGGAAACAAATACGACAATATGAGGCCCCTACACTAATACTGAAAGATGAAGATGGAAGAATGACACACAGTAACAAGGAAAATGCAGAAATAATGGCAAAAGCATTTAACAAACTTCTGAATTGCGAGGAACCCAAAGAACCCTTACAAATCAACATAAATACCCGAATAAAAACCAAACCTAACGAACGAGACCCTCCAACTTTCCAAGAAGTCGGAAACTTCTTAAAGAACAACAAAATTATAAGGCATGTGGAGAAGATCAGATTTTTGTTGAAATGTGGAAATATGCAAATGACACAGTGAAGACCTCCTTATCATGGCTCTAACAAAAATTTGGGTAACAGAACAGCTATCATCCACCCACTACACAAAAAGGAAGATAAGAGCAACCCAGACATCTACAGACGAATCTCTCTCCTAGATTGCGCATACAAAATTCTATCCAAGATCCTATATGAAAGAATCAAGGAGCAATTAGAACAGGCGTTAGTGGAATATCAGGGAGGTTTCAGACCATGGAGAAGCTGTGCAGAGCAGATAATTAATTTGAAATTGTTTATGGCATACTACAAGAAACGGAACAAATCTCTGGCAATAATATTTGTAGATTTTAAGAAGGCATATGACTGTCTCCACAGACCTTCAGTATTAAAAATTTTAAGAAATCTAGGACTCCATCCAAAACTAATTAAAATAATACAACTCACTCTAACCAATTCCAAATCAAAAGTGAAGTTTAGAGGAGAAATTTCGGAACCATTCCTCATAAAAACAGGCTTAAGACAAGGTGACTGCCTATCACCATTATTGTTCAACTGTGCACTGGAATAGATAATGAGAGAATGGTAGAAGGACAATCCAAAGATGATAAGAATTGGAAACGCAAAAGATGATATTACCTTAAACCGCTTGGGATTCGCTGATGATCTTGCTCTCCTAGCCAACACCGTTCAAGAAGCCAGGCAACAAGTGAAATCACTACAATAAATAGCAGAGATAGTAGGTCTTAAGATATCATTTGAAAAATCGGAGATAACGCTAACTGATCCACCATTGCAAGCAAAATAGGAGAACAGGAAAAAAAATTGTTGATAAATTTAAATATTTAGGTGAAACAATAACATACAACCTAAATGAGAAGCCATCATGGCAGAATAGAACAAAAAAACTGAACTACGCTAATTACATTACCAAAACTACATACAACAAAAAAAGCCTATCTATAGATGCAAAATTAGAACACTATAAAACAGTTACACAACCAGAAATAACGTATGTAGCTGAAACTATCTTCAAAACAACTAATACAGCAGAAATTGACAGAATAATAATAATAGAAAGAAGAATAATTAGGACAGGTATGAATAAACAGTATAAAATAAATGGACATTGGAGAATAGCATCAAATTAAACAGTATATAAGAAAATAGAACCAGTCATGAGCACGATCACGAAAAAACGTATCTCATTCTTTGGACATCTCGTGAGAACTCCAGCAAACAGAATTAGCAAAAAATAATACAAAAATTGTGGAATAGCAAGAGCGACATTAAATGGATCACAGAAATTAAGGAAGATACAAAAGCACTCCAAATTACAGTAGATGACCTAAAAAACAAGACAGAGAAAATCAGAATACTGCAAGACCCGCAAACCAGACTACAAATGAAAATCAATAAAAGGAGTACAGGAATAGTGGTCTCAGATGAAGAAAGGAAGAAAATATCTAAGAGAATGAAGAAATATTGGGCAGACAGAAGAGCAAAACACCTTTCATATAAGAATAGACTCTAATAATTATATTACCTAAATATCATATTAAGTTATTGTTGAGCCAAATTGTATCCCTGTGTAACAACTTGTTTACAAATTTGTATTTTTGACTAGAGTGGTCCAATGAAGGTCATAAAAACAATAATAAAATAATAATAATATTGAATTTGTTTTCAAATGATCCGACAGACATGTGAAGAATATTTTCGAAAGTTACGTAAAAATGCAGAAGATTTCAAAGCAGACTCCCCACCCTCCACACACGGGGTGGGGTGGGGGATCGAGTGTGGTAGCGTTGGATGTCCCCCTCCGAGACAACCAAATTGGAACCATAACTTTTTTGTTTCTATGTGTAATTTTCGAGATACTGAAATGTATTCAGTTAAAATGAACATCTTGTATATTTTATGAACATTTGTTAAGATTCTTTTTTGATTGAGCAACAATGCCCAACGAAGTGACCTGTACTAAAAATTCGTAATGCTACTTTTCACCACCAGGCAGGTATTTTAACGTTCTTGATTTAAATAATAGTAGCAGGTGCAAGATACTAGCTAGCTGTTTATTCGTATGAGAAGCCTTGGTTTCACACCGTAGAGACCAAAACAGTTTAACTCAGGCACTTCTGAATTGTTTTGAAGCTAAGCAATGGATGCCGCATGCGTCTCGAGACATTTCGAATACTACGTGAACGAATGTAAGAAACGCATACAAGCTTTGCCAGTCTCAGCGGGAAAACGTGGACGATTGAGGCGTAATCTTGGCAACAAAAATTCTGCATATTTTTCTTGGAGTTACTGTTCTAAACTGGATGATTTCCGATGCAGTTTAAAAGATCGGTAATGAATGACGAAATGGAGGGATCGGAGGCCACCCACAAAGACGCAGTAGCACTTCAGACACCTTTATACATCGACGGCTGCTACTTTACAACTGAATGCAGAAAGAGAGAACCCCATGAAAAAGACTAAAAGAGTAAGAAAGGTAACGCCTGCGGCGCAAGCCCACGGCCGCACTGTCAGCCGGGCTGCAGGCAGAATGCGGTCTTGTGTTGGCGGCGGCGCTAGAAGGGGGAGGGCTGGTCAGTCGACCAGGCCGCCGCGCCTTACTCCCGGCCTCCCCTCGGGATGACCCGCCGCACTCATTTTGGCAGCTGAATGAGCAGACCCGGGGCCGCTGAGTGAGGAGGGGCTTGCATGAGGAAAAGACAAAGAGGTAGCAATCGGAAGACTGCGTGTACTATGACTCGCATCTCCACTGGGCACAAGATTGTGCGAAGGTGTGACGACATCGAAGACAAGATCGACAATTTGAAAGATTCAGTCGATGGTTTTGTGCCTAAAAGTGACGCACAGCGTCAAGGATTCCAGCAAGAAAAATAAGTTATCCTTTTCTAGGTGCTAGAAGTACGAAGACGTATCTATTTGCAATGAAGAACAGTGGGTCTTAGCGGGCAAGACCGGCGTTCGCGTGCCTCTATTCGCGTGTCTTCAAACTGCCTGCTTTTGGATCACAGGACCGGTTCTGGAAGATAATGCAGTTTCATTAGCACGAAACTAGTGTACAGCTTGCAATTAGTAAACTTTGTCCGCTAACAATTAGGTGTTTCCGGAACTGAGTCATCACACTACACTTCCACAAACTGCACGTTTGTTCAGTTTAAGCTGAGAGAGACTGAGCATCACAGTGAGTCGACCCCATCATGAACAGTTCTAGTAAGCACTTGGTACTTGGTCCACTTGGTCCACCAGTATTTGATTCATTATTCTCCTAAGCTAGAGGCACACATCACCTACAGCTCTTTCCCAAAGCTACATCTTTCAAGTTTCTGTTTAAGGTATGACATTACTGCCCCCTCATCTAGTGCAGTGCCCATGTCCATCTTCCTACTTCTTCACTCACCACACACTTACTTAGGCATGTAGAGGTCGCTCTGACGCATCTAGTAGTTGCGCAAAGTAACTTCTTTCAGCTCCAGAAATACTTCGTAATGAAGTAGTGAACTGCCAAGTGGTTCCCTCTCCACGCTAGCCGGCCGCGGTGGTCTAGAGGTTCTGGCGCTGCAGTCCGGAACCGCGGGACTGCTACGGTCGCAGGTTCGAATCCTGCCTCGGGCATGGGTGTGTGTGATGTCCTTAGGTTAGTTAGGTTTAAGTAGTTCTAAGTTCTAGGGGACTTATGACCTAAGATGTTGAGTCCCATAGTGCTCAGAGCCATTTAAACCATTTTTTTTCTCCACGCTAGTTATTTGTTTATTCGTAGACATATCTCGTACAAAATGAGAACAGACAAATAGTCTTAATTTAAAAAGGAAACAATTTTTATAAGTATCTAATTGATGCGTAGGGTACAGTAATTAAGGTATATTTACATGCTTTGTTGCTGGTTTTGGTATGTTGTGTTAGCATTTTTGTACATATTTGCAAGCGCGCTTACAGTTGAACTACACAATAGTTTTACTCTATTCTACGTAGGTTACCCTCGACTGGAGACGTCACTTGCTAATTATAGGTCAACGTAAGTATTGGGTCTGCTGAGGAGCTCAAACACCCGAACGCAGAGCAAATAATTTTCTCCGGTTTATTCACACATACAGGTTACAATGACATGCACTCTATGCCAATCACCGTTTCTGCCATCCTGGTCGTTTGGTTACAGACCTACCAAGACTCAGCAGTGTGAACTCACAGAGACTTACCCTTTGCCCCGTACTTGACTAGTAAAGCGGCTCACCTGCAGATAGCTTACCACGGGTAAGCGGCCAGTGATCCAACTGTTGGTGCATCCTGCGGCGGGAGTCCAGCTGTACTGACCCAGGTATAGTGTCTGACAAAAAACGTGAAGCACACAGGAGGGCAGGAGGAAATGACATGAAACTTCACAGGTTGACAGGGAATGTGACGTTAGTTCAGTCGTTACAAAGTCAACTTAACTATACAAAATACTTAGCATTATCACTTCCCAGTATGACGCTGAACCCCTTCTTGGATTGGATGCAAGCGCTGATTCGGCTGGAAGGGTTGTCATAAACGCGCTTTACTCCCTCCAGAGGGAAACTGGCCTACAGCTGTTGTAGCTGGTCCTTGATATCATACTGGCTCTGGGACAGAGTTTACACACGATGTGGTCCCACGTGTGTTCAGTCGGGAGTACCTGAACATCGCGCACACAGTTCATGGGAACACGTTCTGTGCCTGAACCAGCATGCTCCTGCCAGAGTCCTCCCAGTCACTATCAACCGTGACCTCAAGTCTTACTCGATGACTCCACACACCGTGACGTCAGGAGTAGCACCGTTGTGCTTCTCCGAAACATTGGAATAATAAGAATATGACCTCTCCTGAGTTCGTGACATACTTGCCGACGATGGTTTTCCTGGGTATAATATAATTTTTTGTCATTTGCCCTCCATTCGGCATCCGGTGACGAATGACTGAAGATGACAAAGCGGTCGGTCGGCTATTCGGTGGTCTTCAGTGCCTGATCGCAGTGTCTCCTTTTCCAACTCTGTCTAAATATCATTGACTTTGCGGTCTGAACTGTCAGATACGTGTATTGATGCATTATGCCTTCGAGAAGGACGAAGTCGGTCAGGGAATGCCACGAAAACGTTCCCCAGATCATAACATTCTCTCTGCCGGCCTCAAACTTTTAACGATTGTTTGCTTTCAGTTGCTCAGTAGCAAGAAACGTTAATCATCTATGTGGGTGTGCGTGTGTGTCTGTGTCCGTGTATTTGTGTTTGGAGTTTACTAGCGATCGAGATTATGAGCGAAATACCACATATTAAAAGAAACGAATGTGGACAAAATAACTAGAGTCGTTGTCACAAAGTTAGGAGGAAGCCTACAAAATTACATTCATTCACTCACTCTCGCGTCACTCACGTTGACCCACACAGCCACTCTATCCTACAGGCGTTAATACAATGGAGGAGGGTGACAGATGCTAGACATGTGATTAGAACAGAAGTAAAACCACAGAAAAGCTAAAGAAGAAGCACAGAGTAATGTGACTGGCTGACCGGTTACAAAAAGCATGGGTGAGCCAGTCACATTCTTACCACATTAAAAACATTTCCCTAAAACTAGATACGTCACAAAACCTAGATACATGTCATTTAAAATACGGGGCAGATCTGCCGCCAAATCTGCTGCTTCCCTCTGGTCTGAAAATAAAACACAGTTCAAAAAGTGTGGCGCACAGTGATCTGTTCGCCACCAGCACCACACTCTGGGGGCTCGTCGCGCCGCAGCAAGTAGTCAGGCACCAGAGGACTGTGAGAGAAAGTACATCCCATTTTCGTGGTTGGAAGAAGGCTCGCCATGGCCGCGTAGTGGGCTTTACCAGACGTAGCTTATTATCTGTCATTTCCAGCCGCTCGTCTTTCCATCGACGCATGACTCTCTGTCTCAACAGCATGCAGGAGGATGGCACACTGAATTAAATGTGGATCACGACATGCATCCTTGGGTGCTACGTCTGCCCCTTCGTTTTCCACAAAAACCCTGTGCCCTGGTATCCAGCAGGAAAACGCCTCTTTCCACAGCCGTTGTAGTTGAAGGAGGGTGTCTTGTATATTCTGGACTACTTTACCTGCTGGGCACAAGTGTTGTAGAGAGTGAAGGGCGCACAGAGAATCGGAACAGACAAGGCGTTCTGAACTCAAAGCACATCTCATCTGTTCCAGGGCTCGCAAGATCCCATATAATATCGCGTTGAAGATAGTAAAATCGTAAGACAGTCGAATTTTGTGGTCACGATCAGGGAAAATAACAAAGGAACCAGCGGAGCCTCCCTGTTTCGAAACAGCTATAAAGATAAGTGTAGAGTTGCTATGTTCTATTAAATTGTCATAAAATTAGGTGCTAAAAACATATGCACGGGTGCAATCTCTCCTGTATTGCACCAAATCTAAAATTACTCTGGTCCTCTGCACTAACCGTGGTGGAAGGCGTTTAAAAACCTGGATTTGAGGCTGTATGTCCTTCATACAACGTGACTGGAGCACACGGATCCCAAACGGCATTGCTGCTCGTGGTCGATTAGAGAAAGGTGTTCCAGAGGTGGGCGATCAACAGTATGGTTTGCAGGTGGAGTCGGAGCTGCGAGGAACTTACATGCCAAATACCCCAGGAGGAGCTGCCCACGGAAGGCGAGTGGCGGTTCTCCAGCCTTAGCACAGAGAGTGGGTAGGAGACTGGTCCTGTAAGGGCCCGTGGCCAGCCTAATCCCCTGATGGCGGACAGCGTCAAAATCCTCAGGTAGGAAAGCCTCGCTGTCCTGTACATTGTGCTCCAATAGTCTAGCCACGAACGCACGAAGGCCCTGTAAAACTGAAGCAGCTGCGCCCTGTCTCCTCCCTAAGACCTGTGGTTAAGGTACTCTAAGATATTAAGTGCGTTCTGGATTCTGGTTTCAGGTCTCCCAGGTGTGGTAACAACGACAGTTTCGAGTCAATAACGAGTCCCGGAAACCTCACTGAATCTTTAAAATATAGAATGGTATCCGTCATGCACAATTCACGTAAATTAAAAATACGACGAGAACGATTAAAATGAACGCACACACACACACACACACACACACACACACACACACAGACACACACACACTTATCTACAGAAAACTGAAAACCTGTCTAGCAGCCCACTCCTTTAGGCTCCCACAGTAAGTTGCTGCAAACGATGATTCCGTGTTGCAACACTGGAGAAGGAAGGGGAAACAACAAAATCGTCCACAAATAAGGAGCACTGTACGGGGCTCACTGCCGTAGACGTGATACTGTTTACAGCTAGACGGCAACACTTAAAACAACGCCCTGCGGCTTACCATTCTCCTGCACAAAACGATCTGACGGCGTGACACGAGCTCGGGACGCAAAAAATACCGCTGAAACATGAAAGGCTATATGAAGAACGGAAGGTGGCCACGTAGGCCCCATTGATGGAGTTGCACGAGAATGTTGTGTCTCCAAGTAGTACCACACGCCCAACTGATATCAGAGTATACGCTGTGACCGTGATGTTTACATAGAAAAGTCTGCTGAATAGGTCGGACTGAAATCTCTATAAACCACTCTGAGAGTGGGTATGGAGTTGTCAGTTGTCTAACAACCACACCAGACGACGGTTAACCATTCGCTCCAGTGTCTTCCACGCACAGCTCGTCGTTAAGGCGATGCTCCTGTAACTATTGCGAGAAGTGTGGTCCTTTCCTAGTTTGAGGAGGGGTCTCAAATTTGCCTCCCTCCCCGAGATGGACAAGTTACCTGTCCTCCATACCAAATGAAATCATTCGTGGAGGATTCCCTTTGACACTGCTGTCAATTGTCGAAACATGCAGGAACTGATTTGGTCGTGACAGGGTGCAGTACCACGAGTCTCAGGCAGTAGCGATTCCACCTCCTGCATAGAGAAAGGATAGTTGTGAGACCTAGGATCATTGTCTATCAAGTCCATCTTGCAGCTCTCTACAGTTGCATGGTAGCAGCGAAACGCCGGATCCTGGCAGGCATTGGCAGCAGTGTCTGATGAGTTTCAGTATGTTGTTTGAAGATATCCGTGTTTCAGCGCTGCTGCTATTGTCAGGTGGCTTTATTCCAGAAATCCTTTTGATGGCTTTCAATACGTTCGTAGAACAAGTGGAACTGTTGATGCAGTCAAGGAACACTTTCTATGACCTTTCCCTGCTCTCCTTAATAACATGTAGTGCCAAGGCTCTCGGGATCCGAAATGCAGTGATGTTCTCTGCTGTTGGGCAGGAACATGAACCGTTGAAGAACAGTACGCCAGCCCTGTATTGCTGAGAGGCCTTCAACTGTCCACCAAGGTACAGGTTGACTTCTAAGATGACCTGAAGACTTTGGGAGGGCAAAGGCAGTCGCATAATGGATCACTCCTGTAATGTAGCTCATCCATTCCAGACACTTTCGCATTGTTCAGATACAGCTGGCTGAAAAGCGTCCACCTTGCCTTGCTGAGCATCCATTTTTGTGGCTTCTTTTCAGGTAATGCTGCGCCTTGTAGGTGAATGCGCATTGGTAAGCTGTCATTGGAATGAAGGTCGTCAACGGCTTCCCACTGAACAGGGTCTGCAAGAGCTGGAGAGCAGAAAGAGAGCTCGATGGCTTAGAATTATCTAGCATCAGCACAGAAATTACTGGGGTACCTGTATTCAGGATTCACAGCTCGTGAGACCTCAGGAGACTCTCCAAAACCCGATCCTGAGTGCAACAGAGATCGAACCCCGTAAGACAACATGCGGACTGAAGTCTCCCAGGAGGAGAAATTGTCACAGGAGTTTGTTCCATAAGATCTGTGAGAGCCTCAGTGTCTATTGCATCTTGCAGAGGTAGATACAGTGAGCAAATAGTGATCCTCAAACACACATGAATTTCAATAGCAACTTCTTGCAGTTTAGTAGCCAGGGTGAGAGCGATCGAGTGGTGTGCGATATTGAGAAACATAGCAACACCTGTGGCACTTGGCTCTTTCCCCAGTCGTGTCATACTGGCAACAGAGCATGTAGCCCCATAGAACAGGGGCATCGGACGCCTTAAAATGTGTTCCGTGCAAACACAAGCATGGCCGGCGTTCCTGTGCTAGGAGTTTCAGTTTCTCCATGTGTGTCCTGAACCCATTTAATGTTCCACTGCACGATGAGAGCCATCTACTACGAGGGCAGTACTTTCATCCCGATTCTCTGCTGGGAAGCGGAGTGTTCAGTGCGTGGAGGCTCAGTTTTGGGGTGAGATGGTTGCCCAGTCCGACACCAAGGTCCATAGCTTCTGAAGATCCAAAAGATACGTCAGAGAGGATGACATCGACATCGTCTGACAGTGTACTTTCCGTCTACGTCAGTGGGCCATTTCGCATTTCGTTTTCTCATTTTTTTTTTCTTTTCTGAGGAGGCTTTGGGGGCATAACCACAGTAGTAGTAGTGGCAGCACTGGAAGGTGGACAATATTGGATCTTTAGAGTGACAGGAAGTTCTACAATATCAGCAACTATTGACTTTTCTGAAGGTCTATGGTAAGAGGCGAAATTCGAAGTAACTGCAGCAGTACAAGTGCATTGGCAAACACTGAGACTAGTGTAGCAGCATCAGTTTTCGGGAATGGCTGTTTGAGAACAGTAGCAAAGCAAGGCAGACACTGCAGACAAGGCGATCCCCTGGGCAGTTGACACACGCTTTAGACGAGAGGGACAACCAACCATCTCTGTCGTTGGTGCTTTGCCACACTTTCCACATGTTGCTTCTCTCTTACAACCAAGACTAGTTTGCCCAAAGTGTTACCATTTAAAACATTGCACTGGGTTTGGGGAATGAAACTCTATGCTTAGACAAAGAAAATCTGCCTTGATAGGCTCTGGAAGTTTGGTGTTGCTTAAATGAAAGTATAAAAGAGTTGGATTTGATAAGGTCATCATCCACAGTTCTCATAATGTTTTGCCCGCGAACAATACCTTCCCGGGACCACGTAGCTTTCAGTTCTTTTCGGGGAATGTCAACCACATTCCTGCAAGTCACAACTCCTTTGTTGTAGTTGAAGGTGTTGTGCAGTTCACTTCCTGTTGTATACTCCCCGAGGCACTGAGTATTCTGTATGTTCTTCACTTCTTGAGAATTAGGTGTTGCTATCAGCAGGCTACCGTTTCACAAGCGCTTGACAAATTTTAAAGTTCCCGCGATGTACTCTAGGCCTTTTTGTTTGTGTAAAAGTGAAACTTTCTCAACGCAGCGTTCTTTCCGTTTGGCTGTAAGAAACACATCCCGGCCACCATAATCATGTGTTCTGTTACTCGAGACCAAAAACTCTGTGTAATCCCCAATTCTGGAGGAGTGGCTACACGAGCCCTTTTATTTGATTGTGTGTTAGTACCGACCAGCGACCCACCATTTCCGATAGGAGGAGAAGGAATAATTTCGACAATTCCATCTCTATCCCACGAGCAGGTAGGGATACAAAAGTCCATACAGACAGAGATCAACGTGCCTAGGTATGCCTTATACAACTGAGATATGGCAATATCCTCAGAGGTTTCGCGCTAACGACTGTTCCACCTCATCAACACCTTGAGATTTAAAAGTTTTTATAAAGGGTTTCGTTTAAGAATAATGAAAGAAGGTTGTGTACGTGGAAGATACCAGGAGACACACTAAGGTTTCAGATAGGTTATATAATGGTACGACAGAGATTTAGGAACCAGGTTTTAAATTGTAAGTCATTTCCAGGGGCAGATGTGGACTCTGACCACAATTTATTGGCTATCAACTGTAAATTACAACTGATGGAACTGCAAAAAGGTAGCAATTTTAGGAGATATGATCTGGATAAAATGAAAAAAAAAACATAGGTTGTAGAGAGTTTCAGAGAGAGCATTAGGAAACGGTTGACAGGAACAGGGGGATGAAATACGGTAGAATGAGAACGGGTAACTTTGAGAGACGAAATAGTAAAGGCAGCAGAGGATCAAGTAGTTAAAAAGGCGAGGGCTAGTAGAAGTTCTCGGGTTAATAAAGATATGTTGAATTTAACTGATGAAAGGAGAAAATATAAAAATGCAGTAAATGAGGCAGCCAACAAGGAATACAGACTTCTCAAAAATGAGATCGACAGGATGTGCAAAACGGGTAAGCAGGGATGGCTGGACGACGAATGGAAGGTCGTAAGGGTTAAGATAGGTACTGCTCACAGGAAAATTAGAGAGATCTTTGGAGAAAACTGAACAACCTGTATGAATATCAAGAGCTCAGATAGAAAACCAGTCCTAGGCATAGAAGGGAAAGAAGAAAGGTGGATGGAGTATATAGAGGGTCTATAAAAAGGTGATGTACTGGAGGACAATATTACAAAAATTAAGGAGAACGTAGATAAGGATGAAATGGGTGATACGATACTGCGTGAAGAATTTCACAGAGAATTGAAAGACCTACGTCGAAACAGGGCCCCAGAAGTAGACAACATTCCGTTAGAATTACTGATAGCCTTAGATGAGCCAGCCATGGCAAAACTCTACCATCTGGTGAGTAAGATGAATATGGCAGGTGAAATACTCTGAGGCGTCAAGAAGTATATAATAATTCGAATCCCCAAGAATGTGGGTGTTGGCAGGTGAGAAAATTACCGATATCAGTTTAATAAGACACTGCTGCAAAATACTAACACGAATTATTTACAGACGAATGGAAAAATTCCCACCTCGCGGACGATCAGTTTGCATTCCGTAGGAAAGGCAAACCTACGTTTCTAGCATTTGTACGCTTAGAGAAAGCTCTTGAGAATGTTGACTAGAACACTCTCTTTCATATTCTGAAGGTGGCAGCCGCAAAATACAGGGAGCGTAAGGCTATTTACTATTTGTACACAGACCAGATGGCAGTAACTAGAAGTGGATGAAAGAGAAGCAGTGGTTGAGAAGCGAGTGAGTCAGGGTTGTAGCCTATCCCGATGTTATTCAATCAGTGTACTGAGCACGCAGTAAAGGAAACAAAAGAAAAATTCGGAGTAGGAATTAAAATCCATGGAGAAGAAATAAAAAATTCGAGGTTCGCCAGTGACACTGTATTTCTCTCAGAGACAGCAAAGGACCTGGAAGAGCAGTTGAACGGAATGGACAGTGTCTTGGAAGGAGGATATAAGATGAACATCAACAAAAGCAAAACGAGGATAATGGAATGTAATCGAATTAAGTCGGGTGATGCTGAGGGAATTAGATTAGGAAATGAGACACTTAAAGTAGTAAAGGAGTTTTGCTATTTGGGGAGCAAAATAACTGATGATGGTGGAAGTAAACAGGATATAAAATGTAGAGTGGCTATGGCAAGGAAAGTATTTCAGAAGAAGAGAAATTTGTTAACATCGAGTATAGATTTGAGTGTCAGGAAGTCCTTTCTGAAAGTATTTGTGTGGAGTGTGGTCATGTATGGAAGTGAAACATGGATGATAAATAGTTTAGGCAAGAAGAGAATAGAAGCTTTCGAAATGTGGTGCTACAGAAGAATGCTGAAGATTAGATGGGTAGATCACGTAACTAATGAGGTGGTACTGAATAGAATTGAGGAGAAGAGGAATTTGTGGCACAACTTGACTAGGAGAAGGGGTCGGTTGATAGGACCCGTTCTGAGGCATCAAGGGATGACCAATTTAGTATGGGAGGGAAGGGTGGAGGGTAAAAATTGTAGAGGGAGACCAAGAGATGAACACACTAAGCAGATTCAGAAGGATGTAGTTTGCAGTAGTTATTTGGAGATGAAGAAGTTTGCTCAGGATAGAGTGCTGCATCAGACCAGTCTGTGGACTGAAGACCACAACAAAAACATAAAGGGTTTTACCAGTCTCGTGATCCAGTAGGTAAAGGCAAGATACCCCTTGGCTTTGATGCACATCGTTCCACCACTGCACCGCATGGTTGTCACCCAAGTATGCCCAGAGGGCTGGTAGTGCTTACTGGTCTTCAGCTCAGGAAACCCAGGGTCGGCAGACCCGTACCCAAAAGATGAAGCTGAGCCTCCGAGGGCGATTCATCTGGGAAGGGCAACTGTCGCTACTCGCTGGAGGTCCAGTGTCGGTATCGGTGTACGAAAACAAGCTTTCGTCACGGAAGAACAGCAGTCTGCATGGATGCAGGAACCAGGAGCCTGCTGCAGAGGCCTGTACACAGCAGTGTTCACGGAATGCTCGATGAGGAGTCTCTGCATGTTGATCCTCGGTTCATCTGTATAGACAGTTGCCGAATAGTTGCACGACTATTCACCCGGTCACATCTTTGCTGCCATCATCCATGCCTATCATTTATGGTCCGTAGCACATCACAGTTGCCTCGGCCACGGCTTTGGCAGCGCCATTTTGCCGTGCACGATATACTTTAACCACAGTATCATGCGAACACATTGCAATCTTAGCAACTTCGGAATGCTTCCAGTCTTGACCCAAAAGCCAATGATCATGCCCGTTTGGATGTCAGATGAATAGCTCCGTTTCCGCATTAGGCCAATGACTCCATTACTTTCCGCGTACCACTGACACGCTTTATGTACCGTCTACTGCTGACGCTGCCAGTCGCCATCTGCAGGCGGCTGTTGCACGCTGACGTCGGACACAGGCGGTGGTCATAGTAACGCGTCAGGACCGTGCGTAAGGCGGCGTCTGTTACACACAGATGACGTTAATGTAGAGGTCGCTGCGTAAGCGAGCTCAAGGTCGGCGGGAGGCGAAGGGATGGCACCCCAAACAAGCCCACGGCTAGCAAAGAACTTGACGTTAATAGAATGAGTCTTGTGAATGAGGACAGCTCTGTTTCCCCTAAATCAGTTGCAACCGTCGTTCTCGATGTATTTAAGGAAAAATTATATAAAGAAAATGTTCGCCTATGATGGGAGACCAAATGAAAATAATATCATATCAGAATAAATTAATGGAGCAGATATTCAGAAGAGACAGACTGAGTGATTTGCATGTGAAGTTTCAAAATATTATAAGTCATAAATGATTAATAAATAACTTAATAGAAGTTATCTTTGTAATAAGCTGTTTTGATGTCACGTCCAAGGCAGTTAGTCAGCGAAGAGGGTCAGTCAGTGTATCAGTAAATGCAGTAGTTAGTATTGCAGTACAAGTTGTGAATAAACCTGAGACGAGACGCTTTAAAACTGTTTTTGTATCTGAAAAGTGAAACAGAGTCAGTTTTAAGTGTTTGTGGCAGGACACAAATCCGGGGAAAAAGAAGATACTCCATTGTGAACTTTAACTACGAAAATGTCCCGACGCATCTAAAGTAAAACAAGCTAAAAGTAATTTGTACATTTGATTCTAATACAGTTTTGTGATTAGTGCGAGAAATTTTTACATGTCACGGATTAGTGCCCTGTTGTTATCAACGATTTTGAGTGAAGTGGAGCAAGTCTACCAGGAGAACTCTAACTCTGGGGAGTCGTATGTGACTTAAAACCTGATGCTGCAGAATCCACGTTAGGCACTGCACCACTTAGACAAAGCTTATTTCCTTTGGAGACTATTAGTTTAATTTTAATTTCGTAGCTCCGTTGCACTAATGCAGCTAGACGTGGAAATATACTGTAAAAGTGAAATATTTTAAAGAAAACCTCTGCTACGTACGCAGCAAACCACTCGACAACGACAAAAGAACTACTAAAAAAATTGACCGAGCGAGGTGGCGCAGTGGTTAGCACACTGGACTCGCATTCGGGAGGACGACGGTTCAATCCCGTCTCCGGCCATGCTGATTTAGGTTTTCCGTGATTTCCCTAAATCGTTTCAGGCGAATGCCGAGATGGTTCCTTTGAAAGGGCACGGCCGATTTCCTTCCCAATCCTTCCCTAACCCGAGCTTGCGCTCCGTCTCTAATGACCTCGTTGTCGACGGGACGTTAAACACTAACCACCACCACCACCACTAAAAAAATTGGAAATACAGCGTTACCAGACAAAGCACTTCAGGAAGGAACTTTTGCCCCATTCAGATCACCATTAATCACGGGTTTTGTGAAATTTCTTTTAACAGTTGTTGAACAAATATTTGTGAGGATGTTCCACTGGATAACTGTCAACGCGAGGAGGCAGGATCGCCGATGCAGGGCGTGGCCTCGCCGCCCCACAGCACAGCAGCCGTGTACTTGGCGGCAGCCGGACCCGCCTTGTTCTGATAAGGAAAAGATAAATACGGAGCTTGAACAGACAGCACACACGCATTAACAACCGCTCTGCCACCGGATTATCTCTCTCTACAACAGAAATATTTTCGCAGATGACAGATCACCGCCGAATTCCTCCTTTTCGGCACAAAAAAAAGCACAAAACTATTCATTAATATCAACGGCAAAACATAAAGGAAGTCGAAAGCCAAAATATTCTTCCTGCTACGGAAGCAAACCTTGTTTCACCAGTACAAAGCATATTCATCCGTTTTCACGTACAACAACAAAAGAAAACGCGAAAAATGCTTTAGCGCCCTATCACAAAAGAAACTCACACAATCAAACGATTATTGTCAGGAGGAAACATTTTTAACACCTATGAATGTCAAATAAATTCGTCGCACACAGCACATAGTAAAATACGAAACAAAAGGTAAAAAACAATCCTTGTTTTGAACCAATCGATGTTCTCACGCGTAAGCATTCAGTTCGCAACAGGAACTAACAACGTCTGGGCATATTCAGAGAACCGCTCGTGTGCTCACGTATCAATATGTAAATTTTATTAAAATATTGGCAGTGCTTATAAATCTGTGAATAATGCGCTCAAATGTATCCACAACCAGACACAATACAAGCATTGTACATGGTGCCACGGTGACAATTCGTTGCAAGTCCAAACAGAACGACGTGAAAAACTGAACGAAACGCGTTATGGACGCCGCCAGGCAACTGGGTCTAAAGAGAGCCAATAACAAAAAAAGAAAAAAAAACAGCGGTAGTTATGATAGTTGATCCTAATGCGAATCGCTGGTCCTCTACGGTGCGTCGCAAACGGGTAAAAACATTTCATCTGATTGCGACGTGGCACAACAACCAACATATTTTATCACATGCAAACAGCGCCGGCGGATCCCATATTTTCGAAGCGATGATCGTGTTGGCCAGAAGTGCGGGCTTCACTCTTAGGACCGATCTGTTTGCCATTTATTGTAGAAATTGAGACGATTCTCCGCATGCACTATTTGTGTATAATAATTAACGAAGCAGGGCTGTTTTAGGAATGTTCGATAAGAATACTGCAGCCGCTGAGAAATGTAAGAAAAATATCGTTTCCTTCTGTAGGAATATCATTATTATTTGATGTGCGTTTTAATTCAGAAAGGAATTTTGCAATCCCCAACCGTGGTACTACGGTGCGAAGCACGGAACACTTAATTGAGTCGCAAAGACTGGGGCTGAAGATCTCAATGTGCTCCCTCATAGGTGAAGTTAGAAGGTAGTACAGTTTGTAGCCCTGCACCAAACATCGATTGTCTAACTTCTTACGACGAATTTATCAAGTACTGGAGATTTTTGATAAGCGTGTCTGCGCATCACTGTCAAAGAGACAAAAGTGAATCCAATAAAATCAGCTGTGCTGCTTATTTGTGAACGACAAATCGGCTCTACGTAATGACCGAGTTTCAACGGAAAAAATCGAAGGAAATGAGGTGTTAGTGTGACAAGGTTATATCCGACTTCTGCTACATGTGGAACATACTGGTGCTGCAATCTGTGGAGAAACAGGCAAGTTACAGCAACACCAAAGTTTCAGCTTATGTCTCTCTGATTCTCTGGGGTGACAGAGTTCTCTTTGGCAGATGGAAATGTTTCTTTCTACAGACGAATTTCAGATATGAATGACTGAGTTCCAAGTGCTCAGATGGAACCTTGTGATACGAATGCGCTCTAGTGAGTGATTTTAGAACCATCGTTTATGCAATTAGACATTGTTTCTACTACTCGTGAATCATTAAAGACGTTGAGAAAAAAAATCTGGGTGAGCAAACAATATTTCTAGAGGCACTTTGTATTTCACAGAAACCAGTGTACGACATTCATAGAAATATAATCCTGATAATAACACTATACAACAATGTAACAACAGAGATTTAAATCAGACTAGTTCCAACAAGATTTGTGAGCCTGGAAAATAATATTTGAAGCAACATATCAATTCTTTTGCAGTCATAGAGTATCCCTATCGCAGAGCTCGAAAAGCAAGTAAACGCGTCAACTGAAGTTTATCTCTTTTTAAAATGTACTCTCTCTGTCGAGATCAGTCTCATCTGTCTAGTGTAGGACGTATACGTATATTTTTGTCACGGAATTTAATTTAGAATTAGAAGTGTTTTGTGCGACCTATATTGGAAATACAAAGTGTCAAAAACATACAACAAACTCGTAGAATATTTGGAAAAAGGATTACTGTAAACATATTTCAGAAAAAGGAGCAATGAGGAAACTCCGAGATGAGCACAGGAAGTAGAAGTCTGTTCTTGTGCTTTGACCTGCAGACTGTAATCACGTTCCTAGAGCAGAACTTATTACATTCTTTTACAAAAGAGAATTAAATTTATGTAATTTAATAGCTTGATATTCAAGCAGTGAAATAATATATAGTATTTTTCTGGATTCTTCCAAAACTTCTCAGTAGGACTACTCTATATTTGAGGTTGAGTACGAAGTAAACTGTTTTTGTATACCGATTTTGCTTATTTCGAATTAGTTTTCGGTTTTTGGACCATGTTCAGGAAACTAATGACTGGCGTCTGCAAGGGACACTACTTCTCAGGTAACCAAACGTTATCAGCAAAGATAAAACCAACTTCCACAGAATGTTGTACACGAAGCCTGAAGCTACGCTAATAATTAAAATACACAATCTTATAATATTAGAGGTTAATGGTTATAATGTTACAATTTGTGAGGTCATGAAATTGGTTGAGAAACAGTCAAACTGAGCATTTCTCATTTATGTTGTGCACCAAACATATTCTTCTCACTAAAGTGCACTTCAAGTGATGGATAGCATTAAACACAATAACTAAAGTACACCATATTACAGTATTAGAAGTTATACAGTTATGATGCTACAGTTTGCGAGGTCATGACATTGGTGGAGAATTTTGAGACTGAGCACTAATCACTTACGTTGAGCAGGAAACAAGTTTTACATTGTGAATTATAGTTTACGCAACAGGCAATACCAAACACAGTGCACGATTAAAGTACACAACATTACAGTATTACAAGCTATATTGCTATTATTTTGAGGTTTGTGAGAAACACAAGGCGAGGAATATGAAAATCCATTGTGTTTTAATTTTTTATAGTGGTATATCTCATCGTGATAATCTGTGTGTATGTGGCTGGTTGATTGAATCATGTTAAGCTTATAAGTGGGGATGTGCTCAGCTGTAATTGATCATTTAGAACCAGATGGGGATTTTGAGGTACATGTTTGCTTACCTCAAGTGCTTCTAACAGGCTACCTATGCGTGACTTGGTATCAGTGTCCTTCTGTTAGCACATGTTCACAAAAGGTGGAGTTTGTCTTAAAATAATCTCCAGCAGTGTTTGTGTTCAATCATCCTACTTGTGTGGTGCTTCCTGTCTGACGAATATATAGTTTCCAGAATGAGATTTTCACTTTGCAGCGGAGTGTGCACTGATATGAAACTTTCTGGCAGATTAAAACTGTGTGCCGGACCGAGACTGGAATTCGGGGCCTTTGCCTTTCGCGGGCAAGTGCTCTACCAACTTAGCTACCCAAGCACGATTCATGCCCCGTCCTCACAGTTTTAGGTGGCAGAAATAAAGCTGTGAGGATGGGGCGTGTGTCGTGCTTGGGTAGCTCAGTTGGTGCATTCGCTGCTCGGCCGCCGAGCCGGACGGACGTGTGGCGGCAGCGCTAGGAGGGCTGGCGTAAACAGCGGCTGTGTGGCTGTTACGAAGGTCAGCAGAGCGCCTTGTTTACTTTGCATCTTTCAGTGATTTAAAATGAACGAAATTAACTGTGAAAGAAGAGATACGGTTAGCTTCACTTTTGATTGGACCTGTAAAAGACCAAAGGCTTTTGAGACCAAAAGGTGGCTTTCAGAAACAGTTAAGATCACAGGAGACGAAATTATTGGCGTTCCTCTTTCTTTTGTTTCCAATTCTGTCTTTTTGAAATTGATTTCCTCTGATTTGTGCTCCTCGATAGTTGACAAGTGTGGTGGCAAAATGAAATTTAATCATGCAGACAGAACCGTTAGTGACGTTCTTGTTTCCCATGCTGGGCGAGGCATTCGAACAGTGAGAGTTTTCGAACTGCCGTTCGAGGTCCCTGCCGGAACAATCAATGCTGCTCTTCAGCCCTATTATATAGTGTTGATGAAATGAAACCCTTCATTCCTAAATAAGTTAATATTTAGTATATGTTACATACGGAAGAGCGTTCATAGTTTATTCATGTGAAGTTTTTCGTGATAGTTACGTGTTATTTTAAAGAAATGACAGGAAGCTTAAACAAGTGTTCTACAATAATCTACCGGTACTTCGAAAAGAGAAAGATAACTAAAAGGGGATTTATATGGAAGAAATTTTGTTATTAGGTCAGAAGGAATTTTGTATATTTTTATATTTACTCGGATAGTAGGAACCAAAGGGGATGGTTAATAATTTTAGGCACCATGGGCGTCCAGAGCTATATGGCTCACGAGAACATAGCAGAGTGCCTTTAATAGAGATTTGTAATAGTGTTAATATAGAACACACCAAACGGGGCTCTCTCGCTTGTTTCTCCTAAATAAATTGCTATTACCCAACAGGGTGTCCGAAGGTAAAGAAAGCCGTGCCGAGGTTCTAAAGAAAGTTTTGCTTGATTTCTTCTTGACCTCAGGCATAAATAAAGCATTAGGGAAAAGAATGGCGTAAAGTAAATAGTACTATTAGTTATTGTGAGAAACTTATTAGTGATACACATTTTTGGAAAGAATAACTCTAGTAAATGAATAAAACTGAAACTAATCTATCACAATTTGAACGCTCTGTCCTAATGTAAAAACGTTAAAGAACGTACTAAATTAGTATTTACTAGCAACTATTAAATGAAAAGGAGTAATCCCCATATATTCGGTTATGAATTACCATAATAGCACAATTAAGAGTAAATGACAAATAGTCACAATAATATTGTAGTAAAAGGATTAAATCTATCTAAGAGCAAGGACTCTAGAGTACGTAAAATGTGAGGAAAATGTATTAACAGTTAAATACTGTACACAGAAAAAGTTTTATTTTCGGTTAAAACCTGACAAACTCAGCTTGTCGGTGGGGTATGTAGTGGGACGAAATTGAAGCGTCACCCATCCACCAGTGTAAGCCCAGTTTGCAGGTGAATATAAGTTTAATTTAGTTTTGTTTATGTATTTTTGTAATATTTGTAATGGTTGTGAAGTGTCTAAAGTTTTTGTATTTTTTTTTTATGTTTCAAGTACGGAGAAGGCGGCGCAACGAACGGAGACAGCATCTTCGATGCCGGGATCGGAGAGAAAATTGCTGGCCACTATACGTCGCGGGTCGACAGCCAAAGAGCAACAGAAGATCCTGAAACCGAGTTGTTGCGTCGTGCTTCTAAAAATTAAATAATTGAGAATTTGTAATGTTTTGTACAACAATGATATCATAGGAAGTTTAATCTAATTGGAAATATTAGTTTTGCCTCGTCAAGGCTGAGGTTCACGTCTGTATGTAGGAAGATAATAAACTAGTGGATGCTATTAAAGTTGAAATACGTGTTCCGAGGATTTATTTATGAAGAAGTATGTGAATGAATTAATAATATATTTGACAAGAATATTGAATTTTGACAGCGTTCATCGCGACTTTGAATCTCAAAAAGTTTATTCAGTGTGGTCCTAATATCGATTAAATCAGATAACGTGTATCAATATAATTTCTGAGGAGAAACAAACGACATGTAAAATCGAAAAAGTTTACGCAAACCAATTGGCCCGAGTGACGTAATTCTGCGCATACGACTCAAATGATGTTTTACAGTTTCGTTCAAGAACCATTCTGAGACAATTTAAAAAGAGTTTAAATAATTTTGAAGTGTGTTGTAACTGACGTAGGTGACGAAGTCTGCACATGGTCATATGTCGAAAGAAAATCATTTATAAGAAACTTACGTCGTTACACTACACTACATAGGCTGACTTCACTGTACTGAAATTTAAATCGACTTAATATTTTTTGTTCTTGAATTACTTTTCTTATTACTTAATAATTAATAAAGTTTAATATCGGTATAATTTTTTTTCATTAATCAGATCTAATAATCCTAATAATCCAGTCAGCTGGGGAGAGGGTGGCCGCTGCTTCTTGTCCTTCTGAGGCCTCGTGTGGGAGAGGCCGGCCAGCAAGAGCAGGCTACGCAAGGTCTGTACTATCTTTTGTACACCGGCAGTGCAGTTTCTAGGCCGATCCCCACTCTTGTTTAGGCAACAGCTGGGGTGGTCCCCAACGTCTGCTTCAGAGGACACGACAAGCAAACCGTACGTTCGCACACACGGAGCAGACTTCCCACGACATGTAGGCACGTGGCGCAGCCCGCAGCCGACTCCCTCCCCTCATGGTACATTGACGGCTTTGTTATGAGGGACAACGTCAGGTTAAAAAGTAAGCTAGACACGATAAAGGTCTAGGACAAGAAGGGGAATATTATCGTGTTAGTTAATCTGTAAATAAGATTCCTTACTTGTCTCCAGTACCTAATAATATTAGTAGGAAGCAACAGAAATAACAGTCCTTAACATAATTTCAGGTGTAACACGCTTCTTTCACAAAGTAGAGACAGTGTCGTACGGATAAATTGGGGAAGATAATTTTATTCTGATCAATTTCGCAAATTCGTAAGTAAATAATACTGGTCAACAAATTAATCCGAGTTCTCAGTTGCTCCAGTTTTTTTACTGATTTTTCGTGTTTTCGATCCACTGATTTCAAGTCTGAAATCAGTTTTGCCTCTCCCTCCCCCCGGCCACCGTGTTCTGGTTTTCATCCAACACGAACTTTTCCCCTGCAGCGGTTTGCGGTCACATTAATTACTTACGTCATTACATTATTGTCAAGGTTGTGATATTGTATCTTTTTTATTTCAGATCCGATGTCATATTATCATGGGTATGAAGAGACGTCAGTGTAACAATGATCCAGACAGTTTCTGCTATATTTGTACTCACTACACCACTGTTCGTCAAAAACGCGATATACATCTTTTGTGAGGTGAGTTTATAAAGGGTACTTTGGACTTAGTCTTGGCGAACAGGATAACATATGGGCCACACATACTGTACGTTACAAATGTAGGAAATGCTGCGTGAATGGACGAGAGGAGATCGTAAGAGTTTATCTTTCGGTATCCCCACGTCCTGGCGAGAAACAGTCGATAACACAAATGATCATTATTTTTGTATCGTTAACACAAACGGAACTGGTACGAAAAACAGGCATAAAATGACATATGCTAATATCCCCTCAGCAATCAGGTCTACTATGCACTGTGATGAGTTACCGAAAACAGTTCTTTTTCAGGATTTATTTCATCTGCAAATGCGGATAGCAACCAAACTATGGAAACAGGCGAAGAAAGAGACTTTCATGTGTATTCCACTAGTCAGTCGATCCTCAACTTCTCATCACTTTAGCCAGGCTGAGCTGAATGATCGCCTGCTTGGTATGGGTCTCTCCAAACTTGCAGCTGCCGTATTTGCGTGTAGACTGCAAGAAAAATGTGTAGTGAGTGTCATTGTAAAATTGTCATATTCCCGACAGAGGGAAGTGGTCTTCCTTTCGCACTTTACCCAGGAACATGGGTTTGTTTGTTTCCATAATGTCTCAGGCCTTCTCCACGAGTTCGGGATTAAATTGTATATTCCATATGATTTTCGACTATTTGTAGCCAGTTAAACACGCAGTGTGATGTTTGGTCTACTATATAATGCAAACGTCTATGTACTTTTTCCATTTGGTCATTCTACGTATTTGCAGGAGAAGCATAATCACATGGACATTGTAATTGACCTACTAAAATACCAGGAGCACATCTGGACAAAAATACGTAGACCTCAAAATCTTTAACATTAATATGCTGCTTGACCAACAGAGTGGGATTACAAAGTAGGCACAGCAGCTGGAGGGAGTGGCCTGTGCGTGAGACTCTGCAAGCCGCAATGGCAGACGTTGTGAGTTATCCAGTTGTCAGTCGAGAAAATGTGATTCTCCCTCCATTCCATATCAAACGGGTTTGATGAAACACTTTGTTAAAGCTTTAGGCAGAGACGGTGGGTGCTTACAATGCCCTTCCCGCTTTGATCCTTGAGAAGAAGAAGGCAGGAGCGTTTAATATACCCCAGATTTGGGCACTTGAACGTGATAAAGAATTTATCACAAAGATGAACATCAAGAAAAGTGACGAATGAGTGTCATTCATGGCGGCAGTGGGTATTCTCGTGGCAGTAGAAACGCTGCTAACGATGAAAATATCATATCTGATATGTTGTCAGTACTTCATGTCCCGGAATGTAATATGAGTGTCAAAGTCCTTTTCCTACACAGTCATCTAGATAAATTCCCTGATAACTCAGAGACGTCAGCGGCGAAAAAGACGGATGCGTCGATCAGCTCCTCAAACTATGGAAGGGCGCAGTCAAGGGAAGTGAGGCAAACATGGTGGCAGGATATTGCTGGAGTACTGAACGAGAGCTCCCAGTAGTCCACAAACGGGAAAGCTTGAAAAGGAAACTCCTGCCTCGGTAGAATGAGTTAGTTGGTTACAAGTCATTTTTATCTAACTGTAACCTTCTTCATGATAGTATGAATTTCAGTTTGTAACACTACAAAAATTTAGATTGTGTTTCTATTCAATTTAATTTTTATTACCGAGATACGTTGAAGTCTCCTGAACCTAAATCAAATAGTTGTCTATCTACATTATGATTTAAGGATAAAAATATGAATTGACATTTGGTGATTGTAAAAATGCTGGAGCTCTCAGAATGAAACGACCTCAGATCTGAAGTCACCAACCTTAAATTAGGTAACAACGACTATTGACAGGAATGAAACAGAAATTTTGTTGACGAATGTAATTTTTGCAATCCGTACTGACTGTTTGTGCAATGGGTTTAAGTATAAACTTAGCAGATAAGAACAGGTATTATAGTAAGAAGGATAGGTGTTCTGACAGTTGTTAAATTCTGACATTCCGAAGGACCTATGCTGAAGAACCTGCTTTATTGCGGTTTTAATATTCGGCCTAAGCAGAAGTGGGCATCCCATCGTGGGGAGGGGGCAGTGTCTGACGTGAATAGTTGATCGTTAGAGGCCCCTACCACCATCCATTAAGGACGTTATACCCTTAAAATTAAATTAAGATGACAAAAGTAATGGAACATCGATATGCACATGTACAAATGGCGGCAGTAGTGTGGGCAGTTTCTTGGTCGAGCTGTGATTTGTACTCGCAAGGGAACCTCCCCATCGCACCTCCCTCAGATTTAGTTATAACTTGGCACAGTGGATAGGTCTTGATAAACCGAACACAGATCAATTGAGAAAACAGGAAGAAGTTCTGTGAAACCGTGAAAAAATAAGCAAAATATACAAACTGAGTAGTCCATGGGCGACATAGGCAACATCAAGGAACGCCTAAGCTCAGGAACGCCGTGGTCTCGTGGTAGCGTGAGCAGCTGCAGAAGGAGAGGTCCTTGGTTCAAGTCTTCGTACAAGTGAAAATTTTACTTTCTTTATTTTTGCATAGTTATTATCTGTCCGTTCGTTCATTGTCGTCTCTGTTCACTGTAATAAGTTTAGTGTCTGTGTTTTGCGAACGCATCGCAAAACCGTGCGATTAGTAGACGAAAGGACGTGCCTCTCCAATCGGAACCGAAAACATTTGATCGAAAGGTCGTAGGTCAACAGATTCCTCACAGGAAAACACATCTGATATATTCTATACGACACTGGTGACGGTATGTGCGTCACATGACAGGAATATGTTGTCGACCCACCTAAGTTGTACACTTGGCGAATGGGTAAAAAGATTCTTCTACCTTGCCCGATTTAGGTTTTCTTGTGGATGTGATAATCAGTCCCAAAAAAGTGATTAAACATAAGAGTTTGTCACATAAACTGAAAATAAAAAATTAAAGTTTTCACTCGATGGAAGATTTGAACGAAGGACCTTTCATTCCGCAGCTGCTCACGTTACCACGAGACCACGGCGCTCCTGCAATCCAGTGTCCTTGATGTTGCCTATCCTCCCATAAACTGCTCAGTTTGTATATTTTGCTTATTTCTTCACAGTTCCACGCAACTTCTTCCTGTTTTCTCAAATGATCTGTGTTCAGTTTTTCAAGGCCTATCCAATGTGCCAACTTATAACTAAATCTGAGGGGGGTGCGATGGGGAGGTTCCCTTGTCAGTTGATTCACGTGCAACGGTTTCCCAAGCTATTATTTTGCAGAAATTAATCAGTGAAAATATCTGAATTTGGGTTACTTGTAGCGTCATATGTCAGATTCATGGCGAAGTGCACAACATCTCACTAATGCTCATACTTTTTGTGATACATTTAAGTAAGACACTGCGAAAATTCGAAAAGTTTGCAATAGGTGGTCACTATGATTTTGCGTTTGGGGCATATTACATCATAGCTGCCTGCGTACGAAATTTAGCTACTATACTGAATTTTCCTTTAGACTTGAGAGCAGGTCTCTAGCTGCCTCCAATCTCGAGAAAATGGATTGTACGTAACGCCTTCACCCCAGATTTCACACCCGCGGGAATGAAGTATTCACAACATCCCTCATATCTACTACGCCGTTCGAGAAATCTAAACGAGATGTTGTCGAATGGCAGTTCACAAGAATGAGAGTTTTTAGCCAATTCGTAAAGACACAGAACTTTCTCATCTATGATGATATATCAGAAGTTATAATTTCTACTTTATTTTTTTCACTCCAGTGACTGTAGCTTTTTAAGTGTAATGGACAGCTAGTGAAACGAGAATTTCCTAGTATGAAAGTAAACATGAAATTTCTTCTCTTATGTTGCCGCAAGCCGACAGACTGAGGTTTCCTGTTAGCTATTGACATATCTGGTCGCCAATTGCTTGTTTGATGAGACACACTGTTTCAGAATTCTGTCGCAATAGCTGCTGCAAGATGAGTTCGTGCAAATTATACTGTGTTTTGGAAAATGAAGCACAATTAAACCGGTCAGCAAGAAAAATGTGGTCGTCACTCATAAATGGCGATGCTTCTTCGAATACGAGAATGTTAACAATTCACACAAAAATAAATTGCCATTTCTGTTGCTATTCTGGTTCACTCCCCGCAACCAATCGTATTTTTTATACTGAACAATTGGAATGAAAACTTACCAAAGGGTTTTATGCCTTTTCTTCATGTGAGCAGCAATAGTCGTAAGATAATGAGGAGCGTACCCTTCTGGCGGAATGACGCGCCCAAACCAGATGCTGGTTACTGACCTACGGCTTGTCAAACTGACAATGTGTGATTCGTGAATAAAATAGTTGTTACTGAGAAAAGTAGACAACTGATCCGTCGCACAACAGAATGGTCAGTGTATTGTCAATAGCTGAGAATGATGCGAGCTATAGGAATGCGGAAACTAAGCAGGTGTGCCTTGTGAGGGGAAGAGTTCACGTTGTTCTAAAAACATTGTTACGAATGTAGGTCTGTCATTGCCAGCGACACATTTCACTCTTTCAGAACAAAAAAATGGTTCAAATGGCTCTGAGCACTGTGGGACTTAACTTCTAAGGTCATCAGTCACCTAGAAGTTAAGAACTACTTAAACCTAACTAACCTAAGGACATCACACACATCCATGCCCGAGGCAGGATTCGAACCTGCGACCGTAGCAGTCGCATGGTTCCGGACTGAAGCGGCTACAACCGCTCGGACACCACGGCCAGCGCTCTTTAGCATAAGAAGAATTAGCAGCAGCACGTTAGTGCATACACTTCCAGCGTTCGTCACAGTTTGGCTTTCATTTAATGGCGGCATTCCCGACATCTGGTTATGGAAAAAGTTTACTCGATCCGACTCTCGCTGCCCTGCTTTCCAGTTATAAGATTGTATTTATCCACCCTCATCGCTAAGGGAGCGTATGTAAAGCGAGTCACAACTCGCGCAATACCGGACTACATGCGATGGACGAGTGAGTTGAACTATGAGTATTTTGTGCGTGTATGGTGTGTTGGGAGGTTGTCGATGTGTTAGTTAGGGTTCTGTTGTTGTTGTTGTTGTTGTTGTTGTCTTGTGCCCAGAGGCTGGTTCGATGCAACTCTCCAAGCCTCTGCGGCTCTGAGAGACCACTGCAGCCTACATACATTTATACCTGCTAACTTCATTCATTACTTAGCCTTCCTCTACAATTTGCACCCCTCACACTCCCGTCCATGACCAAGCTGACTACTCCGTCACGCCTCGAAAGGTATCCTGTCAACCAGTTCATTTTTTAGCCAAGTTGTGCCACATGTTTCTTTATTCCCCAAATTTATTCTGTACTTCCTTCTTAATTATTCGATCTACTCATCTAATTTTCAGCATTCTTCCGTTGCACCACATTGCAAATGCACCTCTACTCTTTTTGTCAGTAGTGCCCATCGTAATATTCCACTAACATATAAGGCAACACTTCAGTCAAATATCTTCATAAAAGACTTAGATTTATATTAAACGTTAAAAAATCTTCTTTTACAGAAATTCTTGCCATGTTAGTGCCAGTATACATTTTATATCCTCTATATTTCGCTCATCCACAGTTATTTTGCAACCCAAATAGCAAAACTCCCCACATCCTGCCTCGGGCATGGATGTGTGTGATGTCCTTAGGTTAGTTAGGTTTAAGTAGTTCTAAGTTCTAGGGGACTGATGACCTCAGAAGTTAAGTCCCATACTGCTCAGAGCGATCTGAACCAATACCATCAGAGGCCTTGGATAGCAACCACCGTTTGCTGGTAATGAACCTGAGAGGGACTAAGGATAATAAAGAGACAGAAAAGCGGCAAATACGTAAAAGGGTATGGAAGTTGAAGGAGGAAGAAAGCAGGCTACAGTACCTACAAGTAGTAAAGGAAAGCATCCCAAAGGATGAACCAAAAATGGTAGAAGAGGAATGGGGTAGATTCAAGGGAACATTAGTAGGTGCGGCGGAAGCAATATGTGGGAGGACAAGCAACAAAACGGATGGAAAGAAACACCGTAGTGGAATGATAAAACAAAGGACATAATACAGAAGAAGAATAGAGCCTTTAGGTTTGGTTCCAGAAGATAGCAGTAGAGACAAGAGAAGAGTATCAGGCAAGCAAGAAAGAAGCAAAAAGTGTGGTGGCGGAGGAAAGAAGAAAGTGGATGGAACAGTGGAGAGAATGATGGAGGAGGATAGTGAAGGTTCAAAAAATGTGTTATATAGTATGATTAAAAGTAAGAGGAAAAGCGGTGCGACAGGTTACGCTCGAATGGTGAACAAAAGTGGACAAGTTGTAGAGAATAAGGAGGAACTCAAGAATATGTGGAGGAGTATATTGAATAGCTCCTGAAACCGAATGGAGACCTGGATGAGGAGGAACAAGCTGAGGAGAAAAAAGAGGACGAACAGAAAATATAAAAAGACCTCACATGGGGAGAAGTGGAAGAGGCACTGGGTAAGATGAAGGGAGGGATGTCACCAGGTCTGGATGAGCTAAGTGTACAGATGGTGAGAGCAGCATAAGAGGTGGGGATAAAATGGCTATATCGAGTAATGAAAATTGAGTGGAGACAGAAGATGATCCCAGAAGACTGGAAGAAGGCAATAACTGTCCCGATCTTTAAGAAGGGAAATAGATAAGAGCGCAAGAAACATCGTAGGATAACACTGATGAGTCTTTGTGCAAAGACTTTTGAGAAAATTTTGGAAGCACGAATTTGGGCAAAATTAGGAGGAAGAATGAGAGAAGAGCAACATGGTTTCAGAACCGAACAGGAAGGTCCACGGTGAACCTAATTTTGGCTGTAAGACAACTACAGGAACAGCACTATGAATATGGAATAGATCTACTAATGACCTTTCTGGACATTGAAAAAGCGTATGATAGTGTACACACAAGCAAAGTGTGGAAAGCCCTGTAGAACAGAGGAGTAGCGAAACAGATTAGTTGGAGGATAAGGGAAATGTACCATGAAAGTGTGAGCTGTGTGAAAGTGGGAGGAGAGAGATCAGCTTGGAGTGAATAGAGGAATGGCTTGAAGCAGGGAAGTGCACTTTCATCATTACTCTTCATTGCAGTGATGGATGATGTAATGAGTACAGTAGCACAAGTAATTGGTGAAAGGAAGATTAAAGCTATAGTGTTTGGAGATGATCTAATGATTTGGGGGAATAAGGAGGAGAACGTATAAGAGCAGTTGGACGTATGGGAACCAACAGTATAAGAACATGGGCTGAAATTTAGTACAAGCAAGAGTGAGATGATTATCACAACAAGATAGGAGAGGGGAATAGTAATTGGCGGGGAACGATTGAGGAGAGTGGAGAGTTTCAAGTAGCTAGGAAGCCTGATACAGGAAGATGGAAAAGATGTCAGAAAATAAACGAGTGGGGACGAAAAGCAGAAGCATTTCGGAAGAGTGTCAGAAGCCTGATATGGAACAAGGATGTACTCCAAATCAGTAAAAAGGTTATATACCAGTCATACTATGTCCCGATCGTGACATATGCATCAGAAACCTGGGTTATGAAAGGAAGAGAGAAAAGCAAAGTACAAGCTAGTGAGATGAAATTCTTGAGAAACAGTATTGGAGTGACAAAGATAGACATGTTAAGAAATGAGAGGATCAGAAAGTTAATGCAGGCGGAACCACTACAGGAGGAGATAGAGAAATCAATGCTGAGATGGTATGGACACGTTAAGAGAATGGAGGAGAAGAGGATACACGAGATGAAACTGGAAGGAAAGAGACAGAGAGACAGATGGCTGAAAGGAGTAGAGGAATGCTTCCAGAAGAAAGGAGAAGACTGGACCAAGGTGAAGACGGAGAGATGGTGGCAAAACAGAAGACGATGGAGAGGCCTATGTTCCATACAGAAGTGGCCAGAGGCTGGAGACTGTCCAAGATGATGATGATGATAACAGTTAGAATGTTTGACATTTGTCATTCCATCAGACAGTGACAGGCAGATCCACACGTTTCTTGAAACTGGGCTATGTCATACAAAATGTAGGATACGTCTGCGAGAAATGCTGCATCTTCATCTTCAAGGCATTTTGAGACTCAATAAATTCCCTTTGCAGGATATCCTGTATTGATTTAATCTCATTGTGGAAATTACTGTGAAATTCTTGCATTTGGTTGGTTTATTCAAGCTTTAAACTCTTTTTCCGATTGTGCATTACCCCTTCAGATAATCTTCGTTTAAGCTTTCTGTCAAATTCCTGTTTCACTGCTTCTCAATTTCCCGACAGCTCCTGTTTTAATTGTTCAGATTGTTCTTGTCTCAAGTTTTCTGTTATTCTTGCTTATGAACTTCTAACATTGTTCGTACTTTGTGTAACATTTAGCCATTTGGATGCTTCTGTTGCTGTTTTGTTGCGGTCTGTACTTCGCTGTTCACCAGTATTAATTCTGCTCTCTTATCATGTTGTACTGTTTTCGCATCAACACCTTAATATTGTCATGGAAAATTCCTAACAGTATCTTCATACTTATTAGAAATGCTGTGCTGGTGCCAGCACACCAGGCGGCAAAGGGATTGCTAGAAGATGGATTGTAGGCACCGGAGCAAGCGAGCCTATCAGGAGAGAGTCCTGCGACAGACTCGCAAACAACGCGCTGCCAACGCCCTGTCGACCGCCAGTATTCAGATCGCCACCACGGACCAGAGGACCCAGTCAGTCCCAGTCATTCATCCAGCGAGTCAACGAGTCGAGTCATCAGGCGCAGCTCGGTGGGAGTCGCGGTCGCAGTCAGCTCAGCCTGCAGCACATAGCGGCCAGAGCGGGCTACATAGGGGGGTCTTGTACTTCATCAGCAGTGGGGCTAACGTGGACTGTTACGGAAGAGCTTGTGCCACAACACCTGGACTATCTTAAGCTAAGTAACTTCTTGCAGAAAGAGGATACTGGCACCAGACAATATCCTCTCGTTGGTTCCCATGGTACAGCTCTACAGGGACAACGAGCTGACCCAAAAAATCTAACTTTCCTTAGATAAACGTCCTTGTGACAGCTAATTATCTAAGACCACAAGAAGAAAATGTAACATCATCATTTATGTCTACAGGCTGTCTACATCTATAATAATAAAAAAAAATCGAAGTACTGAAGGAATATGCCCAACTTACTGAATGTCTCAAATAGACCAGCTAGAACTTTGGTAATGTGAAGCGTACACCTACTGAGTGTCGAGGTACTTCATACCATACTGGAATACTGGACAATCAGATCCCGTTCCAATACTCGCTCTGGTGTCGTCAGCGTCGGATCCATTACACGAAACGAAAGCACAGAACAAAAATACACTGATTAATATACTAATCCTAAACAGCAAAACATTACAAAGAATATAATATACTGATTGAAGAGTTGTATTTCTCACTAGTCATGCGCTGAGTCGCCACACTATTATGTCCTATTAATCGTCCCATTAATCGTCCTATTAATCGTACCTAAACATCTCTTATGGTAAGTAAGACAATATCAAATCCTCAACTGAATGATTGTTCATTTTCTCGGTGTTCCTGAAGTGAAATACAGACTGGTTGCGGCCGGTGGACTGCAGTCGGTGCGACGTGCGTCCCGACATCGAACTCGTCGCCTTCGTAGCGGCGCGGAGAAGTGCAGCTGACCGTTTACCGCAGGCTCGCCCGCTGAGAAGACGTCTCCCAGTCACGCGCGTGCCATCGATCTGGAATCTTTATGAATAGCTACCGAAATGAGTTGCCGTTGCGCTGAAATCGGTCTCGCCGACTAAGACATCTATTGCTTTTTCAATTCTTGCATCCACATAATTCCATAGGCAAGATTGACGTAATTCATCATTTGCCTTTTAAAAATCTCTTTCCAGAGTTTAACGTTGAACATAGTGCAGAAATCAATATCTCTGCAGACAGAGCTCAAATCAAACTTATGTCCATCCGAAAGTGAGACAAATCTGATGTTCATATATCGAGATTTTGATCATTCAGTGCAGAAAGACATAGAAATCCTCAACAGTCAGTAGTGCGAGTGTACAATATCATGAGCACCATGGTCGCTTACAGCTATGGGTAAATATTTTTTTTTTTACTTTATTGTTATTTTAAAGCCTGTACAAAATCAGGTAGGCTGGCAGCGGCACACTACGCCGCTCTTCAGCCATAGCGTTTACAATAGTAGAAGAAACGGAGCATGATAATGATACAAAGTGACGGGCAAAAGAGAGAGGTCACAGAGACACAAAAAACACGGAGTCGTTCACACGTGACGATAACAACACTGAAAACACGTTGGCACGGCGCACAGAACACTGACGAATCCGACGGCACAAGTGAACGTAGTAGTGGGACGGCGGACACCAAAAACACTAAACGACGTCACACACACGAGACACAGAAGGCGATGATCTCCGGCGTGCGAATGTTCACTTTGCGTGTGCGAGTCCGGGGACCTGCCAAGAGAGGAGGAGGAGGAGGAAGGGGAGTGGGAGAGCGAGAGGAGAGAGTAGAGATGCCACGGGCAGGGGAGATAGGGGGGAGGGAGGAAGGGGGAGAGGAAGCCCGGGGGAAGAGGGGGGAGGGAGGGGACTGGAAAAAGGAAAAAAGAAGGGAAGAGAAGAGAAGGGAGGGAGGGTGCGAAAGGAAAGGACACCGGAAGTGGGGGGCGGGGCTGGGTCAAAGTTGATAGGAGGGGTAGATGGAGGGGACGAGGACATCATCAGGGAGGGGGAGCTGGCGGAAGCCACCTTGGGAGAGGGTAAGGAGGGTGGAGAGATGGAGACCGGGCGGGACGTGGGAATACAGGCGCGGCAGCGGGCGGGGACGGGAGAGGATCGGGAATACGAGTGGGTGAGGAGGTGTACAGGATCCGTATCCTTTCAAGGAATACGGGGAAATATCAGCACCTATGTATTTATTTCCTCGTTTGGTCCTGAGCCGTGCCGGCTCGTATCGATTGATCGATCGGGTCGGCTTCGTGTGTGATCTTTGGGCTCGGCCGTTGGACGTGGCTTTTGGCCGCGACGGGCGTGTGGCGCCAGAGAGGGACAGCCGGAGAGCCGCGCGGCGCGGAGAATCGGAGGCGAGCGTGGTTGTGCAGGCCGGGGCACGACGCAGAGGCTGTGGTGTGTTTGACACGTTTGTAAGACCGAACCTGGCTTGTACTGTGGGAACTGGACTCGGCCACAATACCCGAATCGAGTTGTACGGCCCTGATTTGGATCTGTAAAGGATTTCATAAAAGACTTGGTGAGAATTGCTTGTCATGTGTGCATATTATACTGATCCTTGCTTCCCAAGTATCGGCACCATGACCGGAAACTGTTGTCTTGCCAACCAAAAGGTCCCCTCTATTTAGTGCTGTTTAAGTAAACACGTGTTATTGTGTTTGGTTAAACGTCTATCTGGACTTTGTGTGTGATACAGTCAGATCAAGCGATGTGTATTAATTGATACTATAGCTGTTCGGAGTGACGGACGGCATAAGCCAGTATGGGGTAACTGTAATATTTTTTCCTAGTACAGTGAGCTGTGTGGACGTTGTTATAGTTGGTTCAAACCACAGGCTTAACATTGAATCTGTACGTTCTGTGTCATCTAATTGCATTGCTTGTGCACTCGTTAACAGTGAAATGATTACCTTACTTGATTGTTTAAGTTTATCAGTATCCTGTAATTTAAATCAGCTCTCCAGTTTCAGTGAGCATATGTTAACATACTAGTGTAGTTTAAATTTCTAAGCTGACTTGGTATTATGCTATTCACTCTCGGCCTTTAAGGTTACGTCAAGGGCATTAGTTATTGATTCACCTTTGACTATTTTATTTCATTGTTCGTGAAATAAGCTATCATTTTATACATCGTTGTTGTTTTACATTTGAGGAATTAATGTTTGCCGTTTTCTCCCCACCCCCCCCCCCTTTTTCTCTGAAATTGTATAGTAGCACGGGATCTAAGACCTTTATCCATTTTCTTATAGTGTACTGTGTGCGGCACCCTGTCCAGCTCGCCGCTTGCTGTGGGTTCTGGGTCCAGCCACCTCTGGTCTGGGTCCAGTGGGCCCCCCTTCTGCTACTTGAATATGCCCTTGCCTATGTGACGTCACCTGTTTTGAAAATGTAGTCTGCTGTACTGCGTACTCCTGCAACTCAGCAGTCTCGTAGACAGGCCGACGCAAGTTTAGGTTAGGATGGCCGACTGCGTAGTGCAGGGTGTACAGTAGGTTGTTATCAAGTTTAGGGCGTGGTCATCCATCTCGCGCCGACCGACACTAGAGCAGACGTTCAGGAGCCGGCCTGGGGTCTGTGCGAACGCGCCACACCGGCGGTGGTATGCAGACGACGGCTCACAGCTCACTGGTGTGCGACCTGGCAACACACCGGCCTTCTGCTCACACGCGATGGCCCAGTAGGCGGCAACGGCGGATCACGGTTGTGGTTTTCATCAGGCTGGCTGTGTCTCGGCGTCCAAGTCAGCAAGTGGGTAGCAGCCAGAGCACCATCGATTGGCTCGTCGTGGTTTCAATGGTACTAAATGGGCCGCCATTCTCTCTGGTTCTGGTGTCACGGACATAATAGCATTACGACTGAATGTGTCCTCGGGCTGTGAAAGCCCCCTTATTTAAAGAGTTGAGCCCACGGCTATGACGTGCGTGAGCGAATATTCCCTCGTTTATTCGTCTCATGAGCGTACTTGTTGTTGTGGCTCAATAATTTTTCTGTGTAGCCGACCTCGGGCTCTCTTCAATGTCTGACCACTGCAGTGGCGCCCTGGTGCTTTAAGTTATGGATCGTTACTCCGTACTGCACAGCTATGCTCTCTTACAGCGTTCGCTCTTTTGGTTCCCCACTTGAGGTCTGTTGCAATATCGCCTAGTACCCTGTCATCCGCTACATCCGTAGTCCGCTGCGTTGACACTCCGAATGGCACAACAGCCCCAAACTAACATTCCCAGTTCTGGGATCCCCAGGTAAAGCTTTAAAAAATTTGGGCTTCCACACCGGATTATTTCTGGGGCGCGTAAAAAGAGGAGTGAAAAAAGAAACTGGAAATATCTATTCCTGTTAATATTTAGTGTCTTCTGGCATTTAACTTGCAAAATATGTACAGGTATTTAATAACACTTAGTTCACATACTGCTTCTGAACTTCAGAATTTTTCGTAATCGTTTCCTACTTCTCTTTCGGTGATGATTTAGAATTGTTTATATACTCGGGCAATTTGTTATCTTTACAAAACTAGCGCAAAAGTCTCATGTACATGCTCAGACAAAATTTCTATCAGTATCTGTAATAAATTCAAGATCTATTTTAGACTATTATAGCAGTAGAGTACAGCAGGTAAAATAGAAATAAAAAATAAAGCCATGTTGCGGCTTTCTCTTTCAAGTACATTGTCTAG